>NC_083875.1:32691837-33316837 GCF_032452875.1 Bos javanicus | reverse complement strand
TGAAGCCTTGAAGGATTTTGAACATTACTTGATAGCAAGTGAAATGAGTGCAATTGTGCAATGGTTTGAACATTCATTGGCATTGCCCTTCTTTGGGACTGGAATGAAAACTGACCTTTTCCGGTCCTGTGGCTACTGCTGAGTTTTCCAAATTTGCTGGCATATTGAGGGCAGCACTTTAACACCAACATCTTTTAAGATTTAAAATGGCTCAACTGGAATTCTATCACCTCCGCTAGCTTTGTTCATAGCGATGCTTCCTAAGGACAACCTGACTTCACACCCTGGATATCTGGCTCTAGGAGTGATCACACCATCGTGGTTATCTGGGTCATTAAGACCTTTTTTGTACTGTTCTTCTGTGTGTTCTTGCCACCTATCCTTAGTATCTTCTGCATCTGTTTGGTCCAAAATGTTTCTGTCCTTTACTCTGCTCATCTTTGCATGAAATGTTCCCTTGGTACCTCTAGTTTTCTTGAAGAGATCTCTAGTCTTTCCCATTCTATTGTATTCCTCTATTTCTTTGCATTGTTCACTTAAGCAGGCTTTCTTATCTCTCCTTGCTATTCTTTGGAACTCTGCATTGAGTTGGGTGTATCTTTCCTTTTCTCCTTTGTCTTCTGTTTCCAGCTATTTGTAAGGCCTCCTCAGATAACCATTTTGCCTTGGTGCATTTCTTATTCTTGCAGATGTTTTTGGTCACCTTCTCCTGTGCAATGTTGCAAAATTCTGTCCATAGTTCTTCAGGCACTCTGTTTACCAGATTTATCCCTTGAATCTATTTGTCACTTCCACTGTATAATTGTAAGGAATTTGATTTAGATAATTCCTGAATGTTCTAGTGATTGTTCCTACGTTCTTCAATTTAAGTGTGAATTTAGTAATAAGGAGGTCATGATCCAAGCCACGATCAGCTTCAGGTCTTGTTTTTGCTGACTGTATAGAGTTTCTCCACCTTCAGCTGCAAAGAATATAATCAATCTGATTTCAGTATTTACCATCTGGTGATGTCCATGTGTAGAGTCATCTCTTGTGTTGTTGGAAGAGGGTGTTTGCTATAACCAGTGAGTTCTCTTAGCAAAACTCTGTTAACATTTTTGTACCCCAAGGTTAAACTTGTGGTCATTTTGTATCCCAAGGTTAAATGTGCCTGTTACTCCAGGTATCTCTTGAGTTCCTACTCTTGCTTTCTCATCCCCTTGATGCTTAGGACACTTTATTTGTGTGTTCGTTTGTTCTAGAAAATCTTATAAATCTTCATCAGATCAGATCAGAACAGATAAGTCGCTCAGTCGTGTCCAACTTTTTGCGACCCCATGAATCGCAGCATGCCAGGCCTCCCTGTCCATCACCAACTCCCGGAGTTCACTCAGACTCACGTCCATCAAGTCAGTGATGCCATCCAGCCATCTCATCCTCTGTCATCCCCTTCTCCTCCTGCCCCCAATCCCTCCCAGCATCAGAGTCTTTTCCAATGAGTCAACTCTTCGCATGAGGTGGCCAAAGTACTGGAGTTTCAGCTTTAGCATCATTCCTTCGAAAGAAACTCCAGAGCTGATCTCCATCAGAATGGACTGGTTGGATCTCCTTGCAGTCCAAGGGACTCTCAAGAGTCTTCTCCAACACCACAGTTCAAAAGCAGCAATTCTTTGGCGCTCAGCCTTCTTCACAGTCCAGCTCTCACATCCACACATGACCACAGGAAAAACCATAGCCTTGACTAGACGGACCTTTGTTGGCAAAGTAATGTCCCTGCTTTTGAATGTGCTATCTAGGTTGGTCATAACTTTCCTTCCAAGGAGTAAGCATCTTTTAATTTCATGGCTGCAGTCACCATCTGCAGTGATTTTGGAGCCCAGAAAAATAAAGTCTGACACTGTTTCCACTGTTTCCCCATCTATTTCCCATGAAGTGATGGGACCAGATGTCATGATCTTTGTTTTCTGAATGTTGAGCTTTAAGACAACTTTTTCACTCTCCACTTTCACTTTCATCAAGAGGCTTTTGAGTTTCTCTTCACTTTCTGCCATAAGGGTGGTGTCATCTGCATATCTGAGGTTATTGATATTTCTCTCGGCAATCTTGATTCTAGCTTGTGTTTTTTCCAGTTCAGCATTTCTCATGATGTACTCTTCATGTAAGTTAAATAAACAGGGTGACAACATACAGCCTTGACATACTCCTTTTCCTATTTGGAACCAGTCTCTTGTTCCATGTCCAGTTCTAACTGTTGCTTCCTGACCTGCATACAAATTTCTCAAGAGGCGGATCAGGTGGTCTGGTATTCCCATCTCTTTCAGAATTTTCCACAGTTTATTGTTATCCACACAGTCAAAGGCTTTGGCATAGTCAATAAAGCAGAAATAGATGTTTTTCTTGAACTCTCTTGTTTTTTCCATGATCCAGCAGATGTTGGCAATTTGATCTCTGGTTCCTCTGCCTTGTCTAAAACCAGCTTGAACATCAGGAAGTTCATGGTCCACATATTGCTGAAGCCTAGCTTGGAGAATTTTGAGCATTACTTTACTAGTGTGTGAGATTAGTGCAACTGTGTGGTAGTTTGAGCATTCTTTGGCATTGCCTTTCTTTGGGATTGGAAAGAAAACTGACATTTTCCAGTCCTGTGGCCACTGCTGAGTTTTCCAAATTTGCTGGCATATTGAGTGCAGCACTTTCACAGGATCATTTTCAGAATTTAACTTCAGCTTGTTTGTCATTAATGTTTGGCATAGACTTGGATTATGGTGATGTTGAATGGTTTGCCTTGGAAATGAACTGGGATCCTTCTATTGTTTTTGAGATTGCACCCATGTACTGCATTTCAGATTCTTTTGTTGACTATGAGGGCTACTCCACTTCTTCTAAAGAATTCTTCCCCACAGTGATAGATACAGTGGTCATCTGAATATAATCCACCCTTTCCCATCCAGCTTAGTTCACTGATTCCTAAAATGTCAATGTTCACTCTTGCCATTTCCTTTTTGACCACTACGAATTTACTTTGATTCATGGACCTAACATTCCAGGTTCCTATGCAATATAGTTTTTTATAGCATTGAACTTTACTTTCACCACCAGACACATCCATGACTGGATGCCCTTTCCACTTTCTTTGACATTTATTTTAGTTTTCATAACTTGTAAAAAAAAGTTATGTTTGCACATATCAGCCACATCTATCCTCAAATATACTACTAATATGATAGGAACAAAACCAAAATGCAATTTTTATTTTTTTTAATATATGTAATGGATTTCATTTACATATATAATAAATAAGTCTTCTGTCCATATGTAGTTAATAACACCAGATGAGATTATACTTGATCTGCTGTCTATATTTCTGTCAAGCATTTTATGCTACCAGCTTCCTTCTTTTCCCACTTTATTTTGCCATATTAGACAATTTGCTATTCCTTGAACATCTAGAATACCCATTCCTTTGAGCTTATTACACATTTGTATTTCATAATTCACCTGGAATATAGTCTCTATTGTTTCTTTGATTTCCCACAAGTAAAGGCATTCAGCTCTCTCTTTTCTACCAAGTTCTTCATTTGTGTACAGCCTTACTTATAGTATTTATGGGCAATAGCATTTATTTGTTTGCCTCACTTTCTACTAAACTGTGAATATTTATGTTCCCAAGTCTTAACAATATATGTACATTTTAAAATACAGCAGTATTTGATGAATGAAAGTAAATAAGTGATTTATGATGCTTCACTGATAGTGCTCAAAGGCTAAATAAAATTGCAAAATTAGTGTCATTTCCTTGGTCGGTGAGAATGAATAATACCCAGCCTGTTTCAGTTTTAGAAATACAATAGTCAAATATATGTATATGTATGTGTTCTATACATATGCATATATTATTTTTAAAAGCTTTATTTGGTTAAAATATTTAATACATTCTTTCCTTAGATAATTCTATTTTGTAACTTCAAGTTTGTGTTAAATATTTCATTAGACAAAAATTCCAGATTTATGATCATCTTCTTTATTAAATAAATCATATATATATATATATTTGTTTATATATAAATGTATGTATATAAACAAATTCATCACATACTCTCACACCTAAAATACTTTCTACATCAATTTTTGATTGAAATGTTATTTCAAAATAAAACTATTCCTTTGATTTCAGTTTACTTTTGGATTATAATTTCATTTTCATAAGATAAGGATTGCCTTTGTACAGAAGAATAATAAATCAGTACTTTTGACCTGCTGTGATTTGAATTATTGATATCCATAGATGTAAACTGAAATTCTACAAATCTACATCTTGCACTGTTAACAGATTGTATATTATATATACGGGCTTCCCTGGTAGTTCAGTTGATAAAAAATCTGCCAGCAAAGTGGGAGACATGGGTTCGATCCCTGGGTTGGAGAAATCCCCTAGAAGAAGGCATGGCAACCCACTCCAGTATTCTTGACTGGAGAATCCCCATGGACAGAAGAACCTGGCGGGCTACAGTCTGTTGGATCACAAGGAGTCAGGCATGACTGAGCGACTAAGCACACACATATTATATATACATAGTGACACATAAAATAGAATGAGAGAAGAGCTCATTACATGGTATTTGTATTTAACAGTTTATCTCCCAAAGACAGTTTGCAACTTTTAAATGGAGATTTGATAGCTATTCAGTATACTCACACTAGATTATAGCAATATTCATCAGTACCAGTCAATAGGGATGATCAAGTCCAACTAAGACTATACAGAATGGAGATAGAAAAGGGAGGATTAAACACAGGTCTATGTAACACACACTTGAGTTGTAGAGGCTTCAAGTCTAGTGAGTAGACAGCATTACCTTGAAAATTTTGGAATTAAGCACTTACAAATGAGTTTTCATTAGTTCAGTTCAGTTCAGTTCAGTCACTCAGTCATGTCTGACTCTTTGCAACCCCATGAATTGCAGCATGCCAGGACTCCCTGTCCATCACCAACTCCCGGAGTTTACTCAGACTCACGTCCATCGAGTCAGTGATGCCATCCAGCCATCTCATCCTCTGTCGTCCCCTTCTCCTCCTGCCCCCAATCCCTCCCAGCATCAGACTCTTTTCCAATGAGTCAACTCTTCGCATGAGGTGGCCAAAGTACTGGAGTTTCAGCTTTAGCATCATTCCTTTGAAAGAAACTCCAGAGCTGATCTCCTTCAGAATGGACTAGTTAGATCTCCTTGCAGTCCAAGGGACTCTCAAGAGTCTTCTCCAACACCACAGTTCAAAAGCATCAATTCTTCGGCACTCAGCCTTCTTCACAGTCCAGCTCTCACATCCATACATGACCACAGGAAAAACCATAGCCTTGACTAGACGGACCTTTGTTGGCAAAGTAATGTCTGTGCTTTTGAATATGCTATCTAGGTTGGTCATAACTTTCCTTCCAAGGAGTAAGCGTCTTTTAATTTCATGGCTGCAGTCACCATCTGCAGTGATTTTGGAGCCCAGAAAAATAAAGTCTGACACTGTTTCCCCATCTATTTCCCATGAAGTGATGGGGCCAGATGCCATGATCTTCGTTTTCTGTATGTTGAGCTTTAAGCCAACTTTTTCACTCTCCACTTTCACTTTCATCAAGAAGCTTTTTACTTCCTCTTTGCTTTCTGCCATAAGGGTGGTGTCATCTGCATATCTGAGGTTATTGATATTTCTCCCAGCAATTGATTCTAGCTTGTGTTTCTTCCAGTCCAGCGTTTCTCATGATATATTCTGCATATAAGTTAAATAAGCAGGGTGAAAATATGCAGCCTTGACATACTCCTTTTCCTATTTGGAACCAGTCTTTTGTTCCATGTCCAGTTCTAACTGTTGCTTCCTGACCTGCATACAGGTTTCTCAAGAGGCAGATCAGGTGGTCTGGTATTCCCATCTCTTTCAGAATTTTCCACAGTTTATTGTGATCTACACAGTCAAAGGCTTTGGCATAGTCAATAAAGCATAAATAGATGTTTTTCTGGAACTCTTGTTTTTTCCATGACAGCGGATGTTGGCAATTTGATCTCTGGTTCCTCTGCCTTTTCTAAAACCAGCTTGAACATCAGGAAGTTCACAGTTCACATATTGCTGAAGCCTGACTTGGAGAATTTTGAGCATTACTTTACTAGCGTGTGAGATGAGTGCAATTGTGTGGTAGTTTGAGCATTCTTTGGCATTGCCTTTATTTGGGATTGGAGTAAAAACTGACCTTTTCCAGTCCTGTGGCCATTGCTGAGTTTTCCAAATTTGCTGGCATATTGCATGCAGCATTTTCACAGCATCATCTTTCAGGATTTGTAATAGCTCAACTGGAATTCCGTCACCTCCACTAACTTTGTTCATATGATGCTTTCTAAGGCCCTCTTGACTTCACATTCCAGAATGTCTGGCTCTAGGTCAGTGATCACACCATCGTGATTATCTTGGTCGTGAAGATCTTTTTTGTACAATTCTTCTGTGTATTCTTGCCACCTCTTCTTAATATCTTCTGCTTCTGTTAGGTCCATTCCATTTCTGTCCTTTATCAAGCCCATCTTTGCATGAAATGTTCCCTTGGTATCTCTAATTTTCTTGAAGAGATCTAATATTTGCCATTCTGTTTTTTCCTCCATTTCCTTGCATTGATCGCTGAGGAAGGCTTTCTTATCTCTTCTTGCTATTCTTTGGAACTCTGCATTCAGATGCTTATATCTTTCCTTTTCTCCTTTGCTTTTCGCTTCTCTTCGCTTCACAGCTATTTTTAAGATGGAATAGCTCTATACAATCAACAAAAACAAGACCAGGAGCTGACTGTGGCTCACATCATGAACTCCTTATTATCAAATTCAGACTTAAATTGAAGAAAGTAGGGAAAACCACTAGACCATTCAGGTATGACCTAAATCAAATCCCTTATGATTATACAGTGGAAGTGAGAAATAGATTTAAGGGCCTATATCTGATAGATAGAGTGCCTGATGAACTATGGAATGAGGTTTGTGACATTGTACAGGAGACAGGGACCATCCCCATGGAAAAGAGTTTTCATCAGTGAGTGTCAAATAGAGACAGATGAATAAAATGTTAAAAATGTTAACCCAGCGTCCAAAGTGAAAATCTACTTATAGTTACAGAAGAGATAATTATTTTTAAAAGAGGCATATGGACAATGTATGTAGTGCACTGAGTTTAAAATTACTTGACAAGACTACCTTCAGAGAAGAGCATAATATGTCTGTTCTTGTAACTGTTTGTTGCCTTCATGGTTCATGCTTCTGACCTGTCCTGTCATTCCAATTCTTAATAAAAATCTTTATTTTAAATGTCATTATATGAAGGAAATATAAAATGTTCATGATAATTTGGTCACTTATATTGAACTAAATTTTGGTGGCATTTTATAAATGCTTAGTTGTGACACTGTTTATATTTATACAAACACTCTACAAAGTTTGCACAAAATTTTTAGGATGAAATGGAAGTATGAGTGGACATGCATGTACTTGCACATATGTGTATGAGATTTTTTAGATATTAAATCACAGCATAAGATCAAAAATATAACTGATGTATGGAGTTCATGTTTATCATTCTCCATTCTGATACTGCTTTAATTTTAGTTTACCTGTATATCTCATAATGGAAAAACACACAAAAAAAGTAAAATATTGAGATTCTGCATTCAAATTTTATAATTAAAGTAGCTCTTTTTGTTTAAAAATATCTGGAGACATAATTTGAAAATGTGGTGAATAAAATGCTTATGTTCAGCTGTTTGTACAGCAGAAACTAACACAACATTGTAAATCAACTGTACTCCAATTAAAAAAAAAAAAACATAGAGTTCCTTTAAAAATACAAACTGACATACCAAATACTGGGTGTCTTCTTTTATTAAAATGTAGGAAATATGGTCAACAAAGACTCCTTATTTTTTGAGAGGAAAAAACATTGTATGTCTCAAAGTAGACTACTCATCATTAGAGACTGTTTGTGTGTTTCGATACAGTTCTGTTTCTATTTCTAGAAAAGATCTGATACTAAAACTTTTGATAAGAGAAATCTAGGAGATGAATCTCCCAAGATTTAGATAGCTGTGGAAACAAACAAAATTTAGTAGCAGCTCAAATGAAGGCATATCAACTTTTCAACTTCCAAGTCTCCTACTTATCTGTACCAAATATTTTAGCCAGACTTTTTGGTGACAGAACAAGATTTATAATTCCATTGAATGTATTTTTTTTCTTGCAGGAAATGGAAAACAAAACATACTTGGATTTAATACTGAATGTGAGGCAGAAATAAATAATATTGAATGATCTCACTTATGGGAGGAATCAAAAAACAAATACAGAAATTAGATTAGTGCTTGCCAGGAGCAGGGTGAGTAAAATGATTATTACTGGTCAAAGAATATATACGTTTAGTTATCAGATGAATGACTTCTGAGGATCTAATGTACAGCATTGAAACTTTACTTAGCAATACTTTGTTGTCCATGCATGCTCAAGAAAACAGTTGCTCAGTCATGTCTTACTCTTTGCAACCCCATGGACTGTAGCCCCCAGGCTCCCCAGTTTGTGGGATTTTTCAGGCAAGAATACTGGAGTGGGTTGCCATTTTGTTTTCCAGGGGATCTTCCAGACATAGGGATGGAAATCATGTCTCCTGCATTGGCAGGTGGATTCTCTACCACTGAGCCATTTGGGAAGCCTTCACTGTGTTGTATACTTGAAAGTTACTGATTTCAGTTCAGTCTCTCAGTCGTGTCTGACTCTCTGTGACCCCAGGAGTGCAGCACGCCAGGCTTCACTGTCCATCACCAACTCCCAGAGCTTGCTCAAACTCATGTCCTTTGAGTCGGGGATGCCATCCAACAATCTCATCCTCTGTTGTCCCCTTTTCCTCCTGCCTTCAATCTTTCCCAGCATCAGGATTTTTTCCAGTGATTCAGTTCTTCGCATCAGGTGGCCGAAGTATTGGAGCTTCAGCTTCAGCATCAGTCCATCCAATGAATATTCAGGACTGATTTTCTTTAGGGACTCTCAAGAGTCTTCTCCAACACCATAGTTCAAAAGTATCAGTTCTTCAGTGCTCAGCTTTCTTTATAGTCCAAATCTCACATCCGTACATGACTACTGGAAAAACAATAGCTTTGACTGTTTGGACCTTTGTCAACAAAGTAATGTCTCTGCTTTTTAACATGCTGTCAAGATTGGTCATAGCTTTTCTTCCAAGGAGCAAATGCCTTTTAATTTCATGGCTGCAGTCACCATCTGCAGTGATTTTGGATCCCAAGAAGATAAAGTATTTCACTGTTTCCATTGTTTCTCCATCTATTTGCTGTGAAGTGATGAGACTGGATGCCAAGATCTTAGTTTTTTGAGTGCTGAGTGTTAACCCAGATTTTTCATTCTCCTCTTTCATTTTCATCAAGAGGCTCGTTATGTATTCTTCCCTTTCTAAACAAACAAAACGGTAACCATGTAAGATAATGGATGTGTTAACTACTATTATTGTGGTAATCATTTCAGGGTATGTGTGTTTGTGTATTCACGTTGTATCACTGAAACTTGTATAATGCTATATGTTAATTATATCTCAGTAAAGCTTGGAAAAATAGTGTCACTGAGCACATTTTAATTTTGCTTAAATATATTTTAATATACATCTAATCATATGAGAACTTTATTATTAGGATAAGTTAAATATATAAAAATATAGTCAGCTTATTCCTTTTAATTAAAAACTAGTATCTTCCTCATGCTGTCATTTACACTGCATAAATTATATCTCTTTAATCAAATGACCAGTTCAACCTCTAGAAAAGTTTTTTCTTACATTTTTTTTTCACATATCCTCTCTTCTAACCATGTACTGATAAGCTCTGTCATACAACCAATAATTTTAAGTAATGGAATAAATAATTTTTAAACACTATTTTAAAGGATCATTTTTTTCCCTAAGTTTTTCATTGGAAAGGGAAGATACTGTATCTTTGCTCTTGTTTTTCACAAAAAATCTTAAGATGTTATATAAGTTAATTTAAATTTGCATCAGTAGGTTTGCTGGCACTCTATTCTCATTTAAGCTGAGAGATAATTTATTTTGTATAACATCTCTCAAAAGAAAAAAGTATAGAGGTGAGACATACTCCACAAATACATTACACTAGTAGAAAAAAATATATGTAGTCAAATTTCAAAAGAAAGTTATTCATTATTCAAATATTCTTTTGCTAGGGGCCATACTGATTTGCACCTTCAATTTATTTATTGAACGGATATAATTGGTACTTGTCAGTGTGAGATATCCAGTTCTCTGTGGATGTGTAGAAGACTACTTGGGATTACATGATTTTTAAAAATTAATATAGCATTTGGTAAATAAAATTTCAAACACTAATATTATTTTAACTAGAAAAGTCATTTTAAATGTCTTATTATGTATACATTTTGTACAGTTTGTTTTTAAGAGAATTTGACTATGTAGCTAATTGTTTCACTAAATATCATGAAATATATTTATAAATGTTTCTGAATTTCAGCTGCCAAACAACAAATGCTCTCTAAGTATTTTGAAAATCAGTTTGTTTCCGTCATTTGAGTTAAGTTGCTCAGTTGTGTCTGACTCTTTGCAACCCCATGAATCACAGCATGCCAGGCTTCCCTGTCCATCACCAACTCCCGGAGTTTACCCAAACTCATGTCCATCAAGTTGATGATGCCATCCAGCGATCTTATCCTCTGTTGTCCCCTTCTCCTCCTGCCCCCAACCCCTCTCAGCATCAGGGTCTTTTCCAATGAGTCAACTCTTTGCTTGAGATAGCCTAAGTATTGGAGTTTCAGCTTCAGCATTAGTCCTTCCAATGAACACCCAGGACTGATCTCCTTTAGGATGGACTGGTTGGATCTCCTTGCAGTCCAAGGGACTCTCAAGAGTCTTCTCAAACACCACAGTTCGAAAGCATCAATTCTTTGGTGCTCAGCTTTCTTCACACTCCACCTCTCACATCCCCACTGCTGCTGCTGCTAAGTCGCTTCAGTCATGTCCAACTCTATGCGACCCCATAGATAGCAGCCCACCAGGCTCCCCCACCCCTAAATATTATCAAATGTGTATGTGTATTTTATTTTAAGCACTCTCTCTAATAAACATATTGTACTCAAATGTGTGCATGTGTGCTAAAATGCTTTAGTCCTGTCTGACTGTTTGTGACCCTGTGTACTGTAGCTCACCAGGCCCCTCTGTCCATGGAATTCTTGAATGGGTTGAATACTGAAATGGGTTGCCATGCCCTCCTTCAGAGGATCTTCCCAACTCAGGGATAGAACCCACATCTTTATGTCTTCTCCTTTGGCAGGTGGATTCTTTACCATTAGCTCCACCTGGAAAGTCCATTGTACTCAAATACTTAGTCCTAATAAATCTCACAAATTAAATTAATAAATGTAGTCATTTATAAGTTTTCATGAACACTGTGTTTTAAAAGTTAGCTAATTTTTTATCTTAACATCATTCGTCTAAAATAAACAAATGTTATTAGTTGGAATAAAAATAACTGTGATTTTAATGTCATTATTTTACATAGTTTAAATACTAAATATCCTAATTTGTTTCCTAAATTTATAAAAAATACTAAAGATATAGATTTGATTTACCATACTTTTATACTTTCTCAGGGTGTTAAATCCTTATACAGGCTTCTCTGTCCATGCGATTCTCAGGCAAGAATACTGAAGTGGGTTGCTGTGCCCTCCTCCAAGACATCTTCCTAACCTAGGGATATAACCCAGGTCTCCCGCATTACAATTGGGAAGCACCAGGGAAACATCTGAGCCACCAGGGAAGCCCGTGTTATACAATAGCAATTTAATTTAGGATAGGGTTGGAATTACAGATCAGAATAGGTTGGTGTGAGTTTTCTAGTGTACTTAGATTAACTAGATATCGAATTTTTGATCTGACAATGGAATGTAGAACTACAGGTATCTAGCATGATTTTCCTGTGATCACAAGAAATGGATTGAAACTGGTATTATAAACTATGCCAATGTGGAGCTAAATAGCGTATGGAAAACCAGAATTCCTTTCACAGGCTGTCCTGTAATACTTTTCTTCTTTTTTTTTTTTTTTAAACTGCCTTGGACTTTATCTCCTAATTAATATAGATGAACAGCAGTAACTCTGATCTAGGATGGTTTCCCGCTTTATTAGATTTAACTAACTTATTTAACATTGGTTCAATTTTATTTATTTTTTTTCAGTTAATGTAATATTCCTTTTTTAAAAAATTTTATTTTTAAACTTTACAATTTTGTATTGGTTTTGCCAAATATCAAAATGAATCCACCACAGGTATACATGTGTTCCCCATCCTGAACCCTCCTCCCTCCTCCCTCCCCTCTGGGTCGTCCCAGTGCACCAGCCCCAAGCATCCAGTATTGTGCATCAAACCTGGACTGGCAACTCGTTCCATATATGATATTATACGTATTTCAATGCCATTCTCCCAAATCATCCCACCCTCTCCCTCTCCCACAGAGTCCAAAAGACTGTTCTATACATCAGTGTCTCTTTTGCTGTCGCGCATAGAGGGTTATTCTTACCATCTTTCTAAATTCCATATATACGCATTACTATACTGTATTGGTGTTTTTCTTTCTGGCTTACTTCACTCTGTATAATCGGCTCCAGTTTCATCCACCTCATTAGAACTGATTCAAATGTATTCTTTTTAATGGCTGAGTAATACTCCATTGTGTATATGTACCACAGCTTTTTTATCCATTCATCTGCTGATGGACATCTAGGTTGCTTCCATGTCCTGGCTATTATAAACAGTGCTATGATGAACATTGGGGTACACGTGTCTCTTTCCCTTCTGGTTTCCTCAGTGTGTATGCCCAGCAGTGGGATTGCTGGATCATAAGGCAGTTCTATTTCCAGTTTTTTAAGGAATCTCCACACTGTTCTCCATAGTGGCTGTACTAGTTTGCATTCCCACCAACAGTGTAAGAGGGTTCCCTTTTCTCCACACCCTCTCCAGCATTTATTGCTTGTAAACTTTTGAATTGCAGCCATTCTGACTGGTGTGAAATGGTACCTCATAGTGGTTTTGATTTGCATATCTCTGATAAGGAGTGATGTTGAACATCTTTTCAATCTCTGGTGTTCTCAGGGTTTGGACTTAAGCCTCCTGCCTCTGGTTTTCAGTCTTATTCTTACAGTAGCATCAAGACTTATCCATCTGTACAGCACCAATGATAAAATATCTAGGTTAATGATGAAAAGTTTCTCCACGGTGAGGGACAAAACCTGAGAACACCAGAGAACTCCTGACTCCAGGGAACATTAATCGATAAGAGCTCATCAAAAGCCTCAATACCTACACTGAAACGAAGCACCACCCAAGGGCCAACAAGTTCCAGAGCAAGATATACCACACAAAGTCTCCAGCTGGAAGCCCTGAGCTTCAATATACAAGTTGTATACAATATACAAGTTGCCCAAAGTCACACCAAATGCACTGACATCTGAAAACTCACTACTGGAAACTTCATTACACTCCAGAGTGAAGAAATCCAGCTCCACCCACCAGAACACCAACACAGCTTCCCTAACCAGGAAACGTTCACAAGCCACCCATCCAACCCCACCCACAGTAAGGAACCTCCACAATAAATAGGAACCACAAACTGCCAGAATACAGAAAGGCCATCCCAAACACAGCAATATAAACAAGATAAAAAGGCAGAGAAATACTCAGCAGGTAAAGGAACAGGATAAATGGTAACCTAACCAAACAAAAAAGGAAGAGGTTGGCTATCTACCTGATAAAGAATTCAGAATAATGATAGTGAAAATGACCCAAAATCTTGAAAACAAAATGGAGTTACTGATAAATAGCCAGGACACAAGGATTGAGAAGATGCAAGAAATGTTTAACAAGGACCTAGAAGAAATAAAAAAGAATCAATATGTAATGAATAATGCAATAAATGAGATAAAAAACGCTCTGGAGAGAACCAACAGTAGAATAACGGAGGCAGAAGATAGGATAAGTGAGGTAGAAGATAAAATTGTAGAAATAAATGAAGCAGAGAATAAAAAAGAAAAAGAAATTAAAAGAAATGAGGACAATTTCAGAGACCTCTGGGACAATGTTAAATGCCTCAACATTGGAATCATAGGAGTCCCAGAAGAAAGAGACAAAAAGGAAGTCCATGAGAAAATGCCTGAGGAGGTAATAGTTGAAATCCTCCCTAAAATGGGGAAAGAAATAGTCACCCTAGTCCAAGAAACCCAGAGAGTCCCAAACAAGATAAACCCAAGACAAAACACCCCAAGACACATATTAATCAAATTAACAAAGATCTAACCCAAAGAACAAATATTAAAAACAGCAAGGGAAAAACAACAAATAACACACAAGGGGATTTCCATAAGGATAACAGCTGTTTTTTCAATAGAAACTCTTCAGGCCAAAAGGGAATGGCAGGACATACTTAAAGTGATGAAAGAGAAAAACTTACAGCCCAGATATGGGTACCCAGCAAGGATCTCATTCAAACATGAAGGATAAATCAAAAGCTTTACAGACAAGCAAAAGCTGAGATAATTTGGCACCACCAAACCAGCTCTTCAACAAATGTTAAAGGATCTTCTCTAGACAGGAAACACAGAAAGCATGTATAAACTCAAACCTAAAACAACAAAGTAAATGGCAACGGGGTCATCAGTTCAGTTCACTTCAGTTGCTCAGTAGTGTTTGACTCTTTGTGACCCCATGAATCGCAGCACACCAGGCCTCCCTGTCCATCACCAACTCCCGGAGTTCACCCAAACCCACGTCCATCGAGTCAGTGATGCCATCCAGCCATCTCATCCTCTGTCGTCCCCTTCTCCTCCTGCCCCCAATCCCTCTCAGCATCAGAGTCTTTTCCAATGAGTCAACTCTTCACATGAGGTGGCCAAAGTACTGGAGTTTCAGCTTTAGCATCAGTCCCTCCAAAGAACACCCAGGACTGATCTCCTTTAGAATAGACTGGTTGGATCTTCTTGAAGTCCATGGGACACTCAAGAGTCTTCTCCAACACCAAAGTTAAAAAGCATCAATTCTTCGGTGCTCAGCTTTCTTCACAGTCCAACTCTCACATCCATACATGACTACTGGAAAAACCATAGCCTTGACTAGACGGACCTTTGTTGGCAAAGTGATGTCTCTATTTTTTAATATGCTATCTAGGTTGGTCATAACTTTCCTTCCAAGGAGTAAGCGTCTTTTAATTTCATGGCTGCAGTCACCATCTGCAGTGATTTTGGAGCCCCCAAAAATAAAGTCTGACACTGTTTCAACTGTTTCCCCATCTATTTGCCATGAAGTGATGGGACCAGATGCCAAAGAATGAAGAGATGGAGCCAAAGCAAAAACGGGATCATATTTATCAACAATTACCTTAAATGTAAATGGGTTGAATGCCCCAACCAAAAGACCAAGACCGGCTGAATGGATACAAAACCAAGACCCCTATATATGCTGTCTACAAGAGACTTACCTCAAAACAAGGGACACATACAGACTGAAAATGAAGGGCTAGAAAAAGATTTTCCATGCAAGTAGAGACCAAAAGAAAGCAGGAGTAGCAATATTCATACAGATAAAATAGACTTTAAAATAAAAGCTGTGAAAAGAGACAAGAAGGACACTACATAATGATCAAAGGGTAAATCCAAGAAGAAGATATAACAATTATAAATATATATGCACCCAACATAGGAGCACTGTAATATGTAAGACAAATGCTAACAAGTATGAAAGGGGAAGTTAACAATAACAATAATAATGGGAGACTTTAATACCCCACTTACACCTAGAGAGAATTCAACTAAACAAAAAGTTAACAAGGAAACACAATCTTTAAATGATACAATAGACCAGTTAGACCTAATTGATATCTATAGGACATTTCACCACAAAACAATGAATTTCACCTTTTTTCTCAAGTGCACATGGAACCTTCTCCAGGATAGATCACATCTTGGGCCATAATTCTAGCCTTGGTAAATTCAAAAATATTGAAATATTTCCAAGCATCTTTTCTGACCACAATGCAGTAAGATTAGATCTCAATTACAGGAGAAAAAACTATTAAAAATTCCAACATATGGAGGCTGAACAACACGATTCTGAATAACCAACAAATCATAAAGGAAATAAAAAAGAAATCAAAATATGCATAGAAACAAATGAAAATAAAAACACAACCCAAAACCTATGGGACACTGTAAAAGCAGCACTAAGGGGAAGGTTCATAGCAATAAAGGCTTACCTCAAGAAGGAAAAAAAGTCAAATAAATAACCTAACTCTACACCTAAAGCAACTAGAAAAGGAAGAAATGAAGAACCCCAGGGTTAGTATTAGGAAAGAAATCTTAAAACTTAGGGCAGAAATAAATGCAAAAAAAAAAAAAAAAGCAAAAATCAACCAAGCCAAAAGCTGGTTCTTTGAGCAGATAAATAAAATAGACAAACCATTAGCCAGACTCATCAAAAAACAAAAGGAGAAGAATCAAATCAACAAAATTAGAAATGAAAATGGAGAGATCACAACAGACAACACAGAAATACAAAGGACCATAAAAGATTACTGTCAGCAACTATATGCCAATAAAATGGACAACTTGGAAGAAATGGACAAATTCTTAGCAAAGTATAACTTTACAAAACTGAACCAAGAAGAATTTGAAAATCTTAACAAACCCATTGCAAGAACCGAATTCAAAACTGTAATCAGAAATCTTCCAGGAAACAAAAGCCCATGACCAGATGGCTTCACAGCTGAATTCTACCAAAAATTTAGAGAAGAGCTACTCATTCTATGAGGTCACCATCACCCTAATACCAAAACCAGACCAAGATGCCACAAAAAGATAAAACTACAGGCCAATATCACTGATGAACTTAGATGCAAAAATCCTTAACAAAATTCTAGCAAACGGAATCCAACAACATATTAAAAAGATCATACATCATGACTAAGTGGGCTTTTTCCTAAGAATGCAAGGATTCTTCATGTTCCATAAGTCAATCATGTAATACACCAGATTAACAAATTGAAATATAAAAACCATATGATTATATCAATAAATCCAGAGAAAGCCTTTGACAAAATTCAATATCCATTTATGATGAAAACCCCCCAGAAAGCAGGAATAGAAGGAACATACCTCAACATAATGAAAGCAATATATGACAAACCCACAGCAAACCTTATCCTCAAATGTGGAAAATTGAAAGCGTTTTCCCTAAAGTCAGGAACAAGACAAGGGTGCCCACTCTCACCACTACTATTCAATATAGTTTTGGAAGTTTTGGCCACAGGAATCAGAGAAGAAAAAGAAAGAAAAGGAATCCAGATTAGAAAAGAAGAAGTAAAACTCTCACTGTTTGCAGATGACATGATCCTCTACATAGAAAACGCTAAAGACTCCACCAGAAAATCATTAGAGCTAATCAATGAATATAGTAAAGTTGCAGGATATAAAATTAACTCACAGAAATCCCTTGCATTCCTATACATTAACAATGAGAAAACAGAAAGAGAAATCAAGGAAACAATTCCATTCACCATTGCAATGAAAAGAATAAAATACATAGGAATAAATCTACCTAAAGAAACAAAAGACCTATGTATAGAAAACTTTAAAACACTGATGAGAGAAATTAAAGAGGACACAAATAGATGGAGTAATATACCATGTTCATGGATTGGAAGCATCAATATAGTGAAAATGAGTATACTACCCAAAGCAATCTATAGATTTAATGCAATTCCTATCAAGCTACCAACAGTGTTTTTTACAGAGATAGAACAAATAAATTCACAATTTGTAAGGAAATACAAAAAACCTCGAATAGCCAAAGCAATCTTGAGAAAGAATGGGACTGTAGGAATCCACCTGCCTGACTTCAGTCTCTACTACAAAGCCACAGTCATCAAGACAGTATGGTACTGGCACAAAGACAGAAATATAGATCAATGGAACAAAATAGAAATCCCAGAGATAAATTCATGCACCTATGGACACTTTATCTTTGACAATGGAGGCAAGAATATACAATGGAGAAAAGACAGTTTCTTTAACAAGTGGTGCTGGGAAACTGGTCAACCACTTGTAAAAGAATGAAACTAGAACACTTTCTAACACCATACACAAATATAAGCTCAAAATGGATTAAAGATCTAAATGTAAGACCAGAAAGTATAAAACTCCTAGAAGAAAACAGAGGTAAAACACTCTCCAACATAAATCACAGCAGGATCCTCTATGACCCACCTCCCAGAGTAATGGAAATAAAAGCAAAAATAAACAAATTGCACCTAATTAAACTTAAAAGTTTTTGAACAACAAAGGAAACTATAAACAAGGTGAAAAAGACAACCTTGAGAATGGGAGAAAATAATAGCAAATGAAGCAACTGACAAAGAATTAATCTCAGAAATATATAAGCAGCTCCTGTATCTCAATTCCAGAAAAATAAATGACCCAATCAAAAAATGGACCAAAGAACTAAACAGATATTCCTCCAAAGAAGACATACAGATGGCTAAGAAACACATGAAAAGATGCTCAACATCACTCATTATCAGAGAAATGCAAATTGAAACCACAATGAGATACCATCTCATGCCAATCAGAATGGTTGCTATCCAAATGTCTACAAACAATAAATGGTGGAGAAGGGGTGGAGAAAAGGGAACCCTCTTACACTGTTGGTGGGAATGCAAACTAGTACAGCCACTATGGAGAACAGTGTGGAGATTCCTTAAAAATCTGGAAATAGAACTGCCATATGACCCAGCAATCCCACTGCTGGGCATACACACTGAGGAAACCAGAATTGAAAGAGACACATGTACCCCAATGTTCATCACAGCACTGTTTATAACAGCCAGGACATGGAAGCAACCTAGATGTCCATCAGCAGATGAATGGATAAAAAAGCTGTGGTACATATACACAATGGAGTATTACTCAGCCATTAAAAAGAATACATTTGAATCAGTTCTAATGAGGTGGATGAAACTGGAGCCGATTATACAGAGTGAAGTAAGCCAGAAAGAAAAACACCAATGCAGTATAGTAATGCGTATATATGGAATTTAGAAAGATGGTAAGAATAACCCTCTATGCGCGACAGCAAAAGAGACACTGATGTATAGAACAGTCTTTTGGACTCTGTGGGAGAGGGAGAGGGTGGGATGATTTGGGAGAATGGCATTGAAATACGTATAATATCATATATGGAACGAGTTGCCAGTCCAGGTTTGATGCACAATACTGGATGCTTGGGGCTGGTGCACTGGGACGACCCAGAGGGGAGGGAGGAGGGAGGAGGGTTCAGGATGGGGAGCACATGTATACCTGTGATGGATTCATTTTGATATTTGGCAAAGCTAATACAATTATATAAAGTTTAAAAATAAAATTTAAAAAAAAAAGAAAGCTTGGTACATATACACCATGGAATATTACTCAACCATTAAAAAGAATACATTTGAATCTGTTCTAATGAGGTGGATGAAACTGAAGCCTATTATACAGAGTGAAGTAAGCCAGAAAGAAAAACACCAATACAGTATACTAATGCACATATATGGAACTTAGAAAGATGGTAACGATAACCCTATATGCGAGGGACCAAAAGAGACACAGATGTATAGAACATTCTTTTGGACTCTGTTGGAGAGGGTGAGGGTGGGATGATTTGGGAGAATGGCATTGAAACATGTATATTATCATATGTTAAACAGATCCAGTCTAGGTTCAATGCATGAGACAGTGTGCTCGGGGTTGGTACACTGGGATGACCTGTAGGGATGGGATGGGGAGGGAGGTGGGAAGGAGGTTCAGGATGTGGAACACATGTACACCCATGGAGGAACCATGTCTAAGTATGTCAAAACCACTACAATATTATACAGTAATTAGCCTCCAATTAAAATAAATTTATATTAAAAAATAAACAATTTAAATCATGTCTGTTCTTAACAAATATATTCCATAGCCTATATAGGCAAGAATCTCACTTATACAAAAGTATAGTTTTTATCTTTTTATATCTTAGTTAGTAATCTGGCCACTTTTACAAGGACATGTAAAAATGGTTAATACATATTTAACATATTAAAAAGTTAAAGGAATAATGGTTTCATGGATAACTCCATGACTATATGATGACTATTATGACCTAATTATTTAAATGTGCTTGCATAAGTATACCTCCATGTTTTCAAGAATCTTCCCATCCTCACAAACACCTTCTTTCCCACTGAAATGGATGTTTAAAAGATAACTGAAACTTACAAAATATCCTAGCAAGTTTTTAGCCATTAAACAGTGCACATGGCTCTCTTGGGCTTCCCAGGTAGCTCAGATGATGAAGAATCCACCTACAATCAGAAGAACCTGGTTTGATTCCTGTGTCAGGAAGATCCCCTGGAGAAGAGATAGACTACCCACTTCAGTTTTCTTGGGCTTCCCTCATGGCTCAGACAGTAAAGAATCTGCCTACAATGCGGAAGACCTGGGTTCATTCCCTGGGTTGGGATGATCCCCTAGAGGAGGGCATGGCAACCCACTCCAGTATTCTAGCCTAGAGAATCCCCATGGACAGAGGTGCCTGGCAGGCTACAGTCCCTGGAGTCGCAAAGAGTCAGACATGCCTGAGCAACTAAGCACAGCACAGCTCAGCATGGCTCTCCTGGGGGCTACCCAGGTGTCACAGTGGTAAATAATCTGCCTGCCAAGCAAGAGACAGCAGAAACGTGGACTTGATCCCTGGTATTCTTTCCTGAGAAATCCCTGGAGAGAGGAACCTGGTGGGCTAAAGTCAATGGCATCCAAAGAGTTGGACATACACTGAGCAACTAATAACAACATGGTTCTCTAGTTACCAGCCCTATTCTTGAAAGATTTATTTGTTTCTTATTATTCATCCTCTTTTTCCTTAAAACTTTATGGTTTTTTTTTTTTTCTCCAATCTCTTCAATTATACCTTCTCTTAAAATTTTTCTCTTAAAAATTTTATCACCAATTCAATGGACATTAATTTGAGCAAACTCAGGGAGATAGTGGAGGACAGAGGTCCCTGGTGTGCTACAAGTCTATGGGATCAGAAAAAGTCGGGCACAACTTAGTGACTGAGCAACAACAACAAATTTCTTAAGTTGCTAATGTTCCTGAAAATTCTGATTTGGCCCTTCTTCAATCCCAATTGCCATCTACCTAATTGTGTTTCATATTGAGAAAGATAAACCAGTCCCTGATATGCAGAAG
The DNA here is from genome assembly GCF_032452875.1 of Bos javanicus. Classification (NCBI taxonomy): domain Eukaryota; kingdom Metazoa; phylum Chordata; class Mammalia; order Artiodactyla; family Bovidae; genus Bos; species Bos javanicus. Next base: position 33,295,513 of record NC_083875.1, on the reverse strand, counting down.
CTGGGCTGGTGCTGTCATTCAGACTCCAATATTACTACAGTTTGGCACTTTCAGTTAGGTCCTGGTATTCTCTTGCAGAGCAGAAACTATTTCATAGAACAGAAATGTCAGATAAGGATATTCTGTAACCATACTGTTTCAAGACAAAAGTAAGAACACTCATAGTGATGACTGAATACAGATAAAACTGGAATGTTTTCTGTGCCAGAAAATGCCAAGTAAACCTGACTAAAATGAGTCACTGACTATTTCTTTACCAATTCAGCTTTAGCTGGGCTCTAATCTCCCTTCCCTATAATTTTTTTTTTAAGATACCTAGCCATAGTTTTTCTTTATTGCCTAATAGAGGAAAAGTGTCTCATGCCAAGCAAAACACTGCTTTCATTAATTGTTTCCTTACTAACAAAACACAAGTCCAAATCCTTTAATAAGTCTTTTATAACATCCACTTACTGAGGTGGCCAATTGTTCCCCATGATGTGTGTAATACTTTGCTGCAAATAGTAATCAGTTCAACTTATTCAGTAAGAGGTGTGGTTGAAGGTGATTGATAATATCTGTAAAACTCATACTTTTATGTGTATGCTTTTATACCTGTATGTTTAGGACTCTGAGTGATGTAACCCAAGCAAAACTCTTATCTAAAGGTAAAAATTCACTGAATTATTATTTGCTAGGCTTTGTTTTGTTTTTTAAAACCTACATGGTTCTCATACATACAAATTTCAACATGCCAAATTAAACAAATTGTTATCTCCTCCAGAGAAGCACTTTCTCTTACATTTGCTATTCTGTTGAAGAAACCTCTTCTATAGCCAGAAACCCAAAATGTAGTTTTGACAGCTGCCCAACTAATTAAATGCAACTTTCATTCTTTAGAATCTGAATATCTCCTTTCACTTTACATTGCCACGGGTGCTTCTCAGATTCAGGTCCTCATTATTTCTTATCATATAGCCAACTGACAGTACTAATTAATGTACTGTGCTATTTTGTCCTACAATGTCAGATGCCTAAGTGATCTTTCTAAGAGGTTAAACCCATCAGCTCATTTCTTTATATAAAATCCTCCAATTTTGTCTCAAGCTTACAGGATTAAATTCAAATCTCTTAGGAGAATTTGCAAGAAAAAATCATTATCAGGCCTTTGGCTTCTTCATATGCTTTATCTCAAGTAATTGGACAAAGAACATTTCAGGCCACTGGTACTGTACTTTTTGCATATTCATATTGTTATCCTTATGAACCTATTTTCTAATTATATTTTGTTGAAATGTAGTTAACATAGAAAAAGTTAAAGATCCTAAATGTTCAGTTTGATGAGCTTTGATGTTTTTCTGTTCCCATGCAACACCAAGTAAAATAAGAAAATTTTGCCATGTCCCTTTCTATTTATTTATTTTGCTTTGATTCTGCAAACACTTTCTAATTTTTGTCACATTAAATTAATTTTGATTGTTCTTGAATTTTATATGCATAGAAATGGGCTCTTTCAGTTGAACTCCTTGTATTTACTAAAGTGTGTACAGGATTCATTATTTAATGACTCCATGGGAGAGTAGTTCAATGTCATTGCATGGTTCTATTTTTGGAAACTATGCAGTTTCAATAGTTTATTTTTATATTTTATGTGATAACTGCACTGTCTTAATGAAATTTTGTACTAAGATTTCAAATGAAGTGATTTAAATCCTCTAATTTTTTTATTATATAATTTTAAAGATATTCTAGGTCTTTTACATTTCCTTTTCAAGCTTAAAATGAACTTGTTAATTTTTTCAAAAAATTCTATTAGAATTTAGATTACAAATGCACTGAATGTATGAACATTGTTGAAGGATTGAGTATCTTATCCATGACTATAGTATATCTCTTCAAAGATTTAGGCTTCTGCAAATTTTTGTCAACAATATTTTATAGATTTCAAGATAAGGAGTTTAATTTTTTTTTAATAATTACCAATATTTTATTTTAAGCTATTTTTAATGATAGTTTAAGATGGTGATTGCAGCCATGAAATTAAAAGATGCACACTCCTTGGAAGAAAAGTTATGACCAACCTAGATAGCATATTTAAAAGCAGAGACGTTACTTTGCCAACAAAGGTCCATCTAGTCAAGGCTATGGTTTTACCTGTGGTCATGTATGGATGTGAGAGTTGGACTGTGAAGAAAGCTGAGCACCGAAGAATTGATGCTTTTGAACTGTGGTGTTGGAGAAGACTCTTGAGAGTCCCTTGCACTGCAAGGAGATCCAACCAGTCCATTCTAAAGGAGATCAGCCCTGGGTTTTCTTTGGAAGGACTGATGCTAAAGCTGAAACTTCAGTACTTTGGCCACCTCATGTGAAGAGTTGACTCATTGGAAAAGCCTCTGATGCTGGGAGGGATTGGGGGCAGAAGGAGAAGGGGACGACAGAGGATGAGATGGCTGGATGGCATCGCCTACTTGATGGACGTGAGTTTGAGTGAACTCTGGGAGATGGTGACGGACAGGGAGGCCTGGAGTGCTGCGATTCATGGGGTAGCAAAGAGTCGGACACGACTGAGTGACTGAACTGAACTGAACTGAATTTTATATTTCATTTATTAATGACTAACCATTGATTGTTTTTTCTTTGATGGCTTAATCTAATATTTCTCATGTATTTCTTTTACATCTTTATCCTGATGAACTTATTTGTTTTAGATTTCTGTTGATTCTACAGGGCTGTCTCCAAATACAATGATGCTGTTGCTAAATAATTAGTGTTGGTTCTTCCTTTCTCATATTTATTACTTTTATTTGCATGTATTTACCTATTAAAAATACCTAGATTCCCCTGTAAAAGTCTGAACAGAAGTGATGATTAAGGCTTCCTTGCCTTGGTCCCAGTCTTAAAGGTAATATATTCAGTCTCTCATCAAGATGTTGGCTGTGGGTTTTAGAAATATTCCCTTAATTAAGTGAAGAACACTTCCTTCCATTTGTGTTTGCTAAAGGTTTTTACCATGAATTAGTGTGAATATTGCCAAATACTTTTAATCTATTGAAATTATCCTGCATTTTTTTCCCTCTTTTACTCTGTTAATGAGTTACACAGACTTTCCAAATTAAAACCTACTTTGTATTTTGGTGAAGAAACATAATTCATCACAATGTATTTGTTTTATATAGCTAGATTGGATTTGCAAGTAGTTTGTGAAGAATGGTTATGCGTGTTATTAATGATGTTGAGTTTTAGTTTTCTTTCCTTGTAATACCTTTTTTGTCTTATTTTGTGTTAGAATTTTCCTCACATCAGAAAATAAATTGGGAACTTTTCTGTTTTTCTTTTTTGCAATAACTTTTGTAAATTTATCACTTAATCCTTGAAAAGCTTAAAATTTAGTATGAAATGGCTCTGCCTACTTATACTTTACCCAAGACATCTTTAAAAAAAATACAAAATATCTTTACAGGTATACTCTTTAAAAATAGAAATGATTAAACAGGTTCTGAAGACTAAGTTTCTCAACAGATGAAGTCATGAATAAGAGTTACTATAAGCAATAAATAACACTTTCAGGTGCACATATTCACATACATAAAAAATAAACATTGCAAATCAACAGAATCAGAATATGAAGCAATTTTTTAAAAAAGGGAGAATTGAAGTTCTTATTAAAGAAAATATAATAAAGATAGGCTTTAAAATAATTAAGGAGATATGAAAATGAACACATCATTGCATGTGAACATATACAACAGTATTTTATAGGAATACTTTTTTAAATATTCTGAAAATAGAAATAACCTTAAAAGTGAAAGTGTTAGTCACTCTGTTGTGTCCAACTCTATGATCCCATGGACAGTATGTAGCCTTCCAGGCTCCTCTGTCCACAGAATTCTCCAGGCAAGAATACTAGAGTGAGTTGCCATGCCCTTTTCCAGGGAATCTTCCTGACCCAGGGATCGAACTTCAGTCCCCTGTATTGCAGGCAGATTCTATACCATCTGAACCACCAGAAACAACATCTTTAGGGATGCAGAGAGTCAGAAATGACTGAAGTGACTGAGCACAAGAGCATCTCATTATTAAGGTTACATTAAATAATGTCATTTATCATTTATGTAGAGATTTTATATGAAAGTAGGAATTGAAGTGAATTTCCATTTATCATGTATCGGTGGTCTTGAGGCACTCAAAAGTCTTTTACACTGTGCTAAGGATTTCAGAATATTCTTACATAAATTATTTTATTATAAACATTCAAGGATTTTGATGGTGTTCTCTCTGCACCATAAGAAGAGCTAGAAATGTTGTTAATGAAAGTATTTGATATTCTTAGTTTAAAAACTTAATGGAGTACGAGTAGTGTATTTTTTCTATCTTTTCAAGGCATCAGTACAGTTCAGTTCTGTTGAACAGCTGTGTCGAACTCCTTGTGACCCTATGGACTGCAGCATGCCAGGCTTCATTGTCCATCACCAACTCTCAGAGCTTGCTGAAACTCATGCCCATCGAGTCGGCGATGCCATCCAACCATCTCACTTCCTGTTGTCTCCTTTTCCTCCTGCCTTCAATCTTTCCCAGCATCAGGATTTTTTTCCAATGAGTCAGTTCTTCACATCAGGTAGCCAAAGTATTGGAACATCAGCTTCAGCATCAGTCCATCCAGTGAATATTCAAGACTGATTTCCTTTAGGGCTGACTGGTTGGATCTCCTTGCAGTCCAAGGGACTCTCAAGAGTCTTCTCTAACACCACAATTCCAAAGCATCTATTCTTCAGTGCTCAGCTTTCTTTGTGGTCCAACTCTCACATCCATACATAACCAATGGAAAAACCATAGCTCTGACTAAACAGACCTTTGTAGGCAAAGTAATGTATCTGCTTTTTAATATGCTGTCTAGGTTAGTCATAGCTTTTCTTCCAAGGAGCAAGCATCTTTTAAATTCATGGCTGCAGTACCATCTAGAGTAATTTTGAGGCCCCCAAATAAAGTCTGTCACTGTTTCCATTGTTTCCTCATCTATTTGCATGAAGTGATGGGACCGGATGCCATGATCTTAGTTTTCTGAATGTTGAGTTTTAAGCCAGCTTTTTCACTCTCCTCTTTCACTTACATCAAGAGGTTCTTTAGTTACTCTTCGCTTTCTGCCTTAAGGGTGGTGTCATCTGAATATCTGAGGTTATTGATATTTCTTCCAGCAATCTTGGTTCCAGCTTGTGCTTCACCCAGCCTGGCATTTCGCATGATGTACTGTGCACATAAGTTAAATAAGCAGGGTGACATTATGCAGCCTTAACATCATCCTCTCTCAACTTGGAACCAGCCCATTGTTTAATATCTGGTTCTAACTGTTGCTTCTTGACCTGTATACTGATTTCTCAGGAGGCAGGTAAGGTGGTCTGGTATTGCTGTCTCTTGAAGCATTTTCCACAGCTTGTTTTGATGCACACAGTCAAATGCTTTGGCATAGTCAATAAAGCAAAAGTAGATGTATTTCTGGAACTCTCTTGGTTTTTCTAGGATCCAACGGATGTTGGCAATTTGATCTCTGGTTCCTCTGTCTTTTCTAATCCAGCTTGAACATCTGAAACTGATTTGAGAATTTTGAGCATTACTTTGCTAGCAGGTGAGATGAGTGCAATAGTGCTGTAGTTTGAACATACTTTGGCATTGCCTTTCTTTGGGATTATAATGAAAACTGACCTTTTCCTGTTTTTTTGCCACTGCTGAGTTTTTCAAATATGCTGGTATATTGAGTGCAGCACTTTCACAGCATCATAGGATTTGAAATAGCTCAACTGCAATTCCATCACCTCCACTAGCTTTGTTTGTAGTGATGCTTTCTAAGGCTCACTTGACTTTGCATTCCAGGATGTGTGGTTCTAGGAGTGTGATCACACTATTGTCATTATCTGGGTAGTGAAGATCTTTTTTGTATAGCTCTTCTGTGTATTCCTGCCATCTCTTCTTAATATCTTCTGCTTCTGTTAGGTCCATACCATTTCTGTCCTTTATCGAGCCCATCTTTGCATGAAATGTTCCCTTGGTATCTCTAATTTTCTTGAGGAGATCTCTAATCTTTCCCATTCTGTTGTTTTCCTCTATTTCTTTGCATTGATCACTGAGGAAGGCTTTCATATCTCTCCTTGCTATTCTTTGGAACTCTGCATTCAGATAGGTATATCTTTCCTTTCCTCCTTTTCCTTTTGCTTGTCTTCTTTTCTCAGCTACTTTAAGGCCTCCTCAGACAGCCATATTGCCTTTTTGCATTTCTTTTTCTTGGGGACGGTCTTGATTACTACCTCCTGTAGCATATAATGAACCTCTGTCCATAGCTCTTCAGGCACTTTGTCTATTAGATCTAATCCCTTGAGTCTGTCTGTCACATCCACTGTATAGTCATAGAGGAGTTGATTTAGGTCATATCTGAATGGTCTGGTGGTTTTCCCTACTTTCTTCAATTTAAGTCTGAATTTTGCAATAATGGTTTCATGATCTGAGCCACAGTCAGCTCCCAGTCTTGTTTTTGCTGACTGTATAGAGCTTCTCCATCTTCAGCTGTAAAGAATATAATCAATCTGATTTCAGTATTGACCGTCTGGTGATGTCCATATGTACAGTCATCCCTTCTATTGTTTGAAGAGGATGTTTGCTATGACCAGTGCATTCTCTTGTCAAAACTCTGTTAGCCTTTGCCTTGCTTCATTTTGTACTCAAAGACCAATCTTGCCTGTTACTCCAGGTATCTCTTGACTTCCTACTTTTGCATTCCAGTCCCCTATGGTGAAAAGGACATCTTTTTTTGGTGTTAGTTCTAGAAGGTCTTCTAGATTATCATAGAACCATTCAACTTCAGCTTCTTTGGCATTAGTGGTTGGGACTTAGACTTGGATTACTGTGATATTGAATGGTTTGCCCTGGAAACGAACAGAGATCATTCTGTCATTTTTGAGATTGCACCCACATACTGCATTTCAGATTCCTGTTGACTATGAGGGATACTCCATTTCATCTAAGGATTCTTGCCCACAGTTGTAGATATAATGGTCATCTGAATTAAATTCTCCCATTTCAGTCCATTTAAGTTTCTGACTCCTGAAATATCGATGTTCACTCTTGCCATCTCCAATTTGACTACTTCCAATTTACCTTGATTCATGGACCTAACATTCCATGTTGCTATGCAATATTGTTCCTATGCAATTTCAAGGCATGTGTTCTTTTTACATTTTGGAAGTTCAAGTGCAGATTTGCCTCATTTCACTGAATAAAACTATGAATGTCATATGGTGTTAACTCTCTTAGCTCTATTTTGCTGAGTGTCATATACCCATTTAAAATCAACTAAATAGTTAATCAAGTAAAATTTTGTTTTTATGTGTAGCCACTGTATTCACACATTAATATTTATTTCCATTAAATTGTCTGATTTAACATGGTAATTAGAATTTGATCAGTGATTGTATGCTCTGTAAGTCTTTAAAGTAGATTTAGCTTAATCTAATCTAATCTATAAATATACAACCATATTTTAGTTATGTAATTATAGTTTAGGTACTAATTGACTCTCCTTAGATGACGGAAGCTCTGCAAAATCTTTTTCACACTTCAGCAGATGATCACAGTACCCAATTTAACCAGTTATTTTTGCGTTTCTGTTGAAGATGAACAATAAGCAGTTTTTAGAATAGTTGACTTCACAATTAGTTAAGAAATTCCCAAATTCTGTTAGACAAGGTTGACATTTCCAAAGGGCTTTGGACAGTGTATATCTAAGCTAGAGAATCTCCTTGAAGAAATTTTAGTTATTCTAATGTGAAATGCTTTTTATTGAAGACAATAAAATATTGATATTTAGACCCAGATTGTTGATAAAAAACCAAAGATAGAAGTACATGCAGTTGACTCTTAAACAACATAGGTTTGAGATGCACAAGTTGACTTCTACATCAATTTGTTTAGTAATAAATACTACAGTACTATATCATTCACACCAGTTGAATCCATGGTTGTTTAAATTTGTTTCTGTGGAGCTATGGATATGAAGGGCCAAATGTAAGTTTTACATGACTGCACTGGAAGATCAGTGCCCACAATCCATGCATTGTTCAAGGGTAAACTGTACTTGATATTACAGCTGTTAAAGTCTGACCTTGAGAGTAGGAAGACACATAGGAAAAAAAAAAAAAAGCCTCAGAATAAAACTTATAAGATGTCTTTAAAATAAGGACATTAAGAAAGAAAGCAAGCATCCTAGGAGACAAACAGTTAGTGCAGTAATAACAGAGAAAACAACATAGATAGCAATATAGAAAATTATTTACTCTTTGTCAATCCCTGCACAGGAACTTTTCATACATTTATTATGTAATCATTTTATCATGTAATCATGACCAAGAACCCACATGAGAAATATTTTATTTCCATTTTATAGATATTTAAAAGGAGACTATATAAATTAAACTGAAGTGCACGTGGGCAGGCATGCATGCTTAGTTGCTCAGTCATATCCAACTCTTTACGACTCTGAAAGGCAGCCCACCAGGCTGCTCTGTCCATGGGATTGTTTAAGGCAAGAATACTGGAGTGAATTGTCATTTCCTCTTCCAGGGGATCTTCCCAACCTGGGGATCTAACCCGCATGTCCTGTGTGTCCTGAATTGCAGGCAGATTCTTTACCAGCTGAACCAACCCAGAAGCCCCTTAACTAAAGTAATTAAACTTAAGTATTTTGTATGAAGTGTAGCTAAGTTTGGGCCCTAGAAAGGCTTCTAACTCACTCTGTTGAATAGCTTTAATAGTATTACCTGAAACTATACAAGGGGTGTATTTTAATAGATGACAGACTGATAGGCAAAGCAATCTAATTACTGGGAGTAGTATACAGCAGATGATGAAAGACAGTTACCCTGTAAAGACTTTTCAGTCAAGTCTGAGAGTTAATACAGGATGATTGTCAACAATGTATGTTTTTAAAAAAAAGTATTTAAGATGTGAAATGTATTAAGTATAGAAGAAATTAAAGAGGGTACAAATATAATTTAAACATCCCATAAGAAGCAATATAAAATTAATTTGAGGGACCATTCTTTTTTGAGATAAAAACATGCAGTTTTGTAAAGGTCACATATTGAACTGATGTATTAGGAGGATGACAGTTTTAATTCTAAATAACTCAATTCAGTGGTCATATTTAAGACAATCTTCTTCCATTTCCACTTACAAGCAGTGACCTAATAGTTTCATGAAAGAGTACAAGCACCAAATGCCTTAAATTATATTTTTGCTTTCACAAGCATTTATAAACATTAATTTATGCAAATTAGATATTATTTTATCAACTCCATACTAAATTTGTAATAAGAATTTACAAAAAATTTGAATGATTCCAATGTTTAAATATCTATGAATGTTTCTCACTTACATTGATATTTTTAAGAATACTGATTCTCAGGAATAGAGGTTTTATTAACACTTGAATTAAACACATTTTTAGATAAAAGAAATGTATCTGTCAGTATTCTTGCACAGTTCTTTGATCTCCCTGTGGAACATATTCTATAGTTAATTTGTCTTACTGCAAATTTCTTTTTAAAATATTTCACAGGTTATTTTAAGGCAATGGATAATGTCTTTTCTATTAGTTGAGAAGTTTTGTCACATCTTATGCACATCATATGTTGAAAGGTATCAACCTTACAGATATTTCAGCTTTAAAACCTCATTAAATGTGACTTTTTTCTATGTTTGGGGGCTTTATATTTACTTTCTGCCTCATAAAAAAAGACATTAAAATGAAAATACATTTAATGTGCTGATCCAGAAATGATTGTGTTCTTTTATGAAATATAAAACATAAACTGAAATGCCAGGAATAATTTAAAACATTAAAAATAGTACCACACAGATATAATACCAGGCACAAATTCTCTAGCCCAGTAGCATTCTCTTGAGAGACGTTTACCATCATTAAGTATATAAACTTTAATGCTCAATGAGGACTTCCACAAAATGGTCATACGCAAAGTGACTGTGTTTTAAATCAATGCCTGAATTTTAGACCATCTAGCCTAGTGACTTTCACCTTGGAGATTAGAACTGGAAGTATTGATTAGGTTTCCAGCATATGTAATTTTAATTTATGAGGCATTCATCCCTAAACAAGCAGTCACACAGGCTTGTGTTACTTTCAGTTATTTAAAGTATAACTGCCTACCTCTTTGAAGCAACCCTCCTGACACAGGCTCAGCTCCCTGGATAAGACCTTCATTCATAGGCAAAATGACTTATGGAAGTTGAACCATAAGAAATGTGCACTTGCAAATGTCAAGCTTAGTAAAATAACACATAATGTACTAAAACAAATATGATATTTTATTCATGTTGATTACATATGCTATGTCCTATAAACTACTTTTTATTTTAAAAAAAGAAAAAAGAAAGAAAACTAGAGGCATTATACCATGGCAATAGGTATAATGTCCTATAGATTTCATTATTTTAAGGAATATGTTTCAATGCAATATATGGATGTATTTTAACGGTGTATTCTATTATTCTCTTATTTATCCCTTTTTCCTGTTTAAATCCTGAAATAATATTTTCTGATAAATATATTTTCATGTTCTTGTTCAATTATCTCATCAGGATGAATTTCTAGAAATAAAATATCTGTCAAAGACTATGCATATTTTAAACTGATACCCTCATTTTGAAGCTGCATCACCCAGAGGCAGCTTCTTTTCACACTAACATGCGATTGCCCTTTTCCCATATTTTAGTCCAGGAAGAAATGTTAAAAAATGTATCCAACTGTTTCTTTTAACTTGCATTTATGTGATTATTAATGGGGGAAGTAATGTCCCTTCATAGTCAGTTTTGGATATTATCTCACTTCTCTTACAGATCTGTGGTAATAAAGTACATTTTTTTTTTTTTCATGTGAGCTATTTCAGTTCAGTTGAGTTGCCCAGTAGTGTTTGACTCTTTGCAACCCCATGGACTGCAGCATGCCAGGCCTCACTGTCCATCACCAGCTCCTGGAGTTCACCCAAACTCATGTCCTTTGACTTGGTGATGCCTTCCAACCATCTCATCCTCTGTCATCTCCTTCTCCTGCCCACAAGCTTTCCCAGCATCAGAGTCTTTTCAAATAAGTCAGCTCTTTGCATCAGGTGACCAAAGTATTGGAGTTTCAGCTACAACATCAGTCCTTCCAATGAACACCCAGGACTGATCTTCTTTAGGATGGTCTGGTTGGATCTCCTTGCAGTCCAAGGGACTCTCAAGAGTCTTCTCTAGCACCACAGTTCAAAAGCATTAATTCTCTGGCACTCGGCCTTCTTTTTGGTCCAAATCTCACACCCCTACATGACTACTGGAAAAACCATAGCCTTGACTGGACAGACCTTTTTTTGGCAAAGTAATATCTCTGCTTTTTACTATGCTGTCTAGGTTGGTCATAACTATCCTTCCAAGGAGTAAGCGACTTTTAATTTCATGGCGGGAGTCATCAACTGCAGTGATTTTGGAGCCCCCCAAAATTAAGTCAGCCACTGTTTCCACTGTTTCCCCATCTATTTGCCATGAAGTTATGAGACCAGATGCCATGATCTTAGTTTTCTGAATGTTGAGTTTTAAGCCAACTTTTTCACTCTCCTCTTTCACTTTCATCAAGAGGCACTTCAGTTCTTCTTCACTTTCTGCCATAAGGGTGGTGTCATCTGCGTATCTGAGGTTACTGATATTTCTCCTGGCAATCTTGATTCCAGCTTGTGCTTCTTCCAGCCCAGCATTTCTCATGATGTACTCTGCATATAAGTTAAATAAGCAGGTGACAATATACAGCTTTGACGTACTCCTTTTCCTATTTGAAACCAGTCTGTTGTTCCATGTCCAGTTCTAACTGTTGCTTCTTGACCGGCAAAAAGGTTTCTCAAAAGGCAGGTCATGTGGTCTGGTATTCCCATCTCTTTCAGAATTTTCCACAGTTTATTGTGATCCACACAGTCAAAGGCTTTAGCATAGTTCTAGAACTCTCTTGCTTTTTTTTGATCCAATGGATGTTGGCAATTTGATCTCTGCTTCCTCTGCCTTTTCTAAAACCAGCTTGAACATCTGGAAGTTCATGGTTCATGTATTGCTGAAGCCTGGCTCAGAGAATTTTGAGCATTACTTTACTAGTGTGTGAGATGAGTGCAATTGTGTGGTAGTTTGAGCATTCTCTGGCATTGCCTTTCTTTGGGATTGGAATGAAAACTGACCTTTTCCAGTCCTGTGGCCACTGCTGAGTTTTCCAAATTCGCTGGCATATTGACATTGAGATATTTATATTTTTTAAATAATATTGTATACTAGACATACTATTTTTATCTTATGGAATTCAAATATTCCAAAAATTTTCTCATTCATTTAAATATATTAAATTCCCAGGTTTGTGGGGCTTTCTCCTGTCTCCATTGTTTTTTCAGTCTATTTCTAAAACAATGTCTCATTTTTAGAAAAACTTTACAATACATTTTGCATCTGCTTGGCTTTTTCCTGTTTGCTGAAAGGAAATGCATTCACTTTATTTACTTTTTAAGATATCCTTTAAAAAAAATTGTTTCCTATCCAAAGACTTTGGGCTTCCCTGATGACTCAGATGGTAAAGAATCTGCCTGCAATACAAGAGATCAGGATTTGATCTCTGGGTCATGAAGATCACCTGTATAAGGAAACTGCTACACACTCCAGTATTCTTGCCTGGAGAATTCCATGGATAGAGGAGCCTGGCCAGATACAGTCCATGGGATCTCAAAGGGTCAGACATGACTGAGTGACTAACACTTTCACCCAAGGACAAATAACTTTAATATTAATTTAAAGCTTCTATTCTGTCAGTTAATAGATTTAAAGTTACCTTATTATTCCTCACCATTTATTGTTAAAGTTAATCTTAAATTCTGTATATTTTACAATCCCCATATGATACATTTGTTCCTTTTGCATTTTGTTATGTAGTAAAACTTGATCTTTCTTTATAAATTAACTTTTATTTCTAAAACATAAAATCTTTATTTTTTTATTCTCTTCAGTTAGATTTTTAAGGTATAAACTCATATTGTTTTAAATTAATATAGTTTTATATTCTCCATATTTTTAATGTTTATATATTATTTCATTATCTTTTCTAAATGCATAGTCTAGCAATTCTCAAAGAATGCTAGACAGTAGTGATATTTTGGACTTTCTTATCATATTTGTATTTTAATATAAAAAACAGTAACTCTTTAGAAACATGATCAGTTCAGTTCAGTAGCTCAGTCAATCCGACTATTTGCAACCCCATGGACTGCAGCACACCAGGCTTTCCTGTCCATCACCAACCCCCAGAGCTTGCTCAAATTCATATCCATTGAGTCAAGGATGCCATCCAACCACCTCATCCTCTGTCGCTTCCTTCTCCTTCTGCCTTCAATCTTTGCCAGCATCAGATCATTTCTAATGAATCAGTTCTTTGCATCAAGTGGCTAAAGTATTGGAGCATCAGCTTCAGCATCAGTCCTTCCAATGAATATTCAGGATTGATTTCCTTTAGGATTAACTGGTAGATCCCCTTGCAGTCCAAGGTACTCCCAAGAGCCTTCTCTAACACCACAGTTCAAAAGCATCAATCCTTTGGCGCTCAGCTTTCTTTATTGTGCAACTCTCACATCTGTATATGACGACTTGAAAAACCATAGCTTTGACTATACAGACCTTTGTTGGTAAAGTAATATCTCTGCTTTTTAATATGCTGTCTAGGTTTGTCATAGCCTGGAGCTACTATCTTTTAATTTCATGTTTATAATCACCATCTGCAGTGACTTTGGAGTCCAAGAAAATAAAGTCTGTCACTGTTTCCAGTTTCCTCATCTATTTGCCACGAAGTGATGGGACAGGATGCCATGATCTTATTTTTTGAATGTTGAGTTTTAAGCCAGCTTTTTCACTCTCCTATTTCACTTTCATCAAGAGGCTCTTTAGTTCCTCTTTGCTTTCTGCCATAAAGGTGATGTCATCTGCATATCTGAGGTTATTGGTATTTCTCCCAGCAATCTTGATTCCAGCTTGTGCTTAATTCAGTCTGGCATGTTGCATGATGTACTCTACACATAAGTTAAATAAGCAAGGTAATAATATACAACCTTGTCATACTCCTTTCCCAATTTGGAACCAGTTCATTGTTCCATGTCCTGTTCTAACTGTTGCTTCTTGATCTGCATACAGATTTCTCAAGAGACAGGTAAGGTGGTCTGATACTCCCATCTTGAAGAATTTTCCACAGTTTGTTGTGACCCACACATCAAAGGTTTTAGTGTAGTCAATGAAGCACAAGTACATATTTTTCTAGAATTCTCTTGCTTTTTCAGTGATCCAACGGATGTTGGCAACTCGATCTCTGGGACCTCTGGCTTTTCTAAATCCAGCTTGAACATCTGGAAGTTCCCGGTTCACATATTGTTGAAGCCTACCTTGGAGAATTTTGAGCATTACTTTGCTATTTTGTGAGATGAGTGCAATTGTTCAGTAGTTTGAACACTATTTATATATATTTTTTATGAAAATATCTTAAGAATGTATTTACCTATGTCTATTTTTAAACTTTTTAAGCAAGTAATGTATTGAATATAAAACGTTTTTTCAACATCTGTGCATTTGTCAAATATTTTCCGTACATGCAAGACTATGCTGGCCATAAGGCTACAATCTTGACTCAAAGCCAACAAGTTCCCCACCCTTATAGAGCCTAAACTTGAATTGGAGGCAAGTGTTTAACACATATACCCAGCAATAAATGCAAAGTAATTACTTCATTAAGTTCTCCATATATAAATATGTCTTTATGCAAGTGCTGGAGAACTTGACATGATATTAGAGTTAGTGTTAGAGTGGAGAAGGTGGTTCAATAAAGACTTCCCAAGGAATGAAATGTGTCAATTGTTCTCCAGCTAAAAGATTTCTAGGAATATACCACTTAAAGCTGAGAATGAATCATAATATTCTAAGAGACAGACCAAGTACTTAGCCTTCTAATTAACAAAAACATGAAACATTATGGGACAAAAAGAAAGCTTGTATGGCCAAAGGATGGAACCAGGATAAGTGTGATACAAGATGAGGTTGTAAAGGTCATTAAATTAAGATCACAGAGAAAAATAGCATAGTGTGTGCATGGAGTTGAAGGAAAAATAAAAGTCATCAAATGGACCAATTGGCTTTATACATGTTAGAAACAGATTAAAGATGTTTGAAACTTGTGTCTGATGATGATGTTGGTAGAGAAATAATTCTAGACCTTTTGAAGGGATAAAATAGACTCAATGAAGAACTCATAGGAGAATGAAGTGTCAAAGAAAACTCTTAAGCTTGGGAGTTAATGAACGAGAAGCATGACGGTGTCATTTCCTGATCAAGAAACACTAAGAAAAGGCCATAAGGGGAAGGTTGTGATTTAAGTTTTAGATTTCCTTAGCCTGAATTTCCTTTGATAGATCCATTCTGATTTATGAAATAATTTTAAACATCAGACAGGAGTTTGAATGAGAGAGCTAGGTAGGTGATGCATTTTAAATTTACTGTAAGAAACAACATAAACGGTATATCTTAAATATAAAATGAGTAGAGAAGATGGTTTAGGATCCAGCATTTAGGAATTCTAACTTTGAAAGCTGAATAGAGGAAGATTAATCTTAAAGATCAAATGAGGAATTACTAGATGTAGAAAGTGATCCAGAAGAGAATGTAGCTCATAAACCATGTGAGGAGACTTTTTCATAAGACACTGCTTCTTTATGAGATATGAAACGTTGTAAGCAGAATTCTCTACATTTTATCTAGTAACATGTGTCTAGTGAACAATATTAGTAGAGTAATTTATGTGGAATCATTCTCAAATTTCTAGAATGAATGAAATTTCATAGTGATGCTCTTTTTTTAATACTGTATTTAATTATATTCCAGTTAAATAATTTTGAATTATAATACATTAAAGATATCAAATAGAATTCCCATAAAATTTTATATATATATATATATATATATATATATATATATATATATATATATATATAAGTTTAATTTTGGTAGGTAAGAGAAAGGATACTTAAGTCCTTTCATTTTTCTCTTAGGTATGTTATACCATTATGTAATTTTTATTTAATTAAAATTTATATATTCACATTTTCCAGTAAAAATACTCACACAATAAGATGAATAATAAAGAGTGGACAATAGATTAAGTACAATCTAGTGACTTTTTTTGACATGCAGGGAAATTTAAAGATACTCTAGAAACCATTATTAAAAACTGTAGAAATTTAAGAGATAATCATAAGATAATTTTCAGTATCAAAACCACTTATATAAGATATAATTTTTTCTTAATTGAGGTAAAAACTGTACATTATAGTATATACATTTTAGGTCTACAACATTATAATTTGATATCTGTGGATACTACCAAGTGATCATCACCAAAAGTCTAGTTACCATGTATCATTATACAATTGGATTTCAATCTTTTGTATTGCTGAGTAGTTTTCCTCTGTGTATGTAAACTGTATCTTCTTTATCCAGTGCTCTATTAGTAGATATTTAGATTGTTTCCATATCTTAGCTATCATACATACCACTGCAGTAAACATAGGGCACATCTCAATTTTTGAATTAGTGTTTTCATAATTTTTGAGTAAATACCCAGTATGGAATAACTGGATCATTTAATATTCCAATTTCTTCTCCAAAAAATGAAATTTTTTAGACATTATGTATTCAACTAAGTTTTCTGGCCCTTTCTCTCTCTTATCCTTTTGGAACCCCTAGATTGGAAATGTTAGTTCACTTGATGTTGTACCATATCTCCCTTAAATTATCTTCACTTAAAAAAATTTTCTTTTCATTTTGGGTTGTCTGAGTGAAATCTGTTGCTTTGTCTTCCAGCTTGCTGATCTAGTCTTCTGCTTCATCTAGTATCCCACTGAATCCTTCTAGCTTATTTTTCAGTTGTTATTGTATCCTCAGCCTATAATTTCTCTTTCGAACATCCTTATATTTTCTCTTTGTTGAATATCTCACCATGTTCATCTATTTTCCTCCTGAGTTGGGTGAACATCTTTACTACCATTATTTTGAACTCTTTATTGGTGGATTGCTTATTTCCTTCTCATTAGAGCCTTTTTCTGGGGTTAGTCTAATTCTTTCATTTGGAATACATTCCTCTGTCTCCTTTGGCCTGACCCTCAGTGTCTTTGTATTATTTCAATCAATTATATCTCTCAGAACTGATGCAGAAGACATGTGGAAATTGTCCACATGATCATCCATGGCCACCAGAGATTGGTACTCAAGGGCATCTCCTCTGTGGGTTGTACATGACTACCTGCTTAGCTGGAGCTGCTGCTGCCATGTGGAAGGGCTAAAGTTAGCTGGCTATAGAAAGTGGAGAGTGAAAAAGTTGGCTTAAAGCTCAACATTCAGAAAACAAAGATCATGGCATCTGGTCCCATCATTTCATGGGAAATAGATGGGGAAACAGTGGAAACAGTGTCAGACTTTATTTTTCTGGGCTCCAAAATCACTGCAGATGGTGACTGCAGCCATGAAATTAAAAGATGCTTACTCCTTGAGAGGAAAGTTATGACCAACCTAGATAACATATTCAAAAGCAGAGATATTACTTTGCCAACAAAGGTCCATCTAGTCAAGGCTATGGTTTTTCCTGTGGTCATGTATGGATGTGAGATTTGGACTGTGAAGAAGGCTGAGTGCCAAAGAATTGATGCTTTTGAACTGTGGTGTTGGAGAAGACTTTTGAGAGTCCCTTGGACTGCAAGGAGGTCCAACCAGTCCATTCTGAAGATCAGCCCTGGGATTTCTTTGGAAGGAATGATGCTAAAGCTGAAACTCCAGTACTTTGGCCACCTCATGTGAAGAGTTGACTCATTGGAAAAGACTCTCATGCTGGGAGGGATTGGGGGCAGGAGGAGAAGGGGATGACAGGATGAGATGGCTGGATGGCATCATTGACTCGATGGACATGAGTCTGAGTGAACTCTGGGAGTTGGTGATGGACAGGGAGGCCTGGCGTGCTGCGATTCATGGGGTCACAAGGAGTCAGACAGGACTGAGAGACTGAACTGAACTGAATGTGCAACTGCTAGGGAACTTTCAGCAGGGTATTCCCACCAGCTCTGTCAGTTTAGAGAAAGAGTTCAAAGAGAGTGCTCAACCAATGATGGTGTTAACAGTGCAAAATGAAATCAGAAAGATTAATTCTGCCAGAGTCTCCATTCCTGGAAAGAGTTACAACAGTTTCCTGTCTCTACAGTATATGCTGTAAAAATCAATAAGTGGTCTCCTTCTCAAATGGAATAGGTGCTTTTCAATCTAGTGTTTTTTGCATTGAGTCCTGGGATGATTAAGTCAGTGCTGAAGGCCTTTAAGAGCAGATTCTCCCTCCTAGACTTTTCTGGATTTACTGCCTGTTGGTTTTTCAAAGTCACTTTTGGTGGAGCTGGCTACTTCTTTTCCAAATATAAGGCTTGGGGTGTGTGATGTACAGCACAAACTACTTACTCCTCTAGGAAAGGTTTTTTTATCTTTGAATTCCTTCTCATTTGTGGACCACTGTGCCTGGGCTGGATTTTATATTTGGCAAGACTGCATCTTTGCCTCTCCTACTCTCTCAGTGCCACCCTTTTATTCTTAAATGTAGAGGCTCTGTTCATCCAGCTTTAAGTTTTTTCAGAGGAAATTATGCCATATGTAGTTGTATATTTGTTGTGTCTATTGAAGGAGATGAGTTCAGGACATTCCTACACTGCTTTTTTGACTAGATATCCATAATTTTGACGACTTGTATGTCTTGAATGTCTCTTCATTCTTCTCGGTATCCTAACCTTTGTTAGGATATTTGTTAATATGGTGTATAGACTTGTCTTATTTGTCTCACCTTTTTTAGATAAAATAGGTCAAAGCTGAGAGTTTCCTAATAGCCAAATAAATTAGATATTGATCTGTATGGGAAGTTCTTTTCTTCCTTTACCCTAGGGACCTCAATGTTCCCACAGTGATAATCAAGTTTTTCTTTCAAGGAAGTAATTTCAGAATATTTGATTGCTCAACATTATAAATATGCCACTTAAAACCAGATGACTTTGTAGATCACCTTTCTTAGATTAAATGAACATTGTCTAAATTGCAAGTTTAACAAACTGAAGAAATATGAATGAGATTAAATTATACTCTATTTATTTTCACTGTTTAATCTTTCCTCTCAAAAACCAAAAGAATGGTAAAGTAGTGTGTGCAATGGCAAGAATGGCTAAATTATTCAGTAACTATAGAGTTTTTATTTTCATACTTAGAGCATTATTTATTGTAATGCTTTTTGTTTAACAAGTGCAAACTTCATAAAGTTGGAGAATGTTTCATACTAGCACGTGTTATAGTGTTTTCTGAAATTTATTTAAATTTCTTACCCTTCAAGTGAAGGTGTTAATACAATATAAAAATAAATAAATAAACTGGAGAAGGGCCAGAAAACTCCTTCACCCTTTAATATCTGCTCGCCTTACTATCCATACACTTCCTCAGGAATTATAATGGTCTTTTAATCCATCAGCTTCCTAAAAATGATGCCCAGGCAACAGTGTTTGGTAACAATGTGTGCATCTCAGAAGGAATTCTAGAAAAGCATAAAAGGCATAAAATTACATCAACAGATAAAATTATATCAAGGCATAAATTGGTTTAAGTACAATTAAAGGACTTAGAGTTTAACTGCAAAGTAGTGGTCATCTGCTTGGCTCAGCTGTCTAAACTTACTCCAGAAAATGGTCAGTTTAATCTGGGACAATCTTTGGTTTGGGACCTGTGATTTTTTTTTTTTTTTAACTTGCTTATGACATCACCATTATGATAGAAAGTGAAAAGGAATTAAAAAGCCTCTTGATAAAGGTAAAAGAGGAGAGTGAAAAGCTGGCTTAAAACTCAAAATTCAAAAAGCTAAGGCCATGACATCCAGTCCCATCACTTCAGGGCAAATAGATGGGGAAACAATGAAAACAGTGATAGACTTTATTTTCTTGGGCTCCAAAATCACTGCAGATGGTCACTGCAGCCATGAAACTAAAGGACGCTTACTCCTTGGAAGGAAAGCAATGACAAACCTAGACAGCATATTAAAAAGTAGAGACATTACTTTACTGACAAATGTTCGTATAGTCAAATGAACTATGGTTTTTCCAGGAATCATGTACGGATGTGAGAGATGGACAATAAAATAGGCTGACTGCCAAAGAAATAATGCCTTCAAACTGTCGTGTCAGAGAAGGCTCTTGAGAGCCCCTTGGACAGCAGGAGATCAAAGCAGTCAATCCTAAAGAAAATCAACCCTGGATATTCATTGGAAGGAGTACAATTTAGCCACCTATGTGAAGAGCTGACTCATTGGGAAAGACCCTGATGCTGGAGAAGATTAGGCAGGAGAAGAGGATGACAGAGGATGAGGTGGTTGAATGGCAACTTAATGGACATGAGTTTGAGCAAACTCCAGGAGATTGTGAAAGACAGGGAAGCCTGGCATGCTGCAGTCCATGGGGTCACTAAGAGTTGGACACGACTGAGCAACTGAGAAAACAAATAATGTACATTTACGTCATCATCCTAGGAATGGAAATGGCAACCCACTCCAGTATTCTTTCTGGAGAATCCCATGGACAGAGGAGCTTGGCAGGCTCCCATCTGGGGGGTTGCAAGAGTCAGACATGACTTAGCGAGTAAACTACTACTACTTAATCATCCTAGGAATGAAAATAGAGTGCCATCATTTTTATGAATTGTACACATTGAATGTCTCATCATTCTTCTCCATATTCTAAGCCAGTATTAGTCAATAAGTTGTATGCTTTGTTAAGTCACGTCAGACTCTTTGCGACCCCATGAACTGTAGCCCACCAGGCTTCTCTGTCCATCGGATTCTCCAGGCAAGAAAACTGGAGTGGGTTTGCCATTTCCTTCTCCAGAGCAATATGTTGTATAGAATTGTCTTATTTGTCCCTTTATTTATATGCTATTATTTTCATTTTGTTTAAAGCCCTTCGTTAACTACTTAATGCAGTTCTATTTTATACCATTTCCTTTTCTTCTTTCTTTCCAAAATCTATCCATCTTAACATGAAATTTTACCCTTCAGTGTATTTATCTATAAGTTTCATATGCTAATTCGTATACATATGTATAACTAAGATATGATGTTGGTTTATGTATTTATTTTAAATTTGTTTTAACTTCTTATGCATCTCATTCTTTTTGGCTTGCTTGTTTTCTTACTTTGTGCATCATATAATGTTTTAAGGATTCATCCATGTTTTCATAAGTAAATCTTATCAATTTTTTCTTATTTCTGAATAATATTACATTTTAGATATCTACCCCATATTATTTATTGTTTTCCCTAGAATAACTACCAAATTGGCTTCCAGCACTGGAATGATAAATACTCTTTATGTTTTCTTTTTGTGCCACCATGTGAGAGTTTCTTTGAAGTAAAAATATCCAGGAGTGGAATTTTAGGATTCTAGGAAGTACACATTCTTAGTTTCACTAAGGACTACCACATACTGTCCAAATTTCCATACCAATTATATTCACATCATTATGATAATATTAGTAATTATTTATAATAATATTGCAGTTTCACATTATTTTAATTATTTCAATGAGAATATATTAATTTTAATATCAAAGCTCTGGAAATTTTTAATGTGAATATGGACCTGAGTAAGAAAATAGTTCTTGGTTTTATTTTTTCTTTCATTTTTTATGAACTCAGTCTGTAATGTTAAGTTCAAATTCGTATTAATTTCCAATTTTCAAGTTTATGAATTGTGCTTCTCTCTTACTTGTTTGCTTTAATTTATATATTTTATGAGGTATAGTTATGTTACTAACTTATGTCACTTAGCATAATAATCTCCAGGTCCATTCATATTGTTTGAAAATGGCAAAATGGTATTTCTTTTTACATCTGAGTAGTATTCCATTGTATATACATTTCATTGTATATACTTACCACATCTTTGCCCATTCATCTGCCGGTGGACATTAAAGTTGCTTCCATACCTTGCGATTGTAAATAATGCTTCTGTGATTATTGGTGTGCATGTATCTTTTCGAATTTGTGTTTTTGGTTTTTTTGAATGCATATCCAGGAGTGGAATTGCTAGGTCACATGGTAGTTCTGTTTTTAGTTTTTTGAGAAACCTCCATACTGTTTTCCACATTGGCTGGACAAATTTACATTCCCAAAAATAGTGTGCAGGGGTTTCCTTTTTTCTACATCCATGTCAACATTTGTTACTTGTATTCTTTTTGGTGGTAGCCATTCCGAGAAAGTGAGGAAGAACTAAAGAGCCTCTTGATGAAAGTGAAAGATGAGAATGAAAAAGTTGACTTAAAACTCAACATTCAGAAAATTAAGATCATGGCATCTGGTCCCGTCACTTCATGGCAAATAGATGGGGAAACAGAGGAAACTGTGACAGACTTTATTTGGTGGGGGGCTCCAAAATCACTGCAGGTGGTGACTGCAGCCGTGAAATTAAAATATACTTGCTCCTTGGAAGAAAAGTTATGACCAAACTAGATAGCATATTAAAAAGCAGAGACATTATTTTGCCAGCAAAGGTCCATGTAGTCAAAGATGGTTTTTCCAGTACTCATGTATGGACATGAGAGTTGGACTATAAAGAAAGCTGAGTGCTGAAGAATTGATGCTTTTGAACTGTGGTGTTGAAGAAGACTCTTGGAGTCCTTTGACTACAAGGAGAACCAACTAGTCCATCCTAAAGGATATCAGTCCTGAATATTCATTGGAAGGACTGATGCTGAAGCTGAAACTCCAATACTTTGGCCACCTGATGTGAAGAACTACTCATTTGAAAAGACTCTGATGCTGGGATAGATTGAGGGCAGGAGGAGAAGGGGACAATAAAGGATGAGATGGTTGGATGGCATCACCGACTCAATGGACATGAGTTTGAGTAAACTCCAGGAGTTGGTGATGGACAGAAAGGCCTGGCATCCTGCAGTCCATGGGGTCACAAAGACTCAGACACAACTGAGTGACTGAACTGAACTTACTCTGACAGGTATGAGGTGATATCTCATTGTGGTTTTAATTTCCATTTCTCTGATCAGTGATGTTAATCATCTTTTCATGTGCCTGTTTGCATCTATACGTCTTCTTGGAAAATGTCTTGTCAGGGTCCAGCCCCAGTGGATCCAGGAAATTTGAAGGGGAGACAGCTTCGGTGGTCAGGATACGATAGAATTAAAGATATAAAGAGTGATCAAATAAGGATAGCTCAGTAGGAAAATTCAGTGTTAAAAAGAGGCTGAATAACTTGGTTTACGTGGAAAGCCAATAAAATTTCAAGACAAGAAATTTGCGTCACCTACAAAGGTGACAGGAGTCACCTACATAGGCCACAGGTGTCCTTCCATTCTCCTGAAGGAGAGGAGACACTAAGGCCTCCCCGGTCAGATCTTAGAAGCCCAGGCATAATTTGTAGTCTTGACAAGCCTCCACGTTCCAGATGGGAATTCAGCCAGAAAGTGAGAGAAAGAACATGAGGAGACCAGTCTTTCTAGGAACTGATCCCATTCTTTATTTTCCAGGGTCCACTTTTATACACAGAGATGTAATACAAAAGTCACGCAGGGTCAGCAGTTCTGACCTTTATCAAAATCAGGCGCTTCATACAAATGTATACAAAGGCCTTAGGGGTGTTACATAATCTTCTGGCCAGGGGGCCTGCTAACAATTTATGACCCTCTCCTTGTGACAGCGGTCAGTCAACCAGAACACTTATTTCTCCAGGAGTGATTATTCTTAAAACAGATGCCACCTTCCGAAGGCACCAGATAAAGTTACATTCCTATAGGGTGAGGGTGTAGTGGGTTTTAATTAAGGAAAGAATTTGCTTAGCCTAAGGTCTAATGTGATTAATATCAAAGGTTAATACTTATTTCTTCTATATATTCATTAATGTGCTGAAGAGCAGGGGATGTGGAGACTTAGCAGTAAACATTGGCTCAACAAATTAAAAACCCTTCACCAATACAATTTCTAATCAGCCCACTATACTACACTAATAATTTTCTAACCTCTCAAAAGAATCTGTTTTTAGAAGGTTTAAAGCATCTCGTGCCTCTCATGGTTGGGAGGCTGTGAACAATCACATGTGGCCAGACAAACCTGTCAGGCAGGCTAGAGAACTTTCAGAGGAATTTGTAGGGTGAAACACTCCTGTCACACCCAGGAATTATTATTAACTGGAGCTCTAAGTTAATTCTTTTTCAGAGAGAGGTGGTGGGGGACAGCCCCCTATAAAGTCAGAGGTGTAGGTTAGAGCACAAATCAGTAAAGTAGGCAGACTCTGGTTTTGGGGGTAGATGCTCGAGAATTTCCAGGGGGACTCCTGAGGCTCGATCCTGCCTTTGCATATGCCGAGCCTCCTTCTTCATGGCCTTTGCCATGGGCAGAGTTCCTCATGCTGGCTCCCGGCGGTCTTGTCTTCTGCTCATTTTTTGTTTGTTTGTTTGTTTTAAGTTGTTCACATATTTTGATATTAACCCCTTATCAGTCATGTCACTTGTAAATATTTTTCTCATTCAGTAGGTTGTCTTTTCATTTTGCCAATGGTTTACTTTGCTATTCAAAAGCTTTTAAGATTAAGGACCTAAGATTTATACTTAAAAATCATACCACACAGCATGACCAGAAAAATAAACTAAATAGCTTTGCATGAGTCCATGTTGAACCTAGAGATTTCCCCAGAATATTTTATAATATCCTCTCAGGAACAAAGAGAGTGATGTGGCCAATATTTATTGTAAAATATATGGGAAAAATTAATCCTTTGTATAATAGAGACTGGGACAGGTAAAAGTTCTAAGGAGTTCAACAGTTATCTTGGAAACTAGTTTGATCTTAGAATTGACAGTCTGAAATCCTTCATTCTGCCTGTAAAGTGCCATGCACTGTGCTTAATTCTAAAGTAATTAAGGAAACAAGAACCCAGGGTCTCAAAAAAAAAGAAAGAAGAAAAAAACAAAAAACAAAAAACCCTTATTTGAATCCTGATTCTACCTTTACAAACCATGAGAAAATGGTTTAATTTTAGTCTCATGAATTTTTATTTCTAAGTCTCATTTTCTTCATTTATAAAATGAATATAATAATATTTCCTAAGGATCTTATAAGGATTAGTCCTATCTAGAACAATGACTATCAAGTAGTAAGTGCTTAATAGATATTTATTTATTGTAGTAAAATCCCTTACTTAAAATGCATTGAAAGAAGTTCTTTAGAAAAGGTATATATAAAACAAAATAGAATCAGATGAAACTTGAGTGATCAGGAGGCAACAGAAACCAAAATAATATTTTTCTATCAGTTACCTACTCCTTTGAGATTTCTAGTCCGATACAAACTCCAGAGTCAAAAGGAATTTCAAACAGAGCTTCTGGTAATACTAGATCCACCAGTCCTATACCACTTTGAGTCTATACTATTAGATACAAAAATAAATAGAATTAAAAAGTAAACTTCAGCAGGTTATAAACATTTCAAGTAGCCAATCAAAGCTTTAACTTTTTTTCATCATTTACAGCAGAAAATTAGCATGTCAATCATAGATGTGGATATTAAATGTTAGTCATCTGTACCAGTGGCAAGAAAGATACAAGGATTCTCTTGCTTTATTCTCCATTCTACTGAACTCTGCTGATTCACTTTTTATAGTCTCCTATTTTGTTGTTTTAAGATGACCTTTGGAACAGGTATTAACTATTTTTCTAAAAGACTTATGGTATTATAAAATGCAAGAGTGTAAATAAAGGCACAATTCTTATTTAAAACAAAAAGAGTGTAGTATTAGTGCAAAGATAGACATGCAGTTGAATGGAACAAATTGACGGATTATAAACAGATCCTTACTTCTGGAATTGATTGATTTTTTGTTATGGTAAAAATATTATAATATGTTTATCATTTTCTTGTTTTAAGTATATAATTCAGTGGCATGAATTATACATTTACAACATTGTGAAACCAGCACAACTGCCTAGCTTTCACAGTATTTCCTTACACAAGAAAAGAAAAATACATGTCTTCCTCTAAATACTTTTCAGATACCATTGTACAGTTTCTTCTAAAGTAGATTTCCCTCCTTTGTTTTTATAATGACTAAAGCTCTTTAACTACTCCTTAACTAAAGCAAGAACTCCTCTTAGCTCTGAAGCTTCGCTTTTAAAGTGATATGGATCAGATCAGCAATTTGGTTGTTGAACTCCAGGGCATTAAGTCTTATTGTAAAACAATCTTTAATCTTGTTACTTTAAGAAGTCCTTAAGTATAACACTATTTTTCTTTGCCAAGAAATTACTCCTTGATTTTTTCCTATGAATTGCCCTTTAAATCAAAAGTTATGAAGCTTTTGGGTTCGGTTCATTTTCACTCAGGTACTGCATATCATGTTGAGAGATGGTGAGATATTAAATGACTGGCTCTTTTCATCTCTTTATTCATCAAAGCCTTTTCATAAATGACATGGAATATTAAAGAATTTTTAAAGGGAAAATCATAACTGTCTTGCAAATGTAAAATGAACACAAAGATTTTTATTTAACTCATTAACTAATGGAAGAAGCAGCAAGATATTAAAAAAAACATTTCAAGTGAGAATCCTAGAAGCAGACGAAAAGGTTGAAATTAATTTAATAGAAAATAATTACTTAAGGATGATTTACATCTCCATCTGACAAAATTTATTTGTGTCACTATAGACAATCATTTCATTGGTTTAACTAGTAGTTTTCTACAATTTAAAGAGTTGCAAACTAGCTCCAAAACAATAAAAAGTGTGAAATTTATAGAATTAGCTAGTAAGGAAGTGTGCACTAGATAACACCCAGCATTCAATTTCAAAGCCTTTCATATTTTATTCTTAAATAATGTAAAAGCAGGGACAATGTGGGAAAGTTCAAGGACATTCTATTGACTATATTGAATTATTGTCATTATTCACATAATCTACAGAGTCAAAAAAAGGAAAACACAACTAACATTCTTTGGCCACAATGTATAGAACTTTGAGAATCTGAGTATAATCTAATCTTTCTAAAAATTTTTTTGAGTTCAGCATTTTTATTAGGTGTTTGTGTTCCTCCCACAAAAAAAAAAAAAAAAAAAAACAACCTTTGTAAAAATTAAAAAAAAAAAAATTTTTGAAGTTCTCACTCCTGATATCTGTGTTGTTTGTTCAATTGCTAAGTCAAGTCCAGCTCTTTGCGAACCCATGGACTACAGCAAGACAGTCTCCAATGTCCTTCACTGTCTCACAGAGTTTGCTCACATTTATGTCCATTGAGTTTGTGGTGCTATCTAACCATCTCATCCTTTGCCACACCCATCTCCTTTCGCCTTCAATCTTTCCCAGTATCATGGTCTTTTCCAGTGAGTGGGCTCTTCTGATCATGTGGCCAAAGTATTGGAGCTTCAGCTTCAGCATCTGACCTTCCACTGAATATTCAGGTTGATTTCCTTTAGGATTGACTGGTTTGATCTCCTTACAAACCAAGGGACTCTGAAGAGTCTTCTCCAGCAACACAATTTGAAAGCATCAACTCTTTGGCACTCAGTCTTATTTATGGCCCAACTCTCACATCTGTACATGATTACCTGAAAAATCATAACTGACTTTACAGACTGCTGTTGGCAAATTGATGTCTCTGCTTTTTAATAGGCTGTCTAGGTTTGTTGAAGTTTTCTTTCCAAAAAACAATAGTCTTTTAATTTCATGGTTACAGTCACCATCTGCAGTGATTTAGGAGCCCATGAAAATAAAGTCTGTCACTGCTTCTACTTTTCCCCTTTCTATTTGCCATGAAGTGATGGGAATGGACACCATGAAGTCAGCTTTTTGAATGTTGAGTTTGTTTGTTTGTTTGTTTGTTTTTTGCATCATTCAAATTTCATACCTTGAATGTTGAGTTTTAAGCCAGCTTTTCCACTCTCTTCTTTCACACTCATCAAGAGGCTCTTTAGTTACTCTTCATTTTCTGCCATTAGAGAGGTATTATTTATATACCTGAGGTTGTTGATATTTCTCCTGGCACTCTTAATTCCACCTTGTGATTCATCCAGGCTTCATTTCACATAATGTGTCCTACATATAAGTTAATAAGCAGGGTGACAATATACGACCTTGTCATACTTCTTTCCCAATTTTGAACTAGTCAGTCGTTTCATGTCTGGTTCTAGCTGATACCTGTAAATGTGATTTTATTTGGAAATAGTGTCTTTGCAAATGTAATTAAAATGTAAATTAATATGAAGGCCTATGGAGTAGGATGGGCCTTCATCCAGTATGACTGGTGTCCTTATAAGAAGAGGAGAGGAGACAGAGATGGACACATCAGATGATGACACAGATAGATAGGAATGATGTCTGTACAAACTAAGGAACCCTGATGATTGTCTGAAATGTTAGAAGATAAGAAAAAGGCATGAAACAAATTATCTCCTATAGCTTTCAGAAAGAGCATGGTCCTGACTACACCTTGATTTCAGACTTCTAATCTTCAAAACTGTGAGGGAATTTTATTTTTTTTTAATTTATGCCACCCAGTTTGTCATCATTTGTTGCAGCAGTCCTAGGAAACAAATGAACAATTTTTTACACTGCCTTGTAATTTAAGATAATGGTATATAGGAGGTTGAAGAAAATAGATAAATATTGCGCAGATTCTAAGTGTCAGATTAGAAACTTGACCCAAGTACCTTCAATCAAAATCTTACTTTTTTGTAAGATGTCTTACACATTTTTGGTTGAGAAAAATTTTGAGTGGTATCAGCTTTTAATTTGTATTAAATATTGAAATGGTCAGTTTCTTATTACTAAATCATGGTCATTAATAAAACATCCTCAAACTAATGCTATTTATGATTCCTTGAATAAAAAGAAAACCATGGTGATTTTATTTGGTTTTATTTTAGCAAATATATTAACTGAGTTTTCTTTTATTTATTTGTATAACATAATTTGAAAACAGCAAGACATATTAGAAAACACAACCAAAAAAAACCCTGCAAATTATGATGGACATATCTTTTAATTACTTTTTGTTCTATTTTATGATATAATATTAATTCATCATGCATGTGTGCTAAATCTCTTCAATCATGTCCAACTCTGCAACCTTTTGGACTGTAACCTGCTAGGCACCTCTGTCCATGGGATTCCCCTGGCAAGAGTATGGAAGTCCTTGCCATGTCCTCCTCCAAGGGATCTTCCTGACCTAGAGATAGATCCCCACCCCCCACCCCGCCCACCTCTTATGTCTCCTGCATTGGCAGATGGATTCTTTATCACTAGAGCCACATGGAAGGACCATTAATTCATCAGAGGAGCCAAAATAGTTATACAGTAATGCCAAGAAAATGAGACGTAATTAGATATTAAGCCTCACTGAATTTTGGTGTTTTAGGTATTTGCTATGGTGCCAAGTTTTCAATGTTATTTTTGTGAGCTTTGGTTGTATAGTCCAGATAGAAAAATGAATCCAAATATAAATTTCAGTTTATGGCTTATGGTAAATAGTTATAAAAATGATGACTAATGCAGCACAAATGAATTTCAACCATAATAGCTTCACCAAACATTTTGGTATATTTTGACATATTTTGACACTTAAAATTTTGGTATATTTTTCTGTAAGTTGATATCACTATACATATACACATACACAAACATACATTTTTGTGCTTTGTTCTTTTCATATCCTATTATACATTTAAATTCTGTGACTCAGAATAACCAGTGTATGTTTTGAAAACTCATTATTTCATTTCAGTGTCTGTTGATTTAATGATAAATTTTATTTTAGTGAGATATCATATAATAAATTATGCTATATACCTATATCATAGTATGCTTATTTGTTCAGTTCAGTTCAGTTGCTCAGTCATGTCCAACTCTTTGCTACCCCATGAATCACAGCATGCCAGGCCTCCCTGTCCATCACCAACTCCCGGAGTTCACTCAAACTCATGTCCATCGAGTCGGTGATGCCATCCAGCCATCTCATCCTCTGTCATCCCCTTTTCCTCCTGCCCCCTATCCCTCCCAACATTAGAGTCTTTTCCAATGAGTCAACTCTTCGCAAGAGGTGGCCAAAGTATTGGAGTTTCAGTTTTAGCATCAGTCCTTCCAAAGAATACCCAGGACTGATCTATTAGATGATACAATTGTATAAATATTTTTCTAGGAACCATGAAAATAAAAGTTTCATTGAAAATGAGTGGTTATATTTACTTTGTATTTTTTTTAAAGACCGCAAAAGAAAACTACTATCTCTGTCTTACTATTTTCTTCTTAGTTCATTGTATCAGTAGATATGCAGCAGTATGAAGCTACAGTTCTATTGTATATGCTATTATTTAAAAGTAATGTTTTTTTACCCTTTGAACTATTATTGATTTTGTTCTTATAGATGCTAGTGACTGAATGTATATAAGTAGAGTCTGTTTGTTTCACTAGTTTCTGATACATCACAAGGTGCTATTTTTGAATTTATCTAGCCTCTGCCTATTACTGCCGTGCAAACACTACAGAGTCATGAGTTATTGTTTAAAACTGTCAGAAAGATGTTCAAATATATACATTTCCCTTGATCTTAAAGCATGCTTTTTATTCTTGCCTATAAAACCAGGCAAGAAAATGTGGATGTTTCAGCATATTACAACATGCTATTATATGCTATTCTTATAGAAAGTATCTAAAACATATCCAGCTGGCTAGATATATTTTGAAGTAAAGGAATTACAAAAGTCTTTATTAATAAAACAATATAAAGAAACTCAACTTATTCATTAATTTTACTGTCTTTTGACTCATTTAGAAGGGAGATAAGGAAAGAGCAAAGTGTTCTTCTTTCCTCAAATCTATGCATCCCCCTTAAAATTGATGCAAAGATTTAAAATAAAATAAAATAAAAACTAGGACTTACACATGTGTAGGAACCCCCTAAAGTTGTCAAGGTACAAAATCACTATCATACACCTGTGAGAATTTTCATATATCCATGAATACATTTACTATGGAATATCACACTGATATGCAGTAAATTCCCGTAGTAAAATACAGCTACTATTTTAGGGTTGGGTTCAGAAGCTACATATGTTAAAATTCCATATCAGTTAGGTCCAATGAATCAGTAAATTTCACATAAAAGTTAGTGTTTCCAAGTTATCTTCTAAATTATTTTTAGGGGGAGCAGTCCTAAGATGGCAGAGGAATAGGACAGGGAGACCATTTTCTCCCCCCACAAATTCATTGAAAGAACATTTGAATGCTAAGCAAACTCTGCAAAACAATTTCTGTATGCTGACGGAGGACATCAGGCACCGAGAAAGGCAGCCCGTTGTCTTCAAAAGGAAGTGGGACAAAATATAAAAGATAAAAAGAGAGACAAAAGAGGTAGGGATAGAGATCCATCCCGGTAAGGGAGTCTTAAAACTGGAGAAATTTCCAAAAACCAGGAAACACTCTCACCAGTGGGTCTGTGGGGAGTTTTGGAATCTCAGAGGGCAACATAACCAGGAGGAAAAATAAATAAAACCCACAGATTACATGTCTAATGGCAACTATCAACACATCCACCACCAGAAGCAGGGGCTGAACAGGGAGGCACGGGCTGCATTGCTTAGGGTAAGGACTGGGCCTGAATGCCCTGAGGGCAACCTGAGGGAACTAATGTGAGATAGAAACCCAAACTGTGGGATAGCCAGAGAGAGTGGAGAAAAAAGAGAGAGAGAGAGAGAACTACCCCGCAAAAAGCCCTACCTAAGGCACTGCCAGGCACGCTCACAGAGCAAAGGACTGAGTGAATACCGGAGGAGGGCTGGCAGGCTGCACACTGGCCCATCATCCGCTGGAGACAGGGAGGCAGGTGGGGGGCAGCCAGAGACAGAAAGGGGCAATCTCGGCCCCAGAGAGGCATCCTCTACCAAACTGCAAGCAGGCTTCCAGCTGCTAACCAAGATTTCTTGGGATTCTGGATGGTTGACATCCCCCAGGAGGGTCGCAGCCAGAGATCAGCTCCCCAGAAGAGACACATGGCACACCTGAAACTGGCCCGCCTGCTGCCACCAAGGAAATCGAGTGGCTGGGACCCGGGAGGTGATAAGACGCACTCCCCAATGAGGGGAGACTGCACTCTCCAAGCACCTGGTAGCCTGAGCTGCTTGGACCTGGGAAGGGCACAAAAGCAGGCCCAACCAAGTTTGCACCTTTGTGGAATACCCGAGAACCTGAACCTGAGTGGCTTAGACCTGGAAAGTACACGCAACCCAGGGCCCGCCTCAGACAGTTCCCCAGCAGAACAACCTAGAGAGCCTGAGAAATGTAGACTTGGAAAGTGCACATACCATGAGCGGGGGCAAACCCAGGGCGGCCAAGACACTGTGAGCACTCCCCACATGCATCAGTGATATTTGTTTGCAGTGTTCCTCCCTCCCCACAGCACGACTGATCATGCGAGCCTAAATAAGTGACCACCTTCGCTCCCTTGTGTCAGGTTGGAAATTAAACACCGAAGACCAGCAAACAGAAGAAGCTAAAATAAACGGAATAACTTTGGAAGTGACAGGTGCAACAGATTAATACCCTGTAGTTAGCACCGACTGCATTGGAAAGGGCCTATAGATCTTGAGAAGTATAAGCCGGATCAAGGAACTATCTGAAACTAACTGACTCCACACTGTCTGCAACAGCTCCAGAGAAATTCCTAGATATATTTTTACTATTATAATTTTTAATTTTTTTTAAGTTTTAAGTCTTCTATTACTCCTTTAATTTTAATTTTTATAACCTACTTTTACCTTGCAAAAAAAGAGACCCTATTTTAAAAGAAAACTTTATATATATATATTTTATAATATTCGTGACTTTGTTTTGTCTTTTTAATATTGAATTATTGAGAGTCTAACCTCTACTCTAGATTTTAATCTTTACTTTTTGGTATTTGTTATCAATTTTTTACCTTTTAGACCCCAATCTTAAATACTCATTTTTACTTCTAATGTGATTACTGGCTTGATTACTCCCTCCTCCTTTTGACTCTCCTTTTTCTCCACCAGGTTGCCTCTATCTCCACCATCCCCCTTCTCTTGTCTACCCAACACTGTGAATCTCTTTGTGTGTTCTAGGCTGTGGAGAACACTTAGGGAACTGATTACTGGCTGGTCTATCTCTCTCCTCTTGATTTCCCCTATTCTCCTCGTGGTCACCACTGTCTCCTTCCTCCCTCTTCTTTTCTCTGTGTAATTCTGTGAACTTCTCTGAGGGGTCCAGACTATGGCGAGCACACAGGGAATTGACTACTGGATAGCTTGATCTTTCCCTTTTTGATTCCCCCTCTTCTCCTCCTGGTCACCTCTATCTCCCTCTTCCCTCTTCTCTTCTCCATGTAACTCTGTGAGCCCCTTTGGGTGTCCCTCACTGTGGAGAAGCTTTTCATCATTAACCTAGATGTTTTATCATAGGTGCTGTATAGATGGAGAAGTCTTGAGGCTACTATAAGAATAATACTGAAAATCAGGGGCAGAAGGTTTAAGTCCAAAACATGAGAACACCAGAGAACTCCTGACTCCAGGGAACATTAATTGATAAGAGCTCATCCAAAAGCCTCCATAACTACTACTGAAACCAAACACCACCCAAGGGTCAACAAGTTCCAGAGCAAGACATACCACGCAAAGTCTCCAGCAACACAGGAACATAGCCCTGAGCGTCAATATACAGGCTGCCCAAAGTCACCCCAAACCCATAGACATCTCAAAACTCACTACTGGACACTTCATTGCACTCCAGAGAGAAGAAATCCAGCTCTACACACCAAAACACCGATGCAAGCTTCCCTAACCAGGAAACATTGACATGCTAAGCATTTACCACCACCACCACCACCCCCCACCCCCCCACCCCCCCACAGCAAGGAACCTCCACAATAAAGAGGAACCACAAACTGCCAGCAACAGAAAGGCCACCCCAAACACAGCAATCTAAACAGGATGAAAAGGCAGAGAAATACTCAGCAGGTAAAAGAACATGATAAGTGTCCACCAAACCAAACAAAAGAGCAGGATTCAACCTGAAAAGGAATTCAGAATAATGACAGTAAAAATGATTGGAAATCTTGAAAACAAAATGGAGTTACAGACAAATAGCCTGGAGACAAGGATTTGAGAAGATGCAAAAATGTTTAACAAGGAACTAGAAGAAATAAAAAAGAGTCAATATATAATGAATAATGTAATAAATGAGATCAAAAACACTCTGGAGAGAACCAACAGTAGAATAAATGAGGCAGAAAATTGGATAAGTGAGGTAGAAGATAGAATGGTAGAAATAAATGAAGCAGAGAGGAAAAAAGAATTAAAAGAAATGAGGACAACCTCAGAGACCTCTGTGACAATGTTAAATGCCCCAACATTCGAGTCATAGGAGTCCCAGAAGAAGGAGACAAAAAGAAAGGCCATGAGAAAATACTTGAGGAGATAATAGTTGAAATCCTCCCTAAAATGGGTAAGGAAATAGTCATCCAAGTCCAAGAAACCCAGAGAGTCCTAAACAGGGTAAGCCAAACGCAAAACACCCCAAGACACATATTAATCAAATTAACAACGATCAAACACAAAGAACAAATATTAAAAGTGGCAAGAGAAAAACAACAAACAACACACAAGGGGATTCCCATAAGGATAAGAGCTGATCTTTCAATAAAACTCTTCAGGCCAGAAGGGAAGGGCAAGACATACTAAAAGTGATGAAAGAGAAAAACCTACAGCCCAGATTACT
This sequence comes from Bos javanicus, assembly GCF_032452875.1. Taxonomy (NCBI): domain Eukaryota; kingdom Metazoa; phylum Chordata; class Mammalia; order Artiodactyla; family Bovidae; genus Bos; species Bos javanicus. The sequence goes on along the minus strand of NC_083875.1, from coordinate 33,260,591 downwards.
GTACCAAGCAAGGATCTCATTCAACTATGAAGGAGAAATCAAAAGCTTTACAGACAAGCAAAAGCTGAGAGAATTCAGCACCACCAAACCAGCTCTTCAACAAATGCCAAAGGATGTTCTCTAGACAGGAAACACAGAAAGGGTGTATAAACTCGAACCCAAAACAACAAAGTAAATGGCAACGGGATCATAGTTACCAATAATTACCTTAAATGTAAATGGGTTGAATGCACCAACCAAAATACAAAGACTGGCTGAACGGATACAAAAACAAGACCCCTATATATGCTGTCTACAAGAGACCCACCTTAAAACAAATGGAGACCAAAAGAAAGCAGGAGTAGCAATATTCATATCAGATAAAATAGACTTTAAAATAAAGGCTTTGAAAAGAGACAAGGAAGGACATTACATAATGATCAAAGGATAAATCCAAGAAGAAGAAATAACAATTATAAATATATATGCACCCAACATAGGAGCACCACAATATGTAAGGCAAATGCTAACAAGTATGAAAGGGAAATTAGCAATAATACAATAATACAAGACTTTAATATCTCACTCAAACCTATGGATAGCTCAACTAAACAGAAAATTAACAAGGAAACACAAACTTTAAATGATACGATGGACCAGTTAGACCTAATTGATATCTATAGGACATTTCACTCCAAAGCAATTAATTTCACCTTTTTGTCAAGTGCACATGGAACCTTCTCCAGGATAGATCACATAATGGGTCATAAATCTAGCTTGGTAAATTAAAAAAAAAATTGAAATGATTCCAAGCATCTTTTATGACCACAATGCAGTAAGATTAGATGTCAATTACAAGAGAAAAACTATTAAAAATTCCAACATATGGAGGCTGAACAACACGACTCTGAATAACCAACAAATCACAGAAGAAATAAAAAAAAGGAATCAAAATATGCATAGAAACAAATGAAAATACAACAACCCAAAACCTATGGGACACTGTAAGAGCAGTGCTAAGGGGAAGGTTCATAGCAATCCAGGCTTACCTCAAGAAACAAGAAAAAAAGTCAAATAAGTAATCTAACTGTACACCTAAAGCAACTAGAAAAGGAAGAAATGAAGAACCCCAAGGTTAGTAGAAAGAAAGAAATCTTAAAACTTAGGGCAGAAATAAATGAAAAAGAAACAAAAGAGACCATAGCAAAATCAACAATGCTAAAAGCTGGTTCTTTGAGAAGATAAATAAATAGACAAACCATTAGCCAGACTCATCAAGAAACAAAGGGAGAAGAATCAAATCAACAAAATTAAAATGAAAATGGAGAAATCACAACAGACAACCCAGAAATACAAAGATCATTAGAGACTACTATCAGCAACTATATGCCAATAAAATAGACAACTTGGAAGAAATGGACAAATTCTTAGAAAAGTATAACTTTCCAAAACTGAACCAGGAAGAAGTAGAAAATTTAACAGACCCATCGCAAGCATGGAAAATGAAACTGTAATCAGAAATCTTCCAGCAAACAAAAGCCCAGGACCAGACAGCTTCACAGCTGAATTCTACCAAAAATATAGAGAAGAACTAACACCTATCCTACCCAAGCTCTTCCAGAAAATTGCAGAGGAAGGTAAACTTCCAAACTCATTCTATGAGGCCACCATCACCCTAATACCAAAACTAGACAAAGATGCCACAAAAAAAGAAAACTACAGGCCAATATCACTGATGAACATGGATGCAAAAATCCTTAACAAAATCTAACAAACACAATTCAAGAACGTATTAAAATGATCAAACATTGACTAAGTGGGCCTATCTCAGGAATGCAAGGATTTTCCAGTATCCACAAATCAATCAATGTAATACACCATATTAACAAATTGAAAGATAAAAGCCATATGATTATCTCAATAGATCCAGAGAAAGCCTTTGACAAAATTCAACATCCATTTATGATAAAACCCCACCAGAAAGCAGGAATAGAAGAAACATACCTCAACATAATGGAAGCAATATATGACAAACCCACAGCAAACTTTATCCTCAATGGTGGAAAATTGAAAGCGTTTCCCCTAAAGTCAGGAAAAAGACAATGGTTCCCACTCTCACCACTACTATTCAATATAGTTTTGTAAGTTTGGGCCACAGTGATCAGAGAAGAAAGAGAAATAAAAGGAATCCAGATTGAAAAAAAATAAGTAAAACTCTCACTGTTTGCAGATGACATGATCCTCTACATAGAAAACACTAAAGACTTCACCAGAAAATTACTAGAGCTAATCAATGAGTAGACTAAAGTTGCAAAATATAAAATTAATACAGAAAAATCCCTTGCATTCCTATACACTATCAATGAGTAAACAGAAAGACAAATTAAGGAAACAATTCCATTCACCATTGCAACAAAAAGAATAAAATACTTAGGAATATATCTACCTAAAGAAACAAAAGACCTATATATAGAAAAGTATAAAACACTGGTGAAAGAAATCAAAGAGGACACTAATAGATGGAGTAATATACCATGTTCATGGATTAGAAGAATCAATGTAGTAAAAATGAGTATACTACCCAAAGCAATCTATAGATTCAAGGCAATTCCTATCAAGCTACCAACGGTATTTTTCACAGAACTAGAAGAAATAATTTCACGTGTATGGAAATACAAAAAACCTCAAATTGCCAAAGCAATCTTGAGAAAGAAGAATGGAACTGGAGGAATCAACCTGCCTGACTTCAGGCTATACTACAAAGCCACAGTCATAAAGACAGTATGGTACTGGCACAAAGACAGAAATATAGATCAATGGAACAAAATAGAAAGCCCAGAGATAAATCCACACACCTTATTTTTGACAATGGAGGCAAGAATGTACAATGGAGAAAAGACAGTCTCTTTAAGAGGTGGTGCTGGGTAAACTGGTCCACCACTTGTAAAATAATGAAACTAGAACAATTTCTAACACCATACACAAAAATAAACTCAAAATGGATTAAAGATCTAAACGTAAGACCAGAAACTATAAAACTCCCAGAGAAGAACATAGGCAAAACACTCTCCGACATAAATCACAGCAGGATCCTCTATGACACACCTCTCAGAGTAATGGAAATAAAAGCAAAAATAAACAAATCAGATCAGATCAGTCGCTCAGTCGGGTCCGACTCTTTGCGACCCCATGAATCGCAAAACACCAGGCCTCCCTGTCCATCACCAACTCCCGGAGTTCACCCAGACTCACGTCCATCGAGTCAGTGATACATTCCAGCCATCTCATCCTCTGTCGTCCCCTTCTCCTCTTGCCCCCAATCCTTCCCAGCATCAGAGTCTTTTCCAGTGAGTCAACTCTTCGCATGAGGTGGCCAAAGTACTGGAGTTTCAGCTTTAGCATCATTCCCTCCAAAGAAATCCCAGGACTGATCTCCTTCAGAATGGACTGGTTGGATCTCCTTGCAGTCCAAGGGACTCTCAAGAGTCTTCTCCAACACCACAGTTCAAAAGCATCAATTCTTCGGCGCTCAGACTTCTTCACAGTCCAACTCTCACATCCATACATGACCACAGGAAAACCCATAGCCTTGACTAGACGAACCTTTGTTGGCAAAGTAATGTCTCTGCTTTTGAATATGCTATCTAGGTTGGTCATAACTTTCCTTCCAAGGAGTAAGCGTCTTTTAATTTCATGGCTGCAGTCACCATCTGTAGTGATTTTGGAGCCCAGAAAAATACAGTCTGACACTGTTTCCACTGTTTCCCCATCTATTTTCCATGAAGTGGTGGGACCAGATGCCATGGTCTTCGTTTTCTGAATGTTGAACTTTAAGCCAACTTTTTCACTCTCCTCTTTCACTTTCATCAAGAGGCTTTTTAGTTCCTCTTCACTTTCTGCCATAAGGGTGGTGTCATCTGCATATCTGAGGTTATTGATATTTCTCCCAGCAATCTTGATTCCAGCTTGTGTTTCTTCCAGTCCAGCGTTTCTCATGATGTACTCTGCATATAAGTTAAATAAACAGGGTAACAATATACAGCCTTGATGTACTAAATGGGACCTTAAATTAATTAATTAATTAAAATAATTAAAAGTTTTTGCACCACAAAGGAAACTATAAGCATTCTCAGAATGGGAGAAAATAATAGCAAATGAAGCAACTGAAAAAGAATTAATCTCAAAAATATACAAGCAACTCCTGCAGATCAATTCCAGAAAAATAAATGACCCAATCAAAAAATGGACCAAAGAACTAAACAGACATTTCTCCAAAGAAGACACACAGATGGCTAACAAACACATGAAAAGATGCTCAACATCACTCATTACCAGAGAAATGCAAATCAGTACCACAATGAGGTACCATTTCATGCCAGTCAGAATGGCTGCTATCCAAATGTCTACAAACAATAAATGCTGAAGAGGGTGTGGAGTAAAGGGAACCCTCTTACACTGTTGATGGGAATGCAAACTAGTACAGCCACTATGGAGAACAGTGTGGAGAATCCTTAAAAAACTGGAAATAGAACTGCATTATGAACCAGCAATCCCACTGCTGGGCATACACATTGAGGAAACCAGAATTGAAAGAGACGTGTGTACCCCAATGTTCATCGCAGTGCTGTTTATAATAGCCAGGACATGGAAGTAACCTAGATGTCCATTGGCCGATGAATGGATAAGAAAGCCATGGTACATATACACAGTGGAGTATTACTCAGCCTTTAAAAAGAATAAATTTAATCAGTTCTAACGATGTGCATTAAACTGTAGCCCATTATACAGAGTGAAGTAGTAAGCCAGAAAGAAAAATACCAATACAGCATATTAACACATATATATGGAATTTAGAAAAATATAATGATAACCCTATATGCAAGGGAGCAAAAGAGACACAGATGTATAGAACATTCTTTTGGACTCTGTGGGAGAAGGTGAGGGTGGGATGATTTGAGAGAATAGCTTTGAAATATGTATATTATCATATGTGAAACACATCGCCAGTCCAGGTTCAATGCATGAGACAGGGTGCTCAAGGCTGGTGAACTGGGATGACCCAGAGGGATGGGATGGCAAGGGAGATGGGAGGGGGGTTCAGGATGTGGAACACATGTACACTCATGGCTGATTCATGTCAACATATGGCAAAAACACTACAATATTGTAAAGTAATTAGCCTCCAATTAAAATAAATTAATTTTTAAAATAAATTAATTATTATATTCTAAAAAGATAATAAAGGAAATGAGACAACATATCTAGGTACAAGAGAGTTTTTTATACTTTTAAAACAATTTATAGTTAATTTTTATTGGAGTATGAACGATTGAAAGAAATAAAGGAAAACCAAGGAATGGGAAAGACTAGAGATCTCTTTGGGAAAATTGGATATATCAAGGAAACATTTCAAGCAAGGATAGATATGATAAAGGACAGAAATTCTAAGGACATAACAGAGGTAGAAGAGATGAAGAAGAAGTGGCAAGAATACACAAAAGAACTATACAAAAAAGGTCTTATGACTGGGATGACCACAATGATGTTGTCACTCACCTAGAGTCAGACATCAGGGAATGTGAAATCAAATGGGACATAGGAAGCATCACTATGAACAAAGCTAGTGGAGGTGATAGAATTCCAGCTGAGCTGGAAAATCCTTAAATCCTAAAAGAAGATGCTGTTAAAGTGCTGAACTCAATATGCCAGCAAATTTGGAAAACTCAGCAGTGGCCACAGGACTGCAAAAGGTCAGTTTTCATTGAAATCCCAAAGAAGGACAATGCCAAAGAATGTTCAAACTACCACACAATTGCATATATTTCGTATGTTACCAAGGTAATGCTCAAAATCCTCCAAGCTAGGCTTCAACAGTACATGATCTGAGAACTTCCAGGTGTAAAAGCTGGATTTAGAAAAGGCAGAGGAACCAGGGATCAAATTGCCAACATCTGTTGGATTATAGAAAAACCAAGAGAATTCCAGAAAAAAACGTCTACTTCTGTTTCATTGATTACACAAAAGCCATTGACTGTGTGGATCACAACAAACTGTGGAAAATTTTTGAGAGATGGAATACCAGACCACATTACCTGCCTCCTGAGAAACCTATGTGTAGGTCAAGAAGCAACAGTTAGAGACTTACATAGACCAACTGGTTCAAAATTGGGAAAGGAGTATAACAAGGCTTATGTTATCACCATGATTATTTAACTTATATACAGAGTACATCATGTGCAATGTTGAGCTGGATGAATCACAAGCTGGAATCAAGATTGCTAGGAGAAATATCAACAACCTCAGATATGTAGATGATACCACTCTAATGGCAGAAAATGAAGAGGAACTAAAGAAACTCTTGATGAGGGTGAAAGAGAAGAGTGAAAAAGCTGGCTTAAAACTCAACATTCAAAAAACTAAGAACAAGACATCCAATCCCATGACTCCATAGCAAAATGAAGGGGGAAAAGTAGAAGCAGTGACAGATATTATTTTTGGAGGCTTCAAAATCACAGTGGACAGTGATTGCAGCCATGAAATTAAAAGGTGCTTGTTCCTTGTATGGGAAGCTATGACCAACTAGACAGCATATTAAAAAAGGAAAGACATCACTTTGCCAGCAAAGGTCCATATTGTCAAATGTATGGTTTTTCCTGTAATCATGTACAGATGTGAGAGTTGGACCATAAAAAGGCTGAGTGTTGAAAATTTGATGATTTTTCAATCATAGTGTTGGAAAAGACTCTTGAGAGTCCCTTGAACTGCAAGGAGATCAAACCAGTCAGTCCTAAAGAAATTAAGCCTGAATATTCATTGGAAGGACTGATGTTCAAACTGAAGCTCCAATACTTTGGCCATTTAATGCAAAGAGCTGACTCACTGGAAAACACCACTGAGAAAGACTGAAGGCAAAAGGAGAAGATGGCGGCAGAGTATGAGACAGTTGGATAGAATCACTGACTCAATATGTTGTTCAGTCACTCAGTCTTGTCAAACTCTTTGCGACCTCATGGACTGCAACACGCGAAGCTTCCCTGTCCTTCACTACTTCCAGAGCTTGCTCAAATTCATGTCCATTGAGTGGGCAGTGCTATCCAACCAACTCATCCTCTGTTATCCCCTTTTCCTCCTGCACTCAATCCTTCCTAGTATCTGGGGCTTTTCCAATGAGTCAGCTCTTTGCATCAGGTGGCCAGAATATTGCAGAAGGTGGCAGCTTCAGCTTCAGCATCAGTCCTTCCAATGAATATTCAGGACTGAAGTCCTTTAGGATTTACTGGTTTGATCCCCTTGCAGTCCAAGGGACTCTCAAGAGTCTTCTCCAGCACCACTATTCGAAAGTATCAGTTCTTCAGTGCTCAGCTTCTTATTGGTCCACCTCTCACATCTGTGCATGACTACTGGAAAAACCAAAGCTTTGACAATAGGAACCCTTTGTTGGTAAAGTAATGTCTCTGCTTTTTAATGTGCTATCTGTTTGTCATAGCTTTTCTTTCCAAGGAGCAAATATCTTTGAATTTCATGGCTGCAGCCACCATCCACAGTGATTTTGGGGCCCAAGAAAATAAAGTCTGCCACTCTTTCCATTATTTCCCCATCTATTTACCATGAAGTGATGGGACTGGATGCCTTGTTCTTAGTTTTCTGAATGTTGAGTTTTAAGCCAAAATTTTCACTCTCCTCTTTCAACTTCATCAAGAGACTCTTTAGTTCCTCTGCACTTTCTGTCATAAGGGTGGTGTCATCTGCATATCTGAGGTTATTGATATTTCTCCCAGAAATCTTGATTCCAGTTTGTGTGGAATTTGAGCAGACTTAGGGAGATAATGGGAGAAGGCAATCGCACCCCAATCTAGTACTCTGGAAAATCCTATGGATGGAGGAGCCTGGAAGGCTGTAGTCCATGGGGTCGCTGAGGGTCAGACACGACTGAGTGACTTCACTTTGACTTTTCACTTTCATGCATTGGAGAAGGAAATGGCAACCCACTCCAGCGTTCTTGCCTGGAGAACCCCAGGGATGGAGGAGCCTGGTGGGCTGCCGTCTATGGGATCACACAGAGTCAGACACGACTGAAGTGATTTAGCAGCAGCAGCAGCAGGGAGATAAGGAAGGACAGGGAAGCCTGGCATGCTGCAGTCTATGGGGTCTCAAAGAGTGGGACACAACTTGGTGACTGAACAACAACAACAGCAGCGATTTACAGTGTTGTATTAGCGTCTGCTGTACATCAAAGTGAATCAGTTATATATATACACATAGCTACTTTCTTATATTCTTTTCCCATATAGATTATTAGAGTGTATTGATTAAAGCTCCCTGTGCTATACAGTACAGTTTTAGTTAGCTATCTGTTTTATATATAGTAATGTGTATATATCAATCCCAATCTCCCAATTTATCCCCTTCTTACCACCTGGTAGCCCATAAGTTTGTTTTCTACATTTGTGACTCTCTTTTTATTTTGTAAATAAATTAATTTGTAACATTATTTTAGACTCCATAAATAAGTCATATTATATGATACATGTCTTTCTCTGTCTGACTTACTTCACTCAGCCTGACAATCTCTAGGTCCATTCATGTTGCTTAAAGTGGCATTATGTCATTCTTTTTTATGACTGAGTAACATTCCATTATATATATCTACCACATCTAACTTATCCATTCTTCTGTTGATGGATATTTAGGTTGCTTCCATTTTCTGGCTATTGTAAATACTACTGCAATGAACATTGAGGGTGCATATATCTTTTCTCTTTTTTAGGATTTTTAAAAATTCATTTTATTTTTGGCTCTGCTGAGTCTTCATTGCTGCATATGGGCTTCCTCTAGCTACGGGAGCAAGGGTTACTCTCCATTTGCAGTGTGCCAAACTGTGTCCCCTGCATTAGCAGGCAGATTCTTAACAACTGGACCACCAAGGAAGTCTACAGGTGTTAGTATTATCTTTTTGAATTATGGATTTCTCCAGATATATGCCTAGGAGTGGGATTACTGGATAATATGGTACTCTATTTTTCATTTTTTAAGAAAGCTCTGTACTGTTCTCTATAGTGACTGTACAAATTTGCATTCTCACCAACTTTACAGAAGGATTCCCTTTTCTCCACACCTCCAGAATTTATTGTTTGTAGATTTTTTTTAACAGTGGTCATTCTGTCTGGTGTGACGTGATTTCATATTGTAGTTTTGGTTTGTGTTTCTCTAATAATTAATGATGTTGAGCATCTTTTCATGTGACTTTTTAGTGATCTATATGTATTCTTGCAAGGAGATTCAACCAGTCCATCCTAAAGGAAATCAGTCCTGGGTGTTCATTGAAAGGACTGATGCTGAAGCTGAAACTCCAATACTTTGGCCACCTCATGCGAAGAGTTGACTTATTGGAAAAGACCCTGATGCTAGGTGGGATTGGGGGCAGGAGAAGAAGGGAACAACATAGGATGAGATGGCTGGATGGCATCACCAACTCGATGGACATGAGTTTGGGTAAACTCCAGGAGTTGGTGATGGACAGGGAGGCCTGGCATGCTCCGATTCATGAGGTCGCAAAGAGTCGGACACAACTGAGCAACTGAACTGAACTGAACTGAACTGATGTCTTCTTTGGAGAAATATCCATTTAGATCTTCTCTCCTCCTTCCCCTTTTTTGATTTGTTTGTTTGTGTTTTTAATGTTGAACTGCCTGAGTTGTTTGTATGTTAGTATATTAATCCCTGTTGATTGTTCATTTGCAAATATTTTCTCCCATTCTGAGCATTGCCCTTTCTTTTTATCTATGGTTCCCTTTGCTGTACAAAATTTTTTAAGTTTAACAAGGTCCCATTTGTTTATTTTTGTTTTTATTTTCATTACTCTAGGAGGCAGACCCAAAGATACTTCTGTGATTTATGTCAAAGAGTATTCTACTTATGTTTTCCTCCAAAAGTTTTATTGTATCAGGCTTACATTTAGATTTTTAATCTATTTTGAATTTATTTTGTGTATGATATTAGGGAGTGTCCTACATTCATTTACATGTAGCTGTGCAGTTTTCCCAGTACCACTAATTGAAGATATTGTTTTTCTCCATTGTACATTCTTGCCTCCTTTGTAATAGATTAGGTGGTCACCTAATCTGTCGTTTCTTTGATGAGCAAAAACAGAATATCACTGTGGTATGTTTATGGAAATGATCCATAAGAAAAGAAAATAATGATGATGTGTGGGCTTCCCTGGTAGCTCAGCTGGTAAAGAATCCACCTGCAATGCAGGAGACCCCAGTTCAATTCCTGATTCAGGAAGATGTCCTGAAGAAGGGATAGGGCACCCACTCCAGTATTCTTGGGCTTCCCTGGTGGCTCAGACAGTACAGAATCTGCCTGTGATGCAGGAGACCTGGGTTCAATCTCTGGGTTGGGAAGATCCCCTAGAGGAGGGCATGGCAACCCACTCCAGTATTCTAGCCTGGAGAATCCCCATGGACAGTGGAGCCTGGCAGACTCAGTCCAGGAGGTCACAAAGAGTCGGAAACAACTGAGTGACTAAGCACAGCACAGCACATGGGAAATAAGACAGAATAAATAGAAGAGAATAGCTAGAGTACTGGACTGAGTACCATAGCTAGAGTAAAAAGAGAGTATATTTCTTCTCTTGACCAATAAAGATGGGTCCATTTTATGCTTCAGGTTTGAAAAATTGTCAGAGGACTGTAAAATTAAAAAACAAGAAAGTTCAGGTGTTTTATAGTATACTGTCTTATGTATATTGGGAATAAAACTGTATGTAGTAAATATTCCAGATTGTACTTCAGTTTGAAGTACAGCTCTTTTATGCTTTGAATTAAGTAATATGCTTTAATATTAAAATCCAATGACACTGTTCTCCCACTTTCCATATCACAAAGAATGACATTCTCTGCGATCAAGTGAAGTGCTTTATTTTCTGTCTGATAAATCTAACACCACTACCTATTTCAGGTGTTATATGGTGGATAGTTTCAATCATATAGTCAATTGTATTGGAAAGAGAAAGCTAGAAAAATCCCCTTCTCTTCAGAGAAATGTGATACTAATAGAAAAAAAAATTAAACTGTCATCATGACATTTTTAGATCACAGACAATTAAACCATCAGAAGGTGAACTTTAATTCCTTACTTTTATTCTTAGCAATAATAATGTCTTTCAGTATTTCAAAGAGAAGGCTCTTGCCTGCAGTTTTATGTTTAAATACTTTGTACCTGTACCATCAAAGGTACTAGGCCCACAGTTTATGTAGCTACACAATGTATATATGTCTTTTAAACAGCTAACCTACCACTTTCAATATATACACACATAGCCGTGTTCTGCAGGTCATATCTACAATGCTAGAATATTAAGATCCAGTTGCTTGATGAGCCTAATGCCAGCCTTTATCCATTATATGTGTGATTGATTCAGTCCTCAAAAGCAAAAATAATATAATCCATTTCTAAATCCTAGGGCCCATTCTGAAATGCCAGAATACTGGACTTTCTTTATAGAATATGTCCCTATAATATTACATACAATCTCCCTTTATTAATTCTAAAATTTTAGATCTATCAACCTCTTTTCAGTCAAGAAAAAGTATTCACTAATTGATCATTCTTATGTTAGAAACTACAACATATCAATACTCTGAAAGGGCTTGAAACCTTTCCTTTAGTTTGTGATTATAGACCATACTCAGACACACACATGAAAACAAGCAAACAAACAAAAATGCCAAAAAGCCAGGAATCCAATAGTAATCTAATGTAGTTTTACTTTAATGGCTCAAATCCCCATTTACCTTTTTGACAAACTTTTTCCAATTCCTTGCGTCCTTTCAAAAGTAGATCTACAAATCCCTAAGCAAGTCCTCATCTACCCTAATATTATGCTTTCCTTTATTACATGTCAAGAAACAAATTTGCCTCATCTTGATCTGAACCCCAGTATGTTGCCTGCTGTAAAGCTGAAGCATCAGGTCAAGGGCCACCGAAGCCTGGGCCATAAATTCCTTCTGAGAAGCCCACATGAAGCTTGTGAAGGGACTTTCTGGAACTGTCATGGTATTCCCAGAGTCATTGTTGATCCCCTATCTAGGTTCATCTACTGATTTTTGCCTTCATTTTTCAAAGCTTCAGAGGTTTCACTTTGGAAGAGAGGATTTCAATAGCTTCTTTTCTTCCTGGTTGTATACTCTGCTTCTCCCACATATGATCTAATTTATAAATTGGCTTTTAATAGCTTGTATTTACATCATCAATGTCATTTTCTCCCTCTGTATCTCAAGTGTAAGTCTACAGGTCTGAATCAGAGGACTACCTGAGATAAAACTTTCAAATTATAGTCAGAACAATAATCTTTCCTTTCACAAAATGAAGCATTGTCCTGTCATTCCATGTATATCTTAAAGTTTGAAGTGAAAGTAATAAAAGTGTTACTCAGTCATGTTCCACTCTTCACGACACTATGAACTGTAGCCCACCAGGCTTCTCTCTCCATGGGGATTCTCCAGGCAAGAATACTGGAGTGGGTTGCCATGCCTTCCTCCAGGGTATCTTAAACCAGGGATCAAGCTCAGGTCTCCTGCATTGCAGGCATATTCTTTACAGTCTGAGACACTTGGGGAACCAGGGATAAATATTTTCCAGACATTTCCACAGTTCAAATAATAAATGACACTTTATGGTAATATCCAGTGAGCCCTCCAGACATACCCACTAGTTTCATCCCTCTGACAAATGTAGTTCAGATTACCAAACCAATACTCATCTATAGTTGTTATTATGTGAATTTTGACTTGTTAATTACACAGAATTAGGAAATGGAATAGATAACAGAAAGGTCCCAGATCCTCAAGGGATTGTAGGATTGATGAAAACCTCAATTGATGTCGAGGTCCTACAACCCCAAACTGCCTTTTAATTCCTAGAAAACTTAAATACATGTAATTTCATATCTTTCTCCACTTCTTACTTCCTTTTATTATGAATTTTAAATCCAATGTATCACTAAAATAAGAAATGTATGCTTCTTATTATTTCTTATAAACATAGCGATCCAAGACAATACTTGGTTAATATATATGCATTAACTAAAGAGTGGTGGAGGTTGTATTTAACCCAGTAAAATACATTGTGAAAGTGTTTTTAAAAAGCATTTTAGAAACTTTTATTCAAAATTCTATCAGTATCCCTTACTGAAGTGATAACATCTTCTGACTTATGCACAATTAAGCTCTCTCTTTTTCACACTCATATTTTTTCTGTGTTCATTAAGGTGTGTTGTTTAGTCACCATGTCTGACTCTTTGCGACTCCATGAACTGTAGCCTTTCATGCTCCTCTGTCCGTGGAATTTGCCAGGCAAGAATATTGGAGTGGGTTGCCATTTCCTTCGCTGTGTGCTCATTAAACATCACCTCTATTCACCTAGTTGCCTAAGGAAGTGCAATTTGTATACAACTGTTATGAAGACAAATGTAGTTGTGTGTGTGATTTGGCATCAGCGATAATCCAGGCCTTTAAATAATTTTAGTTTTCTAGATTATCATTAAGTAATTTATCCAAACCACAATAGTTTAATCTCTTATTCAATCTCTAATGTAACTATTTTTGAGATATTTTCTTAGTTTAATGTTTTCTGAAAGTGAAAGTCACTCAGTCATGTCTGACTCTTTGTGACCCCATGGACTGTAGCCAATTCTCCAGGCAAGAATACCAGATTGGGTAGCCATCCCCTTCTCCAAGGGATCTTCCTAACCCAAACACAGATCTCCTGCATTGCTGTCAGATTCTTTACCATAAGAGCCACCAGGGAAGCCCTTAATGTTGCCTAGGATAGTCTGTTAATTCATATCACTGCAATATAAAAAAAGAACCATATATATTAGAATGGAAGGATGCCTAAAATAATTTATGCCCAGATATTAAGAAATAATACACACAAACATACACACACATATGTTTTTCTCACAGGGATTTTACTGAAATACTGAAAAATACTGAAAAGTGAAGTTGAGGAGGAGTAGTTAATCTTTTTTGTTGTTGTTGAAGTATAATTGATTTACAATATTATAGTAGTTTCATGTATAGAACATAATATTCAGTGTTGTTACAGATTGCATTTCATCAAAATTCATTAGAAGATAATGGCAATAATTCTCTGTACTATAAATTTAATATTATTATTTGTCTATTTTATACATATTAGTTTGCATCTCTTAATCTCATACTCTTAATTTCCCCCTCTCTCTTTTGTTAAGCAATATTTTTTTTTCTATTTCTGTGAGTCTGTTTCTGTTTTGCAAATATACTCATTTGTATTATATTTTAGATTCCATATATAAATAATATCATGTAGTATTTGCATTTCTCTGGCTTAACTAAGCATAATACCCTCTAGGTCCAGTCACATTGATGTAAATAGTAAATTTTTGTTCTTTTTTATGGCTGAGTAGTATTCCTGTGTGTGTGTGTGTGTGTGTCAGTTCTTTCCTATTCATTCATCTGTTGATGGGCATTTGGGTTGCTTCCATAACTTGGCTTTTGAGAACATTGGCTGTTTTCAACATTGGGATACATAAATCTTTTCAAATAAGTGTTTCTGTGGATTTTTGAGATGTATATACCTGAAATTGGAATTGCTCTATCATATGGTTGTTCTATTTTTAGATTTTTGAGGAACCACCATACTGTTTTCCAAAACAGCTGCAACAATTTACAATCCTATTAAAAATGTAAAATTATTTTCTTTTTTTCCACACCCTCACCAACATTAGTTCTTATGGACTTTTGATGATAGCCATTCTAACAGATGTGAGATGATACCTCATTGTGGTTTTGATTGGCTTTTCTCCAATGATTGGTGATGCTGAGCATTGTTTCATGTGCTTCCTTCTCATCTGTATGTCTTCTTTGAAAAAATGTCTATTCAATTCTTCTTCCCATTTTTAATCTGGTTATTTTATTTTTTTGATATTCAGTTGTATGAACTGTTTACAAATTTTGGGTATTATTCCCTTGCCAGTCACATTATTTACAAATATTTCTTCCATTGTCTATGTTGTCTTTTCATTTTGTTAATAGTTTCCCTTAGTATACAACTTTTTAAAATTTAGTTAATCCCATTTATTGACTTTTGTCATTTTTTTCTTGTGATTTAAGAAATAGATGAAAAAATTAGTGGTAAAATGTATATCAAAATGTGTTCTGTCCATATTCTTTTCCAGGAGTTCATGGTTTCAGGGCTTATATTTGGTCCTTAATCCATTTTTGTGTTTATTTTTGTATATGGAGTGATGTAGAGTTCTAATCTCACTCTTTTAAATGTAGCTGTCCAATTTTCCAAGCACCAGCTATTGAAGAGACTGTCTTTTCTCCATTGTATATTGTTGCCTCCTTTGTTGTATATTAATTTACCATGTGTGTGTGTGTTTGTGTGTGTGTGTTTTCTGGGATCCCTGTTCTGTTCCATTGATTTGTGAGTCTCTTTTTAATGCCAGAACCATGCTGCCTTGATTACTGTAGCTTTGTAGTATAGTCTGAAATCTGGGATGATGATGTCTCCATCTTTGTTCTTTTTTTCAAGACTACTTTGGCAATCCTGGGTCTTATGTAGTTCCTTCTGAATTTTATGATTATTTTTTTCTAGTCCTGTGAATATGTCATGGGCATATTTTTGCTGCTATTTGTTATTATTTCTATTATATATTGCAGAAGAGTGTTAATGCGATGTAATTCATTGGTTCATGTGCAAATGTTGGCATATCTTTGTGACACTGAAATAAATTCAAATTGATCATGGTCCTTTTTTATATATTATTAGGTACACTTTGCTAATGCTTTTTTTTTTTTTAAATTTTGCCTCTTTAGTCACCCAAGTTATTGGCCTATAATTTTTTTTTCTTTCTTTCTTTTTTTTTGCAGTGTCTTTGAATGGTTTTTGTATCATGATAATGGTGGCCTCATACAATGAATTTGGGAATGTTCTGTCCTCTTTAGTTTTTGAACTAGTTTGAGAAGATAGTTTTGGCTATTCTTTATAAACTTGGTAGAATTCTCTTGTAAAGCTAAACAGTCCTATGGTACTTTTGTCTGCTGGGAGGGTTCTTTTAATTATAGATTATTTTACTACTAGTGGTGAATTTGTTTAGATTATCTGTTTCTTTTTTATTCAATTTTGGCAGATTTTATCTTTCTAGAAACTTGTCCATTTCTTACAGGTTGTCCAATTTGTTGACATTTAATTGTTTGTTGTGTTTTTTTATGATTGTTTTTGTATCCTTGTGGCACTGCTTGTTATTTCTCCTCTTTCTTTTTTTTTCTTTTTTTTTGTGTATGTGTGTATGTGTATGCATATGTGTGTATCTGTTCTCTTTTCTTCTTGGTGAACTTCTATAAATGATTATCAATTTTGCATTTTTTTTCAAAAAAAAAAAAAAACCTCTTGAATTTAATGATCTTCAATCTTTATTATATATTTGCCTTTCCTGGTAGAATTTTCCAATTCCTATACATTCTTATTTCTTTTCAATTTAGAGAAGACCCTTCAACATTTCCTTTAAGGTAGGCTTTGTATTGGTAAATTCTCTGTGTTAGTATTGATGAATTCTCTTATTTGTTGCATGTCTGAGAAGTTCTTTATCTTTCTTTGTATTCTAAATTATAATTTTGCTGGGTAGAGTATCCAAGTTTATAGGCTTTTCCCATTTCACACTTTGGATATATCCTGCCAGTCCCTACTGGCCTGCAAAATTTATGCAGAGAATTCAGCTGATAGCCTTGTAGGGATTCCCTTGTATACGACTCTTTTTTTTTCTCTTGCTGCCTATAGAATTCTTTCTTCATCTTTAACCTTTGCCATTTTAATTATGGTATATCTTGGTGTGGGTCTGTTTGGGTTCATCTTAGTAGGGACTCTCTGTCTATACATGGATATCTGTTTCCTTCTTTAGGTTTTGGAATTTTCAGCCATAATTTCTTCAAGTGCATTTTAATCTCCTTCTCTCTCTCTTCTTCTGGAACCCTTATAAAAATGAAGCTTATAATGTTTAATGTTATTCACATACTCTTAAATAGCTTTCATCTTTTTTTAAAAATTGTTATTTTCCCTGTTGTTCTGATTAGATAATTTCCATTTTTCTATTTTCCAGATCACTTATCTGGTCTTCTGTATCACTTAATCTACTATTCATTCCTTCCAGTGTGTGTGTGTGTGTGTGTGTGTGTGTGTGTGTGTGTGTTATTTCAAATCTTAAATTTATTTTTAATTGGGTGTTTATATTTTCTGATTCCCTATGAAAATGGTCAGTATTTAGATCAATCTTTTCTCCTAATTCAATTAACACTTTTATTACTAATGTTTTTAATTCTTTATCTGGTAAATTATTTCTATTTTATTGTTTTTTTCAGGGGTTTTCTCTTTCTCTTTCAATTGAGGGAAGTTCCTCTGCCTTTTTATTTTGATTAACCTTCTATGCCTCTGTCAGTTTAGGTGAAGCAGTTACCTACTGTGGTCTTCAAGGTATATTCTTATGTGGGAACATCAATATGCACACAGTGTGTGCCCAATGCCTTTGAAGGGAGGGCTGGATTTGACATGAAGTCCAATCATCTCTTTTCTCAGGGTGTGCTGGAAGGTATCACCTTGGTGGAGGGGGTAAGGGGACTTGAAATAAAGGAGCTAGAACTGATGCTTAGTGTTAGGCTCACTGGCCACCACTGCCCTATCAGGGAGGTGGGAAGTTGCTGAAGCAATAGGTCTAATGGTTAGGCTCAATTTGGCTCTGTTCCTTTTCAATGTATGTTTTGTTTTGTTTTCTCTCTCTCCTTGAACTAGGACTTTTGCCCCATAGGAAGCGAATGCTGAAACTAGGGTTCCATGTACATATAGAGGTCTGATGCACTGCCTATATAGGCATTTGTGGCTTCTCTCAGATTTAGCCCACTGTTTAGTCTTTTCCCCATCCTGGCCACCCTAGATCCAGCTTTGCACTGTGACATGGACTAAGCAGAATGGGAGTGTTCACTCAGCTTCAGCTGGGGTGGTCTGGGAGGTAATCATTAGAACCCCAGCAGCTGGTAGAGCTGAATTCTCTCTGCCCTGCCTTGGGGAAAGACCCCTTTTCTCTCATAGCTGATCACTGTCACCAACTTCTGTTACTCCCAGCCTGATTTGAAACCACTCTGCAGGGGAGGTGGGGCTCTTGTGATCCCTCTGCATGTATTGAGGGGTGAATTGAGGCACAGTAGCTGGCACCAGGAATCTGGGCTTCTTCTGTGGCACCACTTGAGTAAGTGGCAGCAATGGCCACCCTCCACTCCTAGCTCCTTCCTGGGACCATGTGGCCCCTGTATCCCAAGGTTAAGCCTTTTCCTCTGTCTTGGCTACCCCAGTTCCAGTGCTGTGCTGTGAGTTGAGTCAGCAGACCAGGGTGCTAGTTTGGCTCAAGGTAAGACATGGCATGAGGTGGTCACTGGGGACCTCTAGGGCAGACCTCTCTCTTCCCTGCCTCAGGGTCAATCCAGCACTTGGGTGCTTCTCACAAGTTAAAAGCTTCTCTAGCCTTTCTGTCTGTCCCTATGGTCCTCCAACCATCCAAGGGGACTTGTCTCCTCTATATCAGTCCCCAGGACTAGAATGCTTGTTGGTGGCTCTGTGCTCACTCCCCAGGGTGGGTGCCCACCCCTGAAACCTACCTTTTCCTTTGCATTCCCTCCCACAAGCAGAGGTCCTAACTCAATTGCTTTTCATTCTTTCCTACTTGATTATGTGTTTATCTTTCTTATAGCCTTGTTATGCAGGAGTTCTGTTGCTAGTTTCCAATTACTTTTCATTGAGAGTTGTTCCTCATGTAGTTTTTTGTTTGTTTGTTTTTTGTTGGTGAAGGTGAAGTTCACATCCTCTTACTTCCTTTTGAAATAGTTAATTTTATGACAAAAAAGTTAAAGAACTCTTTTTTTTAACAATAAAAAAATGATTGTCATGGTGTCCTTTTCTCTCAAAAGAAGTGCAATGAAATGAAAAATACTAGAGTATTTGGAAGAGCCACTCTTTTGAATTGTTCACAGAGACAGTTTTAATTTCCTTTTAAACGTGTTTTTGAAAACTTTTAGTATTTGCAAAGAGTTTTTGGCAATAAAATTTCTAATTCTTAATGAATTAAAAATTAGTAGTTAATATTTGAACTTTTCTTTGCTAGAATATGCACCCAACTTTATTTACACAAGACTCTTTTTCAGGGAAGATTTGCTTTTCCTAGCTGGGGCAGTTGTTACCAGAATTTCATATGTATTTTCTCTTAAAAAAATGTTTTATTTCAAATCATTAAAAATCGGTAAAATATGAATCTTTTGTTGCACTGAACTGTGCAACTAGCTGGGGAAAAAAAAAAAAAACACAAAACAAAACCAAAGAACCCTCCTGGTGACAGAACTATGAGTAAGAAGGGATCAAAATAATAGGCCTATTGTTTCTTGTGTGCATGCTAATTCATTTCCGTTGTGTCCAACTCAGTGCAACCCCATGGAGTGTACTTTGCTGGGCTCCTCTGTCCATGGGATTTTCCGGGCAAGAATACTGGAGTGGGTTGCCATGCCCTCTTCCAAGGGATCTTCCCATCCCAGAGACTGAACCCACCTCTCTTATATTTCCTGAATTGACAGGCAGGTGCTTTACCACTAGTGTCACCTGGCAAACCCCAAATTATAGTGAATTAAACAAACCTAGACTAAAAAGTGGAAGTGTTAGTCACTCACTTGTGTCCAACTCTTTGCAACCCCATGGACCATAGCCCGCTAGGCTCCTCTGTCCATGGAATTCTCCAGGCAAGAATACTGGAGTGGGTTGCCATACCCTTCTCCAGGTGATCTTCCTGACCCACAGATCAGACCTGAGTATCCTGAATTGTCTGAGCTACCCGGGAAGCCCAAGGGGTAGATATATCTGAAAAATCAGGCTCATATGGGAAATTACATTAAGCTTTTATATAACATATCTTAGTCAACAATGAAATCCTGGAGCTCAAATTTTAAAAATCTGTAATGGTAAGAAAATATCATTTGGATTCAAATGCATTTTTAAAAGATAAATTTTCCAGAAAAATTATAAAACATAAATAAACTTGACTCCATGTATAATGGTCAAAATGGAATAAAGGTTAAAAGCACCTTCTTCCCCTCATACTACAATTCTTATTGATATACTCGGGCCAGGATGCATCTCTGTCTTCACACTTGTAGTAAAACAAATCCATTGTGAAAGAACTAAGAGCAGAATATTTGTTGTAGGAGAAGGCCTGTTTCAAATTGTCACTCTGATTATGCAGATTCCCTAAATAGACCCTTTCTCCCCAAATATTGTTTAGCAAATATTTGATTGCAAGAAAAAGAACCCACCTGAGGTAAGGGTCAGTTCAGTTCAGTTCAGTCGCTCAGTCATGTCTAACTCTGTGACCCCATGGACTGCAGCACGTCAGGCTTCCCTGTCCATTACCAACTTCCAGAGCCTGCTCCAACTCATGTCCATCGAGTTGGTGATGCCATCCAACCATCTCATCCTCTGTCCTCACCTTCTCCTCCTGCCTTCAATCTTTCCCAGCATAGGGTCTTTTCCAGTGAGTCAGTTCTTCACATCAGGTGGCCAAAGTATTGGAGCTTCAGCTTCAGCATCAGTAGTTCCAGTAAATATTCAGGACTGATATCCTTTATGATTGACTAGTTGGATCTCCTTGCAGTCCAAGGGACTGTCAAGAATATTCTCCAACACCACAGTTCAAAAGCATAAATCCTTTCTTTATGGTTTAACTCTCACATCTATACATGACTACTGGAAAAATTATAGCTTTGACTAGATGGACCTTTGTTGGCAAAGTAATGTCTCTGCTTTTTGATATGCTGTCTAGATTTGTCATTGCTTTTCTTCCAAGGAGCAAACGTATTTTAATTTCATGACTGAAGTTACCATCTGCAGTGATTTTGGAGCCCAAGAAAATAAAGTCTGTCACTGTTCCCATTGTTTCCCCATCTATTTGCCATGAAGTGATGGGACAGGATATCATGATCTTAGTTTTTTTGAACGTTGAGTTTGAAGCCAGCTTTTTCACTCTCCTCTTTCACCTTCATTAAGAGGCTTTTTAGTTCTTCTTCACTTTCTGCCATAAGGGTGGTGTCATCTGCATATCTGAGTCTATTTATACTTCTCCCAGCAATCTTGATTCCAGCTTGTGCTTCATCCAGCCTGGCATTTTGCATGATGTACTCTGCATATAATTTAAATAAGCAGGGTGACAATAGGCAGCCTTGTACATAAAATTAAAAAAGTGTGTTTCAAAACTAAAAGAAGACTATCATGCTTCTGTGTACATCAAGTGCTTAGGAGAAACTGAAGCCAACTGCACATCATTCTCTGTTGAACTTAAACAAAGACCCAGTACGGCCATTTCGGTCTCACTTTTAAAGTATGTCTCAGAATTTATTATTTAGAAATAAATGAAATTTTCTGTATCTCAAATTCAAATTTCTAAGACATAATCTTATTGGCTTGGCTTGGATCAGCAATTGATCTCTGGCCCAATCAGCTATAGGCTAAGCCAGAATTCAGAAAGAGTCAATGAGGGGAATCTTTCTGAGAGATAAGAAGAAGACAGAGTGGGTAGGGTAACAATTTGTCAGAGAAGTCAATATAAAAAATGGAATTCCCTACCAGGTAGAGAAGAAAGCTATTTTTTTGATGATAAGTGCTATTGATGTGGGAGAGAGGGAACCTTAGTTGATGTGGTAAAGAATCTTGACTCAGAAGAACTGTATCTATTCAGCTGACTCTTTATCTATTCATCCAAGAACACAGAGGTTCCTTTAAGAATGAAGGCACAGAGGATGTATCAGTACCTCTTTTCTAAGAGAAGACAAGGACCTCATGGTACCCTAGTGGTCTGGCTCTCAGGACTTAACATCTTTCACATATTTCATTTAACAAAACCATATGTCTATACTAGCATACAAAAATACAGAAAAACACCTTGCTGTTTTCACATCTTTCAAAATACCATAGGCTTCCCCTGCAGCACTGACACCTCTGGCTGCTTCAGAGAAGCTAGTTAGGGACTCAAACCTCAGCAACTTCAGTATTGTGATTACATTTGACCTTGTCTCATCACCTGGGTATTGGTTAAAAGAATTCCCCAACCATTTGTCTTACATGCACAATAGTGTTATTAGAATGGTATTCATGGACTTTGAGGATGATAACTAAATCTAGGTTCCATATGCCAAATATAACCTGGCACCAGCTGGTTACAAATCTGTTCTCATCTCTCTGAGGAAGTCATTTTAAAATTCATGACTTAAAATAATTCCTTGTACACTGTGAATGTGTATTCATATACAGTTGTACTTAACCCACAGTGCTTATTCTACTAATCTAAATTATATTATTTTGAAAAGAAGTAAAAATTATCAAGATAATATATATGCAGCAAAGGATATCTCTAGCTTTCATCCCTGATTTGTCATTACATTGCTTGAACTCAGACTCAGTTCCCAGAAGGATTAGACAGGTGGTCTATAGAATAATATATGGCATGTTTTTTTCCATAATTAGTCCTCTGCTCTGAGTCCAAGATAACTGGTCTAAGCTTATTTGAGCTTAGCTTATTTGAGCTTCTTCTTTTAGCTGAGTTTTCTGCTAGGAGATTTATTGCATTATGAACAAAATATGAAGGCAGCATCATAATAAAATAAAACCCTTGTTGGATATTGAGACATAAGCAACACTACTTTGAAAACTTCCCTAAAGAACATAACCCACAGAGGATAATCATTCTTGTGTTCCTCACATCAGAACACCAGGATTATGTCTTCCTTTTTTTCATGAAATATGACAATGTCTGATTGCAGGGCATCATTCATGATACATGCCCTGAAAATGAGATGGGCCCAATTCATAAGCAGTAACAATGCCAAGAAGTGGCAGCACATTTGCTAATGGAAACAGGAACTAAGAATAGGGGGAACTGTCCTAGAAAATAATTGCCAAATTGGAAAAAGGAATATAAATCATAGAACCCCAACATACTGTAACTGAGTTCTTTATGAAACTACAACACACTGAGTGGAAAAAACAACACTGAAATGTCTTGGAGTCCTGATGTAACTGGAAACAAAAATAGTGGAAAATAAATGAATTCTAAAATTAATTTTAAAACTTACATTATTTCAGTGAAATAATATAAAAGAAAAACAGACTCATTAGTAGTCAATAGAAACAAAGGTTAGGAATTTGATACAGTTAAGAGAGATTTTGTTATAGAAGCAGTCACTATATATAAATATATACATATCAGTTCAGTTCACTTCAGTCGCTCAGTCGTGTCCAAATCTTTGCGACCCCATGAACCTCAGCATGCCAGGCCTCCCTATCCAACACCAATGACCAGAGTTTAGCCAAACTCATGTCCATTGAGTCAGTGATGCCATCCAACAGTCTCATCTTCTGTCATCCCCTTCTACCCCTGCCTTCAATCATTTCCAACATCAGGGTCTTTTCAAATGAGTCAGCTCTTTGCATCAGGTGGCCAAAATATTGGAGTTTCAGCTTCAATCAGTCCTACCAATGAACATACAGGACCGATTTCCTCTAAATGGACTGGTTGGATCTCCTTGCAGTTCAAGGGACTCTCAAGAGTGTTCTCCAACACCACAGTTCAAAAGCATCAATTCTTCGGCACTCAGCCTTCTTCACAGTCCAACTCTCACATCCATACGTGACGACTAGAAAAACCATAGCCTTGACTAGACGGACCGTTGGTGGCAAAGTAACGTTCCTCCTTTTTAATATGCTGTCTACGTTGGTTATAACTTTGCTTCCAAGGATTAAGCGTTGTCTAATTTCATGGCTGCAATCACCATCTGCAGTGATATTGGAGCCCCCCAAAACAAAATCAGCCACTGAATCCCCATTTATTTGCCATGAAGTGATGGGACCAGATGCCATGATCTTAGTATTTTGAATGTTGAGCTTTAAGCGAATTTTTCCATTCTCCTCTTTCACTTTCATCAAGAGAGTCTTTAGTTCTTCTTCACTTTCTGCCATAAGGGTGGTGTCATCTGTATAGCTGAGGTTATTGATATTTCTCCCGGCAATCTTGATTTCAGCTTGTGCTTCTTCCAGATCAGTGTTTCTCATGATGTACTCTGCATAGAAGTTAAATAAGCAGGGTGACAATATACAGCCTTGACGTACTCCTTTTCCTATTTGGAACCAGTCTGTTGTTCCACGTCCAGTTCTAACTGTTGCTTCCTGACCTGCATACAAATTTCTCAAGAGGCGGATCAGGTGGTCTGGTATCCCCATCTCTTTCAGAATTTTCCACAGTTTATTGTGATCCACACAGTCAAAGGCTTTGGCATAGTCAATAAAGCAGAAATAGATGCTTTTCTGGAACTCTCTTGCTTTTTCCATGATCCAGTGGATGTTGGCAATTTGATCTCTGGTTCTTCTGCCTTTTCTAAAACCAGCTTGAACATCTGGAAATTCACAGTTCACATATTGCTGAAGGCTGGCTTGGAGAATTTTGAGCATTACTTTACTAGCGTGTGAGATGCGTGCAATTGTATGGTAGTTTGAGCATTCTTTGGGATTGCCTTTCTCTGGGATTGGAATGAAAACTGACCTTTTCCAGTCCTGTGGCCACTGCTGAGTTTTCCAAATTTGCTGGCATATTGAATGCAGCACTTTCAAGATCATCTTTTAGGATTTGAAATAGCTCAACTGGAATTCCATCACCTCCACTAGCTTTGTTCATAGTGATGCATCCTAAGGTCCACTTGACTTCACATTCCAGGATGCCTGGTTCTAGGTGAGTGATCACACCATCATGATTATGATGGATAGTGAAGATCTTTTTTGTACAGTTCTTCTGTGTATTCTTGCCACTTCTTTTCAATAGCTTCTGTTTCTGTTAGGTCCATACCATTTCTGTCGTTTATTGAGCCCATCTTTTCAGGAAATTTTCCCTCGGTATCTCTAATTTTCTTGAATAGATCTCTAGTCTTTCCCATTCTATTGTTTTCCTCTATATCGTTGCATTGATCACTGAGGAAGGCTTTCTTATCTCTCCTTGCTATTCTTTGGAACTCTGCATTCAGATGGGTATATCTTTCCTTTTCTCCTTTGCTTTCTTTTTTTTTTTTTAGTAGTAGTTCACCTTACTTTATTTGGTTCCATTGCAAATTATGTCTGTAATGGAATAGTAAAAGTAATTTAAGTATAAGATATATACCTTTCCACATCTCCTTTGCTTTCACTTCTCTTCTTTTCACAGCTATTTGTAAGGCCTCACCAGACAGCCATTTTGCCTTTTTGCATTTCTTTTTCTTGGGGACGATCTTGATCCCTGTCTCCTGTACAATGTCATGAACCTCCATCCATAGTTCATCAGGCACTCTATCTATCAAATCTAGTCCCTTAGATCTATTTCTCACTTCTACTGTATAATCATAATGGATTTGATTTAGGTCATACCTGAATGGTCTAGTGGTTTTCCCCACTTTCTTCAATTTCAGTCTGAATTTGGCAATAAGGAGTTCATGATCTGAGCCACAGTCAGCTCCTGGTCTCATTTTTGCTGACTATATAGAGCTTCTCCATATTTGGCTGTAGATAATATAATCAATCTGATTTTGGTGTTGACCATCTGGTGATGTCCATGTGTAAAGTCTTCTCTTGTGTTGTTGGAAGAGGGTGTTTGCTATGACTAGTGTGTTCCCTTGGAAGAACTCTATTAGCCTTTGCCCTGCTTCATTCTGTACTCCAAGGCCAAATTTGCCTGTTGCTCCAGGTATTTCTTGGCTTCCTATTTTTGCATTCCAGTCCTCTATAATGAAAAGGACATCTTTTTGGGGTGTTAGTTCTAAACGTGAGGAGGTGCGGGAGGAGCTACCCCACATCCTACATGAGGTGTTAGTTCTAAGTGTGAGGACATGAGGAGCTACCCCACATCCAAGGTAAGGCTCAGCGGCTGCACTTTACTGGAGCTGCCATGAAGAGATACCACACCTCCAAGGTAAAAGAAACCCAAGTAATGGTAGGCACTGAGAGAGGGCATCAGAAGGCAGACAGACTGAAACCACAATCACAGACAACTAGCCAATCAGATCACACGGACCACAGCTTGTCTAACTCAATGAAACTAAGCCATGCCGTGTAGGGCCACCAACACGGACAGGTCATGGTGGAGAGGTCTGACAGAATGTGGTCCACTGGAGAAGGGAATGCAAACCACTTCAGTATTATGCCTTGAGAACCCCATGAACAGTATGAAAAGGCAAAATGATAGGACAGTGAAAGATGAACTGCCCAGGTTGGGAGGTGCCCAATATGCTACTGGAGATTAGTGGAGCCATAATTCTAGAAAGAATGAAGGGATGGAGCCAAAGCAAAATCAATACCCAGGTGTGGATGGGACTGGTGATAGAAGCAAGGTCCGATGTTGTAAAGAGCACTATTGCATAGGAACCTGGAATGTTAGGTCCATGAATCAAGGCAAATTGGAAGTGCTCAAACAGGAGATGGCAAGAGTGAATGTTGACATTCTAGGAATCAGTGAACTAAAATGGACTGGAATGGGTGAATTTAACTCAGATGATCATTATATCTACTACTTTGGGCAGGAATCCCTTAGGAGAAATGGAGTAGCCATCATGGTCAACAAAAGAGTCTGAAATGCAGTACTTGGATGCAATCTCAAAAATGACAGAATGATCCCTGTTAGTTTCCAAGGCAAACCATTCTCTCTCTCTCTCTCTCTCTCTCTATATATATATATATATATATATATATCAGTTCAGTTCAGTCGCTCAGTCGTGTCTGACTCTTTGTGACCCCTTGAATTGCAGCATGCCAGGCCTCCCTGTCCATCACCAACTCCTGAAGGTCACTCAAACTCATGTCCATCGAGTCAGTGATGCCATCCAGCCATCTCATCCTCTGTCGTCCCTTTCTCCTCCTGTCCCCAACCCCTCCCAGCATCAGAGTCTTTTCCAATGAGTCAACTCTTCACATGAGGTGGCCAAAGTATTGGAGTTTCAGCTTTAGCATCAGTTCTTCCAAAGAACACCGAGGACTGATCTCCTTTAGAATGGACTGGTTGGACCTCCTTGCAGTCCAAGGGACTCTCAAGAGTCTTCTCCAACACCACAGTTCAAAAGCATCAATTCTTCGGTTCTCACCTTTCTTCACAGTCCAACTCTCACATCCATACATGACCACTGGAAAAACCATAGCCTTGACTAGACAGACCTTTGTTGGCAAGGTAATTTCTCTGCTTTTGAATATGCTATCTAGGTTGGTCATAACTTTCCTTCCAAGGAGTAAGCATCTTTTAATTTCATTGCCGCAATCACCATCTTCAGTATTACATTTTTTACATTTAAAAAATAGGATTCTTATTTTGAATTCTAGAAATTTCTAATAGAATTTAATATTCTCATAACAAATTTTAACAATATGGTCAATTCTGAAATATAAGATAGTTTACATTTTCTTATCCTAACTCTGGACTTTTCACATGGCTCAGTGGTAAAGAATCCACCTGCCAATACAGGAGACACAGGCAACACGGGCTTAATCCCTTGGCCAGGAATATCCCCTGGAAAAGAAAATGCCAACCCACTCCAGTATTCTTGACTGTAAAATCCCATGGACAGAGGAGCCTGGTAGGCTACAGTCCATGGGGTCACAAAGAGTAAGACACAACTGAGCACATGTGCATCCTGACTATACCCTTTTTATACTGTATGACCTGGTACAAATAATTTCATATGTACAAGACTTACAGGAGTGAATTCCCTTGTCTGTAAAGCTAGTGGGTGAGGTAGAATATTTAATGTTGGACTTTAAAAACTATTTCAACAAGATCTATTTCTCAACCAATGAATGATTTGTTTGAAATTCAATCCATGTGGTTCCAAAAGTCAGTCAATCAATTAGGTAAAATTCCATTCATAAAAAGAGTAGAACTTTTGATGCTATGATATGTATGTAAAAGTTTTGAGTGGTATTTTGTCAGGCTCCTCTGTGCATGTGATTTTCCAGGCAAGAATACTGGAGTGTGTATTTTGTAGGCTGATAGACAAATTATTAGATTTAAATATTGTATTAGCATTATAAGAGTAGATAATATATTTCAACTGTTATTCTTATCTTTTAATCTAAGACAGTAATGAACACTACTTAATTAATTTGGATCATGGTGACTATATTTCTACTGATTATAAAATGGATTTTAATCTATAAGCTTTAAGAGCATCACCATGCCCCCTGAACAATGTAAGACAGTTAATTTTAAACTTGAAGAATAACCTCTTCTCAACCTGTATATGATCCATGAAAGCTTTTCATTACAAATACAAGACCTTGTGTTCTCAAGATACTGTTTTGTTCATCACTCAATCATGTCTGACTCTTTGTAACCCCATGACTGCAGCATGTCAGGTTTCCCTGTCATTCCAGTGAGTTGGCTCTTCACACCAGATGGCCAAAGTATTTAATATTAGGAGCAGACAGATATCCAAGAATAATTCTTTCTTCTCTTCTTTATGTTTTTTCCCTAAAGCAAAGAAAGAGAGGAAAACAATAGAATGGGAAAGACTAGAGATCTCTTCAAGAAAATTAGAGATTGCAAGGGAACACTTCACACAAAGATAGGCACAATTAAGGACAGAAACACTGTGGCCCTAGAGAAGCAGAAGATATTAAGAAGAGGTGGCAAGAATACACAGAAGAGCTATACAAAAAAGATCTTAATGACCCAGATAACCACGATGGTGTGATCACTCACCTGGAGCCAGATATCCTGGAGTGCAAAGTCAAGTGGACCTTAGGAAGCATCACTATGAACAAAGTTAGAGGAGGTGATGAAATTCCAGCAGAGTAATTTCAAATCCTGGTCCTAAAGTGCTGCACTCAATATGCCAACAAATTTGGAAAATTCAGCAGAGGCCACAGGCCTGGAAAAGGTCAGTTTTCATTCCAATCCCAAAGAAAGACAATGCCAAATTATTTTCAAACTGCCACACAATGCACTCATTTCACACACTAGTAAAGTAATGCTCAAAACCCTTCAAGCTAGGCTTCAACAGTATGTGAACCAAGAACTTCAGATGTACAAGCTGGATTTTTAAAAAGCAGAGGAACCAGAGATCAAATTGCTAACATCCATTGGATCATAGAAAAAGCAAGAGAGTTCAAGAAAAACATCTACTTCTGCTTCATTGACTATGCAAAAACTTGGACTGTGTAGAGTAGATCACAACAAACTGCAGACAGGGAAGCCTGGGGTGCTGGAATCCATAGGGCACAAAGAATCGGACAGGACTGAACAACTAAACAAGAACAACAACAGCTCTTTTTAGTAAAGAGTGATGCATTTGTTGTTGTTGTTGAGTCACTCAGTCATTTCTGACTCTTTATGACTCCATGGACTCCAGCATGCCAGGCTTCCCTGTCCTTCACCATCTCCCAGAGCTTGTTCATACACATGTCCATTGAATCAGGGATGCCAACCAATCATCTCGTCCTCTATCATTCTCTTCTCTTCCTACCTTCAATCTCTCATAGCATCAGGGTCTTTTCTAATGAATTGGCTCTTTGCATCAGTTGGCCAAAGTATTGGAGGTTCAGCTTCAGCTTCAGTCCTTCTAATGAATATTCAGGATTGATTTCCTTTAGGACTGACTGGTTTGATCTCCTTGTAGTCTAAGGGACTCTCAAGAATCTTCTCCAACATCACAGTTCAAAAGCATCAATTCTTCAGTGTTCAGCCTTCTTTATGGTCCAACTCTCATATCCATATGTGACTACTGGAAAAATCATAGCTTTAATTATATGGACCTTTGTTGGCAAAGTAATGTCTCTGCTTTTTAATATGCCGTCTAGGTTTATCACAGCTTTATTCCAAGGAGCAAACATCTTTTAATTTTGTGGCTGCAGTCACCATCTGCAGTGATTTTGGAGCCCAAGAAAATAAAGTTTGTCACTGTTTTCAATGATGGATTCTCTCTTATTTATTTCTCAGAAGTTCAAAGAAAGAGTATATTTGTCAAGCATGGTTTATTGATGGTTACAATTAACATTAACAAGGCTCTGTTGTGTCAGAAGTTTATGTTCTTCTACATACACTTTTTAAGCCTGAAACATAGGTATTTAATAGTCTTATTTTGTATGAAAATATAATCAAAGAGTTTAACATAACACATAACAACTAATAAATACAGAAAATAAATAGAAGAATTAAACTTCAAAATATGGCTTGATAACTCTAAAAGCCATCCCACAATCAACATGCACCAACAACTCTTTGTTAAACAGATTTTTTTTCCTAAAAAGAACAGAAGAAAATGTATTTGGTCACAGAGGTTGGTTTAAGTTTCAGCTCTAATATTTACTTGTGAGTAACCTTGGGCAAGTCTTTAAGCTATATTTTAGTTTCCTAATTTTCCAGTTAATTTCCCAACAGTTTTGAAATAATATAACACTGATATATTTCCTACATTTTAAATACTATCATTATCAATATAAATAGCAATGGATGTTGTTGTTGTTTATTTGCTAAGTTGTGTCCAAATCTTTTGTGATCTCATGGACTATAGCCCACTAGCCTCCTCTGTCCATGGGATTCTCCAGGCAAGAATACTGGAGTGGGTTGCCATTTCCTTCTCCAGGGGCTCTTCCCAACCCAGGGATTGAACCTGCATTTCCTACATTGGCAGGCAGATTCTTCACCACTGAGCTACCTGGGAAGCCCCAAATAATAATGAGTGAAATCCAGACAAAGGCTATCAAATAGGAGTAATGGGCAGCAAGATGGTCCCTTGTGTGGGAAATTTTGTTAGGCATGTGCATGACTTTTAAGTGCATCATCTTTGAAAACTTCCCCCAAAAGGGATATTTGAGGACATTTGAGTCATCACAGACAAGTCTTAGACTACATGTGGCCTTGTGATATACTGTGCTGCAGTCCAAAAAAAAATATTTTTTGTATATTCAGGAAAGGAAGAAATATATGCTTATTTTTTAGAATTCACTTAATAATAAGTCTACTGTAAACAGAATCCAGGACATATCATTACATTTAAAAGCACAAATTTTAAAATAAACAGGCAACATTCAAATCCTAGCTACACCTCTCAATGATGGCATGAATTTGATAAATTACTTAATCTTAATTTTAATGTGTAAATTTTGAAGTTAGTAGCTTCCATAACTATTACATTAGCCAGATTTATAAATCAATTAGCACAGGACTTGGTTACTGTGCAGCAAAAATTTAAGTGCCTTTGCCATTACTATCTTTATTTTGAATTTCCATTTAATTAGAATAATATTTAAGTGTAATAGCAAGCAAAAGCTTTTGGTAACTGAGAAAAAGAAACATTCCTCAGCCCTTATCTAGGCTACCATTTTTAAAAAGGCATTTAAAAAGTTAAGACCAAACTCTCAAAGATGTGAAAAGACTAATATTATTCTTCATCAAAGACCTTGTTACCAGCAATACTCTGCATAAAATGTCTATTTCTCTTTTAGAATGAACTTCATAATAATATTTAACATGTAGCACAAAACCTGATGCCATTGGAGAATGCTATAGTATCTTCCAATATCATAAGTGAACCAGTAACAAAATAAGACTGATTAATATCAATTGTACTGTTTTGCTTAATTCTTGGATTGTCTGCTTACCAATTGAATTTATTAGATTTCTTGAGGGAAATGAATTAAATCAAGAAAACTATTTGCTTAAAGCTATTTTATTTCTTATAATTCTTCAATTTATAGATATTTCTTATTTCTCAGCTGCTATGTGGTTGATGATTCAAGAGGGTCTTGCTTATACATAACTGCAGGCAGATTGCTTGGTCTAGAAGAGTTCAGAAAGGAGAGCTTGTGTCTGTTCCATGTGGTTTCTAATTCTCCAAGAGGAAATCCTAGACTTTTTTTTACATGAGCAAACCCAGGATTCCATACAGTAGTAGAAAAGCAAGACCCAATGCACAAACATTTTCTAACCTCTACTTGGTCTCATTTGCTAATGTCTGTTTGGATGAAAGCAAGGCAGATGGTGAAGCCCAGATACAAAGGGTGGAAAATTAGACTTTACTTCTTGATGGGACAGATGGCAAAGTGATAGTACAGCTGTGCATAAATAAAGGGATGTGAGGAATCTCTGGTAATTTCTGTATTCTCCCATAGTAACTGAGCCTGTTGAAATTGTGTATCTGAGTTATGCTGCATTTGTGTGCGTGTTAAGTCTCATCAGTTATGTCCAACTATTTACGACCCTATGGACTATAGCCTGCCAAGCTCCTCTGTCCATGGGATTTTCCAGGCAAGAATACTGGAGTGGGTTGCCATGCCCTTCTCCAAGGGATCTTCCCAACCCAGGGACTGAAGCCACATGTCTCACATCTCCCACATTGGCAAGCAGGTTTTTACTACTAGTGCTACCTGTGAGGCCCTGAGTTATGCAGCATATATTATTAATTTTGAGGTTTTGATAAAAGATTTAAGGGGAAATACAGACTTATGCAAACTTGTACACAGACTAAAAAGCATATCATAGGCAATAATCTAGGAACAGAGAAAAATGAACCATACACTGATTGATGGTATATAATTGTGAAAGGAAAAATTATTTAAATAGGTGGTTTCTTAGTCACTTTATCTTCACTATTTTACCTTATATGTAACCTAACCCTATATATACTTGTTTATTTCTTCACATTTTTTCCCATAGGACACGTGGCTTTGAATAGAGATTTCTGAGTATATGTAGTGCTATGTGCTAAATATCACTCTTATTCTGTGAAAATTAATTATGTATTAAGCCATTCTTCCAAATGACCTTTGTGGAACATGCCCTTGGAACTGTATATAAAAAGAAAAACATGGCTCCTTGACTTGCAGTTTTCACAGTCATGTGAAAAATATATATGCAAGCAAGTAGTTGTAGTAAAGCATGGCACACTTAACTTATCCATCTAACTAGAAAGGTTGAACATAGGAACTCAGTCAATGTTTGTAGAATTAATGGATGTTGTATGGATGGAAAGGCTCATTCATTTCAGAGAAGATAAGTAGACTATTGAATAGCTACTCCTGTGAGAGCAGAAAGTAAGGCAATCTGAAAGAGTATCCAGGGCACATGTGCTGAGTTCTTGAAACATGTCATTTTCAAGGTAATGATTTAATCAAAAAGAACTTTATTCCTGACAACAATGATTCATTCATCTTCAGGAAAAAAATAAAATAAATTTACTACAAAGGAAAAGTTCTAAAAGTAAATATAAACCTGAAATGGAGTGGCATTAATGAAATATTTTTAAATGTATCAATGAACAGATGATCAAACCTGGGTTTTGGCAGGAGAGATAACAATTACAAAGAAAAGGATCAGAATTTCATTAATGAAGTTGTAGAAAATAGTCATGGGGTCCAGAAAAAGGAATATGACAAAAGAAATGATGATGAGGCAGTAGATAATATTTCAATATTTGCACACGTAAATCACAAATGAGACTGAAGATTTAACTAAATTTTAAAATAGTTAAAGCTCATTATTTCCTTAAATTGCAGTTAAAATGTACTATCCACCTAAATTTAGTGCATGTACTGGATTACATGGATTAGGTTTGTAAGAAATGACATTAAGGAGAAGAAGAAACAGTATTATAAATTCAAAAGAATAAATGTCCCCATCTGCCATCCATAGCAGTTGCCCTGAGAATTTAATTTAAAAGTGAGCAATGACACAGGAAATCCAGCAGTTTGTGAAGTTACCTCTCTTGGAACTTTTCTGATTTGAAATAAAGTGGAGATATTTTTGGTTTGAAAATTTTAAATAGACTATACTACACTGTAAAGAGCTTCCACTCCTTTAAAAGGAGATTTAAAAAACATGTATAGTCTTCACCAAAACTAAATAATGTTATTTCTAATAATTTTAGATAATTGACATCCTTAAATAGTCCCCTGATATGAGAGCAAGTGTGTTTCTTTTTCTCGGCATAATATTATGTAAGGTAGTAGATTTCTGTGATGCACAATTTGGTTCTTAGATGTATTTGTTCCTTAAAAAAGTACTCTGGTATTTGTATTTTGCTTACTGCTGTAGAGACACTGAAAAAAATGTGTTTACTTTGAAGTAATTCTGTTTTATTTGTGCATTAAAAATGTGGTGCATGCTAATGTGGAGAATTTAGTCTGTCACTTTAAATCAATAGTGATCTACAGAACTAAGCAGGTCAAGCATTGTTCAGGATAACTCCGCAACAAATCATAATGCCACGTTAAATACTTACAGGGTGTTATTAAGGAAAGAAAATCCCATAGGGAAAAGAGATTTGTTGAAGACAGTGGAAGGAAAGCTCCATGCTGCTGCTGCTGCTAAGTCGCTTCAGTCGTGTCCGACTCTGTGCGACCCCATGGACTGCAGCCTACCAGGCTTCCCCGTCCCTGGGATTCTCTAGGCAAGAACACTGGAGTGGGTTGCCATTTCCTTCTCCAATGCATCAAAGTGGAAAATGAAAGTGAAGTCGCTCAGTCGTGTCTGACTCTTAGCGACCCCATGGACTGCAGCCTACCAGGCTCCTCCATCCATGGGATTTTCCAGGCAACAGTACTGGAGTGGGGTGCCATTGCCTTCTCCCGGAAAGCCCCATAGGCAGATACTAAAAAAGCATTGTCTCAGAATTTAGAGCTAATGCAGCAGGACATGAAAAACTGAAATGATAAACAATACCAGGTGCTAATAGATGTTTTAATCATGTGCACATTTCTTTAGAAAGGCTTTCATTTTTATATAAAAAAAAAATAAAGAAGAAGCAGGGAAAAGACAACTCCTGAAGAAGGAATTTGCTAATCTGAATAACTAAATGTGTCTGACGTTCCTTAGCCAGCTATCAGAAATACTTTTATCATTTCAGATTGTAAAAATGAAAAGAACATGAGGTGGGTAATTGTGTGTGTGTGTGTGTGTGTGTGTGTGTGTGTGTGTGCGCATGCACCTAGTACAAAATAAGATTGGACCTGTTTGTAATCTACTTTTTGTAAATGTCATTTGCTGTCGGTTATATTTTAAGGTGAATTCATTTATTAATTATCACATATTTCAAAAAATGTTGTCTACCATAAGCCACATACAGGGCCACAAATTGAATATGCAGTGCAGAAAAAAAAAACAAAAAAGAACTAGATACAGTTTTGGTCTCTGTTCTCATGGACCTTCATAAAACCTGTATTCTGGTAAGGGGGATTTCTAAAGGGATATTCCTGGATGCGAGGAAGGATAAATACCCATTTGGATGGAAACACAAAGGTCAGATGAAATAGAGTGGATGGTTGCTTGGCTAAGAGGATTCGACAAAGAGCAGCTCTGGTGCGCCGCAGAAGCTCCTGTGGCTCCGCCATCTTGGTTGTACTTCAGAAGCCGATATCCTCTCTGCTTCTATTCAGTGGTTCTGCTCCACCAATTTTCCACCCTTGCTTCTGATTCTTCTGACTTCTGTTTCTGTATCATATTTTTAATTATACAAAAGAGAGACTTAGGTTAGTTAGTACCAACTGTGTCAATCAGGATTTTAATTTATGGCAACAATATCCACTGTAAATATTTTAATTTAAAATTATTGTGCAACTCACAGAAAATACAGTAGGAAGCAGAGACAGAAATGGAGTAATGCATACAAAAACAGTGCTCAAGTTACCTACACAGGGCACACTTGGCAAAGGGCACAAATACTACAGAATCTAAACACTGGACATTGTTCTTACACAGATGGATGTATCTGCTAGTTCCCTCATAAGAACAGATTCTCTGCCCCAAATGCTTCCTCACAAAATTCTCTAAACATAAGAAGGCTATTCAGATATGGTTAGAGATCAAAAATCCATTATTACATCCACTACCTTTTTCTAAATGGAAGACTCCAACTGGACCAAGTTTTGGTGCAGGTAAGTTGCAGGTCTCTTGACTCTATAAAAATGTATTAACGTTGTTGTTATTTTGGAACCATTACTTCATCAACTTATGGGAAATGAATGTGGCATAGTCAAAACAAAAAGTTTGCTGAAATTTATCTGTATCTCTGGGGAAAAAAATACTATAGATGGTTAGGGTTTCTTGGATTTGGCTCCAGTAATAATTTGGAACTTAATAATTTCTCATTTTGCACCAGGCTTATGGAACAATGAGCCTCCCAGGTGGCCCAGTGGTTAAAAAAAAAAAAAAAAATATATATATATATATATATATATATATATATATATATATATACACCTGTCAATGCAGGAGACACAAGAGATCTGGGTTCAATCCCTGAGTCCAATCCCTGGGTCAGGAAGGTCCAGTGGAGTAGGAAATGGCAGCCCATTCCAGTGTTCTTGCCTGGTAAATTCCATGGACAGAAGCACCTGCCAGGCTAGAGTCCATAGGGTCATAAAGAGTTGAGCATGACTGAATACACACGCATGCAAATATAATAGAATATATTTTTAAAAGTATATTCTATTGCATTCCATAAAGAATATATAGCAAATTGTGAAAAATACATTCCATGCAATGATGGGGGTGAAAAAAAAAAAAGAAAGATCAAAGGAAAGCACAAGTTGTGAAAATAAAATAAGCCCCAAAGTGAATCAAGGTAGAAAAAAAATTGTCTTTATATTTTACATATGTGCTATCTGTGATCCCCAAATTCTCAAAATTATATTCTGAATATTCTAGAATACATTGCAGAGAAGGAAGCCTGACAAGTTGCATTATCTACAATATTCATAAACCCAAACAAAACAATATGGATTAGTCACATAGCAGTTACTTTTAAAATTTAAAATTTTTAAAACTTTTGTTTCCCAAAAAAAAAAAAAAATAGTTCCCCGTGAAACTTCATGAAAGAATTACTATGAAAACAATACAGTAGTGGCAATAAAAGTTTGTTTCACGTATGTATGGGTTTCCTACAAGCAATCCTTATACCATCTATAACTAAGTTATAGGAGGTATCAGAGCATGAAGAAGTGAAGTGAAGGCGCTCAGTCGTGTCCGACTCTTTGCGACCCCATGGACTGTAGCCTACCAGGATTCTCGGTCCATGGGATTTTCCAGGCAAGAATACTGGAGTGGGTTGCCATTTCCTTCTCCAGGGGATCTTCCAACCCAGGGATCGAACCCAGGTCTCCTGCAATGCAAGCACACACTTTACCCTCTGAGCCACCAGGGAAGCCCCTGTGTCAGAGCATAGTTTCATTAAATAAAATTACCAGCAATCAATGCACACACCCTATATATACAATTAACTAATGGTCTTCCCCAACAAAAGGAGAGATTTCAATTGTTACATAGTTTTGATGTTCATAAGAAGATACTCCCTCAAAGGCTATCATGATCTCCAAAGGGTACAATGCATTTTGAAACCATATTTAATACTTATATTATTGAAAAAATAAATATTATACAAAGCAATAGTTGACAGGTCTTACTCTGTAGATCTATACAGATTAGAGAATGAATAGCATTGAAGAGAGTTTGAAAGATACTGCTGTAGAGAAAGTGATTGACCACATACTTTCAGAACAGAGTTTTTAACTATGAACCTTTTCAACCAGTTGGCAGATATGAATCAGAAGTAATTTTGGGTTATATTCACCACCAATTATTTGGAGCACATGCTTCTTTAATGTTTTTTTATGTTCTAGCAACCTGATCTTGATTTGCCCAGCCTAAATAAGAC
Source organism: Bos javanicus (assembly GCF_032452875.1). NCBI lineage: Eukaryota > Metazoa > Chordata > Mammalia > Artiodactyla > Bovidae > Bos > Bos javanicus. Next base: position 33,222,834 of record NC_083875.1, on the reverse strand, counting down.
AAGAAAACTGGAAGCAATTTTCACATTTAATACAGCACAATGTAAGAAGCTCTTACTATGCACACTCTATTCCTAATTCTTAAGTTACATAACTCCATATTAGAAGGCTCCTATCATAGTTAGAAGTTGATGATTAATAGAGTTATATTCTAATCATTCACCAAGAAGATACTTCATAATAGGTGACTTTGAAGAAGTTAATGTGTTCTTCAGCCAAGTATGTGGAGGGTGTAAAATGGTCAAGAGAATGAATATTTGAAGGAGAAAGTACAGATAACTACCAAAAAATCAGGAATAGTTACCTGTCCTTAATTTGGCATTGGAAATGGAACTTCAACAAAATCATTACAGTTATGGGAAGAAAAAGGAATTTGTGTATCCAGCCTAAAAAATCCAAATATTGTTATGTAGGTAAGTGAATCACAGGTAGACCTGACAATGGATATTCTTAGAATAATGGATATATTGGTGATTCTTATGAGGCATATATAGTCAAGAATGAGGACAGCTTGCTGAAGCAGCAATGTTTCATCCTACAGAAGAGGACCACCTAAAGGAATAAAACAGGCTTGAGAGAAAAGTAAAGAATCCACCTACAGTGCAGGAGCTGCAGGAAACATGGGTTCAATCCCTGGGTTGAATCCCTGGGTTGGAAGATCCCTTGGAGGAGGAAATGTCAACCCACTCCAGTATGCTTGCCTGGAGAATACCATGGACAGAGGAGCCTGGTGGGCTATAGTCCATGGGGTTACAAAGAGTTAGACATGACTGAAGCAACTTAGCACACAAGCCCGAGAGAAATGTTATCTTTGGATTCCTGCATTCAGCAGGAGTAAGGAACCAGTGGGAGAGGGGATAAATACAGTGTCATCACAGATACAACTGGTAAAAAGCCCTAGTTATAGGGGGTGTAATTCAAACACAAAAACAGAAGAAACATCAAAAGTAATTATTGAGAGAATGAGTCAGTTTTTAGGTATGTGCCAGGTCAGAGACTACAAAACCAGTAAACGTAGAGTGATTTTGATCAAACTAAACTCTTGCCCCAGTCCTATCCTTAATAGGGATGGAGAAAGATCTGGTGTTAAAGAAGAAAAAGTCAATAAAGTCCTCTTTCATGCTGCAGGGTGTCATGCTTCCTGACTACAGAAGTTATTTGAAAGGAGAGGGAAGAAAAGTTTTTGTTTGAATAAAAAATGAAGTGATTATTTTATGAGTCTGGGCATTTATAATTGTTTAAATGTTAGACTATGTTCTCTGACTTAAAGGGTTACAGAGCTTTTAAATTACCTAACAATGAGCATAAAAATCATGAGGGCTATAAGAATTTTCATCTAGGGACAAGAGAAAGAAGAAATGCATCAAAAAAATGTTAAGGGGCAACTGGAATTAAAAATATAGTTTCATTTTTACTACATCCTATAAAACATGCTTGTTTATATATCTGAGGTGTGTGTATGTATGTTTCATTTTTTTTAAAATATTGGAAACAAAGGATTACACATCACAATCATTTAAATGTTGAACTTATCTATGAAGTAAAGAAATTTCAGTTTCATTCAGTTTTAAAATAAATTAGCAAATCATTAAAAGTGAATTCTGGAAGAGGGTTTGCATATGACCCAGTGAGTGACCATTTAGCAATCATATTACTTATGGATAAGAAAGAAAAGAGGCTGCATTCATATTTGTTTACAACATTACAAAGTAATAGCAGTTCACTCTTATCAAATCCCAGACATCTATACTTGTTCAAGAATATCATCCCTGCAAACACACAGATAAGTGCACTTCTATTTTTTTTTAATATCATAAAACTATTGGTGTCACACCTGAGGTCAGGGAAAGTGTTCAAAAGATTGAATTCAGAAAGACTGAATAATAAATAAAAAGGTGTTTTGCCTCTATTATGTGTTCTCTTCACACCTGAATCCAACAAAGCATGCATAAGTATCTATCTCAACCAAACAGGGCACAATTTATAAACAAAATGAATTTTGTTTTTTCATTCTGTGTCTACATCACTAATTATCTTTTACTTCCAGTGCATATAACACCAATGAAATAACCTCAGGAATGAAACTTGTTATAAAAGTGGGCTTTAGGGTGCATTAAAAAATGATTGTGTGTAGACAACAGCACATTAAAATGGGTTTTCTTAGGAACAGATGCCAGCTGGCAGGGAATCAAGCACTTTATTGAGTTTTGTAACCAAGACATTTTATGTGTGTACTACAAATACAGTATTACATATAGGAAAATTTATTACCAGTATTGTTATAGAAACAATTCAAAACTTCTTGTGTAAATACATTCTTCCTTTTGCATTTTTATTTGTATCTAGTAAGGAGAGTCTATTTCAGGGTTCCTATAGCAAAATAACGGTCATTAGTAGAACCAAAAGTAGATTGGTTTATGTTGAAGGCAAAACTAAAAAAAAAAAAAAGAAAACATAGTGAGAGAAATATTTGTATAATATACTCGGAGGTGAATGACTTATAAGTGAAAGCTAATTTTAAGTAATGTTTCTCAAGTGTAATACATTCTCTATATGCTTTACAAAGTTTCTGTATCATTACAAGTAATAAAAAATGTTGTATGTTGGAAACTTTGGTTCTATTAGTGGTCCAAGAGGCATGCCATTTAGAAAAGATGTAGAAACACAGAAACAGGACAAGTACCACCTTCTAAAATCACCATATCAAAAATTTAGATAGGCCTCCATGTTCCATTGAAGTTTACTCTTCCATATTGCTGCTGCTGCTGCTGCTAAGTTGCTTCAGTCGTGTCTGACTCTGTGCGACCCCATACATGACAGCCCACCAGGCTCCTCCATCCCTGGGATTCTCCAGGCAAGAACACTGGAGCTAACTCCTTAAGAAAGTCTCATCTAACATTGTAATTGGACCACAATACAATTTTGGCAATGATCTTAAAATAGGATGTTATCAGTGTATTATAGAATACTTGGCCCTTCCCATTCTTCTTGAAATGTAAAATTATTAGTTATGTTAGCAGATATGAGTTATCTCAATAAGATGAACGAAATATCCTGAAAAACGTTTTCAGTTGAAAAGGAACAAAACCAAAATAAAATAAAATCTACCTCTTGAAAACACTGAATACATTATTTTGAAGTCTTTAAAAATGTATATGCAGATTTGTGGCCTTCTCAGGTGGTGCTAATGGTAAAGAACCTGCCTGCCAATGCAGGAGACATAAGAGCTGCTGCTGCTAAGTTGCTTCAGTCGTGTCTGACTCTGTGCGACCCCATAGACGGCAGCCTACCAGGCTCCACCATCCCTGGATTCTCCAGGCAAGAACACTGGAGTGGGTTGCCATTTACTTCTCCAATGCATGAAAGTGAAAAGTGAAAGTGAAGTCACTAAGCCGTGTCCGACTCTTCGCGACCCCATGGACTGCAGCCTACCAGGCTCCTCCATCCATGGGATTTTACAGGCAAGAGTACTGGCATGGCATGCCATTGCCTTCTCTGAGACATAAGAGAGGCATGTTCAATTCCTGGTTCAGAAAGATCCCCTGGAGGAGGAAGTGGCAACCCACTCCAGTATTCTTGCCTGGACAATCCCATGGACAGAGGAGCCTGACGGGCTACAGGCCAGGGGTCTCAAAGTGTCGGACACAACTGAAGCAACTTAGCACACTTGCAAGCATGAACACACGCATGGCACGCACACATGTAAGATATGCAGAAATGTGAACTCCACAGGAGCCCCAGTAAGCAGCAGTAGGATTCCACAATGGAAAGCTCTTGTTAAATTATGCATACCCTGAGGCACTGGTCAATCTTTCTAACCTTCAGTCTTGGGTAGTGATGTCTGCACTGATTGTATGGTCAGAGCATAAGGTTTTTCCAAATCATTGCTGTTGCTCTGTTGCTGTTGCGTCGCTTCAGTCGTGTCCAACTCTGTGGGACCCCATAGACGGCAGCCCACCAGGCTTCCCCGTCCTGGGATTCTCCAGGCAAGAACACTGGAGTGGGTTGCCATTTCCTTCTCCAGTGCATGAAAGTGAAAAGTGAAAGTGAAGTCGCTCAGTTGAGTCCGACTCTTCACGACCCCATAGACTGCAGCCTTCCAGGCTCCTCCGTCCATGGGATTTTCCAGGCAACAGTACTGGAGTGGGTGCCATTGCCTTCTCCGGTAACCCCATATTACTTTAGTCTAAATGTCTACTTGGCTAAACTAAACAAGTTTAGTCCCACTTCTCTTCTCAAGTGTAATACATTTTCTTCTTCCAACTCATTGCCCTTGGAAAAATGAGCACCGGTATCCCATGCTTCCTTATCAGAGGCTACATGGCCTGTAGTTATACCTGATACTCCCAGGAATTTGAGTCCTACTTGCCTCATGGATTGAAACTCACAAGTAGGTGCTTCAGTTCAGTTCAGTTCAGCAGCTCAGTCGAGTCCGACTCTTTGCTACTCCATGAACCGCAGCATGCCAGGCCTCCCTGCCCATCACCAACTCCCGGAGATTACCCAAACTCATGTCCATTGAATCAGTGATGCCATCTAACCATCTCATCCTCTGTCGTCCCCTTCTCCCCCTGCCTTCAATCTGGCCCAACATCAGGGTCTTTTCAAATGAGTCAGCTGTTTGCATCAGGTGGCCAAAATATTGGAGTTTCATCTTCAACATCAGTCCTTCCTTAATCAGCTGTAAATTGATTCCACAAGCAGACACTGGGTGATAAATTTTTTTAAGATGTAAAGATTCTTTTGATAGAAAAATAGGACAGGGGCACTGAATAGATGAAAGACAGAACCTTTTGATACAGTTTCAAAGGAAAGAAAGCTGTCAAGCAGGGCCACAAGGCTTTCCAGGTGGGGCAGGGGTAAAAAAATCTGCCTGTCAATTCAGGAGACACAAGAGACGCAGGTTCAATCCTTGGGTGGAGAAGATCCCCTGGAATAGGAAAATGGCAACCCTCTCCAGTATTCTTGCCTGAAAAATCTCATGGACAGAGAAGCCTGGCCAGGTACAGTTCATGAAGTTGCAAAGAGTCAGACATGACTTAGCCACTAATCACACATACACACAAGCAGGGACACACAGTGGATTGCACCCAGGGATAGTGATAGTAGCTCAGCCAAGTCCAGCTCTCTGTGACCCCACGGACTGTACCCACCAGGCTCCTCGGTCCATGGAATTCTCCAGGCTAGAATACTGGAGAGGGTAGCCATTCATTTCCCCAGGGATCAAACCAGGACTCCTGCATTGCAGGCATAGGCTTCCCTATCCCTGGGAAGCACTCAGGGATAGGCTAACATCAAATGGCAACTGTATGGGACAGTCTGTGTATGACAAGCAGTCTGGGGTTAGTTGGGTTTTGTGGGCTTCCTGTGGATGGACTAATCTGAATAATTTCTGGAGAAGGAAGATAGAAACTGCCTTTAGTTGTCGAGTACATGGCTCTGGGGCAATTGGCCTAGAGTATAAAAACCCTCATAACCAAAGTGGTTATGTTCCTGATGAATTGTAGTTCTTTCTTCATTGTCAAAGACATTCAAGACAAAGCAAGGAGGTTAAGGAAATAAAGCGAGCATTTATTTAACAATAATACGCCCTCAGAGGGAGATAGGGTATACAGGTGAGAAGCTGCTGCCCTGGGTTTCTTTGGCAAGCCTGTTATGAGGAACATGCAAATGAAGGGGTGGAGAAGGAGGAATTTGGGGATCAAATTCACAGCTCCATTTTCCTGAGTAGAGGTGGGATTTTTGCCCTTATTTAGCTTTTATTGGAAGTTATGGTGCTGGTTCATGGTGGGTACTTCTTTTCTGTTAGGCTAATTTTATTGTTATGAAGGCATAATGAGCAACAAATTACATTCAAACACAGGAGAGTCCTACTTTTCCCACACCTTTCTTTGTCTACTTTCAGGACTCTTATCACCCAAAAGGTATGGTTTCCTGTCAGTCTGAAGGTTCCTATTCTTTGTCTGTTCCTGCTATTTGAAAGATACATATTTTCCTGCCACCTGGCCCCGTCTTTTTCTTTGCTCATACCTAGCTTGTGCTTCTGCCTACTCAGTCATGTCTAACTCTTTTGAAACCCCATGAATTGTAGACTGCCAAGCTCCTTTGTCCACGGAATTGTCCAGGCAAGGATACTAGATTGGGTTGCCATTTCCTCTTCCAGGGGATCTTCCCCACCCAGGGACTGAATTCACACCTCTTGAGTCTCATGCATTGGCAGGCAGATTTTTTTTTTTACCGCCGAGCCAGCTAGCTATCTGCCCACTATAACAGCTGGAGTGTGCATATATATTCTGATGCTCAAGAAAGGGAACTAATCTGTCTAGCTAGGGTCTCAATACTGGGTCAAGACAGCATTTAATAAAGCAAAACAAAGCAAAACAAAACAAAAAACTGTATTACAGTACTTCCATAGTCTAAACAAAGGGATAAAATTAACAGCATTATGATACAGTATGAAATCAGGATTATAATTATTTTTTAATCTTGTAAGTAAATTCATAGAGGAGGAATGATGATATATTAAAAACTATGTTAGGAGCTCTGTAATATGATGACACAGTGTTCTTCTTTCCATTCATGTAAGAGTAATGGAATTCATAAGATCCAGCCATGGGCTTTTAAAGTAGAACATTTTGCAGTGACATGGCTGAACTTGCAATTCTGTCTTCCTGTCACCTTGCTAGTATGGGATCTTTAATTATGCTTTTGACTTTACTTCACATTATTTCTCATGATCAGTTCCAGAAGTTTGGCCTCAGTTCTTCTCTATGCCTACCTATATCACCATTCCCCCTGTAAATTATCCCAGAACTGATTGTCAACATCTATAATCCTAAGTGTATATAAAAGTTTTGAAGATATCCCTTTGTATACTCAGTAAAAGTATTGGCATATAGTGTTAAATCTAGACAATGGTCATAGCTTATAATATGAATATTCTCATTATTTTGTTACCACTAATTAATAGCCAGAATTATTGGTTTTATAGTAAGTAATATTTCCTTTCTAATCCTCACTGTATTTATTCAGTACATATATATGAAATTTAAATTCTTAAAATATTTTCTTTTTAGAATAAAACAGTGAAAAATATTTCAGTGTATGAGGAAGTTCATAGTCACTAGTTTTCCCTTTTTTTTTTAAATTCATCTTTAGCTTTTCTCAGTAAGTCTTCTTTCATTGGTTTAATCTTCTTTGTAATGCAATAAGTTTTCTAGGAAGGTTGAATTTGCTAGTCTAAAAATATGTATGTAAGAAAAGGTGAATAAACAAGAAAAATAAGTGTATTCTGAAGATTTAAAGAGATATGGGCAATTCTAAGGCATATAGCAATTTCAAGCTATGTTAATAGCATGATAATCTATATTTCTGCATAATGATAAACATAACATCTAAGATGGTTACTAAACACTGGTCCAGTATATTGTTACCAAATGTGATCTTCAGGTATGGGGTGAAATCTGCCCGATTTGTCCAAGGTACTGATGTATATTCATATATCACTAGCTTTCCCTGGAACACACCAAACTCATCTTTAGAGAAAGATCTACATTACCAGATAAGGCTTGTTGTTGTTGTTCAGTCCCTAAGTTATGTCTGACTCTTTTTGACCCGATGAACTGCAGTATGCCAGGCTTCCCTGTCCTTCACTATTTCCCTGAGTTTGCTCATACTCATGTCCATTGACTCAGTGAATCTGTCCAACCATCTCATCCTCCGTCACCACCTCTTCTTATGCCCTCAATCTTTCTCAGCGTCAGGATCTTTTCCAGTGAGTCAGTTCTTCACATCAGGTGGCCAAAGTAGTGGAGCTTCAGCTTCAGCATTAGTCCTTCCAATGAACACTCAAGACTGATCTCCGTTAGGATTAAATAGTTTGATCCCTTGCTATCCAAAGGACTCTTAAGAGTCTTCTCCAACACCACAATTCAAAAGCATCAATTCTTAGGGGATTAGCCTTATTTTGGTCCAGTTCTCACATCTATACTTGACTACTGGGAAAACCAGAGCTTTGACTAGATGGACCTTTGTCAGCAAAGTGATGTCTCTGCTTTTTAATATGATTTCTAGGTTTGTCATAGCTTTTCTTCCAAGGAACAAGCAGCTTTGTATTTCATGGCTGCAGTCACTGTCTTCAGTGATTTTGGAGCCCAAGAAAATAAAATCTGCCACTGTTTCCAATTTTTTCCCTTCTATTTGCCATTAAATCATGGGACCAGACACCATAATATTAATCTTTTGAATGTTGAGTTTGAAGCCAGCTTTTTCCACTCTCCTCTTTCACCCTCATCAAGAGGCTCTTTAGATTCTCTTCACTTTGTGCCATTAGAATGGTATCATCTGCATATCCATAAGTGCTTGTGGCTCAGATAGTAAAGAGTCTGCTTGCAGTGCAGGAGACCCAAGTTCTATCCCTGGGTCAGGAAGATCCCCTGGAGAAGGAAATGGCAACCCACTCCTGGAAAATTTGCCTGGAAAATTCCATGGACTGAGGAGCCAGGTCTGCCACAGTCCATGGGGTTGTAAAGAGTTGGACATGACTGAGCAGCTTAACTTATCTACATATCCTATTTCTGCTGGCAATCTTGATTTCAGCTTTTATTCATCCAGCCTGGCATTTCACATGATTGATATCATTCTTTAGGCAAATTGATAGTCCATTGGGCCCAGTCACGTCATCACCCATGTCTTGGAATTTATGGCTATTTGGAATTTATGAGCAGTTACCTAAAACAGAAGGGAGAGCTGGGAAACTGGTTTAATGGTAACAAAGGAGCCAAAGAAATAGGCTCCTTGATGTTATCAGGAGACCAACATTCATTACAAGATCTAAAAGAACTGACCTAATGTTAACTGTCCAATCCTATGCAAAAGCTATTTTTAGTAACAGGGCAAAAAGTATATAATGAGATGTCTTAAAGTCCTAAGTGAGTCTCTTCCTACCCTCTTCTGGTTTCTAAGCCATAAGATGTCTCTGTTTTTTTCTGACTTTAAATAAGATTGTTACACTGCTGTAAAGACTTTAGCAACTGCATTCCTTTTGTCCTGCAGTGAATTCTTTTCCTTCAGAGATCATGAACCCATAGCTGACACCAAAAATCATGGGATATGATGTACTCTGAATATAAGCTAAATAAGCAGGTGACAATATACAGCCTTGACATGCTCTTGTTGCAATTTTGAACCACTCCATTGTTCTATGTCTGGTTCTAACTTTTGCTTCTGGACCTGCATACAGGTTTATCAGGAGGCAGGTAAGGTGGTCTGATATTCCCATCTCTTTAAAAATTTTCCACAGTTTGTTGTGATCCACTCAGTCAAAGGCTTTTGCATAGTCAGTGAATACGTAGATGTTTTTTTATGGAATTCCCTTACTTTTTCTACGATACAAAAAATGTTGGCAATTTGTTCTCTGGTTCTTCTGCCTTTTCTAAATCCGGCTTGTACATCTGGAGGTTCTCAGTTTACATACTACTGAAGCCTAGCTTCAAGGATTTTGAGCAGAACCATGCTAGCATGTTAACTGAGTGCAATTATGCAGTAATTTGAACATTCTTTGGTGTTGCCTTTCTTTGGGATTGGAATGAAATCTGACTTTCTCCAGTCCTGTGGTCACTGCTGAGCTTTCCAAATTTGCTGGCATATTGAGTGCAGCACTTTCACAGCATCATCTTTTAGGATTTGAAATAGCTCAGCTGGAATTCCATCATCCATCTCCACTAGTTTTGTTCATAGTAATGCTTTCTATGGCCACCTTGACTTCACATTCCAGGATGTCTGGCTCTAGGTGAGTGACCACATCATCATGGTTATCCAGGTCATTAAGACCTTTTGTGTATGATTCTGTGCATTCTTGCCACCTCTTCTTAATCTCTCTGCTTCTGTTAGATCCTTGCCATTTCTGTCCTTAATTGTGCCTGTTTTTGTATGAAATATTCCATTGGCATCTCTAATTTTCTCAAAAGAGATCACTAATCTTTTCCATTATATTGTTTTCCTCTATTTCTTTATACTGTTCTTTATACTGTTTAAGAAGGTTTTCTTATGTCTCCTTGCTATTCTCTGGAACTCTTCATTCAGTTGGGTACATCTTTCCCTTTCTCCTTTGCCTTTCACTTCATTACTTTTCCCAGCTATTTATAAGGCCTCCTCAGACAACTACTATGCCTTCTTGCATTTCTCTTTCTCAGGGATAGTTTTGGTCACCACTTCCTATATGATGTTACAAACCTCCATCCATAGCTCTTAGGCACTCTGTATACCAGATCTAATCCCTTCAATCTGTCACCTCCAGTGTATAATCATAAGGGATTTGATTTAGGTTATATCTGCATGGTCTAGTAGTTTTCCCTACTTCTTCAATTTAAATATGAATTTTGCAATAAAGAGTTCATGATCTGAGCCCCAGTCAGCTCCAGGTCTTGTTTTTGCTGACTATATAGACCTCATCATTGTCAGCTGCAAAGAATATAATCAGTCTGATTTCAGTATTGACCATCTGGTGATGTCCATGTGTAGAGTTCTATTTTGTGTTTTTGGAAGAGGATGTTTGCTATGACCAATGTGTTCTCTTGATAAATTAAGTAATGTCAATTTTATGGATTAGGGAATAAAGTACAAAAGAGATTTAATCACCTTGATTTGGTGATATAGTAAAACAGCATCTAAAATATATATTTTCTCAACATCAAATCCTATTCACTGAAACACTAAGCTTTCTTTATTTTAATAATGATACACTTCAAACTATTATTTCTATATTTGAAGATTTTTTTTTCTGTTTAGGAATAAGCTCCATTTTAAAAATATTGTATTTCTTTTTATTGTATTTAAAACTAAAGTCTATATTTTATACAACAGAATATTTTACTAAAGAATAAACATGTACCATCCCCTTCCCTTCCTTCTCCAAAAGTCATTAAGACAACTTCTTTTATGGAGCTATTATAGAAATGAAGAATACCTATATTTACAAAGAGATTTCATAATGGATTTCCAACATTAAACCCATTGCTTAGGATAAGGAACAGAATTAGCTATTTGGGTTTCAAGAGTTAAAAGTAAGGCCTCTTGATTTGTAGTTTAATATTAAGGACAAGGGTCCTAACTCCACTTAGGCTGGATGCCATGGTGGAATCTCAGAGCAAGAAATACTTGAGCAGCTCTCCGTTGACACAGTGGGGCAGCACAGAGCAAAGTGAACACTGGCCCAGTAGAATGGCATGAATCCAGGCTGTTGCAAATTGGAACTAGAAGTCCAGAGGCAAGACCTTTGTTAACCATGTAAGTCTTTAGATTTTGACGGACTTTGCTGTAGTTTTTCATGTTTTTGCTTGCTTGTGTTAGGTAGTAGAATAGGGAAAAGGAGTTCAGAATCAGATCAGATCAGATCAGTCGCTCAGTCGTGTCCGACTCTTTGCAACCCCATGAATCGCAGCACGCCAGGCCTCTCTGTGCATCACCAACTCCCGGAGTTCACTGAGATTCACGTCCATCGAGTCAGTGATGCCATCTAGCCATCTCATCCTCTGTCGTCCCCTTCTCCTCCTACCCCCAATCCCTCCTAGCATCAGAGTCTTTTCCAGTGAGTCGACTCTTCGCATGAGGTGGCCAGAGTACTGGAGTTTCAGCTTTAGCATCATTCCTTCTAAAGAAATCCCAGGGCTGATCTCCTTCAGAATGGACTGGTGGTGGCTAAAAGACAAGGAAGGGGAAAGCCCATGAAAATAGAACAAAGGAAGCCCTGAGGACCAGAGTGAGGACCTCAGCTAGCCCAATTTACACAGGGCAGGCCTAGAGGGAGAAGAAAAAAAAAAAAACATATGAAAAGAGGAGCCAAAGGGCCAGGGGTCTCTCCCTCTCTTTTCTTCGAGTCTTTTGGGTCAGCATCCCATCATGCCTCAAGGATGTATTTTCCTTTATTTTCTAAATAAAACTGAGCTGTAACATGGAGCTGTAACACTGGTCTGTCCAAGGGCTGTAATGCTGGTCCATCGCTTCAAATTTTTGTGATGAGACAGAACCAAGGAAATTACACACTCCCCCAACACTTATTTAGAATATTTAGAGCAGACTGTGATCTGAAGGATGTAATATTAAACCTCTTATCTATATGAAATTTAATTATTCCATGTTATTTTAATTTAATTCGGCAAAGGAAGAGAGATATGATCATGATATCACTCGGAGGGCAGATAAATGACATTCAATTTACATTTGTTCATTGGCAGAAGAAATCAAAAAGGGCTACAAGAAAGATTCCTATATCACAGTTGGTCCTAGTGGGGGAGCATGCCAATATACAGAGTTGAAAGTGACAGTAATAAAGAGGAAAGGAAGGAAAGTGAGCACTAGGGGTCTTGGATTAGACAGAAAGAAGAACACAGAAGTTAACCAAGGTCAAAGAACCTGATGTAAGTACTTGATAATAGAAGGATCCACTTGTCATCCTAAAAAAAGAAGCTCAAGAAACCATTATTTGACCAAAGTTTGGGGTAAATGTCTAAAGCTCAAAATAAGCACAGAAGCAGTCATAGTGTCCACATATTTGATTTTATTTTTCTTGATAAAACAAGAGCATTTATTTCTTGATAAAACAGAGCAGAGTTGCCAGCAGTGACTTTTTACTGTTAAAAGACCCATTTACCTTACAAACCATATACTATGCTTTGAGTTTCTAGACTAATTCTGTTATACTATTTATATTAAAATATATATGACTGAAATGAACTAATAGTCAAAATAGGAGAAAAACTTTATTCAATACTATGTTGAAATTTTAAACTAAGTAATGTAAAAGTTGCATATTAAATTACAGTATTTATTCACTTATTTAATGAAGAATGAAACTCAGTTCAAAACCAATTGAAAATGCTAATGTGAGTACAAAGTATAAAAATATAAATCTCCAACATCTAGCACATTGATAGGGCATGTAATAGTCACTCATTTAAGCTTTTTTAATTTGTATTTGTGTTCAACAGGATACTTTGGTCCCAGAAATTAATTTTTCCCAATGTTTTCAATGATTACATGAGAACATCTGAATACATTCAGAATAAGCAATTTCTAAAATCAAAATAAAATGTATGGTAACACAGAGGTGAGGAAATAAGCTGTATGGATTTTAAAGATTCATGGCTCTAAAAAATCTACTAGGTTCAATTCACAATTGTTTAAAATTGTTGGAAGAAATGTAAAGAAATGAAAATTTAATGATCTGTAATATTTGCTTGGGGACTTAAGTCCCCAAGTGTACTTTGCAGGTTTGGTAAAATAAAAAGTTAATTAAACCAGTAAAACCTTATTAATGCAATGATTGCTTACAAGCAAATGAATATCATAATGTACCCATTGTTTGTTCACATATTCTGTTGAGAATGGAAAATAATTCATTTTTAAATAGTCTTCGGACTTTATCTAAACTATTTTTTTCCCTCAGCTATTCCAGTTAAATGATTCAATGGATTTTATATATAAATTAGATTATGTTATTCCTGAAACTTTCATATTTTTAAAAAAGATACATTTCAAAAACATACCTTGCCAATTTTGTATTCGTTTTTGCATTAATCTGAAAATAGTCACAAATCCATGCTTGAACATTGTTAATGACACTGTCAACTTAAAAAAAAAAATAATATGCAACCTAAAGGTTGAGAGTTAAATTTTATTTGGTGGAAATGTTTAGGACTTAAGGCTGAGAGGCAGCATCTCAAGCAACCCTGTGAGAACTCGTGTGAGGAGGTGAGTGAAGGATCAAGGTTATACAGAAGTTTTGCAACACATAATCTAAACATCAAAAGATTATTGTTAATTAAAGAAAACCAGATATCCCAAGTTGAGGAATTCAGTGCTTTTCTATGTATGGGAAGATGCAATAGTCAGCTCACTGAAGTCATTTCTTTCATATATATCTCAGTTACCCAGGGCCAGTACCCTGTGTTTTTCACATCCTGAATTCCCTTGGGGCTCACCTTAAGGAATGTCTGCAGTCTGATGGCTGCTAGATTGTAGGAATTCTTCTCCTTCCTGAGGGCCCTTAAGGCTCATCATCTCACAGTAGAGGGCTGCATTTGTTGATGACTGTGACATTTTTGTTTACTGACTAAATGGTAGGAAATATTTCATTGTTCAACACTAATATGGATGATGATAGTAATACAGAAATGACAATGATGATCAGGGGGTTAGCTAATGTTTGTGGCATGCATATTTTATCTTGAGCTTCTCTGGTGGTTCAGAGAGTAAAGAATCTGCCTGCAGTACAGGAGACCCAAGTTCTATCCCTGAGTTGGGAAGATCCTCTAGAGGAAGGGAATGGTTACCTACTCCAGTATTCTTGCCTGGAGAATTCCATGAACAGAGGAGCCTGGTGTGGGCTACCCTCCACACTTTGTCTCACAACAAGCCATGATATAGTTGCTAGGATTTCCTCACTTCTCAAAAGAAGAGAGGAAGCTAAGATAAAATAAATAAAGTTTCCAATGTTACACATGAAATTATTGTCCACAGATGGAATTTATAACAATGCTTGACTCCTAAGCCCTTGTGCTTCCCTAAAACCAATTACAATTTCTGTGATAGCAGTTATATTCCTTTTTGCTCTGGTGATCCATGAAGAGAATTACTTTGCCGGTCTGGTTTTCAGTATTAATTCAGTAGTATTGGAATACCATGAAATTAAGATATACAGTAAGTTACATATCAAATGAAAGACTGATAATGACTACACATAAAGCTTATATATTTCATTTTCAGATTATGAGCTTGTAAAGCTATTGAACTAAATTTACGTTGAATAAATATTAGTTAAATCTTGTTTATTTCCTAATCATACTATTTAATCATAGTTCTCTACAAATTTTACATAGATAATGTTGTCATTGCTACTAGTTAAACTATTATTTACTATGTATGCATATGACCTAGCACTCTATTAGAGGCTCAAAAAACATTATCACTGTAACTAACCAGCACTTATTTCACTAAAGAGGAAATTAAAGCTCTGAGTACTCAATATCCTTGAACTGGGGCTTCCCCGAAAGGTCAGTTTGTAAAGAATCTGCCTGCAATGCGGGAGACCTGGGTTTGATCCCTGGATTCGGAAGATCCCCTGGAGAAGGGAAAGGCTAGCCACTCCAGTTTTGGCCTGGAGAATTCCATGAACTGTATACTCCATGGGGTCACAAAGAATCCTTAAACTGGAACGTGGCAGAGGTAGGATTCAAAGACATGTATAATCAGATAATATTTACCTTTATTAGCTGGCTTATTTCACTTAACGTAATGCCTTCAAGATTTCACCCATGTTGTAGAATATGTCTGAATGTCCTACTTTTACATAGCTGATTAATAATATAGGAATATGGTACAAGGTATATTCTTAATAGAGATAATTACATAAGTAAATAGTATCTGGCATGAAATCAGAAAAGTTACTAGTGATTCTATAGACTTTAAAGAAATAAGATGAGGAAACTATGATGATTTTTATGCCAATATATGCATCAGCTAGAAAGAAGTGAACATATATCTTGAAAAATAAACCATGAAAAATTACACAATAATGAATATGCAATATGAATTGTCCTACATCTATTAAAGAAAATGAATATGTAATTAAGGAGAAATTTAAAGAAATCTAAAAATGAATAACAATGCCTTGTAAATTAATTAAGCAAACTTACCTGGATACAGATGTATCAGCACAATTGATACAAAAATCACTTATATTTATTTATATTCTCAAAAATGCAATTACATAAACATTAGATATACGTTAGAATACATAATAGAGAAAGCAATTAAATATTTATAAATAAGCCTGCAATTTAAAAAGAATTAAATAGATGCTTGATCATACCATGCCCACGTACTATAATACTCATTTCACCTGTTAACTGATCCATAGATATATTAAAATCTTGAAGAAGGAAGAAAGGAAGGAAGATGGAAGGAAGAAAGCAAAGGGAGGGAAGGAGAGAGGAAAGAAAAAATAAACGAAGGAAAAATGGACAAATGAAAGTAGCCTTTGAGTTGTGTTCTGTTAAGGAAATATGGTCATATGATTTATTAGTAAAATTGATAAAAATCAAGAAATGAATATTAGTTAACTTCTATTTTGATGTTTTAAAACCCCAGTTGATAGATATTAAACTGTTTTTCAAAAAGATCTCTTGGTTAATTTTTATATTTAGGAGAGGCAACCGGCTAAAACTTTTGGTGTTCCTCAAACATAAATGACTCAGGTATATTCATGATTTCATGATCTGGTTGGATGACATCAATGACTCAGTGGACACGGCTTTGACCTAACTCCAGGAAATAATGAAGGACAGCGAATCCTGGCACACTGCAGTCCCTGGGGGCACAAAGAGTTGGGCATGACTTAGCGACTGAAAAACAAGTATTCATGATCAGCTACCTAAATCTGCTCTTCTGTTAATAAAGTAAAAATATTACTTAAAATAAATAGAACTGAACATTCAATTACAGTGGCACTTTACCCTCAGCATATAACCATGTTATTTATTAGAAAACCTCAAACACATCTTAATTTTCTTCTTTTAAAGATTCCCCATGACATAAGTTTCATTTTGACCTGTTTCTTACATCTATTTAATACTTCCAAGTCTTCATATTGTTTTCAGACTTAATTGATAAGTTATTTATTAGTAATTAAGAATATATTTCCCCCCTGGTTCTTTTAATACAAAAAAGATTTCACAAATGTTAGTTAAATTCCCTGGTCAGTTCATGTAAGCTGAAATATAACTGAGTGTGTGAAGACACTGTGGGGACACTCTCCTGTCCTCCAGCCTATTATTTGTGAGGCCTCTCTTGATGAAGTTAAGTGCAGAGCAGAGAGAACCACACTGATATTTGCCAACACCGTTAAAGGGGAGATTCTGTTTCCACACACAGAAATCACTTGCTGTCTAGAATGAAAACATTTTTCTCAACCTGATGTGGAAAACTCTGTGCACAGGTACAAAACTTGACCTCAGAGACAGAGTAAAATAGAGAAAAGAATAGTTTCATTGCTTTGCCAGGCAAAGGGGGACGCAGAGGGCTCATGCTCCTCAAAAATGGTGTATTACCGCCAGGGAAGATCTGGTGAGTTTTACAACAATGATTCAAGCACAAGCGTGCTGGAATCAGACTGTGTGCAAGGCCTGCACTCCTTTAATCTTGTGTCAGGTGGTCTCCTGATAAGCTTCTCTCCATTTTCATACTGTGGTCTTCTCTGGAATGAAGAATGCTAACATCTTCCATTTGTTGGAGGTTTTAGTTCTATGCTGCTGCTGTTGCCGCTGTTCAGTCATATCCAATTCTTTGCATCCCCATGAACCATAACCCTCCAGGCTCCTCTTTCCATGCCATTCTCCGGGCAAGAATACTGGAGTGGATATCTATTTCCTACTCCAGGGGATCTTCCTGATCCAGGGATCAAACTCACATCTCCTCCACTGGCAGGTGGATTCTTTATCACCATGCCACCTGGACATAAAAGAGCTGAGATATTGTTATATGTTATGGAGGAGAACCAGGATCCTATCCCAAGGTGCACTATTGTTTCTTGACAGTTCCTCCCTTGTCTTTGTATCCTTTCCCTTTTGTGATTAGTGACTATTGAAAAGGTTTCTGTGCCCAGGAACCCTACAGGGTCCTGATTGGTTTCAAACCTAGTGAAAGTCTACCCTAACCTGTCACATCCTTAGGGCATTTGTTAGACCGCTGTCTGCATATTGGGAGCTGCTTGTGTTATTACGTTAAGAAGACCAATAAATTGATGACAATACTATTCTGTCTTGGCAATTTTTCTGTTTATATTGTTTTAAATATATCCATTTATGTATATACATCATGTGTATATAAAGTGTCTGTATACTGAATGACAATTTCAGTTTACTAAAATCTGGCTATGATAAATCAGTAAAATGTTTAATTACACTTTAAGACCCTGCTGAGGAGGGGGACTGGTTACCAGGAGAACCGACCAGTGATTACAAGGCTGGAGCTTTAAGTCCCAGACTATCCCACCCTACCTCCAGGGACAAGAGAAGTACTTGAGGTTGAATCAAGTACTACTGGCCAAGGATTTAATTAGCCATGTCTGTGTAATGAAGTCTCTGTAAAAACCCAAATGACTAAGTTCAGAGAGATTCTGGGTTGGTGAATATGTGAAGATGCAGAAAGAGTGGCACCCTTGCAGAGGGCATGGGTGCTTCATGCACTTTCCCCATATTTTGTCCTATATTTCTCTTCTACCTGGCTGATTTTGAGTTATATCTTTTTGTCATAGCTAGTAATCAAATAAATAAAGTGGTTCTTTGAGTTCTGTGAGCTGTTCTAGCAAATTAATTGAAATCAAAGAGGGGAAACCTCTCATTAAGAGCCAGTCGATCAAAAGTACAAATAACAGCTTGGACTGGGAGTTGGCATTCTGAGTTGGAGGGGCTTCTTAGGACCCTTAATTTGTAGCCAGTCATCAAAAGCACTGGTCTTGCAATTAGCATCAGAAAATGGAGTTGGCTATGAATGCAGTATTGTTTTAGAGTAAATCTTTAACCTGTGGAATTTGATGCATATTAGAATTGAATTGAATGTAGAACATCAAGCTGGGAAGTGTCTGAAAAGTGTTTATGCTTGTGTTGTTGTGGGGAACTCCTTCATATTTGGTTGCCCAAATTGCCTAAGTGAATTGTTTCATATGAGTAATAAATGATAGACACAGGGGGAAAAAATATAGTAGGAAAGAACCAGATTTTCCCTACATTTTGTTGTTGTTGTTCAGTTACTAATTCGTGTCCCTGTCTGACTCTTTGCAACCCCATGGACCACAGCACCACAGGCTTCCCTGTCTTTATTATCTCCTAGTTCATGAGTGCTAAGTCACTTCAGACATGTTCAACTCCGTATGACCCCATGGATTGTAGCCCTCAGGCACCTCTATCCATGGGATTATCTAGGTAAGAATACTGGAATGTGTTGCCATGCTCCCCTCCAGGGGATCTTCATGACACAAGGATCAAACCCACATTTCTTATGTATCCTGCATTGACAGGCAGGTTCTCTATCACTGAGGCACCAGGGGAGGCCCTATCTCCTGGAGTTTGCTCAAACTCATGCCATTGATTCAGTGATGCCATCAAACCATCTCATTCTCTGTCACCCCCTTCTCCTCTTGCCTTCAATCTTTCCCAGCATCAGGGTCTCTTCCAGTGAGTCAGCTCTTTGAATCAGGTGGCCAAAGTGTTGAAGCATCAGCATCAGTCCTTCCAATATATTCATGTGTTCAATGTATTCAGAGTTGATTTCCTTTAGGATTGACTGGTTTGATCTCCTTGCTATCCAAGGGACTCTCAATAGTTTTCTCCAGCACCAAAGTTTGAAAGCATCAGTTCTTTGGTGCTCAGCCATCTTTATGTTCCAACTCTCATATCCATACATAACTACTGGAAAAACCATAGCTTTGACTAGACACACCTTTGTTGGCAAAGTAATGTCTCTGCTTTTTAATATGCTTTCTAGGTTTGTCATAGCTTTTCTACCAAGGAGCAAGTGTCTTTTAATTCATGGCTAAAGTCACTGTCTTCTGATTTTAGAGTCCAAGAAAAAAAAAAAAAGAAATGAAATCTGCCACTGTTTCCATTTTTTCCCCATCTATGTGCCATGAAGTTAGGGGACATGATGCCATGATCTTGGTTTTTCAAATGTTGAGCTTTAAGCCAGTCTTTTCACTCTCCTCTTTCACCTTCATCAAAAGGCTCTTTAGTTCATCTTTGCTTTCTGCAAATAGGGTGGTATCACCTGCATATCTGAAGTAAGTTGTTGATATTTCTACCAGAAATCTTCATTCCAGCTTGTGCTTCATCCAGATCAACATTTCACATAATGTACTCTGCAGAGAAGTTAAATAAACAAGTTGACAATATAACCCTTAACATACTCCTTTCCCAATTTTGAAACAGTCCATTGTTTCATGTCCAGTTCTAACTGTTGCTTCCTGACCTTCACGTACGTTTCTCAGGAGGCAGGTAAGGTGTTCTGTTATCTGCATCTCTTGAAGAATTTTCCACAGTTCGTTGTGATCTACACAGTCAAAAGCTTTAGTACAAAAAAGAAGTAGATGTTTTTTCTGGAATTCCCTTACTTTTTCTGTGATCCTGCATATGTTTTCAATTTGATCTCTGGTTCCTCTGCCTTTTCTAAATCTAGGTTGTACATCTGGAAATTATTGTACTGTTGAAGCCTAGCTTGAAGGATTTTGAGTATTACCTTGCTAGCATGAGTGCAATTGTACAGTAGTTTGAACATTCATTGGCATTGTCTTTCTTTGGGATTGGAATAAAAACTGACCTTTTCCAATCCTGTTTCCACTGCTGAGTTTTCCAAACTTGCTTCCCTATATAGGAAGGAAAAAAATCTGCATTTTTCTATATTTTCATGTGTTTGTGGGAGATATTTATTTTTTTTATCTCTAACCTTCTTTTGTTCCTATCAACTACAAATTGGCATTTGCCTGTCAATAACAAATTGGCACTTGCCAAGAGCATTTGCATTTGCCAGGAACTGAAAAACAACAAGGGCATTTGCCATCTGCCTGTACTGCTGCAGCTGCTTACCTTCGACACTCTCTAAAGGGAATTCAGGATGGAGAATGAGGTACTCTGTGTTCCAGTAAAACTGGTGGAACAGGTCTTTAGATAGATATTTTTAGGAACTGACTTCATGATTCCAATTCTTGCCTCTCCTCATATTTAGGAAAGCAGTAAGTCCCTTCATGGTGACATCACCTCCTTATGACTAGCAGAAAACCTTTTGTAAAATGAGTGCTTGATTGTACCAAACTCCCCCTTCATAAAATCATATATTGACCTTCCCCACTGCTTATTTGGAGCAGGGTCAGAGCTATCTGAGGTGCTGTCTCCTGGGCTGCAATACTCACTTTGCTGCAAGTAAAACTTAGTTCACAACTTCCACAACATACACCTTTTTAATTGACACTCCTGAACAAATATAATTTGTGGGGTTATAGATAATATACAATATAATAATTTATCTTCTCAAATCATTCCATTCTTCACAAGCTAACATGCATATTGTGTATATCCACATGATATTATCTGAAGTACCCACACTTTAGGTATTCTTTCCCCCACACACAGACACACACACATAAACAGACAGACATTTATGATCACACTGTCCCTCAATATCTGTTACACCTGCAAATTCCCAATGGTTACATGAGAACAAATATCATTATGATTCAGCAAATATTATGATTATCTTAAGAGAGAGTGACATGACTCTTAATCTGTTGCCAAATGCAAATAAATAAATAAATAAAATTAATTGCTTAGTAGTGTCTCTTTGTGACTCTATGGACTGTCCCCCATCAGGCTCCACTGTCCATGGAATTTCTCAGATAAGAATACTGGAGTGGGTTGCCATTTACTCCTCCAGAGGATCTTCCTGATCCAGGGATCAAATTTTCATATCCTGCATTGGCAGGAGAAATCTTTACTGCAGAGCCACCAGGGAAGCCCAAATGCAAAATTCATGTATGAAAGGCAAAATCTGGGATGGGGTGAGGTCTGCAGGATATGTGTCTTTCTTCTGATTGCTTGGCCATGAGATAAGAAGGTGCTATTCTTGGAATCTTGTACTTAGTCTGAAGTTACCATCCTCGTTGTGGTCACATGTATCACAGCCTTGTGTAACTCAATGAAGCTATGACCCATGCCATGTAGGGCCACCCAAGATGGACGGGTCATGGTGGAGAGTTCTGACAAAATATGGTCCATTGGAAAAGGGAATGGGAAACCACTTCAGCATTCTTGCCTTGAGAGTTCCATGAACAGAATGAAAAGGCAAAAAGATATGACAGTGAAAGCTGAAACCCCCAGGTATGGAAGTGTCCAACATGCTATAGGAGAAGATCAGAAAAACAGCTCTAGAAGGCATGAAGAGACTGAGCCAAAGTGGAAATCAAACCCAGTTGTGGATGACTCTGGTGGTGAAAGTAAAGTCTGATGCTGTAAAAAAAAAAAATATTGCATAGGAACCTGGAATATTAGGTCCATGAATCAAGGTAAATCGAATGTTTTAAACAGAAGATGGCAAGAGAGAACATTGACATTTTAGAAATCAATGGACTAAAATGAATGGGCATAGATGATTTAATTCAGGTGACCATTGTATCTACTACTCTGGCCAAGAATCTGTTAGAAGGAATGGAGTAACCCTCATCATCAACAAGAGTCCAAAATGCAGTACTTCGGTGTACTCTCAGAAATGACAGAATGATTTGGTTTGTTTCCAAGGCAAATCATTTAACATCATAGAAGTCCAAGTCAATACCACAAATACTAATGCTGAAGAACAGGAAGTAGAAAGATTCTATAAAGACCTACAAGATCTTCTAGAACTAACACCAAAAATGATATCCTTTTCATCATAGGGGAGTGAAATGCAAAAGTAGGATGGCAAGAGATACCTGAAGTAACAGGAAGTTTGGCCTTGGAGCACGAAATGAAACAGGACAAAAGTTAACAGAGTTTTGCCAAGATAACACACTGGTCATAGCAAACACCCTCTTCAAACTACATAGGAGATGCCTTTAAACATGGACATTGCCAGATGGTTAATACCAAAATCAGATTGATTATATTCTATGAAGCCAATGATGGAGAAGCTCTATATAGTCAGCAAAAACAAGACCAAGAACAAGACCTATGACTCAGATCATGAGCTACTTATTGCCAAATGCAGACTTAAATTGAAGAAACTAAGGGAAACCACCAGACCATTCAGGTATGACCTAAATAAATCAAATCCCTTATGATTATACTATCAAATAGATTCAAGGGATTAGAGCTGATAGAGTGCCTGAGAACTATGGATAGAGGTTTATAACATTATAGAGGAGGCAGTGACCAAAACCCCCCTCCCCAAGGAAAAGAAATGCAACAAGGCAATGTGGTTGTCTGAGGAGGCCTTACAAATAGTCTAGAAAAAAAAGAGAAGCAAAAGACAAAGGAGAAAAGGAAAGATACACCCATCTGAATGCAAAGTTCCAAAGAAGAGCAAGGAGAGTTAAAACCTTCTTCAGTGAACAATGCAAAGAAACAGAGGAAAACAACAGAATGGGAAAGATTAAAGATCTCTTCAAGAAATTTAGAGATACCAAGGGAACATCTCATGCAAAGATGGGCACAATAAAGGAAAGAAACAGTATGGACATAACAGAACCAGAAGAGATTAAGAACAGAAGGCAAGAATACACAAAACTGTACAAAAAATGGTCAGAATTACCCAGATAACCATTATGGTGTGATCACTTACCTAGAGCTAGATATCCTGGAGTGTGAAGATGGGTGGTCCTTAGGAAGCATCACTACAAACAAAGCTAGTGGAAGTGATGGAATTCCAGCTGAGCTATTTAAAATCCTAAAATATGATGCTGTTAAAGTGCTATACTCAATATGTCAGCAAATTTGGAAAACTCAGCAGTGGTCACGGTCAACTTTCATTCCAACCCCAAACAAGGGCAATGCCCAAAAATGTTAAAACTACCACATAATTGTACTCGTTTCAGATGCTAGCAAGGTAGTGCTCAAAATCCTTCAAGCCAGGCTTCAACAGTATGTAAACTAAGACATTCCAGATATACAAGCTAGATTTAGAAATGACAGAGGAACCAGAGAGCAAATTACCAACATTTTTTGGATCATAGTAAAAGAAAAGGAATTACAGAAAAACATCTGCTGCTTCTTCATTGACTATGCTAAAGCCTTTGACAATGTGGGTCACAACAAACTATGCAAAATTCTTCAAGAGATGGGAATACCAGACCACCATACCTGCCTCCTAAGAAACTTGTATGCAGGTCCAGAAGGAGCAGTTAGATCCAGACATGAAACAATGGACTGGTCCAAAATTGAGAAAGGAGTTCATCAGGGCAGTATTGTCATCCTGCTTATCTAACTTCTCTGCAGAGTACATCATACAAAATGCTGGTCTAGATGAAGCACAAGCTGGAATCAAGATCTCTGGGGAAAATATCAATAATCTTAGATATGCAGATGACACCATCTAATGATGGAAAGCTAAGAGGAACTAAAGAGCCTCTAAATGAAGGTGAAAGAGGAGAGTGAAAAGGCTGGCTTAAGACTCAACATTCAAAAATCTAAGATATGGCATCATGTCCCATAACTTCATGGCAAATAGATGGGGGAAAAAGTGGAAACAGTGACAGACTTTATTTTCTTGGGCTCCAAAATCAATATGTATAGTGACTGCAGCCACAAAAATAAATGGTGCTTGCTTCTTGGAAGGAAAGTTATGACAAAATTAGATAGCATGTTAAAAAGCAGAGACGTAATTTTGCCTACAAAGGTCCTTAGAGTCAAAGCTATGATTTTTCCGGTAGTCATGTATGGATGTGAGAGTTGAACCATAAAGATGGCTGAGCACAGAAGAACTGATGCTTTCAAGTTATGGTGCGGGTAAAAACTCTTGAGAGTCCCTTGACCTGCAAGGAGATCAAACCAGTCAATCCTAAAGGAGATCAACCCTGAATATTCACTGGAAGGACTGATGCTGAGGCTTCAATACTTTGGCCACCTGATTCAAAGAGCTGACTCACTGGAAAAGACCCTGGTGCTGGGAAAGACTGAGGGCAAGAGGAGAAGGGGGTGACAGAGAATGAGATGGTTGGATGATATCATTGACTCAATGGTCATGAGTTTGATCAAACTCTGAGAGACAGTGAAGGACAGGGAAGCTTGGCATGTTCTATAGTCCATGGTGTTGCTAAGTGTGGGACATTACTGAGTGATTGAATAATAACCATCCTCCACTTGGGTAGTGGCCTTAGCTCCTGCAGAAAAGTGCAAAGATATATTGTTAGGTATATCCCTTTGGGTGAATCCAGCTTTATTGCTGCACTATTCTTTCTTGACTACTTCTCCTTGTTTCTGCATTTCCTCTCTTCCCTAATCAATAACTTTGAATGTGCTCTTAGGGACTCAGGGAAGATCTAGGAGGCTGCAGCCTTTTTCCTACAAATAAGTAACTCAGGACACAGATAGGTTGGTGTCTCCAGAAGAGCCCTACAAAGTCCTGTTCTGTTTCAAATCCAGAGAATACTTTATGGTAACATTTTCATTTATACATCTAAACACATGAAAAATCATACAAGAAGACACGCTGTTTTCATTACTTAGGATAATTAGATTAAACATTCATAATAAATAGGTTTATGCTAATGATTACATTTATGTTATTAGGCATTAAATATTATGAGAAATACATGAATCTTTTGATTTGTGAAGAAATTATCAGAGGCAGGATTAACATCCAGGTTTTTAATATGTTTTACTAAAGCTTTATGTCATATAAATATACTAATTGGCTAAAAGATCAAGAAATAAACCATAATAAATAACTCTTCAAAAGATTATAAGAACCTGATTATTTTTCAGTTGAAGAGTCTCTGGTATATTGGAAAAATTATGCCTCTCACATTTCAATAGGTTGAGCCACTTTTTTCACATTATTGAACAAATTCAGTAAGAATGATATTAAACAATGGCAGAATAAACATTTATCTTTGGTTTTGAATTTAGATCCAAGAAATAGCAACCAAGAAAGTGTCAGACATTTCCATTCTGTTACATAGAGGTTAAATTTTTGCATCTTACAAAGGCAACTACTAGATTAGAATTCTACTTTACACTGGGTTAGAATTCTACATTAAGATATCATATGAAATAAAAATACCAATGGGAAAGGTGATAAATTCTTTCTAATACTAAAGATGCTTAGGACCTCCTTTGCTCACCATTGTTTTTCTAAAGCATGCCACACTAAGCCAAGTATCAATCATTTTATAAAAGTTATCTGAATAAAAACATAAATAAGTATCTTTTGGTGAGGAATGAGATTCCAGAGGCAGAAAGATTGAGTTAATTGATGGTTTTTTTTGTTTGTTTGTTTGTTTTTACTTGGATGACTATGGAACATTAATTTTCTGAAACTTACAATTCAAGTTTTAAAAATCGACCCCATAATGTAGTGACTGCAGCCATGAAATTAAAAGATGCTTACTCCTTGGAAGAAAAATTATGACCAACCTAGAGAGCATATTCAAAAGCAGAGACATTACTTTGCCAACAAAGGTCCGTCTAGTCAAGGCTATGGTTTTTCCAGCAGTCATGTATGGATGTGAGAGTTGGTCCGTGAAGATAGCTGAGCACCAAAGAATTGATACTTTTGAACTGTGGTGTTGGAGAAGACTCTTGAGAGTCCCTTGGACTGCAAGGAGATCCAATCAGTCCATTCCAAAGGGATCAGTCCTGGGTGTTCTTTGGAAGGAATGATGCTAAAGCTAAAACTCCAGTACTTTGGTGAAGTACAAACAACTCATGCAAAGAGTTGACTCATTGGAAAAGACTCTGATGCTGGGAGGGATTGGGGGCAGGAGGAGAAGGGGACAACAGAGGATGAGATGGCTGAATGGCATCACCAACTTGATGGATGTGAGTCTGAGTGAACTCCAGGAGTCGATGATGGACAGGGAGGCCTGGCGTGCTGTGATTCATGGGGTCGCAGAGTCAGACCTGACTGAGCGACTGAACTGAACTGAACTGAACTGAATATAAATCTATCAAGGTTGTTCCAAAGATAGGGGTAAAGAGTGATGTAGGATGATGCAGTGGGCTATCAGTTAATGTCAATAATCATTAACGTGATTCATTTTTCACTATTAACAAAAACATATTAACAGCATGCTGGATGACTGACAGGTAACAGAGAGGAAACCCGTGAGGTAAAGCTACAGTAAGGGACACTATCAAAACAAACTGTCTATTTTTATGGATTCCTAAGTTACGAAACAGAGAAGGCAATGGCAACCCACTCCAGTATTCTTGCCTGGAGAATCCCAGGGACAGGGGAGCCTGGTGGGCTGCCATCTGTGGGGTTGCACAGAGTCAGACATGACTGAAGCAACTTAGCAGCAGCAGCAGCAAGTTATGAAAAAGCCAAGGTAATATTTAGGGTTCTTTTATGCACTCAAATTCAAAATTTTGTTGTAGCTTTTGCCCTTATATCACAAGAACTAGACAGGTTTGCTCAAGGAAAAAGACAAAGTTTTCCTGTTAGAGAAAGTTAAGTATTAAATGATTAAGAAATCAGGAAGTGTGGTGAAGAATCCACCTGCCAGTGCAGGAGATATGGGGTTCTAAACCTGGCCCAGGAGGATCCCACATGCCATGGAGCAGCTAAGCCTGTGCACCCTGGAGCTGGTGCTTCACAACAAGCCACCACAGTGAAAAGTCAGCGCACTGCAAGTAGAGAGTAGTCCCTGCTCCCAGCAACTAGAGAAAAGCCCATGCAGCAATGAAGACTCAGCACAACCAAAAATAATGAATATTTTAGAAAAAGAAAAACGAAACCCTGAAGACTTAGGTTCTAGAATCTCACATCGCTCTAACTGAGCAGGAAGATGTTAGACTAGAACAAGTACTCTCAGGTTTTTGGCTGTTGTACAGCACCCATCTGTCTCTAGAGTCTTCCTGTCCCCATGTCTCAGTTACTTTTTCTTGGTTACCATTATAATTTCATGATTTGGAAGTAATAATTACATCAGTCATATCAAGACTTGTTAGTGTCTAAAATATTTTTCCATTGCAGTCTATGCATAAAGCTTTGTTTGAAGTTTATTTCTGTCATGAAGACATGGCATTTCAAAGAAAAATATTTACATTTCAAGTAGACGTTTGCAATGCTTGTACTTTCTTCAGTCATTTATAATTCAATCAGCTGGATTTGAAGTGCTGACATTGAAATGCAGAAGCAGGGAGTTTCCATTCTCTCAACTTCAAATGTATCTAAATTAAATCTGGCACTGGTCAGTAATGGACACGCCAACACTCTGAATGCTGTCTGGATTTAAAGAGAGGCTGATTTAAAAGGTCTTGAAGTTCAGAACATGTTTACACTAAACACAAAAGCAAATTCTCTCACTTCTAAAATTTCATGTGGTAGGAATATAATCCATTAATTATTAAACATGTCATTGAAGAATATGGAGCAAGCTTGTGTAAATAATTGGGCTATTATAGTGTGTGCTTTCACAGGTGTGTGTGGGAGGATAAGCAGTTAGTCCCTATTTTGTGAACTTGCATTAAGTATTAATTCATTAACAAGTCAGTGCATTATATATAATGTGTATATATATTTAATATTTATTTACATTTATTCAGATTATATTATTTATACATATTACAGTTCAGTTCAGTTCAGTTCAGTCGCTCAGTCATGTCTGACTCTTTGCAACCCCATGAATCGCAGCACACCAGGCCTCCCTGTCCATCACCAAATCCCGGAGTTCACTCAGACTCACCTCCATTGAGTCAGTGATGCCATCCAGCCATCTCATCCTCTGTCGTCCCCTTCTCCTCCTGCCCCCAATCCGTCCAGCATCAGAGTCTTTTCCAATGAGTCAACTCTTCGCATGAGGTGGCCAAAGTACTGGAGTTTCAGCTTTAGCATCATTCCTTCCAAAGAAATCCCACGGCTGATCTTCAGAATGGACTGGTTGGATCTCCTTGCAGTCCAAGGGACTCTCAAGAGTCTTCTCCAACACCACAGTTCAAAAGCATCAATTCTTTGATGCTCAGCTTTCTTCACAATTCAACTCTCACAGCCATACATGACCACTGGAAAAACCATAGCCTTGACTAGATGGACCTTTGTTGGCAAAGTACTATCTCTGCTTTTCAATATGCTATCTAGGTTGGTCATAACTTTTCTTCCAAGGAGTAAGCGTCTTTTAATTTCATGGCTGGAGTCACCATCTGCAGTAATAAAAAATAAAGTCTGACACTGTTTCCACTGTTTCCCCATCTGTTTCCCATGAAGTGATGGGACCGGATGCCATGATCTTTGTTTTCTGAATGTTGAGTTTTAAGCCAACTTTTCCACTCTCTTCTTTCACCTTCATCAAGGGGCTTTTTAGTTCCTCTTCACTTTCTGCCATAAGGGTGGTGTCATCTGCATATCTGAGGTTATTGATATTTCTCCCAGCAATCTTGATTCCAGCTCTTCTTCTAGCCCAGCGTTTCTCATGGTGTACTATATTACATGTATATATTAAATATATAACATATATATTTAATTATTTTATATTTATATTAATTATATTATATCTATGTTTATATAAACTTATAAATATATAAATATATTTATATTATAAATAAATTATATTTATTTTATAAATATAAGTATTTTTATTTATATTGTATTTGATATATTAATATAATATATTTAATAATATATGGTAACTGTGGGATATTATATGGTAGATGTGGGATATTATATTGTTTAAAATAAAAAACAAACACATCAGCCTTGAAAATTCCCTGAGCAGACAAAGCCAGTTTAGTCATACAAATAAAGCTTAATTTAGATATTTTGCAAGACTAACTTGACCTGGGTCATTTCTAGCTTATGCCTCTTGAAATCAAGCAAAATTTGAACTGTTTCCCAAGGTTAACATGAGGTAACCACTGAAAATTCTAGTAGTATAATCAATCATTGGGAAGAATAAACAGTAACTGCTTTCTCACTATATAAGCTGCTTTATAACAGTGTACCCCTGAGCCTCATTACATATTTTGCTTTGAGTGTTGCTGGTTTACAAACTAAGTTTTTAGTGTGTGCAAAATAAACTTACTAATTATGACTTCAGTGATTTATTGTTTATACTTCAGCACTTTCTGAACCTTTGGATACAAACACGTGTGTGTGTGTGTGTGTGTGTGTGTGTGCGTGCACGCACACATGCATACTCAGTTGTGTCCCACTCTTTGTGACACCATTGACTGTTGAGGTCCTTTAATGCACCAGAACCTGATGGTCCGGAGTCGACCGATAAGAAAGTAAAGGAGAGAGAAAGAGGCTGATATTCCTTGGTTTACGCAGAAAGCCAATAAAGCCCCTGCACGGGGCACGATCTGTTCACGAAGGCCTCAGGTGCCCTTTCGATGGGGTGAAGGTACAGAGCACCTTAGAGCTCGGGCAGGAAAGTGAACACAGAGGACCTCTGCACTCCAGGGGATCAGCCTGAAAAAGAGAGAGAGAGAGATAAAGCAAGACACGGGGACCAAAGCTCTGATGGAGCAAAGGTGTTTTAATCAACATGGTGTGGGCATATATACTGTAGTTATTCTCAGGAAAGACAAAGATTGAAATTCCAGACTTGCAAAACATAGGAGATCCATATTAAAGAGAGATAGAGTTGTAAATAATTACTTGTACCATATGGTTCATAAAAAGGAAGAGGGTACTTATCACCATATAGAAAAACTAACGAAGGAAAAGCCTGAATTCCTCCTGAATATTCAGGAATTAATAAGGAACAGAGAATTCCTGACAGATCCAAAACAGCACACAGGAAGCCTCCTGTTAAAATGCTTCCTGACAATTGACAACACCTCACCAGGCTCCTCCATCCATGGAATTTTCCAGGCAATAATACTGGAGTGATTTCCCATTTTCTGCTCCAGGGTATCTTCCCTACCAAGGAATTGAACCCGAACTCCTGCATCTCCTGCTTTGGCAAGTGGATTCTTTACCAGGAAGCCACCTGGGAAGCCTATATATATATATATTCTACTGTATTGAATCTGTCTCTTCTTGGAACTCCAGAAGTGATTTTTATCCATTCTCTTCAACTCCCATAATCCATTTGCTAATACAGAGTACGTATTCAATGAACGTTTATTGAATGAATGCTTGGTGCCCTTTTAAGTAATTTTAAGTAATTCCAGAATGGTAGGGCAATTATCCTTGATGACAGGTGGCTTGTTGTTCCTATCCACTGACATAAATTGGAGTAAATGGCCACATAAATATAAATAGAATGGTTCATATAGGAAAAAAATAATTTGACTGCATAAAAATATAAGCAAAAATGACAAAATAATACTCTGGAGATGAACAACTGCACTAGGACTCATTTCCTCCTGGTAACTATCAGTAAAATCAGTGCTGTAGTTGGAAGAAATAAGAGTACAGGTTGTGTAAGAAATGTCATCAGTTCTGCGGTATAAAGTGTGCCAATAAAACTAATCTACAAGGGGCTTTTAGATTTTGATTAGATTGTAGATTGAACACATTTTGTGAAGTTTTTGTAAAAATAGCAATTGATTTCCCCTCTCACCAAGCAATTTAATCTATGGTACAAGTCGCAAAGCCAGCTGTGGAATGGTGGGTTTCCCTGCAGGATCAGTGAGCTAGAAGCAATACACCTGCCACCAGGCTTCTAAAATAATCATTTGGCAAAGATAATTTTAATAGGCAGGAATAAAGGTTAACAACCTTTGTTAAGGCTCTTTAGAGCCAGAATGATTCAAGTGCCACATTCATCTCTCCATTCCCTCCTCTTTCAGTCTAGTTCCATTCATTGCTAAACAGAAATTGAGACCAGCGGGGTTTAATTTTCACAGTTTATCATGCTAGTTCAAATATGCATGTATTCATGCAGAATATATTAAATATATGGCATTCTCTGAGCACTGTGCCAGAAAATGGGAGGTAAATACAAGAGAAGAACATCTTATACAAGCAAGGTTAAAAAAAAAGCTGAATCTGGATTGAGAGGCCAGACTGAATGAAGTACCTCCTTACAGATCTTGCTTTTTCCCTTTGAAAGTGGGAATAATGGGTGCTCAGATATTGTGCTGGGCGAGAATCTGGAGATGAAACTTTTAATGAGCAACTCCCTTCCCAGCCATTTCCAAGAATATGTCCCCAGCCAGGGGCTGGAGTCTTTTTATCAGGAAAACATTAGTAATAGGTCCCACTACAAAATACTTAATAATGGACTGTGCAGAGGAGGAGAAAACGGATTGGAAAAGAACTACTGGAGTAAAGATTAAGGAGGAATAGTGGCAGTGGCAGAGGAAGATATGCTGTATGAGCAGTGAGTCAAACATAGCAATCCTTGGTACCTGTAATAGTGGATTGCTTCCACTATTGCCTCTTGGCACAATATGTAAATCTACTCCTGTGGGTTTTTGCTGATAACCAGTATCACATTGTGCCAGAAACTGCAGGATGTTAGTAACAAGCCTATATATATATAAGGTGGCTCAGTGGTAAAGAATCTGCCTGCCAATGCAGGGGACACAGGAGACGTGGGTTCGATCCCTAGGTCAGAAAGATCTCTTGCAGGAGGAAATAGCAGCCCACTCTAGTATTCTTGCCTGGAAAATTCCATGGACAGAGGAGCCTGGTGAGCTACAGCCCATGGGATTTCAAAGAGTTGGACATGATATGACATGATGGAGCATGCATGCACGCTACTATTATCATATTACTGGATTCAATTTATCTCTTCTTCACACTCTAGAAGTGAATTTTTATCGATTCTCTTCAACTCCCATAAGCCATTTGCTAACACAGAGTACGTATTCAATAAACGTTTATTGAATGAATGCTTGTTGCCCTTTTAAATAATTTTAAAGTCATTTTAAGTAATTCCAGAATGTAACGAAATGCCGTTGAGTCTCCTCTCTTCCTGATATAAACTTGAGTGTCACTTTGAGTTATACAGAGCTATGTGATAATTAAATAATTAATAATAACAAAATGACTATATAAATTATTATTTGCAATATTAAAAAATATAACTATAATATTAAAATTATGATTTAAAATGATTAGTAAAATAAATAATTAAAAGTCATCATGATAATTATGTTAACCTATTACTTGTTGAAAACTTAAACTGTTTCAGATATTGTTTCAAGAACTTTACTGGTAATATCTTAATATATCATGCCAAGAAAACTTATTGGTAGAAGTTATTAATATCCCTACCAATTAACATATATAAAACATTATTACTTACCTAGTGTTATGAAGGTATTAATTGTTAAAGATATAATTCAAAACCAGGTGGGTGACTCTCAAATATAAAATATTTTAACATATGTTAAAGGCAAGTAAAATATAATATTTCAATTACCATGAAAAGCATATAAAATGATCTAAATTTTCATATGGTTTTCATCTCTTTTATGTAGTAAAATATTTATCTATGAGGGATCAAGGATAGAATAATACCACAAACTCTGTTTAAGACAATTACTGGTCTATATGTTTTCAGAGGCATAAATTCTCATCACCTTCCTATCATTAATGACTTGATAATTCCCAAGTGGATTGGTATCCAGAGAAATGTCCTTCTGTTGAGTTCCTGGTTTATTTTCTCAGGAATATAGTAGGTCTTTTCTTTTCTCCCTTGTTTTGACTACAGGGGAGCAAAGCAAAGATTGCTGATGTTTTCCTCTAGAAATTGTACCCAATATTATTGAATGTTTCCTTTAGGTAGTAATTTTATCTTTGGATTTAAATTAAATTTGCATTCTATTTTGCATTTGTTTACATGCATTTATTAATTTATCTACTTACTAAATTAAGTACATCATTTATGTTCGTGGTTGTTTTTCATTGTTCAGTTTACAGTACTGATTTTTGTCTATGTTCCAAAGATGGAGTAGCTCATAATTAAATAAATATTGCTCATCAGTTCTTTCTCTAGTGCTGGCTTGCCAGTGTTAAGTGGAAAATCTTCAAAGTAATGTTTGTTTTGTTTTGTTTTTTTGGCTACCACATCTCCTAAAGGACAGAAATGAGAAAATGTATCAGAGATTTATTCTTATCAACAGAAGTGTTTTTAGTTGTATATTTTCTAAATGGAGGATCTCAGCATTAGCTCATTCATGCTTTTTTTATGAAATAGCTTCCTACTAGAATCAAAGGCTTCAAGATTATACAGGACTTTCCTGTGATTCTTCAGATGATAAGGCCAAATACTGGCATTATTCATAAGAATTTTCAGAACACTTATCAGATTCGGTGCCTTTTAGCACATTGGTCTCTAAAATCTTTTGTATAGTCCATCTACAGCTTACATACCACTATACCAAACCTTATACAAAAATCAAAAAGAGTTTAAGCATGATGTAGACACAGGTAAACTACAAACATAATCGATTACGATTTAGTCCGGAGGTGGGAAAATAAATGTTAGGGGGCATGAAGGGACTGAAAATATATTGAATTATATTGCTAAGAGTTAGGCTATTATGAAAATATTTTTCTCTGTCTGTCAAATACATTATTTTCAACATTAATAAAGTAAAATAAATATGCATTGTCAAAACTGACAAATGTAGATTATGAAAAGAAGGAAAAATGGCCCATTTATACCATCCAAAGACAATCCTTAATATTGATATATACAAATATGTCCTATTATCCAAATCTCTTGTATCTTGAGTTCAAATAATGCAAATTTAGATAGTAATGTTTAATTATAATAAAATCTTTTATCAGTATAACAAAATCTGTTATATTTCACACTGTTCTTTATGAGAAATACATTCTGCCTAACATGTGAATTAGTTTACTGTTTTAATTACTGGTTGGGTGGGTTTCCATACTCTCCCACATACAGTTTTTAACCATATGTTTACCTCGAGGTTTATAAATGAAAAATCTGTTTTTAATTCCATGTTCATTATTAAAAGGATCAGTAAGTCCAAAGTTGTTTTGGTATGGTATATAACAAAATACAAAGACAGGATTAATAAGCATAATAATCTATTAATAAAGCTCAGGTTATTTGCCATTGAATAGTGCAGATGATTATTTTTCTTACAGTTAGTTATCTTGTTCCCACATCTTTTCACAATTTTTTTGGACTCTGTGTGTTAATCACTTAGATACTAGGTTAATGTGAGATCATGAACACTCAAATACATTTAGTTTATTCATTTTTAAAAATTTATTAGATA
Source organism: Bos javanicus (assembly GCF_032452875.1). Classification (NCBI taxonomy): domain Eukaryota; kingdom Metazoa; phylum Chordata; class Mammalia; order Artiodactyla; family Bovidae; genus Bos; species Bos javanicus. The sequence goes on along the minus strand of NC_083875.1, from coordinate 33,187,950 downwards.
AATTGTGGAGTGTGTCAAGGTAGAAGGATTTAATACATTGTGTAAAAAGAACATGACATAAAGAAATTGCAATTTTTATTCCTATGTGTTTACTAAAGACACTGATCTTCCTATATTTCTTGTAAGTTTTTAATGTTTTCTTAAGTATTTCACAAAGATTAGCTTATCTGTGCTAAGTGTAGTAAGAGATATATTAGAGTTTCCCTATATAAATTATTTACAAAATATACCACATGAATATTGAATATTGTAAATTATGTACTACTATTTATAATTGCAAATGTATGACTAAAAGTAACTTTAGAAATTGCATTTATTATTGACATAATATGAATTCACTTGAGTTTTCCTTGTATCACTTAAAAACATTCTTTCTACAAAGATTTCTAAATATATATCTTTGGAATAAATAATTTTTTTAACTCTGATACCCCAAAAGTTCAATGATTAGCAAATTCTGACCTGTTCCTTGACACTATTGCAAGTGTGCCTCCTCTTCTCTAATAGTTTGTCAGATTTTATTTACTATGACCTTAGTATGTCGTTTAATTATAATTATATCTCAAATTAGCACTATGTATGTTCCAAACCATCTATCTTTCATGCTGATTGGTGAAAAATATTGGACTTATAAGCTATTAAAAAGTCATTCTATGCTGTGCCCTGCAATTAATTAGAAGCCAAGTAATAATGAAATGCAATTAACTCAATGACTACAAGTTTTTAAAAAATCATCTCATGAAAAAGAAAGAAAGCATAAAGTCAGAAGGAGAAGTAATTTTCACCCCAGGAAGGAATATAAGAAAAAGCAATTCCCTGCCTCCTTCAGTACATCAATTCTTATCTTTGTCAGCCATTTTAATTAACATGTTAATAAGTTCCCTGTAGTTTTAAAAGCAAGTGACAATTGCAAAGTGCAAACTGAAATAAAATCTAACACAGTAAATTTGTTCCTTGTAAAAAATATCATTATTGCCTAGTCAACCATAACTTGCTTTCACTCTCTCTCTAAGGGAAAGGTTGCTCTTGGAAGATTTAAGCTTTAACCCCCACATATTAAGCAAAATTAATGATCTATTTGCTTAGAAGCTATATATTAGCTCCAGTTTATCCATCCACTGGGTAAATTGTAGACATTACTTGGTCACCATGATAGATTTGAATTCAGGCAAAAGCATCAATCAGTGTCGATGGCTGATTAGTTGTTGGTGTCTTTGACAGGCTCTTCCATCTCACTGAATGAAATTCAGTTGATTGCTCTCACTTTTCTCCACATTCATTGCTCTCCAAACTACTATATTATGTAGCCAATGCTGAGGGTGGAAAATTCTCTGTGTCAGTTAGCAGTGAATTTATCCCCTTTGCTTGTTATTACATCCATGTTGATCTCCTACTTCAAACTATAGATTGAGGGTGGTCAACAGTGTGTGGAAATGTGAACCTTTATGAAATAGTGAGTCACAATGGGTGAAAACGGTTGTGTTTTAATAATAACATCTGTTCTCCTTAAGACAGAAAAGTGACATAAAGTGAACTTCCTTTGATGACACCATAAACATTAAATATGTCAAGATTCAAAAGGTTGATAGTTGAGGAATAAAATATGTAATAAGAAGAAAACATTATTCTTTAGATGAATTCAGGTTCTGCAAGTACAGTAGTAATTAACACTAAAATGATCATTAACTTTATTTTAATTTCCTCTTAAAGTTCACTCAGACCAACATTTTATTACTAGAATATGCAGTCAAACTCCATTATGAATACTGTAGCTTATCTGTGAGCCTGAAGAACAAATGGAGTTAATTTATTTGTGGGAGTATTTGAGCAAGTGGAAATGATATGAATTTTGACTTTTTTGACACCCAGAATTATCTAGCATATGTGCAACTCTTTGCACTAAACACAAAGTCAGAAGGAACAAATGATCTGTAGTTAGAATTTTGTAAAGAATTACTTAATCATTTTAGCTTTTATTTGTTTACAGGGTCAGAGTGATGGTATCAAGTGCTAAGAAACCATTTTAAATGATTCAAATAGCATTACATAGATTTAATGGTAATGCGCGGGCAGCTGCGACTGGCGCACTTAGCGCAGGTGGCTACCCCACATCTGAGGTCAGGGGCAGAAGTCAGGAGGACCCCATGCCCAAGAGGAGGCGGCCCAGAGTGCCAGGCTGTGACCATGCAGAAACGGCCGAGGCCAGGGGCAGCGGCCAGGAGGAGCTACCCAACGCAGGAGGCCAGCAGTGGCTGCGCAGGCTTAGGAGTGCCTAGAGGAGCTATTCCATGTTCAAGGTCAGAAGGGGCCGCAGTGAGGAGATACCCCTTGTCCAAGGTAAAGAGCAACGGCTGCGCTTTGCTGGGGCAGCCGTGAAGAGATACCCCACGTCCAAGGGAAGAGAAACCCAAGTAAGACAGTAGGTGTTGCAAGAGGGCATCAGAGGGCACACACACTGAAACCATACTCACAGAAAACTAGTCAATCTAATCACACTAGGACCACAGCATTGTCTAATTCAATGAAATTAAGCCATGCCTGTGGGGCCACGCAAGACGGGCTGGTCATGGTGGAGAGATCTGACAGAATGTAGTCCACTGGAGAAGGGAATGGCAAACCACTTCAGTATTATGCCTTGAACAGAACCCCATGAACAGTAGGAAAAGGCAAAATGATAGGATACTGAAAAAGGAACTCCCCAGGTCAGTAGGTGCCCAATATGCTACTGGAGATCAGTGGAGAAATAACTCCAGAAAGAATGAAGGGGTGGAGCCAAAGCAAAAACAATACCCAGCTGTGGATGTGACTGGTGATAGAAGCAAGGTCCGATGCTGTAAAGAGCAATATTGCATAGGAACCTGGAATGTCAGGTCCATGAATCAGGCACATTGGAAGTGGTCAAACAAGAGATGGCAAGAGTAAACGTCGACATTCTAGGAATCAGTGAACTAAAATGGACTGGAATGGGTAAATATAACTCAGATGACCATTATATCTACTACTGTGGGCAGGAATCCCTCACAAGAAATAGAGTAGCCATCATGGTCAACAAAAGAGTCTGAAATGCAGTACTTGGATACAGTCTCAAAAAAGACAGAATGATCTCTGTTCATTTCCAAGGCAAACCATTCAGTATCACAGTAATCCAAGTCTATGCCCCAACCAGTAACGCTGAAGAAGCTGAAGTTGAACGGTTCTATGAAGATTTACAAGACCTTTTAGAACTAACATCCAAAAAAGATGTTCTTTTCATTATAGGGGACTGGAATGCAAAAGTAGGAAGTCAAGAAACACCTGGAGTAACAGGCAAATTTGGCTTTGGAATATGGAATGAAGCAGGGCAAAGACTAATAGAGTTTTGCCAAGAAAATGCACTGGTCATAGCAAACACCCTCTTCCAAAAACACAAGAGAAGACTCTACACATGAACATCACCAAATGGTCAACACCGAAATCAGATCGATTATATTCTCTGAAGCCAAAGATGGAGAAGCTATATACAGTCAACAAAAACAAGACCAGGAGCTGACTGTGGCTCAGATCATGAACTCCTTATTGTCAAATTCAGACTGAAATTGAAGAAAGTAGGGAAAACCACTAGACCATTCAGGTATGACCTAAATCAAATCCCTTATGATTATACAGTGGAAGTGAGAAATAGATTTAAGGGCCTATCTGATAGATAGAGTGCCTGATGAACTATGGACGGAGGTTCATGATATTGTACAGGAAACAGGGATCAAGACCATCCCCATGGAAAAGAAATGCAAAAAAGCAAAATGGCTGTCTGGGGAGGCTTTACAAATAGCTGTGAAAAGAAGAGAAGTGAAAAGCAAAGGAGAAAAGGAATGATATAAGCATCTGAATGCAGAGTTCCAAAGAATAGCAAGGAGAGATAAGAAAGCCTTCTTCAGTGATCAATGCAAAGTAATAGAGGAAAACAACAGAATGGGAAAGATTAAAGATCTCTTCAAGAAAATTAGAGATACCAAGGGAATATTTCATGCAAAGATGGGCTCGATAAAGGACAGAAACGGTATGGACCTAACAGAAGCAGAAGATATTAAGAAGAGGTGGCAAGAATACACAGAACAACTGTACAAAAAAGATCTTCATGACCCAGATAATCACAATGGTGTGATCACTGACCTAGAGCCAGACATCCTGGAATGTGAAGTCAAGTGGGCCTTAGAAAGCTTCACTACGAACAAAGCTAGTGGAGGTGATGGAATTCCAATTGAGCTATTTGAAATCGTGAAAGATGATGCTGTGAAAGTGCTGCACTCAATATGCCAGCAAATTTGGAAAATTCAGCAGTGGCCACAGGACTGGAAAAGGTCAGTTTTTATCCAGTCCCAAAGAAAGGCAATGCCAAAGAATGCTCAAACTACCGCACAATTGCACTCATCTCACACACTAGTAAAGTAATGCTCAAAATTCTCCAAGCCAGGCTTCAGCAATACGTAAACCTTGAAATTACAGATGTTCAAGCTGGTTTTAGAAAAGGTAGAGGAACCAGAGATCAAATTGCCAACATCCACTGGATCATCAAAAAAACAAGAGAGTTTCAGAAAAACATCTATTTCTGCTTTATTGACTATGCCAAAGCCTTTGATTGTGTGGATCATAATAAACTGTGGAAAATTCTGAAAGAGATGGGAATACAAGACCACCTGACCTGCCTCTTGAGAAACCTATATGCCGGTCAGGAAGCAACAGTTAGAACTGGACATGGAACAGCAGACTGGTTCCAAATAGGAAAAGGAGTACGTCAAGGCTGTATATTGTCACCCTGCTTATTTAACTTATATGTAGAGTACATCATGAGAAATACTGGGCTGGAAGAATCACAAGCTGGAATCAAGATTGACGGGAGAAATATCAATAACCTCAGATATGCAGATGACACCACCCTTATGGCAGAAGTGAAGAGGAACTAAAAAGCCTCTTGATGAAGGTGAAAGAGGAGAGTGGAAAAGTTGGCTTAAAACTCAACATTCAGAAGATGAAGCTCATGGCATCTGGTCCCATCAGTTCATGGGAAATAGATGGGGAAACAGTGGAAACAGTGTCAGACTTTATTTTTTATTACTGCAGATGGTGACTCCAGCCATGAAATTAAAAGACGCTTACTCCTTGGAAGGAAAGTTATGACCAACCTGGACAGCATACTGAAAAGCAGAGATAGTACTTTGCCAACAAAGGTTCATCTAGTCAAGGCTATGGTTTTTCCAGTGGTCATGTATGGATGTGAGAGTTGGACTGTGAAGAAAGCTGAGCGCCAAAGAATTGATGGTTTTGAACTGTGGTGTTGGAGAAGACTCTTGAGAGTCCCTTGGACTGCAAGGAGATCCAACCAGTCCATTCTGAAGGAGATCAGCCCTGGGATTTCTTTGGGAGGAATGATGCTAAAGCTGAAACTCTGATGCTGGAGGGATTGGGGGCAGGAGGAGAAGGGGACGACAGAGGATGAGATGGCTGGATGGCATCACTGACTCGATGGATGTGAGTCTGAGTGAACTCCGGGACTTGGTGATGGACAGAGAGGCCTGGTGTGCTGCGATTCATGGGGTCGCAAAGAGTCGGATATGACTGAGCGACTGAACTGAACTGAACTGAATGGTAATGCAATCCCATATTCTTCCTATTTCCTTTTTTTCTGTATATACCACGTGTTTATGTTCAATGTTTGAGGTTATTCCACAAATAAATGTGGGTACCAACAATTTTCAGTATGCAATCACATATGCCAGTTTCTCCTCAATAGACTGTAGCTAAAATAACACAAGATAAGTTGCTCAAAGTCACTTATTATTAGAGAAATCAAATCAAACTACCAGTTATCACCTTACACTGGTAAGAATGGCCATTATCAAAAAATCTACAAACAATAAATGCTGGTGAGAGTGTGGAGAAAAGGGAACACTGTTGGTGGGAATGTAAATTGATTCAACTGCTATGGAGGACAGTATCAAAGTTCCTTGAAAATCTAAAAAAAAACAAAAACAAAAAACTTATCATATGACCTAGTAATTCCACTAAAGGGTATATACCCTGAGAAAACCATAATTAAAAAACATCCATGTACCCCCAATGTTCATTGCACCACCATTTATAATAGCCAGAACATGGAAACAACCTTATCCACTGACAGATGAATGGATAAAGAAGATGTGGTGTAAGTATATATGTGTATGTGTGTGTGTGTGTGTGTATATATATAATTGAATATTATTATATATATATAATTGAATATTCATAAAAAGAAATGAAACTAATTTGTAGTGATGTAGATGGATCTAGTGTCTGTCAGAGTGAAGTAAGTCAGAAAGAGAAAAATAAATATTGTATATTAATGTATACATATGGAATCTAAAAACATTTTACAAATGAGCCTGTTTGCAGGGCAGGATTTGAGACACAGACATAGAGATTGGACATGTGGATGCAGGGGCAGGTGGGAGAGAAAGTGAGACAAATTGGGAGAATAGGATTGACATATATACACTACTGTTTGTAAAATAGATAGCTAGTGGAAACCTACCATATAGCACAGGGAACTCAGCTTATTTTTTTGTAGATGACCTTGATGGGTAGAATCAGGGGTGGGAAGGAGGTTCACATGGGAGAGAATACATATAGCTGATCCACTTTATTGTTCAGCAGAAACTAATATATTATAAAGCAATTGCACTCCAAATAAAAAAGTCAGACTAATTGTTTAAAATTTAAACAATAACATGTCAAAGAACTCTAAAATTTTTACAAAGATTTGTTATCATAGGAATTTATATAATTTTTAAAAAGGTAGAATTAACTACATTCTTTTGTTGTAACAATCATCATGACTGTGTAGTGAAATAAAATGTGAGAGATACAGAATGCTAAAATAAGTAATTTGTGCAATCCAAGGGCTATAAATGTCAGATCAGTAAATATTGAATCCTTAATATTTTCTAAGTAAAGTACTATGTGGCTTTGGACTAGAATGATAATGTAATATTTAAATTTATTTCAACATGAAATACAAGCTACACAAAGACTTAGATGTGTGTTAGTGCAGAAATACATTGGAAAACTTATTGTTTTCCAATATATAGTCAACAATCTCCCTGAAGCAATAACTGTATTTAAAGGGTGATTGGAAACCTAAAAGGCTGAACTACATTTCAAAGTGTTTGTTTGTGTTTTTCTTATAAAAGAAAGAAAACTTGTAATTTATATACAACTAAACTCAGAGTTCCTAAGAACAGCACAGAGAGACAAGAAGGCCTTCTTCAATGAACAGTGCATAAAACTGAAGAAAACAACAGAAGGGGAAAGATTAGAGCTCTCTTCAAGAAAGTTGGAGATATCAAGGGAATATTTTGTCCAAAAATGGGCACAATAAAGGACAGAATGGTAGAGACCTAGTAGATGCTGAAGAGATCAAGAAGATAGGAAAGAATACATGGAAGAACTGTACAAAAATATCTTCATGAACCAGGTTACTACATGGGTGTGGCCAGTTACCCAGAGCCAGACTTTCTGGAGAGTGAAGTCAAGTGGGCCTTAGGAAGCACTGCTGTTAATAAAGCTAATGGATGCAATGGAATTCCAGTGAAAGTGAAGTCGCTCAGTCATGTCTGACTCTTTGTGACTCCATGGACTTTAGCCTACCAGGTTCCTCCGTCCATGGGATTTTCCAGGCAAGAATACTAGAGTGGGTTGTCATTTCCTTCTCCAGGAGATATTCCTGACCCAGGGATTGAACCTGGGTTTCTCACATTGTAGGCAGAAGCTTTACCATCTAAGCCACCAGGGAAATCCAATGGAATTCCTGGAGAACTATTCAAAACCCTAAAGGATGATGCCATCAAGGTGTTACATTCAATATGTCCGCAAATCGGGAAGACCCAGCAGTGGCCACAGGACTGGAAAAGGTCAATATTCATCCCAATTCCCAAGGAAGGTAGTACTAAAGAATATTCAAACCATCAGATAGTTGCACTCATCTCCCATGCTAATAAGGTCATGCTTAAAATCTTGCATGCTAGGTTTCAGCATTATGCAAACCAAGAACTTCCAGACGTCCAAGCTGGATTTAGAAAAGGAAGTGGAACCAGAGATCAAATTGCCAACATTCACTGGATCATTGAGAAAGCTAGGGAATTCCAAGAAAACATCTTCCTCTGTTTCATCAACTACGCCACAGCCTTTGACTGTGTGAATCATAAAAAACTGTGGAAAGTTCTTAAACAGATGGGAATACCAGATCATGTTACCTGTCTCCAGAGAAACCTATATACAGGTCAAGATGTAACAGTTAGAACCCTTAATGGAACAACTTATTGGTTTAAGATTGAGAAAGGAGTAGGACAGGCCTATCTGCTCTCAACTTGTTTGTTTAATCTATATGCTAAGCACATCATGAGAAATGCCAGGCTGGGATTAGTTACAAGCTAGGAATCAAGATGCCAAGCCTTTGACTGTGTGGATCACAATAAACTGTGGAAAATTCTGAAAGAGATGGGAATACAAGACCACCTGACCTGCCTCTTGAGAAACCTATATGCAGGTCAGGAAGCAACAGTTAGAACTGGACATGGGACAACAGACTGGTTCCAAATAGGAAAAGGAGTACGTCAAGGCTGTATATTGTCACCCTGGTTATTTAACTTATATGCAGAGTACATCATGAGAAACGCTGGGCTGGAAGAAGCACAAGCTAGAATCAAGATTGCTGGGAGAAATATCAATAACCTCAGATATGCAGATGACACCGCCCTTATGGCAGAAAGTGAAGAGGAACTAAAAAGCCTCTTGATGAAAGTGAAAGTGGAGAGTGAAAAAGTTGGCTCATCATTCAGAAAATGAAGATCATGGCTTCTGGTCCCATCACTTCATGGGAAATAGATGGGGAAACAGTGGAAACAGTGTCAGACTTTATTTCTTTGGGCTCCAAAATCACTGCAGAAGGTGATTGCAGCCATGAAATTAGAAGACGCTTACTCCTTGGAAGAAAAGTTATGACCAACCTAGATAGCATATTGAAAAGCAGAGACATTACTTTTCCAACAAAGGTCCATCTAGTCAAGGCTATGGTTTTTCCAGTGGTCAGGTATGGATGTGAGAGTTGGACTGTGAAGAAAGCTGAATGCCGAAGAATTGATGCTTTTGAACTGTGGTGTTGGAGAAGACTCTTGAGAGTCCCTTGGACTGCAAGGACATCCAACCAGTACATTCTGAAGGAGATCACCCCTGGGATTTCTTTGGAAGGAATGATGCTAAAGCTGAAACTCCAGTACTTTGACCACCTCATGCAAAGAGTTGACTCATTGGAAAAGACTCTGATGCTGGGAAGGATTGGGGGCAGGAGGAGAAGGGGATGACAGAGCATGAGATGGCTGGATGGCATCACTGACTCGATGGACATGAGTCTGGGTGAACTCCGGGAGTTGGTGATGGACAGAGAGGCCTGGTGTGCTGCGATTGATGGTGTCGCAAAGAGTCGGACATGACTGAGCAACTGAACTGAACTGACCTGAGGAATCAAGATAGGTGTGGAAAACTTCAAAACCTCAGTTATGCTGATACCAGTCTAATGGCAGAAAGCAAAGAGGAAATAAAGAGCCTCTGGAGTGTTAAGAGAAGAAAGAACCAGCTTAAAACTAAATATTAAAAAAAGTTAAGATCATGGCATCTGGCACCATTACTTCATGGCAATAGAAGGGGAAAAAGTGGAAGTAGTGACAGGTTTTCTCTTCTTGGGCTCTAAAATTACTGCATATGGTGACTCATCCTTAATATCAGAAGATGATTGCTTCTTGGCAGGAAAGCTATAAGAAACTTAGGGAATGTGTTGAAAAGCAGAGACTTTATTCTGCTGACAAATGTCCGTATAGTCAAGGCTATGGTCTTCCCAGAGGTCAGGTATGGTTGTGAAAGCTGGACCATGAAGAAGGCAGAACACCAAAAAATTGATGCCTTTGAACTGTGGTCCTGGAAAAGACTCCTGAAAATCCCTTGGACAGCAAGAAGATCAAACCAGTCAATCTTAAGGGAAATCAATTCTGAATGCTTGTTGGAAGGACTGATGCTGAAGCTGAAGCTCCAGTATTTTGGTCATCTGATATGAACAGCTGACTCATTGGAAAAGTCCCTGATGCTTGGAAAGATTGAAGGCAGAATGAGAATAGGGTACCAGAGGATGAGACGGCTGGCATCATCAATGCAGTGGAATAAACTTCGGCAAACTTTGGGAGATGTTGAGGGACATGGATGTCTAGCATGCTACAATCCATGGGGTTGCAAAGAGTTGGACACGACTGAGTGACTAACACTTTCACTTTCATATATATATGTGTGTGTGTGTACACATATAAATGACTATATAAAAACAAACAAATATATATATATTGTAATTAGTATAAGGCTATATATATGATCTCATCATATAAAATGTTGCATTGGAGAAATCAACATAAAATAGAAAATTTGGGAATATTCTTAGGATGGTTCTGACATGATAAATTAGATAACAGCACATTTATCAGATGATAAGCCAACAGATGATATTTATAATGCTGAAAATCAAATACTTCTTTACTTTATCAGACTTTGTAGTGAGGAGAGTACTTCTGTTATACCAAAAAATTCCTCTCTGTGGTTAAAAGCTGTGTCCTTTGTTCATCTTATGCCCATAAGGAATTTCCATTGGTCATTTCTATCTTCTTGCTTAGAAATTTAGAGAACCAACTAGTCCTGCATATTTAAAATAGAAGGAAGTTTGAGAAAATTAGTCTCTCATTTATCTATTTAAAGCTAATGAAAAAAAAAAAATCTTGTGGTACTCAAAGGTGTTCCTCTCATCTGCAACTTGATAAGGAAGTGGTTGCGTCCAGTATTTCACGTAAACATCAGGACACATTTAGACATAGCAAATCGACGTCAGTATCTACCTTAGTTCTTTACTCAAAACTGCTTTTACTTTACATGACTCAAGTTTCTACCTTGAAAATAAACATATAATCTACTTTGGAACATGATGGTTGGAACATTTGATACTGATCCCAACTTCTAATGGTTCGGAATTCTAAATATTAATAATGTTTAACAGAAGCAAGATTTTTAAACAGTTAAAATTACTCTCTCATTTAACATTCCATGAGCAGCTCAGTTGTAGAAACTATCAAAATAGAAGCATGAAAAAAACCTATTGATGCTAATAGGCAATATGATCTTTAAACATGCATGTCTTAGTTGAATGGTGGAGGTAAGAACAGCTTGTAGGAAAATTGTATTTTTAAGAGCAGAAACCCAGATTCAGTCAATATTTGTATTTACAAAAATCACTCATTGGTTATACATATATATTTTACCTAGCAAAAGCAATGCATTTGAGCTCTATCGTCTATATCCATGTGTTTCTGAAATCTCAGAGCATGTATTCATGTGACGACTTTCAGACAGTATTCTCTAGTATATCCAAAGAACAAACTAATGCTAAATGGTCTCTTTGGGAATTACTTATTTGCCTTAGCGTCAGTGTCATCATTCTGTAAACATTTGAATTTACTAGTTAAAATTTGAAAATAAAATACTTAAAAAGCACAATCAAAACCAGAACATGTGACAGGTAACAAATTTTACAATTGCCATAAAACTTTCTTAGCATTCCAGTCCATCCTGTAAATTTGGTGCCTATTCTTTTTTTTTTTTTTAAATTTTATTTTATTTTTAAACTTTACATAATTGTATTAGTTTTGCCAAATATCAAAATGAATCCGCCACAGGTATACATGTGTTCCCCATCCTGAACCCTCCTCCCTCCTCCCTCCCCATACCATCCCTCTGGGTCATCCCAGTGCACTAGCCCCAAGCATCCAGTATCGTGCATCGAACCTGGACTGGCATCTCGTTTCATACATGATATTTTACATGTTTCAATGCCATTCTCCCAAATCTTCCCACCCTCTCCCTCTCCCATAGAGTCCATAAGACTGTTCTATACATCAGTGTCTCTTTTGCTGTCTCGTACACAGGGTTATTGTTACCATCTTTCTAAATTCCATATATATGCATTATTATACTGTATTGGTGCTTTTCCTTCTGCCTATTCTTTTATTCTACGGTTTCTAGAACATTCTCCTACAAAACACTCCAAATATACATGTGATTATAATGGAAGCAACCCAGCTTACAGATATGACCCAACATATTTAGACTTAGGGATTTGATTAGTACAAGCCTCCAACCTTGAGAAGGGCCAATCAGGGCTGATTCTCCAGAAATCTGAAATTGATCTTCTCTGGACTCATTATGCTACATGAACTAGCAATATATAGGAAGCCAATATGCGAAAAATAAAACCAAGCTGAAAATGAGACAGGCAACTTCTGGGACTATACTCAGCTCATACCTGAGATCCGACAGAATTAATTGCTGTTCTGTGAGACATATTTTTATTTATAATAAAGTTTCTCTTTAGTTTTAAGATAGAAACCTTGGTATCTGTTATTTGTAACAAAGTTTTAACTAACAATGGTACTTCATATACTAGATAAGTAAACAAGTATAAAATTTTGTTATCAAAATTATAATTGGAGTCAAACTGACAAATGAAATTGTGATAAAAAAAGTGTGTGAAAAGTGATAAAAAAATAAGGACAAAATGTTATGCATTTTTATGCAGATAAAAAGTTGAATCAAATCAGGACTGTATGTTTCATTCATTTATCATTTGTACGTAATTATTTAAATAAAATTAATTATTTAGAACTTTCTTACTTAAAAAAAAAAAAATACTGTTGTTTTTCTCTTATAGCCATGGCAGAGCTTCTGTTACTGGAATTGCTGTCCTCTGTCAAATGCTAGAAAACTAGTAAATATATATGAAAGAATGGATTTTAGACTATGAACAACAGACAGCGAAGAACTTTGACCTGGAGAGATCTGAGTGAGTTCTATAATTTCCCTGGTTTTCTCTCTGGAGGTACTTTCTAGATTATGATGCTGAGAGGTGAACCCAAGCAAAGAGGATGGATTTTTGAGTTAGAGATACTTAAGTAGAAGTTAAAGGAAGTTGAGGCATCTGAAATTCACAGGGCAGTAGTATACAAGAACAGAGGAAGCTACACAGGAAAATGCCTCCTGAAGTCTGTATAAGTTACCTTGTGTCTTTTGCTCAATATCAAGCTGTACATACTCAGTGCAGTTTCATAAGTCTGGCAAGGTACAGTGGCTAAGAATAAATCTAGTTTTTCTCATTCTCGGTGTTTACACAGAATGAGAGAGTTCAATTTCCAACCAGCCAAAGTTGAGAGACCGTATTGAACACCTCAGATATTCAGTGGGGATGACAAAAGAGTCATTTATTAGTATTTAGGGCTTGGGGAAATGATACTCTGCTGCTGCTGCTGCTGCTAAGTCACTTCAGTCGTGTCCAGCGCTGTGTGACCCCAGAGACGGCAGCCCACCAGGCTCCCCCCGTCTCTGGGATTCTCCAGGCAAGAACACTGGAGTGGGTTGCCATTTCCTTCTCCAATGCACGAAAGTGAAAAGTGAATGTTAAGTCGCTCAGTTGTGTCCGACTCTTAGCGACCCCATGGACTGCAGCCTACCAGGCTCCTCTGTCCATGGGATATTCCAGGCAAGAGTACTGGAGTGGGGTGCCATTGCCTTCTCTGAATGATACTCTAACCCTGCCTTAACATAGCATAAAAAAGAAGTCTTGGAAGAATCAAGATGATCTGTAAATAATTTAAATGCGTGGTGTAGAAAATGCCATGACCCTTTAAAGGGAAGTAAAAAAATCCAGATACTAAAACAATATACAGTGTCTAATGATCATCATCCAGTCAAATATTACTAGATATGTAAATAGTAATTATGTCTCATAGCCAGGAGAGAAATTAGTCAACAGAAACAGAGACAGAATGACAGAAATAATAATATCATACATATGAATTTAAAACAGCTATTAACAATATGCTCAAGAATTTAAAGAAAGCATGGACATAATTAAAGGAGAAATTAAAGGAGAAATAAAACCTATGGGATAACATTAAAAGGAACAACAACAACAAGATCCTGTTTAAAAAAAACAAACTTGAAGCAACCTCCCAAGAAGTTTCAGTATGGCTAAAATTCAAAGGAATGACATTATCAAATGTTGGTGAGGATGTGAAACAACCAGAATTCTCAAACACTCTTGGCAAGACTCTAAACTGGTTCAGCAACTTTGGAGAGAGTTTAGGCCATCGTGTTGTGTTAGAAGCAAGGATGTATTTAAAAGATGATTAGAATATGTCGAAATTACATAGACACAGTCTTTAAAAGGAGATCCTTACAGCACAAAACTGATAATTTCAGGATGAGAAGAAATATTGTATGATATTATTACCCAGTAAATAAAGTAGAAAACAGTTAGTCCATATCTACACTGGTGTTTTTCAGTTGGCAAGTAGTGTCTGACTCTTTCATCATCCCATGGACTATAGCCTCCAGACTTCTCTGTCCATGGAATTTCCCAGGCAAGAATACTGGAGTGGGTTGCCGTTTTCTTCTCCAGGGGATCTTCTCAACCCAGGGATTGAACCTGTGTCTCCTGCATTGACAGGCCGGTACTTTACCACTGAGCCACCAGGGAAATCCCCATATTTATAAAACTCAATCAATCAATAAATTGAAAGATTGGTGAGGCATGGAATATACACGTAATTTTCAGATGCTATTGTTTACACACTAAGTTGTTTCTGACTCTTTTACAATCCCATAGACTATAGCCCCCCAGGCTCCTCTGTCATGGGATTTCCTAGGCAAGAATACTAGAGTGGGTTGTGATTTCCTTCTTCAGGTGGTCTTCCTGACCCAGGGATTTAATCCACATCTTCTGCTTTGGCAGGTGGGTTCTTTACCACTGAGCCACCAGGGAGCTGATTTTTCAAATAGTTCTCTCCCAAAATACATATTGCTTACAAAGAGTAAAAGAGTAGCTATGCAATGGAGAATCCTAGCAGACACTATCTTAATCAAGTGATCAGTGTGAATGCTTTCTGTATTAGGACAAACTGAAATCATGTGCCACTTGATAGGATGCAATTAGAAGAACACAGGGTTACTTTTCTATGCCTCATTAAAAGATTCATGAAAAACCTGAATCTAATTGGGAAGAGAGAGTTAAAAATTGGCATTCTATAAATCACTGGCATTTAAGCTTCAAAAAATATTAAAAGTCATAAAAGTCAAGTAAAAAACAGGAATGTGTCCAGATGAAAGTAGATTAGGGGTAAAAGACAATTGAATGCTGTGATGATTCTTCTCTGAATTATTTTACTGTAAATAACTTTGGGGAATACCTGAAAAAACTCGAAGGGGGTCTTAGGATTGTTGGGGGAGTGTGTAATTTCCTTGGTTCTGTCTGGCTGCAACAAAAAATTGAAACAGTGGACCAGTGTTACAGCACAGTTACTGCTGCTGCTGCTAAGTCGCTTCAGTCGTGTCCAACTCTGTGCGAGCCCAAGGACAAGGCAGCCTACCAGGCTCCCACTACCACTAGACACTGTCCATACCCACAAATGGCTAACATTTCTTAAATGTCTGACAATTCTAGGTGTTTGAGTGGGTGTGAAGCAACTGTTACTCTCACGTTCTGCTGGTTTCCACTTTGGAAATAACTTTACAGTGTCTTATAAAGTTAAACTGACTTTTGCTATCTGACCCATTGATTTTATTCTTAAGTATTAACATTTACAAAGATAATGAAAACGTACATTCACTCTACAGTGCATATTCATATTCATAATACAATGCATATTCATAACAGCTTTATCCATGTTAATCCAAATTGAAAAGAGTACAAAAGTTCATATCAGGTAAGTGAATAAACACATCTTGGTGTATTAATATGATAAAATATGAGGTAGGAATAAAAAAGCACATTATTCATTTCATAGAACTATTTTTGATGAATCCCCAAAATACTGTGCTTGGTATAAGAATCCAGGAATGAAAGAGCTTTTATTGTATGTTTCTCTTTACATAAAGGTCTAAAAATGGGAAAGCAAATAAATAATGGCACAACACAGATTCGTGTTTTTCTGGTGGGGTTGAAACTTTTGGAGTATATGGACATACCTAGAATGATTGAGAGGGTGCCTATGTGAGTGTTGATATTTGCCCAAACTCATCAAAATACAGAGGGAAATGTGTATTTTGTTTTATATAACTTATATGTCAATAAATAGACAGGAAAAGAAAAAGATTAGTGTTACATATCATGATATAGACTACAATTCAAAATATATAGGTTATATGGAATCAGTGCTGCAGTCCATGGGGTTACAAAGAGTCGGACATGACTGAGAAACTGAACTGAACTGATGGAATCAGTAATGAAAGTTCACCTATTAAAACCCTGTAGCTTTTGTTTTGTTTTTCTGTGGGACCAAAACGCTGCTTGAAGCTTAATTTTGCAGTTGTGAATTCCCTGCTGGATGCACAATACTCATCATCATTCATAGACCTCATTCTAGGGCTTAATCTTACTCACTGAATGTGATCATTGTTCCATCACTTGATGTTAGTAGAAAGCTACAAAGGAAACCTTTGTGGAAGATGGATAGACTTTTCTGTTAATGCTCATGGATAATTTGATAAAAAAGCAGATTCCTGTTTTTGTTTTTTTTTAATTAGGACTTTGCTGCTTTCTTACAATCTAGTCAGAGCTGCCATTAGTAATGGAAAACCTTTGGCAACAAAATTTACAGTAGGAATATTTATATTTGCACATAACTAGCCTAAGAGCATTTAGATGAAATTATTTCCATCAGTGTGCATGCTGGAGCATTTATCCCTCTTAAATGAAAGTGAAAATATGTCAAGGTCTATTGGAAATTTGCCTTTTCGGTTTAGAAAAGCCAAGTTAGGAAAGGTAATAAATGATATTAGAAATGAAAACGCATAACAAAAGATTTGCTAGAACTCATGTGGAGAGAGACAGAACAAGAGAGAGAAACCATTGTATTTATTAGAGCTTTTATTATTTTATACATTATTCCATTTAAGTTCTATATACTTACCATGTAGACATTAATATGGTATTTTGTAAATATTTCACTTATTTTACTGTTGTATTTTCTTTTAAGAAATACAAAGTGAATTTCAAAAAGCATCATGATGAGCTAAAGTCTCCTTAAAAGTAACTTTTATTGTAGATTTCTTTATATATATACATATATATATAGCAGCTGATTCTTGTGTTATTTCTCCTTTCCAAGCCCTCAAAGCAATTTTTCTTATTTCCTGTTTTTTTTCAAAGGACGATTCCCACCTGGTGACTCAAAGTGATAGAGCTAGCGGTTGCTTTAACAGCCAGCGGATACTTGGGTCTGCTTGGGTGAGCAGCAGAGATTGGAACTGCAAACAGCTATCTTCTTTTTCCCTTTTTGTAGTTTGCCCATAACTGCTGTTTTACCAAAACAGAATCATTGCTTTCCCAGACCTCAAACACATTTCCCCCGATTTTAGATACTGCAACCATATGTCTGACAGTATAACAAAGAGACCAATACTAAGACTTAGTTTCAAATGTTAACCAAATATTGAGATCAAAAGGATGCAAAACAAAAATTTAAAGAAAGAAGCCAACAGATACTCCTGTCAATCAGGAAAATTAAATTCTTATTTCCTGTTTTGCAAATTTTATTCCTAGACAGATATTTGGCACTCATTACTTGGGCCTTGTCTGTCCCTGTGTAGGAAATGTGATGGGTGAAAGAGAGAAAGAAGTTAGGTTGAATAACATGGCACAATTACTGAAGGGGGAAAAAATGACCAAAAATAACTGATTTAATTTATTTGGAAGTTTTTTTTAAAGAATATGGTATTTTGTAAATCATACATAGAGTATCACAGTCAGTTTATTGGAGAGAAAAAAATCCTAATTTCTGTGTTGCACATCAGAAGAGAGCGCAATTTGGAAAAATTTATATAATTTGCAAGAATGCAACACGAATACAAAGTGACCATAGAGAAAACACTGCTGGGAGCATATCTGGATGCCAAAATGGCAAATTTTGACTGTGTGTTTTCTTTCAAGTGAGAAAATACATTTTCAAGTTTAGACCTCAATGAAATAGAAAAAGACGTCTTAACTGCATGCCAAGAATGCAAAGTTAGCCAAACAATGATCATAAAGAGCATGAAATGCTTATAGACATTAGTTGTGGTATTCAGCAAACAGAGAATGAAACAAACAAGAAAATGTCCCCAGGCAATGATTTAGTGTAAAATACTCTAATGCATAGCAAAAAGGGTCAATTTAGAAAGAGTACTTAAATCCCTCTGTTTAAATACAAAGGTTAGGTCTTTTGTAGTAAGTAAGCATCATTGCAGAAAAGACCTCATGGAGATATAGTAGAACCTCAGTAGTACTGTAATCAGAGAAATTCAAATAAACAAGAATCATGTCTGCTCTCTTACTCTAGACAATTCCATTTGTGAATATGAGCCAAAAGCTCATTCCAGGAAAGCATTATTAAATACTTTCCTTTCATCCTTCCAACAGTGCTTTCTTTTTTTCTTTAGCCAGATACTGTCCTATATCTACTGATTGAAATCTTGTACAAGACAGATAAACTATTTCCTTCAAAGAACTTACTTTTATCTTGGAGTTTACTAATCATACCAAACAGAAGGCCAAGACAGCCTCTCAGGTTGATTAAATTTTGGCAGCCGGGTTCCTGCCTTAAGGCCCAGATCTCCCTTCTTTAGAGCATTTATTGTGGAAAACTCACAACTTTAAATCCCTCCTCCACCTGTTGAGATGTAAAAATATTTTAAAATTCTCCTGCTAGTTTTACAATCCAGAAGGGTTTTTCTCAAGGACCTAGGAACCATCTCTTTGAAATGTAAGCACTAGGGAAATTAGCACCCATATCTCCAAGTCTCTAGAAGAGTAGGAGGCGAACTTTTTTTGGCCACCTCTTCTCCAAGTTGTCAACCTAACCTGGGTCATGAATATACTAGAATGTTCACTTTCCCTTTGTGTAAAGCCAGTTAGCAAACACAGATGTCCTAAGAACTCCTCATTAAGCTCAGACTACCTACCAGAAACCTTGGGAGAGACACAGAACCAAGACTTACTTACAGTGCCCAGAAATAACTCATCCTGCTGACACCTTGATTTCAGATTTCTAGCTTCTAGAACTGTGAAGCAAAAAAAAAAAAAAAAAAAGTCTGTTGTTTATGCACCCAGGTTGTGGTAGTTTGTTTCAGCAATCACAGCATATTAATACAAAATAATTCATGCGCACCTAACAGGATTTTTGTGAGGATTGAATGAGGGTACATTAATATTGTAGCATAATTTTACTACCTTTGTCTCTGAAGTTTCTACCAGGATGCTTGGCCTGGTTTATTCATGTAAGAATTAATTGAAGCCCATTTAACAAATTAGTGAATACAAACTAAGCAGTATGTTTGGAATAGAATTATCAATGTATAAAAGCATAACAAAGACTTATGACATGTTAACTCTTTGTTACTCAATTTTGAGTTTTCCATGATTTTCTATTTATAGCATAATTTATTTCTCTAATTTTGATCACTTGAAAGCTATGTGTTAAAGATAGTAACCTCAACTTGTGCTTAAAGGTTTAAAAACATTTGCATCACTATTAACAGGTCAACTAATTAAAATACCTCCAATCACAAAACATTTGCAATTTCTAAGAAAAAACATGTTAACGTAGAAAATAAATTTCTTAGGATGAAATTTAAAGAATCATAACCAGTCAAAACCAAAGGTATTCATCACAGTCTTTTCTCTTTTTTTCTTTTATTTTTTTATTTTATTATTATTTTTTTAATTTTATTTTATTTTTAAACTTTACAATATTGTATTGGTTCTGCCATATATCGAAATGAATCCACCACAGGCATACATGTGTTCCCCATCCTGAACCCTCCACCCTCATCCCTCCCCATACCATCCCTCTGGGTCATCCCAGTGCACTAGCCCTAAGCATCCAGTATCGTGCATTGAATCTGGACTGGCGACTCGTTTCATATATGATATTATACATATTTCAATGCCATCCTCCCAAATCATCCCACCCTCTCCCTCTTCCACAGAGTCCAAAAGACTATTCTATACATCAGTGTCTCTTTTGCTGTCTTGTATACAGGATTATCATTACCATCTTTCTAAATTCCATATATATGCGTTAGTATACTGTATTGGTGTTTTTCTTTCTGGCTTACTTCACTCTGTATAATAGGCTCCAGTTTCATCCACCTCATTAGAACTGATTCAAATGTATTCTTTTTAATGGCTGAGTAATACTCCATTGTGTATATGTACCACAGCTTTCTTATCCATTCATCTGCTGATGGGCATCTAGGTTGCTTCCATGTCCTGGCTATTATAAACAGTGCTGCAATGAACAGTGGGGTACACGTGTCTCTTTCCCTTCTGGTTTCCTCAGTGTGTATGCCCAGCAGTGGGATTGCTGGATCATAAAGCAGTTCTATTTCCAATTTTTAAGGAATCTCCACACTGTTTTCCATAGTGGCTGTACTAGTTTGCATGCCCACCAACAGTGTAAGAGGGTTCCCTTTACTCCACATCCTCTCCAGCATTTATTACTTTTAGACTTTTGGATCACAGCCATTCTGACTGGCGTGAAATGGTACCTCATAGTGGTTTTGATTTGCATTTCTCTGATAATGAGTGATGTTGAGCATCTTTTTATGTGTTTGTTAGCCATCTGTATGTCTTCTTTGGAGAAATGTCTATTTAGTTCTTTGGCCCATTTTTTGATTGGGTCATTTATTTTTCTGAAGTTGAGCTGTAGGAGTTGCTTGTATATTTTTGAGATTAGTTGTTTGTCAGTTGCTTCATTTGCTATTATTTTCTCCCATTCTGAAGGCTGTCTTTTCACCTTGCTTATAGTTTCCTTTGTTGTGCAGCAATCAGAGCAGAAAAAGAAATAAAAGGAAGCCAAATTGGAAAAGAAGAAGTAAAACTCTCACTGTTTGCAGATGACATGATCCTCTACATAGAAAACCCTAAAGACTCCACCAGAAAATTACTAGAACTAATCAATGATTATAGTAAAGTTGCAGGATATAAAATCAACACACAGAAATCCCTTGCATTCCTATACACTAATAATGAGAAAACAGAAATTAAGGAAACAATTACATTCACCATTACAATGAAAAGAATAAAATACTTAGGAATATATCTACCTAAAGAAACTAAAGACCTATATATAGAAAACTGTAAAACACTGGTGAAAGAAATCAAAGAGGACACTAATAGATGGAGAAATATACCATGTTCATGGTTGGAAGAATCAATATAGTGAAAATGAGTACACTACCCAAAGCAATTTATAGATTCAATGCAATCCCTATCAAGCTACCAATGGTATTCTTCACAGACCTAGAACAAATAATTTCACAATTTGTATGGAAATACAAAAAACCTCGAATAGCCAAAGCTATAGTGAGAAACAAGAATGGAACTGGAGGAATCAACCTGCCTGACTTCAGGCTCTACTACAAAGCCACAGTCATCAAGACAGTATGGTACTGGCACAAAGACAGAAATACAGATCAATGGAACAAAACAGAAAGCCCAGAGATTAATGCACACACATATGGACACCTTATCTTTGACAATGGAGGCAAGAATATACAATGGATTAAAGACAATCTCTTTAACAAGTGGTGCTGGGAAAACTGGTCCGCCACTTGTAAAAGAATGAAACTAGACCACTTTCTAACACCATACACAAAAATAAACTCAAAATGGATTAAAGATCTCAACGTAAGACCAGAAACTATAAAACTCCTAGAGGAGAACATAGGCAAAACACTCTCCGACATACATCACAGCAGATCCTCTATGACCCACCTCCCAGAATATTGGAAATAAAAGCAAAAATAAACAAATGGGACCTAATTAAACTTAAAATCTTCTGCACAGTCTTTTCTTATGAAATTCCAAGTACGTTATTACATTCAGGATGTTTCTACTTCCAGGTGTATAATAAGACATAAAAACCAATTGTGGAGGTAAATGAATTCTTTGTTGAAAAAAAAGGTGTTATGGATAACCTTTGCATTATATTGAAGAAGGATGTCACAAAATTAGATAAGAAACCTCAAATATGAAAACAAACATGGACATTTGCAAGAGAACGTAGCAACAACAAAAAATGAAGAATAAATGGACAGATTTTACTTATTTTGTGAAAGAAAATAAGAGACAGCCTCTGCTAGACTAGGTTTTGAAGTGCTTTGACCTCGCTGGAAAATGAATTTTAGTCACAATTTCATCAGTCAATGGTCCTTAGGTACTTTTAAGTCTTACTGTATAGCTCTTAGCTGATGCCAATGATTGCCAATTAATTAAAATAATTCTGACCTTTGGGCTACAGAAAAGGAGGAAACAAAGTACACAGAAGCTTTGATATAATTATGCTAGTTTCAATTAAACTTTCACTGAATAACGTATTGGAATATGTATTGAAAGGGCTTCCCTTGAGGCTCAGCTGGTAAAGAATCCCGCTTGGAATGCGGGAGACCTGGGTTCAATCCCTGGCTTGGGAAGATTCCCTGGAGAAGGGAAAAGCTACCCACTCCAGTATTCTGGCCTGCAGAATTCCATGCAGTCTATGGGGTCGCAGAGTCAGACACAACTGAGTGACTTTCACATACACACAGTAGCTCTCAACACAGATATGATGAAGTTATATAAAATCATAATTTAATTTTCTTTTGAAAGTGGAGAGAAATCTACACATTTTTTTAAAAGGGATACATCGCAGTCAAATTTTCTGTATTGCATTTTGTTGTTTGCATAATCAAAACTCGAGTGTTCAGGAAAGTATATTAAAATTAAATACAGTGAACAAATGGATTACTTAGAATTTAAATGCAAGCAGTAAAAGGATTTATTCTCCATTGCTAGTAAAAAGAATGCACATTACAATGTATAAAAATCACAGACATCATAGATAGGAGTAATACATTGATGATACCTCAGAAAACTAGAGACTTGGTATACTCCTGAAAGTAGATTCAGATCAATATTAAGATATATAGTCACATCATAAAATAAACAGAGACTTCTATATTCCCCTGGAAAACAATTTAGAACCTGACTATCCCACAGTAATGCTTATGGCATGTTTTAAGGTGATTTACATTACTTAAAAATTTGAAAAGTAATATATTTTATTTATGCTTAAAAGTAAAGATAGAATATAAAAATTTAAGTGCTGACTGTTTTCTGTTGATTGAATTATAGCACAGTTTCACATTCTAATTGGTGTGCTGTATAATGTAATATCTTACAAATTTATCAATTATTTGTAATAATACTCAGTTGGTGTGGAATGCCAACATGAGAATACTTTGTTACATATTATGTATTAATTAATTGTTTTTTTAAGATATGAAAGCAAGAAAAAATAAGAGGTCAGCTCCATACAAAGAAAGAAAGTGGTAAACCATGTCCCATTCAAAAACAACAGAAAACTTTGGGTGTTTTAAATATTGTGAGTTTGATTTCTCTATGTAATATATATTGTTTATTTCACTGTTATTAATGAATCATCTCTACCAAAATACAGAATCTTTATAATACAAGTAAATTCATTTAGCTGAACCAAAAGTATCAAAAATAATGACAATGTTACTGGAAAATAATTCATAACAATTAATGTAGTTTAAATAGATCATCACTCTAGCTTATGTCCTTGTCTTATTTTTAGTTTTAATTAACTGGCCATAAATTCTGGTGCTAGGTATTTGTGTGTGTTTATATATGCAAATATGCAAATGTTTGTGTATATCTATATGTGTTTGTTTCCTGCATATTTAAAAATGTGAAAATATGAAGTTATATTGTTTTCTTCCTATAGTATTCAGATATTAGAACAATAGTTTGCATTTGATTTTATAAAGCTGTTTGTAGATCTACTAAAAAGGACTTTTTTGGCTTTTAAAAATACAAAAATACTTTCATTGGCTATTAAAGTTAAAATATAAGAGTTATATGATTTAATTTTCTTTAAATTTTCTAAATTAGTTTTAAACATCAGGTATTCTTACACAAAGTTTGACAGTGCAAATAATATATCCTGGTCCAACTTAAAAAGTAAAATGTTTAGATCTTAAACTATTGGAAAGCATAGACGTATAGAATTTCAAATTATTCTTTTTCATGTCTTTAATCCACCATTTAATATACTCTACAGAAAAATATTTTTAAAAGGAACCTTAAAATAGGATTTCATGTCCTCTGTCAAACTGAGGAAAGATAGTTACTGTACACAAAATTTGGTTTTTGATTCTTTGAATGTTGAGGTAAAGTTGTTGACTACCATAATTGCCTTGGGATATTAGGAATGCATTGCTCACTTCAGATGCTAAGTATTAGGTGGTGGACTTCTCATCACTCTGTGTTAAACCATGTCAACTTCTCCCAAGAAAATACACTAGAGCCCATCAGAGTAATGTACTTTTTATTTCTTCACTCAGGGAAGAAAAGTTCCCAGTGAGAATACCTAAGGCTTGAATCATTCAAATAAATTGCTTCAATTCTCTCTCAGTTCATAGTCACTATGAACTGACTCGGGCTTTCTTGATTCAGACCTGTTAATACTGAGATACTATGTTAGCCATGTATTTTGAGAACTCTATGGCTCCAGGGGACAGTATTTACATAGACTATTATGGGAATGGCATCACTGGAGTTATTTAATGCCACAGTCTCACATTTTCTATATGAGACTTGTCAAGAAAGACATGATGGAGGGATGCCGTACTAATTAGAATGTAAAAATCACAACAGAATGTTTCTACCAACCTTATAACAAAACATATGAGGAAAAAAAATTAATTTCATGACAATTGGAGGTGAAGGTGCAAAAAAAAAAGAAAAAAACCTGAGTGAACTGAATTCCAGAAAGTGGCACACCCTTCCTAAGAGAAAAGAGATACCCATGACTGATTCTAGTAGAGTGTCAAAATGATAAAAAATAATAATAATAATAATGACTATATCTAGTTGCCATACCTGAGTGACTGACAAGATTCTAATCAAGTGAAAGGCAACATCTTTGGTGAGCAATCATGGAGGGAGGCATGGGAACTGGACAAGATATCACTCCAAGCTCATGACTATCCCCCTTAAACTGAAGGCAGAGAGCTCTTTCGAGTGCAAGGCAGCTGCCCATTGAATGCTGGAGAAGGGTAAGTGAGATATCCTTATCTCAGGAATATCTCCCCAATAGTTAAAGAAATGACCCTCCAATTAAAATGCAGTGACCTGACCAAAGATGGGAACAGAACAGGAGTCCTGAAAGAAATGCAGTCCTCCAAATCTCTGCAAGACTGCAATGAGTGTGTTGTATCATTTCTCTGAAGGACAGGTGTGTGGCAGGAAAGCAGTATCATGTCTTAAAGTTTTGGGGTTCCTAGGTGGTACTCGGAGAAGGCAATGGCACCCCACTCCAGTACTCTTGCCTGGAAAATCCCATGGACAGAGGAGCCTGGTAGGCTGCAGTCCATGGGGTCGCTAAGAGTCAGGCATGACTGAGCGACCTCCCTTTCACTTTTCACTTTCATGCATTGGAGAAGGAAATGGCAACCCACTCCAGTGTTCTTGCCTGGAGAATCCCAGGGACAGAGGAGCCTAGTGGACTGCTGTCTATGGGGTCGCACAGAGTCAGACATGACTGAAGTGACTTAGCAGCAGCAGCAGCAGGTGGTACTAGTTATAGAGAACCCACCTGCCAATGCAGGAGACATAAGAAACTCAGGTTTGATCCCTGGGTCAGGAAGATCCCCTGGAGGAGGGCATGATAATTCTCTCCAGTATTCTTGCCTGGGGAATCCCATGGACAGAGGAGCTTGGCAGGCTACAGTCCATAGGATCACAAAGAGTTGGACATAACTGAAGTGACTATGAACACATGTACCAAATTCACATATTAACGTCATCACCCCTAGAATCTCAAAATGTACACTTATTACGAAGTAGTGTCATTGCAGATATATAGCAGTTATATAGTAGCTACCATAAGATTCTTGCTTTTGTCTAAAGTAATATATTCTCATTTGAATATACTGTGAAAAGTAACTATTACATGGTATAATCTCTAGAGCAATTACTATAAATAACACTAAGAATAAATGGTAAAAAGTCATTCATAAAGTAGAATCCGAAATTTTAAAAAGTTATAATCAATGTCAAAATATATTTAACCAAATTTAACATCTACTCAAAGTATCTTAGCAATTGCAGAATAGAATGGCATTTTATCAATTTTATAAAGGGCATCTATTTTTAAAAGTTCTCAGGTAACTTCATATGTAGTAGGGGAATACTGAACAATTTCTCTTAAGATTGCAAATAACACAAAGATAACCACTATAATCCTTTCTATACAACACTGTACTGAAGTCGTAGCCAGTGTATGAGAGCAAAGATATGAAATAACAAACATAATATTTGAGAAAGAAGTGAAAGTATCACCACTAGATTATGTCTTATAGGTGTCTCAAAGAGGACACAATTGATACCACATCCAAAATATTTTTTAGATTTGACACTTATCCCATGTATGTGGCATAGATTAATATATCAATTAAAATAGTTATTAATTATATAATGAATCTTTCTGGAAAACAGAACACAAGCAATCAAATCAATGGAACAGAAGAAAGGCTAAAAATAGACAATCTATTGATATTTTTAAAAGAGATAGTTCAGTTCAATAGGGAAAAAAAGTTTTATTTTATTTTTTTAATTTATGGTGCTTAAAAATGGATACCAAATGGGAAAAAAAAAAGTACTCATCACTCACTCCACACACAAGCATGAAATGAATACGTATTGTAGGCTTAATCATAACAGGCAAAGTCATAAAGTTTGTAAAAGGAAATATGAAGTGTCTTAAGACTTTTGAAGTAGAAAAAAGATTTATTATTTAGAACATGGAAGAAATTGACCATAAAAAATTACTAAACTTAACATTAAGTATTGGCAATTTCTTATCAAAAGACCCCAAAAAGAAAATGATGCTGCATGTAACAACTTGTGGCAAGATATTCACAATACAAGTATTTCTTATAGGATATATTAGTATATAAGAATTATGAATCAGAAGCAAAAATAAAATATGTGCAAAAATATTTGAATTGATGCTTCACAAAAGAAGACATAAATTGAGTAATAGATCCATGAAAATTGTGCAATACAATTAGTCTACAAGAATGGCAAACTAAAACAGTAAATAACTGAGTAGAAAACTAGAAGTTGTTAATAGGGCAATGGATAAAGATATTGTGGAACATTAATATAATAGACTTCCACTCATTAAAAAGGACCAAAATATTTATACATGCAATAACATAGATGAATTGCAGAAATCATGATTTGTAAAACAAACCAAATATAGAAAAATACAAAATGTATTTTTCATTTCTGAAGTCCTAGAATTGGCAAAAGTAATCTTCAATGACGGAGCTATCTCTCAAAAAATTTACTGAAAAGAAACACAAGAGGATGCTCTATAATAATATGTTTAGTTTTTGTATAATGGACAAAGAGTATATAGTTGTCAAAACTTACTGAATTAAATATTTACAATCAGATGATTTACTCTATGAAAATTATACCACAAATAATTACAAAACCCTGTATCTATCTATTTATCTATTTAGCTATCTTTCTAAATACATACATGAACACACACAATCAAATCTTGTCTGCAGTAGTTGTATTCTATTAAGTTGCCTTGTACACTGAATTAGCAAATACTAAACTATTGATCATCTGACAAGGCGATGACACCCTACTTCAGTTATCTTGCCTGGAAAATCCCATGGACGGAGGAGCTTGGTAGGCTGCAGTCCATGGGGTTGTGAAGAGTCGGACACGACTGAGCGACTTCAATTTCACTTTTCACTTTCGTGCATTGGAGAAGAAAATGGCAACCCACTCCAGTGTTCTTGCCTGGAGAATCCCAGAGACAGAGGAGCCTAGTGGGCTGCCGTCTATGTGGTGTTACAGAGTTGGACACGACTGAAGCAACTTAGCAGCAGCAGCAGCAAACAATTGATCTTAAGAGAATGAAGGACTAGGCTCCTGTGAACTCTGGTCACAACCTTTTTATCAACTGATCAATGCACAACCTCATTTTATATGTGTTTCAGTTAAAGGTAATTTAATATACATTGTTGATTCATTCTGACTTGCAGCTAGGACACTAACCAGCACCTCAGCACAGTGGGGAGGGCATATTTTCAAGAGCAAAATCACCA
The DNA here is from genome assembly GCF_032452875.1 of Bos javanicus. NCBI lineage: Eukaryota > Metazoa > Chordata > Mammalia > Artiodactyla > Bovidae > Bos > Bos javanicus. The sequence goes on along the minus strand of NC_083875.1, from coordinate 33,159,624 downwards.
ACCAAAAGCCCCAAAATGTGGGAAACATAGCACTAAATAGACCATGAAAAGGACACTTGCTTAGATCATGAAAACTGAAATAAGAAGGCTTTTGTTTGTCCTCCACTGAAACACAAACCAGGGACCTCAAATTTTTTGCCACTCTGTGCATATCCATGAATGATTGCAAAACCACCTGTAAGTATTAATTTGAACCTTACAAAAACATTTTAGCAAGTAGGTGAAGTTGCAAATTAGACATCCATGAATGATGAGGATTGAGAAAAACATACAAATCGAAGATGTGATTACCGACTCTTTCCAACAGGCGGTAAGGGAATTCTCAGTATTTGGCTCTGTTTTGATTTTCTCTTAACTGAAGATGCAGACTACAGGAAGATTTGTTACTTATGTTGAAATGTTGGTATCAAAGTGGTTGAAAGTGGAAGTATAGTTCCTCTCCCATATAAGTTGAAATAGAAACTATTATTAAGGTTCTCTGGGGACAACTTTCTTCCCCATATCTTGCTCAGTATGTCTCACTTTCATTAAAAATTAGCACAATTTTTTTTTTTTAGAGATCATCTCATTCTCTTTTTTTAATCTATGAACTACCTACTCAAGTGAAATCTGAGCCCAGAATGTAGAACAAGGCTTTCTTAGGCAATTAACCCCTGATATACCAGTATTACACTCTCTTTCTCCCCTCCATCAAATAATTTCCTAGCATGAGATTTGTAATTTGTTTGCTTATTTTTGTTCTTTGGTTTTCTTGTGTGTGTGTGTTTCCCTGGCTGGTCAATTTAGCTTGGTTGATCTCATCCTCCTTAAAACAAGAGATTTGATTATATAATCTTTACATAGAATCAGTTCAGTTCAGTTCAGTTCAGTTGCTCACTCGTGTCCGACTCTTTGCGACCCCATGAATCGCAGCACACTGGGCCTCCCTGTCAATCACCAACTCCCGGGGTTCACTCAGACTCATGTCCATTGAGTCAGTGATGCCATCCAGCCATCTCATCCTCTGTCGTCCCCTTCTCCTCCTGCCCCCAATCCCTCCCAGCATCAGACTCTTTTCCAATGAGTCACCTCTTCGCATGAGGTGGTCAAAGTACTGGAGTTTCAGCTTTAGCATCATTCCTTCCAAAGAAATCCCAGGGCTGATCTCCTTCAGAATGGACTGGTTGGATCTCCTTGCAGTCCAAGGGACTCTCAAGAGTCTTCTCCAACACCACAGTTCAAAAGCATCAATTCTTCGGCGCTCAGCCTGCTTCACAATCCAACTCTCACATCCATACATGACCACAGGAAAAACCATAGCCTTGACTAGACGAACCTTTGTTGGCAAAATAATGTCTCTGCTTTTGAATATGTTATCTAGGTTGATCATAAATTTCCTTCCAAGGAGTAAGCATCTTTTAATTTCATGACTGCAGTCTCCATATGCAGTGATTTTGGAGCCCAAAAATATAAAGTCTGACACTGTTTTGCTGTTTCCCCATCTATTTCCCATGAAGTGATGGGACCAGATGCCATGATCTTAGTTTTCTGAATGTTGCGCTTTAAGCCAACTTTTTCACTCTCCACTTTCACTTTCATCAAGAGGCTTTTTAGAGTTTCTCTTCACATTTTGCCATAAGGGTGGTGTCATCTGCATATCTGAGGTTATTGATATTTCTCTCAGCAATCTTGATTCCAGCTTGTGCTTCTTCCAGCCCAGCGTTTCTCATGATGTACTCTGCATATGTTAATTAAGCAGGGTGACAATATACAGCCTTGACGTACGCCTTTTCCTATTTGGAACCAGTCTCTTGTTCCATGTCCAGTTCTAACTGTTGCTTCCTGACCTGCATACAGATTTCTCAAGAGGCAGGTCAGGTGGTCTGGTATTCCCATCTATTTCAGAATTTTCCACAGTTTATTGTGATCCACACAGTCAAAGGCTTTGGCATGTCAATAAAGCAGAAATAGATGTGTTTCTGGAACTCTCTTGCTTTTTCCATGATCCAGAGGATGTTGGCAATTTGATCTCTGGTTCCTCTGCCTTTTCTAAAACCAGGTTGAACATCAGGAAGTTCAAGGTTGACGTATTGCTGAAGCCTGGCTTGGAGAATTTTGAGCATTACTTTACTAGCATGTGAGATGAGTGCAATTGTGCGGTAGTTTGAGCATTCTTTGGTATTGCCTTTCTTTGGGATTGGAATGAAAACTGACCATTTCCAGTCCTGTGGCCACTGCTGAGTTTACCAAATTTGCTGGCATATTGAGTGCAACACTTTCAGAGCATCATCTTTTAAGATTTGAAATAGCTCAACTGGAATTCCATCACCTCCACTAGCTTTATTTGTAGTGATTCTTTCTAAGGCCCACTTGACTTCACATTCCAGGATGTCTGGCTTTAGGTCAGTGATCACACCGTTGTGATTATCTGGGTCATGAAGATCTTTTTTGTACAGTTCTGTGTATTCTTGCCACCTCTTCTTACTATCTTCTTCTTCTGTTAGGTCCATACCATTTCTGTCCTTTATCGAGCCCATCTTTGCATGAAATGTTCCCTTGGTATCTCTAATTTTCTTGAGGAGATCTCTAATCTTTCCCATTCTGTTGTTTTCCTCTATTTCTTTGCATTGATCACTGAGGAAGGCTTTCATATCTCTTCTTGCTATTCTTTGGAACTCTGCATTCAGATGCTTATATATTTCCTTTTCTCCTTTGCTTTTTGCTTCTCTTCTTTTCACAGCTATTTGTAAGGCCTCCCCAGACAGCCATCACTGCAGATAGTGACTGCAGCCATGAAATTAAAACACGCTTACTCCTTGGAAGAAAAGTTATGACCAACCTGGATAGCATATTAAAAAGCAGAGACGTTACTTTGCCAACAAAGGTCTGTCTAGTCAAGGCTATGGTTTTTCCTGTGGTCATGTATGGATGTGAGAGTTGGACTGTGAAGAAGGCTGAGTGCCAAAGAATTGATGCTTTTGAACTGTGGTGTTGAAGACTCTTGAGAGTCCCTTGGACTGCAAGGAGATCCAACCAGTCCATTCTGAAGGAGATCAGCCCTGGGATATCTTTGGAAGGAATGATACTAAAGCTGAAACTCCAGTACTTTGGCCACCTCATGCGAAGAGTTGACTCATTGGAAAAGACTCTAATGCTGGGAGGGATTGGGGGCAGGAGGAGAAGGAGACGACAGAGGATGAGATGGCTGGATGGCATCACTGATTCGATGGATGTGAGTCTGAGTGAACTCAGGGAGTTAGTGATGGACAGGGAGGCCCAGTGTGCTGCGATTCATGGGGTTGCAAAGAGTCAGACACGACTGAGCGACTGAACTGAACTGAACTGCATTTTGAACTTTTTTGTTGACCATGATGGCTACTCCATTTCTTGTGAGGGATTCCTGCCTGCAGTAGTAGATATAATGGTCATCTGAGTTAAATTCACCCATTCCAGTCCATTTGAGTTCGCTGATTCCAGAATGTCGACATTCACTCTTGCCATTTCTTGTTTGACCACTTCCAATTTGCCTTGCTTCATGGACCTGACATTCCAGGTTCCTATGCAATAGTGCTCTTTAGAGCATCAGACCTTGCTTCTATCACCAGTCACATCCACAGCTGGGTATTCTTCTTTTTTCTTTGGTTCCAATCCCTTCATTCTTTCTGGAGTTATTTCTCCACTGATCTCCAGTAGCATATTGGGCACCTACTGACCTGGGAAGTTCCTCTTTCAGTATCCTATCATTTTGCCTTTTCATACTGTTCATGGGGTTCTCAAGTCAAGAATACTGAAGTGGTTTGCCATTACCTTCTCCCTTGGACCACATTCTGTCAGATCTCTCCACCATGACCTGCCCGTCTTGGGTTGCCCCACGGGCATGGCTTAGTTTCATTGAGTTAGACAAGGCTGTGGTCCTAGTGTGCTTAGATCAACTAGTTTTCTGTAAGTATGGTTTCAGTGTGTCTGCCCTCTGATGCCCTCTTGCAATACCTATCGTCTTTCTTGGGTTTCTCTTACTTTGGGTGTGGGGTATCTCTTCATGGCCGCTCCAGCAAAGTGCAGCCTCTGCTCCTTACCTTGATAGAGGGGTGTCTCCTAACCACTGTCCTTCCTGACCTTCAACGTGGGATAGCTCCTCTAGGCCGTCCTATGCCTACGCAGCCACTGCTCCTTGGATGTGGGTTTGGTCCTCCTGGCCGCCGCCCCTGGCCTCGGACGTGAGGTATCTTCTCCCGACTGCTGCCCCTGACCTTGGACGTGGGGTAACTCCTCTTGGCTGCCACCCTTCTGGCCAGGAGTCCTCCCAGCTTCTGCCCCTGACCTCGGACTTGGGGTAGCTTAGTTCACCGGTCACAGCCGCCCGTGCTTACATAGAATAGCCTGAGTTAATTTCAACATCAATAGCTTTCCTAAGAAATATTATGACCTGTCATTCCAAGATGATCATTCTAAGATAACCTGAATATTCAGAACAGATTCCCTACCTCCTATTAAAATTATTTATTTATTTACTTATTATTTGGGTGTATTGGGTCCTAGTTGTGGCATGCAGTATTTTCTGGTGTGGCACCATTTCTCTCTAGCTGTGGCATAAAGGCTCTAGAGAGCACAGGCTCAGTAGTAGCTCTGTAGCATGTGGGATCTTAGTTCCCCCATCAGGGATCAAACCTGTATCCCCTGCATTGGGAAGGCAGATTCTTAACCACTCGACCACCAGGGAAGTACCTCCCATTTCTGTTTTTAAGAGAAAATTTAGTTTGATCTTCTAACAAAAATTTGTTTAAAAAATAAAATCTAATCTTTAACAGGGCATTCTTTCTTTAAGACATTCAATTAGAATGATTAAGTATTTAAACTACATAAAAATGAATTTTTGTATTGATTGTTGCTATTATTTGAAAAGTTTCTCTTAAGTAGATACAAATTAATCCTCATTTAAACCTTAGTCATAACACAATAAATTGATTAGTAATTGGGATTAGAGGGCAGTAGCAACTGAATTATATAATGCAATAACTTAGTCTGGTTCAGGAAAGCATTTACTCCCTATATTTCTTCATTAATTCCCTCATGGCTTGAATTAAGGCTTCAGTGCTATAATAGAAATGATATACTTAAGGGATTATATGCACTTCTCTGCAGGTGAAGACTACAATGAGGTATTACCTCACACGGTCAGAATGGCCATCATAAAAAAAAAACTACAAACAATAAATGCTGAAGAAGGTATGGAGAAAAGTGAACCCTCTTACACTGTTGGTGGGCATGTAAATTGATACAGCCACTGTGGGGAACAGTATGGAGATTTCTTTAAAAACTAGGAATACAACTACCATATGACCCAGCAATCCCACTGCTGGGCATATACTGAAAACCATATTTGAAAGACACCATACCCAATGTTCATTGCAACACTATTTACAGTAGCCAGGACATGGAAGCAACCTAGATGCCCATCGACAGATGAACGGATAAAGAAGTTGTGATACATGTACACAATGGAATATTACTCAGCCATAAAGATGAATGAATTTGAGTCAGTTCCAGTAAGGTGGATAAGCCTAGAGTGAAGAAAGTCAGAAAGAGAAAAATATCATATATTAATGCATGTATATGGAATCTGGAAAAATGGTATTGATGAACTTGTTTGCAGGGCAGCAAGAGACTCAGACAGAGAACAGACTTGTGGACATAGCAAGGGAAGGAGAAAAAAATGAAACTGCTCAGTCATGCCTGACTCTTTGTGGCCCCATGGACTATAGCCCATCAGGCTTCTCTGTCCATGGAATTTCCCAGGCAAGAATATTGGAGCAGGTTGCCATTTCCTACCCCAGGAGACCTTCCTGACCCGAGGATCAAACTCGTGTCTCTTACGTCTCCTGCATTGGCAGGCAAGTTCTTAACCACTGATGCCACCTGGTTCTCTAACAAAGGTCTCAGGGGACAGAGAGGGTGGGATGAATTGAGAGAGTAGCATTGAAATATGTACATTACCATGTGTAAAATAGGTAGCTAATGGAAACTTGCTGTATATCCCAGGGAGCTCAGCCTTGTGCTCTGTGACAACCTAGAGGGGTTGGATGGGATGGGAGGTGGGAGGGAAGTTCAACAGGGAGGGGACTTGTGTATACCCTGTGTGTATACCCTATGGTTGATTCATGTTGATGTATGGCAGAAACCAACACAACATTGTGAAGCGACTATCCTCCAAATAAAAATAAAAACATTTTTAAAAATGTAAAAAGAAAACTTATGCATTTCTCATAGTGTTAAAATAAATATATCATACAAAAACAATATCATACTTATTATTTATTGGTCCTGATACATAATCAGATAAATTTAAATGTGGTACTTTTGGCCCTCTAAACTTCTAAGATAAAAAATTTGAAATTACTCCCATTAAGAAAATCAAAATGTTTGGGGAATCATTATTTTCTTTCTTCTTAGCTTAGCTTTAATATTAGTTTTCTTACTGGCTAGTCACTGAAATAGACTGTAGTGTAGCAAACTCCATTTTGGCCAGTGGGTGAAATTGATTAGGAAAAGAGTATTGTAAATTCCACACTGGAAACCCACTTAAGGGGTGTCATGGTGATAAATGCTAAAGTTTAAAACCTTCAGGATTTCCCTTGGGTCTCAACAACTTACTAAAAAATTCTGAGAATTTAGATGAGTAAAGCAAAATGTTTTTAATCTGTGATAAATTTTACATTCTCTCAGAAATGGTCCCTTGTTACTGTTTTTTGTTTTGTTTTGTTTTTGTTTTTAACTTGTCAGTGGTTCTGTACATTCCAGCTTTTCATTAATGTGAAGTTAGTCTTTTCCTCAGTCATAATGTATGGGCTGTTTCTCTTAGATTGTCTCAGTTTACTTACTTCTATAAGGCGTAATAATGAAACAGCAAATAAAACAGCAAAGCAAAATCCCCATTCTTCTTTCTATTTAACACATATCATCAAAATAACATTTATTATCTGATTATTATTTTACTAAAGAGTATCATTATTGATTTTAAAATATATGATCTTTTGTAAAGTATTTTGAAATTTTGTTTAGCTCTGTGCTATAAGAATTGCAAGATTTTTTTTTAAATTTTAGCTACAGAAACTAGCTTTACTAGAATTACCTACAAAGCAACCAGGTACTAAGAATTTGAATACTGGCAAATTGATAAATAACTTCCTTTAAGTTAGTGACTGTAAGTAATATGGCTAAAGATCAAAATTTGCAGGCCTTGGGACAAGATAATGTATGAATTTATAACTTTCATGTGTCTGGAATTTCTGACTAAGAAGAAAACAGGAATAGCACATCTTTCTCACATTTCTTATCTGAGAAACAATATTGAGTATCAACTCATAATATCACCCATGTAATTAATGACCAAGAAATTAGTATAGTTTTTACATGCTTGGATTTGCCTATAACATTATGCTAAACAAATTTAGTAGTGATATGATATCTATTGTTTTATAGGATTTTTGTCTCAGGAAAATAACAAAAATAATCTAGACACCTCAAAGTCTTTCATTATTCTTCAAGTAAGTAGCTTAAATATATTGGATACTTTAGATTTGGATACTTAAAAATAGATGACTAATGAACTGCCAGAGATGTCCATGGCTTGATTCAAGGCAGCTATGAGTATAATGCTTTATATGGCAAAGGAAATTTACAAACATAATAAATGTTAAGGACCTTACAATAAGGAGAGTGGTCTGGATTACTCAGGTAGGCCCAGGCTAATTTGATGAGCCCTTGAAAGCATCGGGGAAAGAAGAAAATCAGTGAAATGAAGCAGAAGTCTGGTGAGATGCAGTAGCAGGAAGGTCAAGGAGATGGGTTCCAAATGTTGTTGCTTGTTCTGAGATGGACAGGGCTGCAGACATGGCCTGGGGACTCCTCTGGACATAGTCAGTCCCTAGCTGATAGCCAGAAAGAAAACGAGGATCTGTCTTTGACTTCAAGGAACTGAGTGTTGTCAACAATGTGAACTAATTGCAAGTATATTCTTCTCTAGATCTTAAAGAAAGGAATGTAGCCAATGAACTCTTGATTTTGGTCTTGTGAGAAACAGAGCAAAGGAAACAGCTGAGTCCCACTGTGCTAGGACTTTTAGCCCAGAAAAACTGAGATAATAGATGGGTATTTTTTAAGCCTCTAAGTTTGTGACAACTTTTTATGGCAGCAATAGAAAACTATGCAGGCAAAGAAATATTTTAAGTATTTTATGTGAGGTGTTATAATGGGCTAAAGGCTTTCCTGGTGGCTAAGATGGTAAAGTGTCTGCCTACAATGTGTGAGACCTGGGTTTGATGCCTGGGTTGGGAAGATCCTCTGCAGAAGGAAATGGCAACCCACTCCAGTACTCTTGCCTGGAAAATCCCATGGATGGAGAAGCCTGGTAGGCTACAGTCTATGGGGTTGCAAAGAGTCGGACACGACTGAGCGACTTCACTTTCACCATAAGCATTAACTATAAAGAGCTTCCCTGGTGGCTCAGTAGTAAAGAATCCACCTGTCAAAGCAGGAGATGTGGGTTCAATCCCTGGGTTGGGAAGATCTCCTGGGTAAAGAAATGTCAACCTGCTCCAGTATTCTTGCCTTGGAAATCCCATGGTCAGAGGAGTCTGCTGGGCTACAGTCCACGGGGTCACAGAAGAGTTGGACATGATCAACACATGGGTTAAAGGCAGGATAAATCACAAAGTGGCTAAAAGTAATATAGTGACCTGACTGAGGGGTCTGGAGAATGGAAAGGGCAGATCCCACCTGCAGTGCCTAGTCCAGGTTTTCCCACTATCTGAAAGCAGAGCACTCCTAGGAAGCCTTTCATAAGCCAAAGCAGCATAAAGCAAAGAAGCAGGTACCCGAGGACACATTCTGCTAGTCGATACATAAAATGAATATGCACAAGTGAAGCACAGGTGCTCCCAGACAGGGACTATAAAATGACTGATACCGTAAATAAATGAAACATAGTGTGTTCTTTTTTATTCAGGCATAGTTGATTTATAATATGTTAGATTCTGGTGTACAGCAAAGTGATTCAGTTATTATAAGCATTATAGGATATTGAATATAGTTCCCTATGCTACACAGTAGGACCTCATTTGTCTATTTTATATATAAGTAGTTTGTATCTGCTAATCCCAAACTCCATATTTATCCTCCCCTTTCCCCTTTGGTAACCATAAACATGGTTTCTAGGTGTGTGAGTCTGTTTCTGTCTTATAAATGAGTTCATTTGTATGATATTTCAGAGATCACATCTAAGTGGAATATGGTATTTGTCTGTCTTTCTAACTTCACTGAGAATGACAAACTCTAGGTCCATCCATGTTGCTGCAATTGGCACTGCTTCATTCTTTGTACAGGCTTCCCTAATCTGCCTGTAATGCGGGAGACCTGGGTTCAATTCCTGAGTTGAGAGGATCTCCTGGAGGAGGGCATGGCAACCCACTCCAGTATTCTTGCCTGGAGAATCTCATAGACAGAGGAGCCTTGAGGGCTACAGTCCATGGGGTCACAAAGAGTCAGACACTGCTGAGAAACTAAGCATGCACACATTCTTTTTATGATTGAGTAGTATTCCAGGGTGTGTGTGTGTGTGTGTGTGTGTCCATTGTTTATCCTAGCCATGTCTCAATAGTTTGATTCCTCCTTCCCAGGGCTGCTGTTATCACTCAAGAAGAATTTATCCATTCATCTGTCAATGGACATTTAGATTGCTTCTATGCCTTGGCTATTTTAATAGTGCAAGCCAAGTGTGTTCTTAACATGCATTGGAAAAGTTAGTTGAAAATAACTCATAAAAGTAAAACACCAACAGAAAATGCAACAGATTTATTTTAATGTAGTGTTTAGCTCTATTCCCTTAGATATGTATTATTTAATGAATACATCTCAAATATTTTTTGCTTACATTACTATTTGAGCAATGTGGTCACAAATGTGCAAAGGCTGGAAAGTGAGAAAATCCACGAGTACATGTAAAAAATGAAATATATGTCCTATGTTATAATGAGACAGAGCTTTGAAATTCTACACATTTTTCCAATTTCTGACATGTTCCATTTTTTAGAAATTTCCTTTGTGTGTTTAATTCTCACATAAATCATTTTTTCTTGGAACTCATTCTACGCATGTTCCAAAACATGGCACTTGATATGGATGGCATTCAGAAAATAATGCACTGTTTATCCTGCTGCTGCTGCTACTAAGTCGCTTCAGTCGTGTCCAACTCTGTGTGACCCCATAGACAGCAGCCCATCAGGCTCCCCCGTCCCTGGGATTCTCCAGGCAAGAACACTGGAGTGGGTTGCCATTTCCTTCTCCAATGCATGAAAGTGAAAAGTGAAGTCGCTCAGTCGTGTCCGACTCCTAGCTACCCCATGGACTGCAGCCCACCAGGTCCCTCCGTCCATGGGATTTTCCAGGCAAGAGTACTGGATTGGGTTGACAGTTTATCCTAGCCATGGCTCAATAGTTTGAGTCCTCCTTCCCAAGGCTGCTGTTATCACTCAAGAACGATATTTCTTTCTTCAGAAGCAAAAGAAACAAAGTTCAAGTTGCATAGTACAGGTATGAAAATCCCTTCCATGAAAAACCTATACAGGAAGTCTCTTTTAAAAAGGGCTGGGCAAAATTATGAAATCAAGCATTGGTGTAAGTTCCTAGCTCAGTCATTTTCCTTCAGTGTACTGAAAGTGAAAGTTGCTCAGTCGTGTCCGACTCTTTGCAATCCCATGGACTGTACAGTCCATGGAATTCTTTAGGCCAGAATACTGGGGTGGGTAGCCTTTCCCTTCTCCAGGGGACCTTCCCACCCATGGATCTCACCCAGGTCTCTCACACTGCAGGCAGATTCTTTACCAGCTGAGGCACAAGGGAAGCCCCCAAAAGTTCTTATACTAAGATCACAAACGCCTATACCATCATCCTGTCCAACTGAGAGGTTACTTTCTCAATGATGTGATTCACTGGTTGTAAATATTTTTAAATATGTTTATATAGTGTCTTAAAGTCAGAAATATTCTTCTAAATACAGGACAGTTATTCAAATTGTGAATTTATGTTGAATAACATAGCACATAAGTGCTTAATTTTGCTTCTTTTCTAATATAAGCATTTTGGGATATATATTTTCTTGATATATTGTTTTACATTTGTCCCAAAAATATTTATATGAAGTGTTTAACTTATTTATTTTTAATATAAATTTATTTGTTTTAATTGAAGGCTAATTACTTTACAATATTGTAGTGCTTTTGTCATACATTGACATGGATCTGTCATGGGTGTACATGTGTTCCCCATCCTGAATCCCCCTCCCACCTCCCACCCCATCCCACCCCTCTGGGTCATCCCAGTGCAACAGCCCTGAGCACCCTGTCTCATGCATTGAACCTGTACTGGTGATCCATTTCACATATGATAATATACATGTTTCAATGCCATTCTCATATTTTAAAGTTCAGATTATTCTCTAATATCTGTTACAACTTTTTCTTTGGCCCATATGTTCTTTTTCTTTAATTCATTTTCTAATTGGAGGAAAATTGCTCTACTATGTTGTATTGGTTCTTTGGCCCATATGTTCCTAGTTTCCAGATTTCTGGCTGTGTCATTAAATAATTTTTCAAAAATGTTGCTGTTTACCTGATAGAGTATCCTATATGTTATCTACTGTTGGAAATGTGTTCTTGTTTGCTTTACTGCCTGTAATGTGGTAAATTTTTGTAAATGTTGTGTGTACTTGAGAAAAGCAAGTATGCATTTTCTACCTAATTGTTGAAGGAGAAGACTGTACATGTTAATTTGGTTATAATCATTAATTATATTATTTATACTTTATATACCATTAGCAATATTTTATGTTTGAAGTCTATTATTTTAAAGAGAAATGAGTGCTAAATTATTCAATTATATTATTGCTTTGTCAATAGCTTTTGTAAATATGTCACTTTTTGCTTCATATAATTTGAGTTGATAATATAAGCTTTATACAGGCTAGAATTTCACTGGATATTTGATTCTCTCTAATTTGAATAAAAATTTTTGCCATGAAGTTAATCTGATTAACTTAAATATTAATTATTAACTTAATTATTAATGACAGTAATATTAGCTGATAACAAAATTATTAATTATTATTAAAGATTAATAGCTTCTTTTGATTTTATGTATTTTCCATATACGTATTCTCTCAAATTCTTTTGTTTGAGTCCTTATGTCTACATATGTGTCCTGAAAAATTGGCTCAACAGGATGTTTATGTATGTATGTATGTATCTGTCTACCTATCTATCAATTCTAAGAAACTGACTCACACAATTATGAAGGCTAAGCAATCCCATATTAAGGAGGGTAATTTTCTTTAATCAGTTCACCAGTTTAGATGCTAAATCTCTCATCCAAAACAGATCCCTAACAGATACATTCGGGATAATATTAACCAAATATCTGAGTACCCTGTGGTCCAGCCATGTTGACAAAAGTAACCATAACAGTGTGTCTCATAAGTGGCATATAAATGACTTTTTTATCGAAGTTAATCAAATTAGTCAACTTATACATATTTTTTAATATTTCAATATTTAAATTTATATTGATATATTTGGAATATTTGTGTCATTCTCTTCTGTGTTGCCTCTGCCATAATTTTGTTATTTGTGCATGGCTGCAAAGTCACTTTAGTCATCTGACTCTTTGCAGCCCCATGGACTATATAGCCTGTCAGGCTCCTCTGTCTGTGGGATTCTCCATGCAAGAATATTGGAGTTGGTGGCCATGGCCTCCTCCAAGGGAATCTTCCTGACACATGGATCGAATCTACATTTCTTACATCTGCTACATCAGCAGACAGCTTCTTTTCCGCTAGATGTGGAAGCCCTTTGCTATATGTACTTCTCTTTAATTTCATCTCATCTTTTGTATTGATTATTTTTTTTTAAATTTTCTTTCTGTATCTTGATCCTGATCTGAAAGTTAAATATTCTGTCTTTAAAAAATTCACCTAAGAATGCTGTGCTGTGCTGTGCTAAGTTGCTTCAATCATGTCCAACTCTTTGCGACCCTGTGGACTGTAAACTGTCAGGCTCCTCTGTCCATGAGATTCTCCAGGCAAGAATATTGGAATGTGTTGCCATGCCCTCCTCAAGGGATCTTCTTGACCCAGGGATCTGAACCCGCGGCTCCTGTAGCTCCTGCATCTCAGGCAGATTCTTTATCGCTGAGCCACCAGGGAAGCCCAACCTAAGAATACTTTAATTGAAATTAATTAATATACCTTTTTTTTCATTATAAAGTACACAGAATAATAGAAATAGCTGTTTTCATCCATATTTTCCAGATAAAGACACTGAGGTTGAAAAAGTTTCCCTGGCCTGCATACAATTTATAAATGATAAAGTTAGGGTTTGAGGTCATGGTCCCAGTTTTAAAGCACTTAAGTTTTTTCCTCTGCATATGTGTGTGTATGTTTATTTTGTTTGTTTGTTTTACTTCCCTGACATTACACTTGAACTGTACTTTTAAGATTGACGATGAAAACAATTTCTACATCATCTACTTCACAGTTCGGTATAGCAATTAGATAATGTGTAACAACAAAATGTGTGCAAAATGTAATATATATATATATATATATATCCTGTATTGTTACTCAGATTATCATTGTTGCATTTCTCATGATTATTATTGCAAAATTTCTAAATTCAGTTGTGCTGTATTTGAATTTAGTAAGGAAGATGGCCTTTCAGGATGTATACTCCTTTGAGGATATCCAAGGATGCCCCAGTGGTAGTTCTAACTGAAATAAAGCACTCATCCAGCTATAACAGCAGTGTTTTCTAATATTGCACACACACCAGTGGTGTACTCACTGAATTGTAGCCATCAAAAACAAATGTTCAAAAAATGACTTTCTTTGCCTTTATTCTTTGTTAGACAGAACCACCCCTCATAAGGGACTGGGCTTATTTGTACATAATTCATTTGCTTGACCCAAATGATAAAGTCTAAATGTAATTGCAGTATTAGCCTAAATTACCCCATACTGTTGTGGTGACTCACATGTGCTGTATGATACACAGTTAATAAGAATAAAGCAATACTGAATTCAAATGTTTTCCAAAGAAGTGAACACATGGGGCAGAATTTGGATCTGGATTCACAGAGAACACTCATTAAAACCATTAAACATTTTGCACGAGTAAGGAATTTGGTACCAGGCCTGTGGTGCCCATGTTACTATGGCAATAACTATTATCACAAGAGCTAATGCATTTCTAACCTATAGTGTTTAATAACACTCATTTACCTCAAAGAGATGTAATAAAATTTATTAATTTTTGTAAAACACTATCAGTTTTAAGGTGCAATGTAATATCTAAGTATTCATATACATTTTCTCAGTGTAACTTAAAAAATTACTTTGTGACAACATTTTATATACCCCACAGAATCATTTAAAACTTAATATCTTTGATACTTCTGCTTTTTTGGCCTTCCTTTTAAGTAAGCATCTTCAAAAGAAGAGCTCTGCAGTTTCTGGTGCTTTACTTATTTCAACTTTGCTTTCAATACTTTTTTATCCCCAGTTTTTCTTATCAGGGAAAAAATGAGAATATTCTTTTGAAAAGTATGGGGGCTTAGTCCACTTTTAAAGAGCAATATTTATAAGATGCAGCACTTGTCATAAAACATTACAGTTTTGATTTAATATATAAGTGCAGTTCTTTATCCTAGAAAAAGCAAATTCTCTTTATAAATTACTGATGACACTGGTAAGTCACATATTAAAGAACAATGTGTTTGAAACTTAAATGAAATCTCACTTTGCTGCCTGACAGGAATTAATGTAAAGTATATTAAACTGTTACAGAGTATAGCATTTAGTTAAGCTCTGTAAGATTTAATATACTTAAATTTATATTTGATACCTGGGTACAGTCAACTTTTGAACTTATTTTTATAGATTAGCTAAATTAGCAATGATCTCAGAAAGTTTCCTCTTTGTCTGTTGCTAAGCATCAAAGATATCAGCACCGGTTTCCAAATTTCTGGCCAGGAATTCAGAATAAATGTCAGGAGTACTTTGTGGTAGACCAAGATATTGTTATTGCTCAGTTGCTCAGTCAAGTCCTACTCTTTGTGACCCCATGGACTGCAGCACACTGGGCTTCCCTGTCCTTCACCAACTCCCAGAGCTTGCTCAAACTCATGTCCATTGAGTCGGTGATGCCATCCAACCATCTCGTCTTCTGTCATCCGCTTCTCCTCCTGCCTTCAATCTTTCCCAGAATCTGCGTCTTTTCTAATGAGTCAGCTTATTCCAAGATATTATGGAATCCAAGATATCAGACCAAGGTATTAGGGAATCCTAAAAGACCTACAGATGTGAATAAGAATATCTTGGTTATTAACATTAGCTCTGTGTCTAGCCAACATAATGCTTTTAGAGAAGTCTCTGTTTCCACAACTGTATAATAAAGTTTATCTTAGAAATTTACTCATTTTAGCTTTAAATTCAAGGGATTCTGCTCATGGTATGAAGGAGAACATGGGGATATCCAGAGATTTAAAGCTAGAGGATAGGAAAGGAAATTTAAGTTCAAAATAACATTCACACTTGACCATGTGACCTAGCCACTATATTGTTATTGCTCAGTTGCTCAGTCATGTCTTACTCTTTGTGACCCCATGGACTGCAGCACGCCGAGCTTATTGTTATTGTTATAGCACACTGTTATTATTATTGTTATCCAAGTGCTTCTGGCAAGGTCTTAGCATTTGTGCATGAGACTAGGAATGTTACTGCTGTAGATGTTCTAGATCTCCTGGGATACAAGACTAAGGAGCTAAAACTTATTTTAGTGGAATAATAACAAATTGGAAGGTTGGAAGTGGTTGGCAGCCTTGAAGTGTGAACTGGATGATCTGACTACTCTGCAACTCCTTTGGCAAGCTCTAAATTTATGTTTGGAAATGAATCATTAACAATTGCTGACTTTATTAGCAAGTTCATATTTGGTCTGCTTACTTTAAATCTAAGACTGTAACTATATGATATCTTTATGGAATAAAGTACTTTATTCTTTATTGTAGATATATGTATATAAGTATATGGGTATCTCTGTCTTTATATACATCTATCTTTCTCTCTCTCTCTCTCTCTCTCTCTCTATATATATATATATATATATATATAAAAAACAGGCCACAATATGATTATGTATCAAACAAAATCTCACTGATATGCCACATATTAATAGTAAATCATGTACTTGTAGATGAGTTTATAGTTGGCTCAGTTTACTAATCAGCTAATCTATGTTTGGTCTATTCTCACTTTTGTGCAGGCGGGCTGGAGGTCACCAGACCTAGCTAGGCTCAACTAAGGGGGCTTCTGCTCCACATGTCTCTCATCCCTATTCTTTAAACCAACCATTGGGCTAGTCTGTGCATGTTTTTCTCATTGAATTGGCAAAGAATGTGGTATTTACTGGGCTTCCCCGGTAGCTCAGATGATAAAGAATCTGCCTGCAATGTGGGAAACCTGGGTTGGATCCCTGAGTTGGGAAGATACTCTGGAGGAGGGCATGGCAACCAACTCCAGTATTGTTGCATGGAGAATCCCCATGGACAGAGGAACCAGGCGGGCTACAGATCATGGGGTCACAAAGAGTTGAACACAACTGAGCAACTAACCACAGACATAGGTCATCAAAGTTGTTCATTTTTTCAAGGTTGGCTTGACTATTCTTCACCTTGTGTTTCTCAGTATAAACTTAGAAATCAGCTTGTTCATGTCCAAAAGTCTCATGCATGGATTTACTTAAACTTTGTTGACTCTATATATGGATATTGAGATAGTAAATAGTATATTTTTCCCTTATGTCTTTATTAATTTCTGTAAGTAATAGTAGTTTTAGGATATTGAATACTTATTCAATATTTCTAATATTGTAATAGTGTATAAAACTGATTTCTCTATTTTGGAACCAATTTTTAGAGTGTACATTCTTTTTTATTTTTTTGCAAACAAATATATCTTCTAGTAGTTAACTTTTAAATTATTTTTTTCCATTATTTTATCTTTTATTTTTCCCTCTCACTTTTATTTTCCTGTTTTACATTGGCTAGAGTTTCTATTGTAATTATTAGTGAGGTTGCTTAGTCGTGTCCAACTCTTTGTGACCCCATGAACTGTAGACTACCAGGTTCCTCCATCCATGGGATTTTCCGGGCAAGAATCCTGGAGTGGGTTGCCATTTCCTTCTCTAGGAGATCTTCCCAACCCAGGCATTGAACCTGGGTCTCCCACATAGTAGGCAGACACTTTACCATCTGAGCCACCAGGGAAGTCCATTGTAATTATTAGTAGAAGTACAAATGGCAGGTTCCATTCTCTTGTTTCAAGTCTCTTGGTGAAAAGATTCAATTAGTGAAAATTAAATATAATGTTTCTGGTAGATTTTTTAAAAATTTTTATTATAACTCTATGTAACTATAAGATACATATGGTAGAGTATACAAATATTAGTGAAAATTTTATAAAGTGAACATTTGTACAGCAACCTACTGATTCAAGATATAGAATATTTCTAAAACCCCCAAAACTTCCTTCATGCTACTTTTCAATCTTTATATCTCCTTAAATGGAAGAATTTATTTTTTTAGTTTTATCACAAAGTATTTATTTTTAGCTTTATTAACATTTATATCTGTAAAATCATCCACTAAATATTCATTTATTTTGGCTGGTTTCCTTAATAGTCCTTAATATTATATCTGTCTGAGTGACCCATGTTAATGCATAACTCATATTTTATTCTCTTCCACCTTAGTATTGATTTGAAACTATACTAAGATGAAAGATTTATATAATATGAATAGATCATATTTTATCCATTCCACTGCTGATTGTAATTGTCATTTAGATTGTTTTCTGTTTGATGCTACAAGAACAAAATAAAATGCTGCCATAGGATTTCCAATTCTGAGATGAAGAGGGCATACTTTTCCCTATGCTTCCTACTAAGTACAACTGAAATCCCTGGACATTCTATATAAAACAAATAGAAGATGACTCTGAACTCTTAAAGGTGAAGAGAGGAAGACAGGTTAATGATCTCAGGATCCAAGGAAAAATAAGTGGTTCCCTGGTATTTCCAGTGATTTCCCTAGTGATTTCCTAGTATTTCTTTCTGTCTCATATACCCCAGAGTTGAAGATAAAGAAAATGGCAACTCTGAAACATTTATTGCAGACAAAAAAATCCCCAACAAATGTGTGCTCTGTAGCTAAAGATGAAAAAAGGGGTAACTTAATAGAACAGAACATTTAAAGATAAAGATTGCCCTATTTCAGCATAATATTAAACTTTTAAAACAGCAATAACCCAATTACTTAACACTTAATGAACTCATTAGTGACTGTGTTTGTAGTTCTTGTATATTACAAACTCCTGTACATTATCAAATACAAATTGTATTTTCTCTTTGCACATCATCATGCATTGTAATTAAAATGAAAAAAAAAAAAAGTAATAATGATCCTAAAGATAGTGTCTTCACTGGGTACAGATTGATGTTATTCTCAGAAGTACACTCTGAAATCTATCAAAGACTAAACATCAGGGAAAAGATGGAGAAGAAGATAATAACACAAAATGTATTTAAATGGCATGAACAACAAATAGATGCCTACTGGGAGAAAAGCTGATATGTAACTACAGTGCACTATACATGCTCTTTTTGTGGACTTACACAAAATGTTTACTTCCTGGCATGCATGCAGGTTGATTACAGCTGAGTTTTCATTCAGACATTGAATTTTTGAAAAAAAAAAAGAAAGAAATTATTTTGATATTGAGAATTTCAATAGCAAGATGTGTATGTATTTTGGGAAAGTGATTTTATGATTATAATTTATTTCACCATCATTGCCCAGAAGTATTAGTCATTCTTACATGCTAATAATGAACAGGTGAAAAATGGTTACTTAAATAGTTGATGTAGTCAAATATATTTGCATTTCTGAATCTCCTAATCCCTGGATTGGATTCCTTGAATTAATGTTTGACCACATAACTCAAACCAATCACTTATAAGTGGATGCCTTAATGAATGTAATATGCTTATGGTATATAACTGAAAGAATTTTGAATCTAAAGTCAGAGCAATGAAATTAATTTTGTGACACAAGATCTCCAAATTTGCAAAAGTCTTTTAACTTCTTGGAGTTTCTGTTTCTCTAATATTGATGGAGTCATTCCTGGAACTTACATAATTTCCATGGCAATAAAATGAAATGAAGTAGAAGTATATTGCCTATTAGAAAATATTAGATAAGTGTAGCATGTTAATAGTATAATGATGATACACTTTCAGTCACACATGAGATGAGAACTTGTTTTTCTGTGTAACTGATACAACCTCTTTTTGTCTTGAGCATAGTGCACACCAGAGATGGAGACTGAATTTTAGTCGATTTAGAAAACAAACCATGCATTACCTAACAAGGGTCTTGTTGGATGACATAAGAAATATTGCATGTATCTCTCATATTTCTAGGAATTTGAACCCTTCAAAAGTCAAATATTAGAAAGTTAACATCTTAGCACTGTGTTAGGCAGAGTTGCATATTTGAAAGTATAACTTGAAAAAAAATCAGATCTTCTATTTTTATTTTTATATTAATCTCAATAATTCTCAATCATGAGATGTTCTCTGACTAAATGAATACTGACAGTATTTAAAATCTAATCACCTAACCACATACATATCAAAGTTTTTTAAAGAGATGAAAAGCCATTCCTATAATATTTTATTTTAGTCACACTTTAGTTGTTGAGGTTATCTTTAATGTTTTTCTTAAAAGGACAATAAAATTTACCTTGTATTGTCTCATATACAAACTCAAAAACTGAAAATTATGGAAATTTCACTCAGTCAACTATAACAGATATGACTTGTCATAGCCCTAAAATCTCTCATAAAATTTATCCTGAGCTAGCAAGATGGAGATCATGTTTTAGGACTTGCATCTGATTTTAGAAGCCCATTCTCCTCTGGCTTTCAGTCTGATGGCAGATATATAGAGTCACATTTTTCAGGTATGGCTTTAAGAATGCAAGCAGAAGACTCTTAAATCCACCTCGCTAACAGGTTCACTCAATTGAAAATGGTTCTACATTGAAATTCGGAAGTTTCATTAATATTCCAGGGTCAACAGTAGCACTAATACATTGAACTCAAATTTCCTCTACTTCTTTTATACAAAACAATTTCATTGTGCATTATGGGCCAGCACCACACCTCTGTAATTTAAAGCTAATTTACAGTTTTCATTATGAGAAACTAGCACACAAATGTTTTAATTACTGTTGTCTATTGTAATAGTTCTTTTTTAGATTGTTAAAGATCAGGTCCCTTATATTTGGATGTAGTTACAAGATTTGTTCTGGCCTATGGTTTGTGAGTAGAGTGGTGCATGTAACTTTCAGCCTGGATACTGTAATTATCAGTGTGAGGCAGTCCAGAACTTTTTTTTTTCTTTTTTGTACTGTACTTTCTCTATTAAGGAAATGTGTATCATAGTGCCCAGAAGACACAAAAAAAGCGTGTAGTTTAACCAAGAAAGAAAACTCTGCTTTAAACCAGTAAGATGATGGTGTTGTTTATTATCTCAACAAAACCTACCCTATTTCAGCTGATTAATTACTAGAATTGTTGCACTGCCATAACAAACACACTCTACAATCTATAGAATTGGCTTGGAGATTGACAATGAGCAATAAAGGATATTTTTGTTGCAAAACAGAAAGATAGTTATCTGTGTTATGCAGTTATAAAAACTTTTGAGTCAGAATATTGATTTACACATGATAATATGGAAGCCATTTAATATAGCCAATGGACTTCTACCTTCAAGGGTAGATACTGGAAGACAAAAAGCTAACTATATGCACTGATTCCTATAGGCTACACCTGAAAAAAAAAATTGCAAGCTTTAGAGGAATTCTCCAGAGTTCAGTGAAGATGTTTCAATTTAAGAAATGTAGAGAAAATAGAAAAGATCTAGACATTATGGGACATTTTAAATGGGGAAGACACAATAGGTTGCAATTTGTAAAACCTTTGACAAACATCAAATTAAGGAGGTAGCAGTCACTTAGATTGTTGAAATCTCAGCATGTATAAAAGAGAACTATGTATGAACAAATATGACTAAGATGGCCTTAACATTCTCTTCAGATTGGTTAAACTATAGACAGGTTTCTTCCTTACTCTAGATTCCATATCTTTTTTCTTTCTTTCTTTTTTTTTTTTTTTGATAAGAGTCCTTACTTTAGAAAACTTGCAATCAAAAATTAATTCTCTACTTTTTTGAGATTTGCATCTTTTCTCAGCACCTTGCTAGTTTTAGAACTCAGGAATGTCTTTCTCAAATAACTTGGAGCCATCCATTTGAAATGTCCTCATCCTCTTAAGTCATATACAATTTTTATTTATTATTTGATTATACCTCAAGGCTGGGAAAAAATAAGAAAGAAATATATGGCCCCTATCTTTTAGTATTTGTTGGACAATAGAAGCCTCACTTTGGTAACCACCAATTAGCAAAGGCAGGTGGCCTAATCACATTGACAAAGTTCCCTGCTAAAATCCTCCAGAACATTTTTTACTAGCTCAACTCAATGCTTAAAAACTCTCCTGCTTGAGTTTAATCTCTCTCCCTTCTTGTAATAATATTGAATGAAGACTTCATTGCCTGTTAATGTGCCTGGCACATTTTTTCCTTGACAGCTATACAAAATAACTGAAGAGAAGAATCTGAGAAATATGAGATGGAAGATAAAATTTGAATAATGAAAAAGATGTCAGAGAACACTTCAGAACTTACATAGAAGAATTAATGGGCACTGAATCTATTTGACTTGACTTGTAGCATCAATCTTCAGAGACAAGTTACAGAAACTACATATTACAGAAATTACAGTAGCCAATCAACTATTTGGATGTTTCTGGCTTAACCAAAATTATGACTTGTGCATGGTCAATTATACCAATAATTATCAAATGCATTTGCACTATGATAAAAAGCTTTCTTTTAGAAATAGACATATCTCATAGTCCTGTGAAATTTACAAATGTAAGAAACAAGAAAGTAAACAAACTCCATCTTGCAATTTATTCATTTATTCGAAAATAGGATTTTTCAAGAAGAGTTCTGCCTAATGCTAGGATTCTAGATGTCCTTAGGTGACATGGGTGATCCTGATGTGAAAAAAACCTAACATTTGAACTTCAAGTGCTTACATGATGCTAGTATAGTAACTATGCAGTCCTACTTACAATTTTATGTTTCATCCTCATATGGCTGTGCACAGTCAGACCATGTTCTTGTATTTGAATCTATTTTTATTTTTGACATGAAAAAGGAGAGACCACAAATAATGGGTAAGTGCTGAATTACACAGAGGGAAAAATAGTAAGCTTATTACATAGCTGCTGCCTCCTAAATTGCCTCTTTCACCAGTCTCTTATATCCAACTGAGAGACACACTACAGTAAGCAGTCTCTACTAGTGTAATAGAAAACTGGAGGAAACTTTTATTATAAAGAAGGAATGTTTATCTATTGCAACTCAGCTCCTCCCCTGTAACAATGCTGTTTTGCAGATATGGCAAAGCATAGAATGGGTAGGTTAGAAGATATAGTGTAATGTTGTTATGTTTTTTTGTAATTTTTCATTAACTTTTCATTTGTATTATATTTTATATGATATTGAAGTTTATATTTTATAAAATATCTAACCATTCAAATGTAAACAACATGAAAGTAAACAAAATCCATTTCACATATTTTCTGAAGTAAATTGATGAGTTGGAAAAGGAGAATTCTAATCCTAAGACATGGACAATTCTAGTGAGGTGAATGATAGGTACATAATGAAGAATTAAAACATACTTATTAGTGTGTAAAATTAGGAAGAGTGAAATACTAGGAACAGTGCAGAATGATAAATTGAAAGATTTCCTTTTTCAAACAATAAAATGAATCAGTGTGTGAATAATATGTCACATATGCTGGAAATGTTTTGTATATTAAACTGAAAAACAACAGGTCCTTTATCTTGGCTGATTATCAACAAATTTCACCAATATATTTTATCCTGTAACATTAATAAAGTCTGTAAATGACTGTGAAATTAAAGAAAATGTTTTCTGTTATAAAGAGTTGACAGAAATAAGCAAAGGGCAAGATATATTTAAAGTTTTCTCTTTATATCAGAAAAGAAATGTTCTAAGAGAAACTATGTTGACATTTATACTGAGGTTGCCCATCAATGGTTTTCTATGAGAGTTGTTGCCTCTATTATAATATTAAAAAAAAATTCTGAAATTCTGATAAATTCCAAACGGTTTTCTTCACAGAAAAGCATTGCTGCATACATTCTTAGAGATAGAATGAAAACTCTAGAAGGTGCTACAGAAATGATCATCTTTATTAAACCAAGATCTGTTTATTTGAAACTGTTTAAAATTTTGTGCAAAAGCCAGGATTTAAAAAAAAAAAATGAATTTCATAGTACATAGAAAAATCTCATGGCTTTACAGGAAAAATTCTCAAAGAGTATATTTTAGGGAAAAATGATTATGGGAGTACTTTTAAGGAAATTATAGGCAAAAATGTAAAGGTAGCACAAGTAAGAAATGAATCCCTTCTAGTCTAAGCTAGTCAAACTGGAAGGTTATTCATTACAACAGTGTAATTTAGTTCACATGTATCTAAACACGATATAAGAAAGATAAGAATTACAAATATGATCAGATTACTTTTCCAGCATACTAACCTAACAGAATATTCTTTCAAACATAGGATAGCATGTTATTTTAAGTAGAGGAATGACAAAAATGTTTAAATAAAACCAGGGCCTTTATAAGTAGTGACACCTAGAGTTGTCAAGTTAATTTTTAGGAAATATAACAACAGAAACAAAAGAAAAATGCAACGAATTACAGCATATATGTCACAGTTCAAGCTACAGCAACAACTTCAAATAAACATATATTTAGAAACAGAAAGAAGTAGACTGCTATCACCTAGCACAACTGCTGTTTTAGAAATTGTTCCTCCAAGTTGAAAGCTACACTTCTCTTTATTGAAATTCATAGTCATGCATAAACGGAATATTGAGCCATAGATCAAAACAGAAAAAGTCAAACTACAGAGAAGGTGTGGTTACATTCAAACTGGTCTGCTTGATTAAATATGTAACTTTCAAAAATGAAGTATTACCTTGTCGTGATTAGTTTCACAAAGCCATTATGCTTAGTAAAGCTTCCTAAATTCTCAAATGTAACATACCGCTTTTTTTTTAATGTGGTATTTTTTTTTCTCTCATTTATCTGCACCTACCCAATACATTCTTGGAGGAAAAAATTAAATAGCAAGTGTACCTAAGAGAACCCTGGGATATTAAAGGCTAGCTAAACTAACGTAGCATCGGCGGCTCAGCAGAAGGGCTGCGCGGCCCCTGAGCGGGCTAAAGCTAGCCTGGTTAGAGCCGGTGCGTCCCGGGGTGGGCCCCTCATCCTTCTCACCGCCCTGCATTCCCCGGCTCCAGGATGGGTGCGCGCACTTCCAGCGGACCCTGGGTGAAATTGGGTTCCTGCTGCAGTTGCTCGGGCTGGTGGTTCTGAGCGCTCAGGAGGCGCGGCCCGGCAGTGTCAAGAACAGCTACCGCCACAAGGTTAATGGCGTCTGGCAGAACACCAGCAACCTGTTCCAAGTGCCACGTGCGCGCAGCTCTGAAATTCTTGACAAGGCTGACTGACAGGTTCCTGTTGGGAGTGGTTATGGTTGTGGAAACCCTGTGAAAAGTTTGGGCAGAGCTCTTGGAAGTTCTGAGACTTGACGGTAGGTGTGAGGAACATTGATCTGAAGGCGCTCTTCATTCCAGTGTGTCTCAAATTATGAGAGGGGTACCCAGGAGAGGTAGCACTTTCCTGGTGGCTCAGTGGTAAAGAATCTGCCTGCCAATGCAGAATACAGGTTTGATCCCTGGGTGGGAAGATCATCTGGAGAAGGAAATGGCAGTTCATTTCAGTATTCTTGCCTGGAGAATCTTATGGACAGAGGAGCATGAGGGCTACAGTCCTTGGGGTCGCAAAAGAGTCAGACGCTACTTAGCAGCTAAACAACAATAATCCAGGGCAGGTAGGGCTTCAGTTCTTGTGGTTGCAAAAAAGACTTGGACACGACTTAGCGACTTAACAACAAGACTAACAAAAACCTTCATAGGTAGTGATACACGTAAAGAGATTTAAAGGTATTGCCAGTAGCCTTGATTATCTGAATACAGACATGACTGAGAAGATAAGTCTCCAATTCAGTAGATCGACAGATTGGTAATATAAGTGATTACAATTGTTAATTTTATAAATTAACTCTCGTTAATGATTTTTAATATTAATTATTCTCAATAATTATTAATTTATCATTGCTGCCTGTGTCCAATTTTTTTTTGTTTCTGTTTTTTAGAAATGCTCCATTTCATTAAAAATCATATACCTTGGAAAACTGAAGAAAAGGAGACAAGGTATGGGTCTTTTCTCTACAAAGTCTGTGGGTATTGGAGCATGGGAATATTATATAGACTTTCTTAAGTAGATCCCCTACTAGGATTCTCTTAAGCAAGTGAGGCAAAATGATTATAAAAAATGTTGGGAATAGTGTGATATTAGAATCTCGTTGATGCTATTGTCATCAGATAATAATGGTCAGGTCCTATCCAAATTGTTTCTGCTGTACATCCTCCCTTGGTTCCTCCTCAGTAGTAGGGCCCAATCCAGTTAACTAATCACTCCTTTTGCTGACAGCTAAGAAATTCAAACAGAACAGTATATATTTAAGAAAAACTAATGCTAGAGCTGTGTAAAACAAAACATAATTCAGAAGAACATAAAAGAAAAGGTCTGAATTTCACACAAGCACAATTCCTTGAACTCACCAAATTGGTCTACAAAAATCTTTGATAACTAGTTTATAAAAGTGTATAGTTTACTATATCACAGCTATAATTATACACTAAGTAACATCCAGTTGTTTTAACACCCAGAGACTGATTATTTAACTCTAATACAAAGACTGAAAAACCTTTAACTCCTTTCAGAATGCCAGGACATAATTCAGTTGGACTCTAGCTTGATTATCTTATTTTTAGTTATTCGTTATATCAAGTAGTAAATTTAAATTATATGTTAAGATAATGCTAGCTGTTGTAAGAAACAACATTTAATATGGTTCAAACATGATAGAAGTTAAGGTTTCACATATATAAATTCTAAGATGTTATGTTCCTGAAACCCTCCAAAAAATAATTGAGGGGCCCAGACTCTTCTTGGAGCTCAGTCTTTTTTGACACTAAGCTAGGAGAAGGAGAAAAGAATTATAAATTCCTGCTTGTGAAAGGCTTTTATACTCTGACCTGGAAATAGCACAGACTCATAGTTCACTGGCCAGATTTCAGTCATATGATCATATCTAACTACACACAAGCTGGGAAGTATAGTTCATTTGTGTTCCCAGAAAAAAGGGGAAATTGGTTTGATGAATAGCCTACCAGTATATATCACATGGTAATTCTATTCAATCAGTTATTCACCCTACAGTCAGAATGAGCATCATAAAAATGCAAATTTGCACATGCAACTCTCTGAACTTAAAATCTGTAATGTCATTCCATTGTCTCCCACATAAAGTCTAAACTCAGTTAACAGTATTGAGGAAGCCCAATAAAGTCAAGAATCTTATAAGTTCTTTAACCTCATTCCCTCTGCATATCAAACTCCAGTTTTGCTAAACTAATCAATAAATACATAAATTTACAGTCTATATCCTCAAATCTAGCCTCTTGCAGATACTATTACTTCTATCTGCAGTGCCCTTTACCCTCGATCTCACCTTACTAACTCCTATTTGTTCTTCATCTGTTAGTTCAGAATCATAATATAGCAAACATGTATAGATTACATTTCTTTCCTATATGTTTCCATAAGGTTTGTGTTTACATTGTATCATGCAACTTCCTGTGTAATGAAACATAAATATTAATAGTTACTTTTGAGTGTACCCCAGATCTCTTTTCTTCTTCAACACTAAAGAAGATTCCTACCCACTAAAATGTAAACACTGGCATTTTAGGAATCAGTGAACTAAAATGGACTGGAATGGGTGAATTTAATTCACATGACCAATATATCTACTACTGTGGGCAAGAATCCCTTAGAAGAAATGGAGTAGTCCTCATAGTCAACAAAAGAGTCCAAAATGTCTTGGGTACAGTCTCAAAAACGACAGAATGATCTCTGTTCATTTCCAAAGCAAACCATTCAGTATCACAGTAATCCAAGTCTATGCCCAAACCACTAATGCTGAAGAAGCTGCTATGAAGCCCTACAAGACCTTTTAGAACTAACACCAAAAAAAAAAAAAAAAAGATGTACTTTTCATCATAGGAGACTGGAATGCAAAAGTAGGAAGTCAAGAGTTACCTGTAGTAACAGGCAAGTTTAGCATTGGAGTACAAAATGAAGCAGGGAAAGGGCTAACAGAGTTTTGCCAAGAGAATGCACTAGTCATAGCAAATACCCTCTTCCAACAACATAAGAGAGAACTCTACACATGGACATCACCAGATGGTCAATACTGAAATCAGATTTCTTATATTCTTTACAGTTGAAGATGGAGAAGCTCTATACAGTCAACAAAAACAAGACAGGAGCTGACTGTGGCTCAGGTCATGAACTCCTTATTGCAAAATTCATAGTTAAATTGAAGAAAGAAGGGAAAACCACTAGGCCATTGAGGTATGACCTACATCAAATCCCTTATGATTATACAGTGGAAGTGACAAATAGATTCAAGGGATTAAATACAATAGGCAGAGTGCCTGAGAACTATGGACAGAGGTTGGTAACATTGTAAAAGAGGCAGTGATCAAAACCATCCCCAGAATATGAAATGCAAAAAGGCAAAATGGTTGTCTGAGGAAGCCTTACAAATAGCTGAGAAAAGAAGAGACACAAAAGTCAAAGGAGAAAAAAGAAAGATATATCCATCTGAATGGAGAGTTCCAAAGAATAGCAAGGAGAGATAAGAAAGCCTTCCTAAGTGACCAATGCAAAGAAATAGAGGTAAACAATAGAATGGAAAAGACTAGAGATCTCTTCAAGAAAATTAGAGATACCAAGGGGACATTTCATGCAAAGATGGGCTCAATAAAGGACAGAATTGGTATGGACCTAACAGAAGCAGAAGATACTTAGAAGAGGTGACAAGAATAGACAGAAGAACTCTACAGGAAAGAACTTAATGAAATAACCACAATGGTATGATCACTCACCTAGAGCAAGACATCTTAGAGAAAGAATTCAAGTGGGCATAGAAAGCAT
The DNA here is from genome assembly GCF_032452875.1 of Bos javanicus. Lineage (NCBI taxonomy): Eukaryota > Metazoa > Chordata > Mammalia > Artiodactyla > Bovidae > Bos > Bos javanicus. The sequence goes on along the minus strand of NC_083875.1, from coordinate 33,131,174 downwards.
CACTATGAACAAAGCTAGTGGAGGTGATGGAATTCCAGCTGAGCTATTTCAAATTCTAAAAGATGATGCTGTGAAAGTGCTGCATTCAATATTCCAGCAAATCTGGAATATCCAGCAAATCCAACTCAGCAGTGGCCACAGGACTGGAAAAGGTCAGTTTTTATTTAAATCCCAAGAAGAGCAAGGCCAAAGAATGTTAAAACTAGTGCACAAATGCACTCATTTCACATACTAGCAAAGTAATGCTTAAAATTCTCCAAGTTAAGCTCCAAAGGTATACTAACTGAGAACTTCCAGATGCCCAGGCTCGATTTGGAAACATCAGAGGAACCAGAGATCAAATTGCCAACATCCATTGGATCATAGAAAAGGCAAGAAAATTCCAGAATACATCTATTTCTGCTTTATTGACTACGCTAAAGCCTTTGACTGTGTGGATCACAACAAACCATGGAAAATTCTTAAATAGATGGAAATACCAGACCACCTTACCTGCTTCCTGAGAAACCTGTATGCAGGTCAAGAAACAAAAGTTAGAACCGGACATGGAACAGCAGACTGGTTCCAAATTGGGAAAGGAGTATGTCAAGACTGTATACTGTCTCCCTGCTTATTTAATTTATATGCAGAGTATATCATGCAAAATGCCAGGCTGGATAAAGCACAAGCTGGAATCAAGCTGGGAGAAATATCAGTAACCTCAGATGTGCAGATGACACCATTTTTATGGCAGAAAGAAAAGAAGAACTAAAGAGCCTCTTGATGAAGGTGAAAGAGAAGAGTGAAAAAGTTTGCTTAAAACTCAACATTCAAAAAAACAAAGATTATAGTATCTGTTCCCATCACTTCATAGCAAACAGATGGGGAAACAATGGAAACAGTGACAGACTTTATTTTCTTAGGTTCCAAAATCACTGTAGATGGTGACTACAGCCATGAAATTAAAAGACGCTTGCTCCTTGGAAGAAAAGCTTTTGAACTGTGGTGTTGGACAAGACTTTTGAGAGTACCTTGGATTGCAAGGAGATCAAACCAGTCATTTCCAAAGCAAATCAATCCTGAATATTCATTGGGAGGACTGACACTGAAGCTCCAATATTTTGGCCACCTGATGAGAAGAACTGGCTCATTAGAAAATACCCTGATGCTGGAAAAGATTGAAGGCAGGAGGAGAAGGGGATGACAGAGGTTGGATGGCATCACTGACTCAGTGAACATGAGTTTGAGCATGCTCCAGGAGACAGTGAATGCCGGGGTCCAGCCCCAGCTGATCCAGGGTATTCGAAGGAGAGACGGCTTTGGCGACCTATTCAAATGATAATTAGAGATATAAAGAATAATAGAATGAGGATAGCTCAGTAGGAAAATTTAGTGCAGAAAAGAAGCTGAGTAGCTTGGTTTACGCGGAAAATCAATATAACCCATGACACCAGGTTAGCTCTGACCACGGAGGCTGCAGGCGCCCTCTCGAATAGCGGAAGGTGCCTCACCTTAGACACCTTCTGTAGTGGGTGTTAGAAGCCCAGGCAAATAAATGGTCACAGAGGATTTCCGCGCTCCAGATGGAGACTCAGCTGGAAATTAAGGAGAAAAATGACATGGGGAGACCAAGCTTTGGTGAGCAAGGCCCATAGCTTTATTTTCAATAGGGGCTTTTATACCCTAAGTTACACATAGAGGATAATAGGGGATGCAAAGTCAGCAGTCTTTGATCCTTATCAAAAACCAGGGTTTCTTTCCTGAAAATTTATCGTATACAAATGGTTTAGGTGATTTACATCATCTCCTGGCCAGAAGGCCTATTAACATTTTATGACTCTTGATAAAGACTTATTTTCTCTAAGAGTAATTATTTTAAGGTTTGGCGCCATCTTCCGAAGGTGTTAGATAAAATTGCATTCCTATAGGGCGGATGTGTAATGGGTTTACAACAAAAGAAAGAATTTATTACCTTAAGGGTCTAAAGTTACTAACACCAAGGCCACTACTTATTTTTTTCTACATACCAACTATATTAATTAATACACATTCAAGGATACAATACAGGGGATGTGAAAACTTGGCAACAAGCATTGGCTCATCAATGAAATCTTACTAGTTTTATTCTGACAGTTTCTAACTCTCTGAGAGGCTCTAAGCTATTTGAAAATCTTAAGCTTCTCGTGCCTCTCAAGGCTGGGAGACTGTAAACAATTGTATGCATAGCTGTAGGAGTCCGGGTAAACTTGTCAGGTGAGTTAGAGAGCTATCTGAGGGGTTTGGATTTAAACATTCCTAATTGCCCAGGAACTTTATTAATTGGAGCTGTAAGTTAACTCTTTGACAGAGAGAACGAGATGGTGGTGGGGGACAGCCCCCAGTAAAGTCAGAGGTGAGAGCATAAAGCAATAAAGTAGGCAAACTCTGGTTTTTGGGGGTAGATGCTCAAGAATATCCAGGGGGACTCCTGAGACTCCATCCCGCCTTTGCGTATGCCGAGCCTCCTTCCTCATGACCTTTGTCATGAGTGGAATGTCTCTTGCCGGCTCCCGGCAGGTGAAGAATAGGGAAGCCTGGCATTCTGTAGTCCATGGGATCACAGAGTCAGACATGACTGAGTGACTGAAAAACAACAAAAGAAGATTCTGGGTTTATGTCTTCACTTACTTTCCCTTTCTCTTCTTTGAGATAGAATTTCACCAATCAAGAAGGTATCTAAAGATTTTTGAGAGTAAAATCAAAAACTGGAAAAAATGACAATTAGGCATATTCTCTCAAGAATAATTGAGAGAAAAAAAGATATTTTCATTACCCAATTACTAGTAGATGATAGATACAAGAGGTACCATGTAATGATAGCATATTTGGAAAAGAAGGGAAGATGTGGTGGAGAGATGGCAATTGTGAACCAAAGGCATGTGGCATGAGAAACCCTAAAGTGATCTGGTGCTAGAAGAGATTGTTGCTGCCTTTGTTCTTGCAAGTTCCTTCAGGGGTGGGAAGGGAAGTAAATACCAGAATTAATATTAATATGCTCCTTGAACAGGAAACCACTCTGCAACTGATCTACATAGGTCATGACTTCATTTGTAAATGAATAACTTTTAACATTTTATTTATTCATTTAGGTTGTTATTTTTTGGCTGTGCTAGGTCTTTGTTTCTATACATAGGCCGTCTCTAGTTTCGGCGAGCAGGGGCTACTCTCCAATTACGGTGCATGAGCTTCTTATTGCAATGGCTTCTCTTGTTGTGGATCACGGGTTCTAAGGCACATGGACTTCAGTAGTTGAGGCTCCCGGGCTTTAGAGTGCAGGTTCAGTAGTTGTGGTGCACAGCCTTAGTTACTCTGCAGCACGTGGAATCTTCCTGAAGTGTGTGTGTGTGTGTGCGCGCTACATTGCTTCTGTCACATCTGACTCTTGAACCATGGACAAAACCAATGTCTCCTGCACTGCCAGGCAGACTCTTATCCATGGATTACCAGGGAATAGACTTGTTAAACTTTTTTCCTTTAGACCCCAGTGTAGTTGAATTCTAGTGCATCGCCCACTTGAAACTCATAAAAATTCACTGAGATTCAAAACAAAAGACTTTTAAGGAGAGCTAATATCATAGATTAAAAAATGCAAATATAAGTGCTGCTGCTGCTAAGTCGCTTCAGTTGTGTCCAACTCTGTGCGACCCCATAGACGGCAGCCCACCAGGCTCCCCCGTCCCTGGGATTCTCCAGGCAACAACACTGGAGTGGGTTGCCATTTCCTCCTCCAGTGCATAAAAGTGAAAAGTGAAAGTGAAGTCGCTCAGTCGTGTCCGACTCTTAGCGACCCCATGGACTGCAGCCAACCAGGCTCCTCCGTCCATGGGATTTTCCAGGCAAGAGTACTGGAGTGGGGTGCCATTGCCTTCTCCAAATATAAGTGCAGTAGCCTTAAAGCTACATGTGCAAAGAAAAACATATGCATGGATTTTGTGGGAAGCATTTATTCCCTCTCATTTTTATAGAAAAGATGGGTATTGTGCCCTCTCTCAAGAATGGATTATTGGAAGAATAGTATAGTATTATACTGGAATACTATTGGAAGAATAGAATAGCATTGGAAGCATACCTCGAATCTAGCCTTCTCTGTTCATGGCTTGCTCTTTGTCACAGAAGGATTGATTCATAATTGTTGAATCTGAGATAGGGTCCAGCTTGCTTACCTCAACTACGTTTCAATACTGACAGAAATCTCTCTGCAAGTGATAGTTTTCTTTCTTCCCTTATTTTCCATGCAATAAGTACTGGCAAAGTTTCAGAAAGAAATTCTAAAATACTCTTCTGCTTATCCTGGGAGCATTGAGAAGAAATAATAGAAACTTATTTTTTCTTTGGATTCAAGCAATATTCTCTGACCTAGATTTAAAGGTAATAGAGCTAATTTGAGTATATTTTTTTCCTTTTGATTAGAAATAGGTGCAATTTATGACCAATTATTATCATCAAACTCCCCCCACCACAATATTGTATGTACAAAGCCAAAGTTTTAAATTATTGAATTGTAATTGGAGAGGGACTTTCTACTTTGATCTGATTGTAAAGTTTTCCACATTTCTGAGTGATATGGAGTCAATTTCATAATACATCTCTAGTTGCTTAACACCTTTCGTTTAAGAAACTCAAAATTTGTATGAAAAAAATGTCTGCCTAATGGTGGGCTAAAACAGTGGATATGGCCTACTAGACTGAGGGAACAATGTGGCTGACTGGTAATTCTCCTTCTTTTGGGTAAAGCTTCTGTTGCTCCTATCAGTAGAATCTCTAGTAACAACTCTTATTTGCAGTGTTTGTTGTAATAGACTATACTGTGTTAATTCTAATCCCTAACAATTGTGTACATATGATAATGAAGAATAAGTTTTTAAAAAATAATTAATATGAAATCGGAGAAGGCAATGGCACCCCACTCCAGTACTCTTGCCTGGAAAATCCCATGGACGGAAGGGCCTGGTGTGCTGCAGTCCATGGGGTTGCTAGGAGTCGGACACGACTGAGCGACTTCACTTTCACTTCTCACTTTCATGCACTGGAGAAGGAAATGGCAACCCACTCCAGTGTTCCTGCCTGGAGAATCCCAGGGATGGCAGAGCCTGGTGGGCTGCCTTCTATGGGGTCGCACAGAGTCGGACACGACTGAAGCGACTTAGCAGCAGCAGCAGAAGCAGTATGAAATCACTCATTATCAGAGAAATGCAAATCAAAACCACAATGAGGTAACATTTCACGCCAGTCAGAATGGCTGCGATCCAAAAGTCTACAAGCAGTAAATGCTGGACAGGGTGTGGAGAAAAGGGAACCCTCTTACACTGTTGGTGGGAATGCAAACTAGTACAGCCACTATGGAGAACAGTGTGGAGATTCCTTAAAAAACTGGAAATAGAACTGCCTTATGACCCAGCAATCCCACTGCTGGGCATACACACTGAGGAAACCAGAAGGGAAAGAGACATGTGTACCCCAATGTTCATTGCAGCACTGTTTATAATAGCCAGGACATGGAAGCAACCTAGATGTCCATCAGCAGATGAATGGATAAGAAAGCCGTGGCACATATACACAATGGAGTATTACTCAGCCATTAAAAAGAATACATTTGAATCAGTTCTAATGAGGTGGATGAAACTGGAGCCTATTATACAGAGTGAAGTAAGCCAGAAAGAAAAACACCAATACAGTATACTAACACATATATATGGAATTTAGAAAGAAGGTAATGATAACCCTGTATGCGAGACAGCAAAAGAGACACTGATGTATAGAACAGTTTTTTGGACTCTGTGGGAGAGAGAGAAGTTGGGGTAATTTTCGAGAATGGCATTGAAACATGTATAATATCATATAAGAAACGAATCACCAGTCCAGGTTCAATGCAGGATACAGGATGCCTGGGGCTGGTGCACTGGGATGACCCAGAGGGATGGTATGGGGAGGGAGGTGGGAGGGGGGTTCAGGAAGGGGAACACGTGTACACCTGTGGTGGATTCATGTTGATATATGGCAAAACCAATACAAAATTATAAAGTAAATAATAATAATAATAATAAAGAAATGATAAATGGTTTAAAAATAAATAAAAGCAACAATAACAACTTTATTTTTGTTGTTGTTTCAGGAGGAAAAAGAAAAGAAAAGAGATAGAGGTTTCCCTCTTCAACTTGGAGATAACCACACTTCTAAATCTAAAGAAATTAAAGCACTAAAAATAGGTCTTTCATCTCATGTATCACATAGAATGAGAAATTTTTCCAGCAATTCTTCACTTCTTTCCAATTTCTGATTTTTCTATATAAGAATTGGAACAGTATCTAGAGTGTGAATTGAAATAAAATTGAAAAAGGTACAAGTGCTTTTTCTTCCTATATTGAGGTTCACTTTTTTATACATAATATATTCTATGTGATTTGCCCTAAACCCAAAGACAGTATTAAAAAACTCAAGATTTATTCAGTTAACTTACTAAATAGTGATTAGCTAACAAAGAAATGAGAGATATAACAAAAATTATTAATATTAACTTGTCTGAAAAGTATTATAAGAAAATTACTACTTTGGCATTAATGACTTTATCAGAGCCTAATCTGAGACTATAAGGATGAAATTATTTGATACTATTAGCTAATAAAAACAGAATTTCATATATTCTGATTTTTCTCAATAACCTCTCCAACATGAGATATTTTTAAATATTCCAAAACTGTATATATCCCTACTACCCTCTGATATATTTGGATATGTTATATACTTGCATAATATCTACTAAAATATTAATTTTCTATTTACATATATGTTTGGTAGAAGTTCCTCAATCTAGTTGTTTCTGATCATAATAAAATTTATGAAAGCATATAATGGAGTAACTAATTTTTTTAATTGGCTATAGTCTAAGGTACTGAATATGTTAAATAAATTATTTGTATATATATATTATTATGGTATTCCACATTACCAAAACGTTACCTAAAAGGGTCATGATATATTGATATTTAAAAGTATTTGAAGTATATGTTGTAGAGAATTTAATAATATATGCCATCCTACCCAAATGCAATTCACTTTTAAAAGGAAGAACTACAAATTTTTATATCAATATCAGAGGGAAAATAGCACAGCACCTGTGGTATTAGAATAGTGAACTATTCAATAAAATCCAAAAGGTAATTTTAAAAGAAAGATAAAATGAAAGTACCCTCTATTATTTAACTGTGATAACACAGATAATGTAGAATGAGGCTGTTAAATATCAATACAAAGTTGAACACAACACGACTAGTCTATTGACATGTACAAAATTTTGCAAGTAAAAACAACGCTTCAGAAAAGGATTTCACACATCCTAGACATCAAACACTTGCACAGAGTCAAAGGTAGATTATAGTACACTGTGACACATCAGTTAGCACTCTGTTAAAAATGAGCAATTAAAAGGCAATTGTGATTAAAAAAAATAATTTACTCATCAAGTCTTACAGTGATTGAGAGGTAGCAGAAAAAATACTGGTCTTAGATGTGGGATGAATATGTGTGGATGTGCATGTGTGTATAAACATATGTGTACACACATTGTATATAGATATGTTGTGTGCTGTGCTATGTCACTTCAGTCGTGTCTGATTCTGCAACCCTATAGCCCGCCAGGTTCTTCTGTCCACAGGATTCTCCAAGCAAGAACATTGGAGTGGGTTGCCATGTTCCCTCCAGGAATGGAACCCATGTCTCTCTGTCTCCTGCATTGACAGGTGGGTTCTTTACCACTAGGGCCACCTGGGAAGCCCAGTATATAGTTATAGGACACTTTTATTCCATTCCTGTTGTTTGGCATCTGCATATTTTTTATGGATGGAAAGTCAGTAGATAATAACATACTAAGCCTCAGAGAAGTTAAGGAGTTTAACTAAGACCACCCAATACACATTTAGTAAATTGCAGACCCAGTAGTTGAACTAATTTTAATCTGACTCAAATATCTTTGACTTTTTCTGCTATGTCACTCAAACACTAATGACAATTCTGTCATTGGTTGACTCGCAAACACTTGCTAACATGTAGATTCCACATTTTGGGATGGTCCCGAATGGCCATAAAGTAAGCAACTTGGAATTAGGAGGAGATATGGGCAAAAGACCAAATTAGAAAGAGGTTGAATAACTATTAGTTAACTCTTTTCTTCTACTGCCAAATACTCCTATCACCAAGGAATTGTGCCATAGAAAGCTGCAAAAATTTCCCCCATCTTATCTTCCTCATACATCTCTGAGATGTCTGCTACATCATACTTAGCCTTTTCAAGATGCTCTCTCAAATTCATGTTAAGCAGATATCATATTGAGATTTTTTTTTTAGGGGAGGGCACTGGCAAAAGACATTTTAATTCATTCAATAGGTAAGAATCTAGTATGTGCAAAGCACTGCAATGTAAGAGAGAACCATAGTCCAGAATTTAAAGTGTGTGGGATGTTAGATATTAAACAAGAACTGAAAAATAAGCTGCAATGCTATCTTATTATGGGCTTCCCTCATAGCTCAGTTGGTAAAGAATCTGCCTGCAATGCAGTAGACCCTGGTTCCATTTCTGGATAGGAAGCCCAAGAATAGCTAAAATTTCCATCTACAATGTGGGAGACCTGGGTTTAATCCCTGGGTTGGAAAGATCACCTGGAGAAGGGAAAGGCTACCCACTCCAGTATTCTGGCCTGGAGAACTCCATGGACTGTATAGTCCATAGGGTTGCAAAGAGTTGGATACAACTGGGTGACCTTCACTTTCATCATATTATGTTATGGACAAGTCAATTACTTAATTTCTTGGCCATCAACCCACACATCTAGGGCTATCAACCTACATATTCTGGTCAAAAACATTTTCAGAAATATTTTCTTTCTTTTTTTTTTTTTTCTGAAATTGGCCCACACCTGGTACCAATTGTGCTTCACTGAGCACAGAGCCATCTCTGGAAGATAAAAAAAGTACTAGGAGAAGAGAAAAGTTGCCATGGGATATAGTCTCAGCAGAAAATCTAAGCTAACTTCTCTGATGCTGTATAGACTTCCACAGTTATCCCCATATAGGGTGAGGGTGCTAGGCCCTCATACATGTGATTTCATGTGAGCTACGCTGAGTGGAGGGAAATGTCCTGCGAGTGCTGACTTGTTTCAGATGAACCAGTTCTTAAAAGACCTGACAGCTGAGGGTTGTTTGCCGCTAGGCATCCTGGGAACCAAATAAATACGTCTCTCCTTCCTAACGTGGTATTTGGCAGAGCCTCAGCATCTCCTTCTTCACGAGGTGTCTCACAGAGCATCAGAATGTTCTTTCTAACTGCTAAGCCAAGATGGACAGGATGTCTGGCTGTTTGAGTTTGGAATGTCAGCAGGAGGATCTGTGCTGGAGGTCAAGGTAAGTGAATTATCTGTGTACATATGATCAGTAAAGCCATGACCTGATTATCTCTCTTTCCAAAGGGAGAAGGGAGAGATACTCAGAAAGAAAGGGTCTAAGACTAGGACTTGGAATCGCAACACATCAAGGAGGGCATTCTGCAAAGGCGAGCAAGAGGAAGATTCCAAGAGAGAAGTTTAAAATTATCCTACTTGAATTCAGATTTTTCTTTTGAATGTTAGCTCTCTATTTCCTTTTTACTATTTGTGTTCTTGAATCATGTGGGTGGGCACTTAATAATTTGGAGTTCAGAGAACTTCAGGAACAGAAAAATTAAATAAGAAATGCTATATTTACCTCAGGTGGAAATGAGGTTTCATTTCAAAGAACATGAATAAGTTTAAAAGGTGAAATGATCATATAAATAGAGGATAAGTGTAGTGCCTTTCAGTGACTGAGTCTGGAAGATTTTAATCTGAATAGGTAAGAAAGGTAACAACAACAAAAAAGAATTAATATTAGTATCAAATGGATTGTATTGTTGCTTGACATATACATTCTTAAAATTATGTATGACTACAATCCTGACAAACTCATTTTGAATCTTTTCCCCATATATTTAGAAAAAATGGATTCAGGTGTTAAGGAGTTCAGAAAGAACTAGAATCACTGTTGGTGCTCCCTCAAATTATATTTTAAAACAAATGAATGGATTCTTATTTTACAACCTAATGTAGCTACTTTTAGAATTAAGGGAGGGATATGTTTACCAGAAGGACAGGATAGGTTTGATGGGCAGTATAGAGGGTTTTTGGCATTATCTGCACTCTATGTGTCACATCATATATATATATATAATGTCTTATATAAAGAATTTTTAAATTTTAATTGTGATATATCTTTATATATTATATATAAATCAGATTTTTAACTTTTCATTTTGAGATAATTATAGTTTAACTTGCAGTTGTATAAAATAGAGAGATCAGCTATACTTGCTATCCAGTTTTTCTCTATTGTAAGATATTACATAGCTGTAGTAAATATCACAATTAGGATTGACAACAATACAACCCACTCACCTGATTCAGATTTCACCAGTACCACTTGTGTGTGTGAGAGAATGCTTGTGTATGCATTTAGTTCTGTGCAGTTTTACAATGTTTTTAACATGCCATTATGTTTTTACAAGTATATGTAAATGAACTTGTATTCTGACCTTTGAAATTCAGTTGAAATGCTTTCTTTTTGAAGAAAGAAACAAACTCCATGTAAATTTGATGTAATTCACTGATAGCTCAGTTGGTAAACAATCCACCTGCAATGCAGGAGACCCCACTTCCATTCCTGGGTCGGGAAGAACCACTGGAGAAGGGATAGGCCACCCACTCCGGTATTCTTTGGGCTTCCCTTGAGCTCAGCTGGTGAAGAATCTGCCTGCAATGCGGGAGACGTGGATTCAATCCCAGGGTTGCTAAATCCCCTGGAGAAGTGAAAAGCTACCTGCTCCAATATTCTGGCTTGGAGAATTCCATGGACTGTATAGGGGTTCCAAGAGTTGGACACTGAAAAGTGACTTTTACTTTCACTTCTGATTATAAAAAGTAATTTATAGAGGACATACCTAGGATGAAGGGAACTTTTTAGTTTATGATATGTAGAGATATTATTCCAAGGTGATTGTCTTCAGCTTTTTATCATGCATCTATGCAAAATATGTATTATTTTAAAGAAAGAAGGTAGTTACACCTAATGCCTATATTTTAGTATCATTCTAGCTTTTATCTTAGTAATTGCTGGTAGGTAAAGATGCCCTGATATTTTAGTTTTCCAAATCTTATATCACTGTTCAGATGAGGAATATGTGTAAATCCATTCTAGATGGTTCAAAGAGGAATCTTGTTTAGTTTTCTCAGGACACAGTTCTTACTACAAATTTTGAAGAACAGAAGTAAACATACCCACTTGTGTGTGTGTATGTGTATGTATATACACCACATATGTGTATTTGTATGCACATGCACATAGACACACAAACTTCAGTAAGCTGTTTCTTCTATTTCATGTGACAGTCAATGTATATGTGTCAGTATAATGCATAATTTTCTGCTGAGTGCACAAAATATATGTGAGGACATAGATCTCAAGAGCTAATATTCTAATGTGACAATAATAGGGCACATGCTGAAGCTCATTATTTAGACTCTAATTAACTGCCTTAAAGGTACCAAAGTATTCCATATGTTTCACATAGTGTATTTTCCTTTCTTTTTTCATATGTGACTAGTACATTTTCCTGTACCTAATTCCTTGTAAAAATAAGTTTCTTAGTCAAAAATGAGGCTTGTATATTTTAAGTCAGCATAAAGAAATTTGATTATCAAATTTGATAGTACTTAGAGACTTACATCAATACATTTCAACATCTTACTGTTTCTAAACCATAAGTAAAAATCAAATACACTTTTGTGCATATCTTGCCTGCCTTCTAAAATCATAAAGCAAGAAGTAGAGAATAATAATACTGTTTCTAATGAGTGTTTTCAGAAGTTAAAAATTAGATGAACTATAGAATTGCCATAGATTATAACATTAATGTAAGTTCTTAATTCATGAGTAGGTTAAATTTTTTAAAATAAAATCTTTAACTGCAACTTATTTAAAATTCTCTTTAGTTGATACATTTGAAAAATTTTTATAGTATTTTGTGTCCAATATTTCAAATATAATATTGACATGGTAGCAGTTTCTTGTATCTTTGAGATGAGAAGGAAAACAAAAACATTCAAGATATTATTTTAACTTTCTTTTCGAACTTCTATAGATGAACGTCATCATGAGAAATCAAAAAGCACTTCATGTGTTGAGAATTTTCATACAGTATCTGGATATCACCATAAAGAGATTGTGCAAAACTTTGGATCCCCATTTTTATAACGTTGCATATTGCTGAAAATATCTAGTAGGCTATTTAATGTAGTTGTAAAATTCTTTAATAAATGGATGATTAGACTGATACACATTTGAAGAGAATTTTGGCTACCATTCATGTCTTCACAATCTCCATATATTTAGGCTCTGTTATATGTCAGTGAGTTAAAATCTTATGCAGAACTACAGCCTCATAAAAACTAAATATATTGACTGTGTTTTTCTGCATTATTGACATTATACTTGTTTATATGTTGTTAGCAATTATGTGTTGCTTATAGAGGAGATTATATGAGATGTAAATATATATTTAATTTAAAATTCATGGGGAAAGCCATATGATTCAAAAGGAAAAGCAATCTTGACATTCAGTTCAGTTCAGTTCAGTTCAGTCACTCAGTCATGTCCAAATCTTTGCAACCGCATGAATCGCAGCACGCCAGGCCTCCCTGTCCAACACCAACTCCCGGAGTTCACTGAGACTCACGTCCATCGAGTCAGTGATGCCAACCAGCCATCTCATCCTCTGTCGTCCCCTTCTCCTCCTGCCCCAAATCTCTCCCAGCGTCAGAGTCTTTTCCAATGAGTCAACTCTTCTCATGAGGTGGCCAAAGTACTGGAGTTTCAGCTTTAGCATCATTCCTTCCAAATAAATCCCAGGGCTGAGCTCCTTCAGAATGGACTGCTTGGATCTCCTTGCAGTCCAAGGGACTCTCAAGAGTCTTCTCCAACACCACAGTTCAAAAGCATCAATTCTTTGGCGCTCAGCCTTCTTCACAGTCCAACTCTCACATCCATACATGACCATAGGAAAAACCATAGCCTTGACTAGACGAACCTTTGTTGGCAAAGTAATGTCTCTGCTTGACATTACTGAGTTATAAAAAGACTATAAATATGATTCTTAAAAACATGGATACACAGTACATCATGAGAAATGCTGGGCTGGAAGAAGCACAAGCTGGAATCAAGATTTCCAGGAGAAATATCAATAACCTCAGATATGCAGATGACATCATCCTTATGGCAGAAAGTGAAGAGGAACTCAAAAGCCTCATGATGAAAGTGAAAGAGGAGAGTGAAAAACTTGGCTCAACATTCAGAAAACTAAAATCATGGCATCTGGTCCCATCACTTCATGGGAAATAGATGGGGAAACAGTGGAAATAGTGTCCAACTTTACTTTTTTGGGCTCCAAAATCACTGCAGATGGTGATTGCAGCCATGAAATTAAAAGACACTTACTCCTTGGAAGGAAAGTTATGACCAACCTAGATAGCATATTGAAAAGCAGAGATATTACTTTTCCAACAAAGGTCTGTCTAGTCAAGGCTATGGTTTTTCCAGTAGTCATGTATGGATGTGAAGTTGGACTGTGAAGAAAGCTGAGCAGCAAAGAATTGATGCTTTTGAACTGTGGTGTTGGAGAAGACTCTTGAGAGTCCCTTGGACTGCAAGGAGGTCCAACCAGTCCATCCTAAAGGAGATCAGTCCTGGGTGTTCATTGGAAGGAGTGATGCTGAAGCTGAAACTCCAGTACTTTGGCCACCTCATGTGAAGAGCTCACTCATTGGAAAAGACCCTGATGCTGGGAGGGATTGGGAGCAGGAAGAGAAGGGGATGACAGAGGATGAGATGGCTGGATGGCATCACCGACTTGATGGACATGAGTTTGAGTGATCTCCAGGAGTTGGTGATGGACAGGAAGGTCTGGCGTGCTGTGATTCATGGGGTCACAAATAGTTGGATACAACTGAGCGACTAAACTGTAAAACATGGAAATATAATACAGACCTGAAGAATGACCTTGAGTGAGCGAGTGAGTGAGTGATGTTGCTCAGTCGTGTCCAACTCTTGCGACCCCATGGACTGTAGCAGACTACCATGCTCCTCTGTCCATGGGATTTTCCAGGCAAGAGTACTGGAGTGGGTTGCCATTTCCTTCTCCAGAGGATCTTCCTGACCCAGGGATTAAACTCAGGTCTTCCGCATTGTAGGCAGAGGCTTTACCGTCTGAGCCACCAGGGAAGTTCGAAGAATGACCTGATTTACTATTAAATTATTTGCATAATGCTGATAAAACATTGGCTAAGTTTTAACTCACATACAGAGTTAAAATGCTCTCTTAAAAAAAATTATCTGAATCTCTTGTCTTACTGATTTTTTGCAAAAGAGTGAATGCATTTGCTACTGGGCAGAAGCTAAATGTGGATCTGAAAATGCTATGAAATTCACTGTTCATTTGGATAAAGTTTGAATTTTAATTTCAATAACCTCAACTGAGAAAGAGGAATACTATTAAATCATGATATTATTAGGTTTTTGTTTAATTTATGTATTCACCTACTCTTGCTGATTAACTGAGTATTTAAAAGCTGTCAGGAAAAAAAAAAAAAGTAAAACTGAGCACAAATTAAATGTGTTTACTTGAATTCTGAATTCATATCAGTGTGTTTTATTTTTACAGATATAGAAATGCTTCAATAAATAATAGAGCATTGATTATAACTTAATTCTTATGGGACCTGTATGAATATATAATACTAGAAGCTATGTTTTCCTTTTCACTATTAATGGTACCAGCCAATTCTTTTTCATTGTTTTTTGTTTGTTTGAGGGAGGTTGAAGAGGGAAGGTTACTAGTACTCAAATAACTTACTGAAAATTAAATTTAATAGAATCTAAAATGGAAATATATTTCCCAGAGGAAGCAAGAAAGGTTGCTTTCTTTCAAGCCCGAGATCTTGGGCTTCTTAAGGGCTGAAAACTTACATACGTTATGTAGTTACATGGTAATTTATATCAATCATGGTACATAACATAAAGTTGTTGTTTAATATTTATATAATTGAATTTTAAGTCTTCAGGAAACAATTGTGGAATTAACATTTGTTTATACCATAATTTGAACGTTGCCATCAAAAGACAATCTGTAATCTTCGTAGTGTATTTTCTACCTAACTCAAATTCTTTAGAGCTATGACTGATTCAGCCATGTCCTTTGTAACCTATGCAGATAGATAAGATTATCATAATCTTTCTACTTATAACTTTATTTTTTTCATGGTTAGGCTAGTACCATGAAATTATTAGATTATTTTAAAATTATTAGAATATAGTTGATATATTAAAACAATGTTGTGTTAGTTTCAGGTGTATGAAGTGAAAGTCACTCAGTTGTGTCCGATGCTTTGTGATCCCATGTGCTATATAGTAGATCCTTATGAATTATTTATTTTATATGTAGTAATGTGTGTATGTCAATCCCAATCTCCCAATTTATCCCTCTCCCTCACCCTCTGGTGACCATAGTTTGTTTTCTACATCCGTGACTCTGTGTTTGTTTTGTAGATAAGTTCATTTATACTTTTTTTTTTTAATTTTTATTTTATTTTTAAATTTTACAATATTGTATTGGTTTTGCCAAATATTGAAATGAATCCCCCACAGGTATCCATGTGTTCCCCATCCTGAACCCTCCATATCAGTTCAGTTCAGTTCAGTCGCTCAGTCATGTCCAACTCTTTGCAACCCCATGAATTGCAGCACACCAGGCCTCCCTGTCCATCACCAACTCCCGGAGTTCACTCAAACTCATGTCCATCGAGTCAGTGACGCCATCCAGCCATCTCATCCTCTGTCATCCCCTTCTCCTCCTGCCCCCAATCCCTCCCAGCATCAGAGTCTTTTCCAATGAGTCAACTCTTCGCATGAGGTGGCCAAAGTACTGGAGTTTCAGCTTCAACATCAGTCCTTTCAATGCACACCCAGGACGGATCTCCTAGGATGGACTGGTTGGATCTCCTTGCAGTCCAATGGACTCTCCAGAGTCTTCTCCAACACCACAGTCCAAAAGCATCAATTCGTCAGCGCTCAGCTTTCTTCACAGTCCAGTTTCCAGTAAGGGAGTTGGGAGAGAGCAGGGAGGGACTTAGATTGCTGGCAAAAGTAAACACAAATACCTATGTGGTGATAAGTGGTGAAATCTTCAGGGAGTCTAGGATGCCAGTGTTGATTCTTGCCTGTCTTCAGTGACAGAAACTCTGGAGTTGTCTGCAGTGTAGATACCTGAGAACTGTGGTCATTCCCATTGTTTGGCTAATACTGGTAATTCCTATTTTTCTTCCTTACTCCTAGCCATCTCACTTATGTCTCTGTTTTGCTGTTTTGTAGCTAAGTTAAAAGTCAAGTAAGGTGAGGGGAGCTTCTTGGCTTTGGGTAATGCTGGAATGGGTGATGAGATGGTGCAGGCAAAATAAGGTATTCTTCTTATTTTTAGGTGGTTATTCTGAAGTTTTTTGTTCCACAGCATTGCTGTGTTTCCTAAGTAGATTCCCAAATTCTCAAAGAACTTTTTTATGGTCGTGGTTAGCTGTCTAATTGTTAATATCTGTGTGGAGATGGAGGCCAGAGTCTACTGTTTCACTATCTTAATAACAAGAGTTTTCATTTCCTTTTTAATCACCTTCCTCCCATTCACAATCCTTCCTAAATCTTGGAAATCACTAATTTGTTCTCTTGAACATTAATTTGTTCAAGAATGTCAAAAATGAAATCATTTGAGATGTAGTATTTTGAGATTTTTTTCATTCAGCATAATTCCTTTGAAATGCATCCATGTTGTTGAGTACATCAGTAGTTTGTTCCTTTCTATTGCTGAGTAAGAGAGTCCCTTGGACTGCAAGGAGATCCAACCAGTCCATTCTAAAGGAGATCATTTCTGGGTGTTCTTTGGAAGGACTGATGCTAAAGCTAAAACTCTAATACTTTGGCCACCTCATGCGAAGAGTTGACTCATTGGAAAAGACTCTGATGCTGGGAGGGATTAGGGGCAGGAGGAGAAGGGGACGACAGAGGATGAGATGACTGGATGGAATCACTGACTCGATGGACATGAGTTTCGGTGAACTCTGGGAGTTGGTGATGGACAGGGAGGCCTGGCGTTCTGCAATTCATGGGGTTGCAAAGAGTCGGACACGACTGAGCGACTGAACGGAACTGAACTGAACTGTCTTCTAAAATGTCTGGGTCATTTTTATCTTTCCACCAGCAGTGTATGAGTGATTCAGTTTCTTCATGTACTTGCCAGCATTTAGTATTGTCACTAGTTTTTAGCCGTTCTGATAGGTGTAAACCGCTGCCTCATTGTGCTTAAAAAGCCAGATAGCCATCCATATCTGATGGCTACTGATGTTGAGCCTTTTGTTTACATGTTCACCATGTGTTCTCATTTATGGGAAATATTGGTTTATGAATTTTGCTAATTTTCCCAATTATTTTATTATTCATTTCATATTTGTTTCCTGTGTTTCTGATTATTGTGAATTATAAAACATTTTTAGGATTCATGATTATTAATTTGTGGTATGTTTTAATTATAATATTGCTTTATATAGTTTTCCTAGTATGAAGATACACACACACACACAAAGTCAGTCTACTGTTGTAGCTTTACCACTTCCATTGAAGGGTAAAAACTTTATTTCCATTTTGGTTCCTTTGTATTTGCCACTTTTAAAATATCATTGCTTTGATATAAGATGTTATTTTATTTTTTATTTGTATGAGTATTATTTAGAAACCTGATGGAAATAGTCTGCTGCTGCTGCTGCTAAGTCGCTTCAGTCGTGTCTGACTCTGTGCAACCCCATAGACGGCAGCCCACCAGGCTTCCCCGTCCCTGGGATTCTCCAGGCAAGAACACTGAAGTGGGTTGCCATTTCCTTCTCCAATTCATGAAAGTGAAGAGTGAAAGTGAAGTCGCTCAGTTGTTCCCGACTCTTACCGACCGCATGGGCTACAGCCTACCAGGCTCCTCTCCATGGATTTTCCAGGCAAGAGTACTGGAGTGGGGTGCCATTGTCTTCTCCGGGAAATAGTCTACTACATGTCTATTACATGTACTTATATTTGTGCTCTTTCCATTGTTTTTTATTTCTGATCCTTTGAGAATTCATCTTCTATCATTTTGTTTCTGTTTGAAGAACTTCCTTAGCCATTCTTCAACAGTAGGTTTTTGAATTTCCTTCATCTAAGGATGACTTTGTTTTTCCTTTGAGAGAGTGAATATCTAGACAACTGGTATGCAGTATTTTAAGATAGAACTCTACCCACAATATGAAGTAATAAGTCTAGGAATTTAAACCACAACCTCTGTAGCAGACAGCCCCAGTCAAGACTTGATCAATAACTGACAGCTTTTTTTTTTGTCCCTCTTTTCAATGTAGGACTAAGTGGTGAAAACCAAGTGTGTTCTTCTAAGAAGAATCATTTAAGATCCCCTGCTACTAGTTAACCTGCCTCTAGTTTCCCCATGTCAAAAGTTTTCAATTAGGGCCTACCTGAAGGCTTCCTTTTTTGCCATTATGAAGTTTTTAGTTTCTTGGAGTCTCTGCCAAATGTAACTGATGTTGTCAGACTCACTTGCTATATAACAAGCTCTGAACAAATAGCTTTGATCATTCTCATTTGGATAGTCTTTATTTAAACATCTTCATTCCTGAAGAATATTCTTGAAAGATGAAATTGACAGTTCTCATTTCTTACTTTTCAGTATTAAAAAATGTTGTGCCACTTACTCTCTGATTTCAAATGAGAAATTTGCAGTAATCTGAACTGTTTATTTAACTTATATGCAGATTACATCATGAGAAACGCTGGACTGGAAGAAACACAAGCTGAAATCAAGATTGCCGGGAGAAATATCAATAACCTCAGATATGCAGATGACACCACCCTTATGGCAGAAAGTGAAGAGGAACTCAAAAGCCTCTTGATGAGAGTGAAAGTGGAGAGTGAAAAAGTTGGCTTAAAGCTCAACATTCAGAAGACTAAGATCATGGCATCCGATCCCACCACTTCATGGGAAGTAGATGGGGAAACAGTGGAAACAGTGTCAGACTTTATTTTTCTGGGCTCCAAAATCACTACAGATGGTGACTGCAGCCATGAAATTAAAAGACGCTTACTCCTTGGAAGGAAAGTTATGACCAACCTAGATAGCATATTCAAAAGCAGAGACATTACTTTGCCAACAAAGGTCCGTCTAGTTGAGGCTATGGTTTTTCCAATGGTCATGTATGGATGTGAGAGTTGGACTGTAAAGAAGGCTGAGCGCCGAAGAATTGATGCTTTTGAACTGTAGTGTTGGAGAAGACTCTTGAGAGTCCCTTGGACTGCAAGGAGATCCAACCAGTCCATTCTAAAGGAGATCAGCCCTGGGATTTCTTTGGAAGGAATGATGCTAAAGCTGAAACTCCAGTACTTTGGCCACCTCATGAGAAGAGTTGACTCATTGGAAAAGACTCTGATGCTGGGAGAGATTTGGGGCAGGAGGAGAAGGGGACGACAGAGGATGAGATGGCTGGATGGCATCACTGACTCGATGGACGTGAGTCTCAGTGAACTCCGGGAGTTGGTGATGGACAAGGAGGCCTGGCGTGCTGCGATTCATGGGGTCACAAAGAGTCGGACACAGCTGAGCATCTGATCTGATCTGAACTAGGATTCTCCTATAGGTAATGTCTTATTTCTGTGGCTGTTTTCAAGATTATTTTTATTTAGTTTTCAGAAGTTTAATTTTGCTGTATCTCAGTATGGACTTATCCTATTTGTGGTATTTCTTGGTTCCTGTAATCTGTAGGTTTATAAATTTCACTAAATTTGAGCTCAGTCATTATTTTAGCATCTTTGTATTTCCTTACCTTCTGAGATTATAATGGTGTGAATGTTGTTTTTTACTGTCCTATAAATTGTAGAGGATGTATTTTTAAAATTCTACCGTTTCTGTAATGTTCCAGTTGGGTATATTTTATTGATCTGTCCACAGGTCCACTAATTCTGGCACCTCTATACTTAGACCCAGTGACTTTTTTTAAGTGTAAGTGTTTTTCAGTTTTATAATTTCCTTTTCATCCTTGAAATTCCTGTTTTTGATATTTATTTTTATTTGTTACAGAAGATTAGCAGTTTCATGTTTAAATTTTGTTATCATTGCTGCTTTAAAATCCTTGTTGTATAATTCCACCATCTGATTACTCTTGGCATTGATATCAGCTGTCTTTTCTCATTCCAGTTGTGATTTTTATGTTTCTTGGAATGACAGTTATTTTACAATTGTTTTCCTGGGTATTTTGTCAAGTATGTTATAAGTCTCTGGTTCTAATAGAAGTCTTCTATTTCAGCAGTCATTCTGTTTAGGTTTAGCATACAGATCTTGACATGTTTTTATGAGGTATGTTTCAGTTTTGTATTTGTTTTCTTTAAACTGAAGTAAAGTTGATTTACAATTTTTTTTAGTTTTAAATATACACTATAGTGACTCAATGTTTCATATTATACTCCATTTAAAGTTATTATAAAATATTTATTATATTCCTTGTGTGGTACATTATATCCTTGAATCTTACTTACCTAGATTCCCTTTCTCTATGTTGTTCCTCCCTCTCCTCCTCTTCCTCTCTTAACTATTGGTTTGTTCTCTGTATCTGTCTGTGAGTCTGATTCTGTTTTGTTATAGTCATTTGGTTTTCTTTTTATTTTTTGGAGTTCACACATATGCAAAAACATACAGTATTTGTGTTTCTCTGTTTGACTTACTTCATTAAGCATAGTACCTTCCCAGTTCATCCTTGCTGTTGGAAATTGCAATTTTTTTTCTTTTAGATGAGTAATATTCCATTGTATGTATTCATGCATGTATGTGTATGTTATCTCCAGCTTTGCTCACCCCCCCGCCCCGACCCCCTGAGAATTTTTGTGGCAATCTTTTCATTTTTCCACATAAATTTTAGAATTATTAGTTCTACTTCTGTGAAGAATACTGTTGGTATTTTGATAAGGATTATACTGAATCTGTATTATCTTTAAACCATATAAATTATTCTAATCTTTGAACACAGTATCTTTCCATCTGTGTCTTTTTCAGTTTATTGCATCAGTGGCTTACAGTTTTGAAGTAGAGGTATTTTACCCTCTTAGATTTATTCCTAAGTATTTTATTCTTTTTGATGTAATTCTAAATGGAATTGTTTTCTTAAATTCTCTTTTTGAAGGTTTGCTGTTAATGTATAGAAATATAAGACATTTCTGTGTATTAAATTTGTATCCTGCAACTTTATTGAATTTATTGATGAGTTCTAGTAGCTTTCTGCTAGCATCTTTAGGATTTTCTAAATGATATGTTATCAGGACACAGTGAAAATTTTACTTCTTCCTTTCAAATTTGGACCCCTTTTATTTCTTTTGATTGCTGTGACTAGGATTTCAAAATTATTTTGAATAAAGGTGGTGAGAATGGCACTCTTGTTCCTGCTTTTAGAGGAAGTTCTTTCAACTTTTCACTGTTGAATATGATGTTAGCTGTGGGCTTTTCATATATGGCCTTTGTTATGTTGAAGTATGTTCCATACATATATATTCTTGCATCCTTGGGATAAATCCCACTTGATTATGATGTGTGATCCTTCTAATGTATTGCTGAATTTGGTTTGCCAATACTTCTTTGAGGGCTTTTGCCCTTATGTTCATTGGTGATATTGGCCTGTAACATTTTTCTTTGGGTGACTTTGATATCAATGTGATGTTGCCTTGCAAAATGAGTTAAGAAGTGGTCCTTCCTTTGCAATATTTGTAATAGTTTGAAAAAAATACGTGTTAATTCTTCCCTAAATGTTTGGTAGAATTAACCTGTGAAGCTGTCTTGTCTTGGACTTTTTTCTTTGGGGGATTTTTTTTTTTTTTAATTACTGATTCAATGTCTTTATTGGCAACGGTTATTCCTATTTTCTATTTTGCCTTGGTTCAGTCTTGGGAGATTGTGTATTCTAGGGCTTTTTCTCTTTTCTAGGTTATCCATTTTATTGGCTTATTTTCCATAGTAATCACTTATGACTCTTTGTATTTTTATGGTATAGTTGTCATCTCTCCATTTATTGATTGTCTCTTTGTCTTGATTCTGGCTAAAGGTTTAGCAATTTTGTATGTGTTTACAGAGAATCAACTGTTAATTGGATTGATTTTTTTTCCTATGACTTTAAGTGTCTACTTTTTTTCTGCTCTAACTTTGTGTGTTGTTGCTGTACTTTTTCTGATTACTTTAGGTATAAGGTCAGGTTTTGTATTGGGGTGATTTTTTTTTTCTTCTTGATGTAGACATATCTTTATAAACTTCCCTCTTAGAACTGCTTTTCCATGTATTTTTGATCATTTTATTTTCATTTTTTAAATTAATTTTGAAGGATAATTGCTTTACAGAATTTTGTTATTTTCTGTCAAAGCTCAACATGAATCAGCCATAGGTATACATATAGCCCATCCGTTTTGAATCTCCTTCCCAGCTCCCTCCCCATCCCACCCCTCTAGGTTGATTCAGAGCCCCTGTTTGAGTTTCCTGAGCCATACAGCAAATTCCCATTGGCCATCTATTTTACATATGGTAATGTAAATTTTCATGTTACTCTTTCCATACATCTCACCCTCTCCTCCCCTCTTCCCATGTCCATAAGTCTAATCTCTATGTCTGTTTCTCCACCTTTGCCCTGTAAATAAATTCTTCAGTACCATTTTTCTATATTCCATATATATACATTAGAATACAATATTTATCTTTCTCTTTCTGACTCACTTCATTCTGTATAATAGTTTCTAGATTCATCCACCTCATTAGAACTGACTGAAATGAGTTCCTTTTTATGGCTGAGTACTATTCCATTGTGTATAAGTACCACCACTTCTTTATCCATTCATCTGTCGATGGACATCTAGGATGCTTCCATGTTCTAGCTATTGCAAATAGTGCTACAATGAACAATGGCTATTGTTTCTTTCATTTCTTTTCCATTTATTTCTGTTCAGATCTTTGTGATTTATTTTATTCTACTCACTTGGGGCTTTTTTGTTCATTTTCCAGTTGTTTTAGGTGTAAAGTTAGGTTGTCTATTTGATGTTTTTCTTGTTTCCTGAGGTAGGATTGTATTGCTATAAACGTCCTCCTTTGAACTGCTTTTGCTGCATCCCATATGTTTTGAGTTGTTATATTTTCATTGTCATTTGTTTTTGGAATTTTTTTTAATTTCCCTTTTGATTTTTTCACTAACCTGTTATTTAGGAACGTGTTGTTTTATCTCCATGTGTTTGTGTTTCTTGCCATTTTTTTCTTGCAATTGGTATCTAATTTCGCAGCATTGTGGTCAGAGAAGATGCTTGATATGATTTCAATTTTCTTAAATTTACTGAGGTTTGATTTTTGACCCAAGATGACCATCATCTTGGGTCAAAAATATCCAGGTCAAATATCCTGGTGAATGTTCCATGTCCACTTGAGAAGAAGGTGTATTCTTCTGCATTTGAATGGAGTGTCCTGAAGATATCAATGAAATCCATCTCATTTAATGTATCATTTAATACTTGTGTTTCCTTATTAATTTTGTTTTGATGATCTGTACTTTGGTGTGAGTGGGGTGTTAAAGTCTCCTACTATTATTGTCTTATTGTCAATTTCTTTTATGTCTGTTAGTATTTTTCTTATGTATTGAGGTACTCCTATGTTGGGTGCATAGGTATTCACAATTGTTGTGTCTTCCTCTTGGATGGATCCCTTGATCATTATGTAATGTCCTTCCTTATCTCTTATAATATTCTTTATGTTAAGGTCCTTTTTGTCTGAGGATTGCTACTCCAGCTTTCTTTTGCTTCCTGTTTGCATGGAACATATTTTTCCATCCTCTTAGTTTCAATCTTTATGTGACTTTAGGTCTGAAGTGGGTTTCTTGTAGACAGCACACATATGGGTCTTGTTTTTTTTTTTTTTTTTATCCATTCAATCATTCTGTGTTTGCTGGTTGGAGCATTTAATCCATTTACATTTAAAGTAATTATTGATATATATGTTCCTATTGCCATTTTCTTAATTGTTTGGGGTTGATTTTGTAGATCTTCTGTTGTTAAACAGACTTATATAGTCAAGAAATACATTTGTTGTAAAGCTGGTTTGGTGATACTGAATTCACTTAACTTTTGATTGTCTGAAAAACTTTTTATTTCTCCATCAGTTTTGAATGAGATCTTTGCTGGGTACAGTAATCTTAATTGTAGATTTTTCCTTTTCAGTACTTTAAATATATCCTGCCATTCCCTTCTGGTATACAGATTTTCTGCTGAAAGATTAGCTGTTAAGCATATGGGATTTCCCTTTATGATACTTACTGCTTCTCCCTTGCTGATTTTAATGTTTTGTTTTGTGTTTAATCTTTGCTAATTTGATTAGTTTGTGTCTTGGCATGTTTCTCCTTGGGTTCATCCTGTATGGAACTCTTTATGCCTCTTGGACTTGATTGACTATTTCCTTTTCCATGTTGGTGAGATTTTCAACTATAATTTCTTCAAAAATTTTCTCATACCCTTTCTTTACACTTCTTTTGGGACCACTATATTCTAATGTTGGTGCATTTGATATTGACCCACTGTTCTTTGAGACTGTCCTCAGTTATTTTCATTCTTTTTACTTTATTCTGCTCTTCATAAGTTATGTCCACCATTTTATCTTCCAGTTCACTGATTTGTTCTTCTGCTTCAGGTATTCTGCTATTGATTCCTTCTAGAGTATTTTTAATTTCAGTAATTGTGTTGTCTCTTTATGTTTATTGTTTATTTCCTCTAGGTCTTTGTTAATTGATTCTTGCCTTTTCTCCATTTTCTTTTCAAGGCTTTTGATCACCTTTACTATCATTATTCTGAAATCCTTTTCAGGTAGTTTGCCTATTTTCTCTTCATTTATTTGGACTTCTCTGTTTCTAGTTTGTTCCTTCATTCATGTAGTATTTATCTACCTTTTCATTATTAAAAAAAACAAAAAACAAAAAAAAAACCTTGTTGTATTTGACATCTCCTTTTCACATGCTTACAGGAAAGTTGAATTCTTTCCTTGAAGAAGGTTGAATTCTTCCTTTTGGTTTCTGCCCTCTGAAGGTTACTCCAGTGGTTTCTGCAAGCTTCGTATAGGGTGAAATTTATGCTGAGCTTCTTTTGTTCGTTTTTCTTTCTTCTGATGGGCAAGGCTGAGTGAGGTGGTAATTCTGTCTGCTGATTTTGTTTGTATTTTTGTTGTGTTTGTTGTTTAGATGAGGTGTCCTGTATAGGGTGCTACTGGTGGTTGGTTGATGCTGTGTCTTGTATTCAAGTGGTTTCTTTTGTGTGAGTTCTCACTATTTGATACTCCCTAGAGTTAGTTCTCTGGTAGTCTGGGGTCTTTGAGTCAGTGTTCTGACTCCAGAGGCTTAGGGCTTGATCTCTGGTCAGGAAAGAAGATTTCACAAGTGGTTTGTTATGGCATTAAGTGAGATTAAAACAAATATACAAAATGAGGAACCAAAGTTGAACCCCAGACAAATGACAGTTAAAAAATCAGGCAAATAATAAAAATAATAGAATACACACATATACATATACACTCATTAACAATGTCAAAACAGTCCAACAAAAATAAAGTATATTGACATGGCCAACAAAGAAATATACAATTATATTTATCAGTTAAGAACAAAACTAACTAAAGCACAAACTGGAACACAAAACTAAAGCAAGGTACCAAATGAGGAATAAAGCAATGAAACAAAACTAACAAATATGTTGAGAGGGAAGGAAAGAAAGAAAAAAGAGAAAGAATAGATATGCTAAGTTAAATAGAGGTAGATGAAGAAGATTTACATACATTAAAGATATATATATACATTAAAGATTTATATACATTTATATACATTAAAGATTAACAGCAAGGGGAAAGAACAGTAGGAAAGGGAAACAAAGGAATAAATGTAGAAAAAATGTAATAAGTTTAAAGAATTAAAAATTCAAATTATAAAAAAGTGAAAAGAAAAAAAACAGAAGAAAGAAAAAAGGTTTTTAAAAAAAAAAAAGGAAATCTCCATAGAAATGCAAAAGCCAAAAATAGAGGCAGATATTTATAACAACAATAAAAAGTGTTACTGAATATACACATATACATATACACCCATAAGCAAAATCAAAACAGTCCTACAAGTGTAAAGTACAGTAGATTGACCAGTGAATAAAAGGAACCAAAAATTATATCTACCAGAACAAAACTGACTAAAGCACAAACTGGAAAACAAAATTAAAGCAAGGTGCCAACTGGGGATAAAGGAATGGAAATAAAACTAACAAATATGTTGAGAGGAAAGAAGAAAAAGGAAGAAAGAAAGAAAGAATAGATATGCAATGTTAAATAGAGGTAGATAAAGAAGATTTATATATATTAAAGATTAACTACAAGGAGAAAAGAACAGTAGGAAAAGCAAACAAAAGAATACATGTAGAAAAAATAATAGGTTTAAAAATTTAAAAGAAAAGTAAAAAAGGAAAACTCCACAGAACTTCAGAAGCCTGACATTGAGGCAGAGGTTTATAACAACAGTAAAAAATATGACAGAAAAAAAAAAAGCTCAAAAGCTTAATTGGATTTCATAGTGCCAATAAAATCAACAACTACAATAGAGGGGGGGAAAAGGAAAAAAAAAAAAAAGATCCAAAGAATATACAGAACAAGTCAAAACATAAGAATAATAAATATTTTTCTTGAGTCAGTGCTGTCAGAGTCCTTTCCTTCGCTGGGAGCCACAGTCTACCTTACCTCCCTAGGATGCCCTCCAACACTGTGTCAATCTCTGGACCTGCTATGGGGGCAGCTCAGATTCTAATCTGGTCCTACTCCTATATGTTCTTGCATCCAATGTCCACAGCTATCAGAACTAGTGTGTTTTCTTTTGTGGGAGCTTTCAATGACCTTTTATGTATTCCGTAGACAACAGAGTCTGCCTAGTTGATTGTATGGATTTAATCTGCAGTTTGTACAGCTGGTGGGAAGGTTTTGGGTCTTTTTCTTAGCCACGCTGCCTCGGTTTCAATTATGGTTTTATTTCCAGCTCTACATGTAGGTCATCCACTGGGGTTTGATCCTGAGGCTGCCCTGGAGACCTTGGGTTTGCACCTGTGCGGTCCAGGTGTGGAGGTGGTGTAGCTGCTTGTGTCGCAGGGGTTCTGACAGCACCAGGCACATAAGGCAGTTGGTGGCTAGGGTAGCAGAAAATACAGTGCTCTAGAAGGGTATGGCAAACATTATTTGCCAATATGCTCCAGTATTCTTGCCTGGAGAACCCCCGTCCCTGACAGAGAAGCCTCGCAGGCCACAGTCTACAGGGTCACAAAGAGTTGGACATGACTGAAGCAACCCTGTATGCATAGATGCAAGTTTTTTTGCTTGTGACAGCTCTGCCCCAGTGAGAGTTGAGCGTAAAAGTGGCACAGCTGCTTGGTTTGCAGGGACTCTGGTGGCACCAGGTGTGCAGGGACATGGACTGCCCCAGCCACAGGAGTTATGGCCCTATCAGCGTCTTTTTTCCAAGCCTCTTGTAGCTGGCAATCAGAAGGCCTCTTTGGCCAGTGTAGTTGATTGTGTGGATTTAATCTGAAGCTTGTACAGCTGGTGGGAAGGTTTGGGGTCATCCATAGCTCTGTCCATTCAGGCACTTAGAGGGATCCCTTGCCTGGGGTCCTTCTCTGTTGTTCAGCATGTCAGGCACATAGAGGGGCCCCCCTGTCTGGGGTCCTATTCTGTAGACTGGTGCATCAGGCACTTAAGGGGCACCCTGGATGGGGTCCTACTCTGTAGTGCATTAGGTGTTTGATGGGCCAGCCTCTCTATTGTTCAACTGCAGATGCTGGCAAATAGGGAGGGAGAGGCTATGGTGATGGCTCCACTCCCTAGACATGACTCAGCAATATTGCCTTGCTTTCATAGCTGGCCGGCTTTCCTCCACAGGCATTTCCCACCATGATCTCCTCCCTCACATCCCCTCAATCTCTCTCTCTGCAGTCAACAGCAGCCCTCGCCCTGGGATTGCTCCACAGTCCCTAAACTCCAGCTCCCAGCTGCTGCACCTTCCAGGGTACCAGCCTTCCTGTCCGGGACATATATGGCTGCAGCAAGAACTGTCTGATTCTCATTCCATTTAGGCTGCCACAGATCAGCTGTTTCACTCTCAGCCTTAAATGTTTCTCCTCTGACTCAGGCAATTGCCCAATGTGGGGTTTGGACCCCTGCTTCAGTTCCCACACCCACTGAAGGCAGGTTCAGTCCTACTAAGACTCCTGTTTTTCCCCAGTTCCTTCATCCCACCGAGTTTTTCATGGATCTATATATTCTTTTCCACTGGTCAGGTACTCCTGTATGTTCTCAGCTGGTGTTTTGCATGCACTTCTGTGTCTGAAGGTGCATTCCTGATGTATCTGTGGAGAGAGATGTACTCCACATTAACCTACTCCTCAGCCATCTTGTTCCATCACCTGTTTTCATTTTTATTTGTCTCTAGGTTTTGTATTTTTCTTCTTTGATTTCTTCAAGTTAAGTAGCATATTAGTCTCCAAGTGTTTACGGTTTTTGCAGGCACGTTTTAAAACTGTAGCTGATTTCTAGTCTCATATTTCTGTGATCAGAATAGATGTTTGATGATTGCAATTGTTTTAAACATACTGAGCTTTGTTTTGTGGCCCTGTATGTGATCTATCTTGGAAAATGTTGACGTGCACTAGAAAAAAAGAGTCTACTGGAAGTACTGATGCTAAAGCTGAAATTCCAATACTTTGGCCAACTCATGCAGAGAGTTGACTCATTGGAAAAGACCCTGATGATGGGAGGGATTGGGGGCAGGATGAGAAGGGGACGACAGAGGATGAGATGGCTGGATGGCATCACCGACTCGATAGACGTGAGTCTGAGTGAACTCTGGAGTTGGTGATGGACAGGGAGGCCTGGCGTGCTGTGATTCATGGGGTTGCAAAGAGTTGGACATGACTGAGCGACTGAAATTACTCACTGCCTGACTTTCATATATATATGTCTTGCCTTGAGAACCCCATGAACAGTATGAAAAGGCAAAATGATAGGATACTGAAAGAGAAACTCCCCAGGTCAGTAGGTGCCCAATATGCTACTGGAGATCAGTGGAGAAATAACTCCAGAAAGAATGAAGGGATGGAGCCAAAGCAAAAACAATACCCAGCTGTGGATGTGACTGGTGATAGAAGCAAGGTCCAATGCTGTAAAGAGCAATATTGCATAGGAACCTGGAATGTCAGGTCCATGAATCAAGGCAAATTGGAAGTGGTCAAACAAGAGATGGCAAGAGTGAATGTCAACATTCTAGGAATCAGCAAACTGAAATGGACTGGAATGGGTGAACTTAACTCAGATGACCATTATATCTACTACTGTGGGCAGGAATCCCTCAGAAGAAATGGAGTGGCCATCATGGTCAACAAAAGAGTCCGTAATGCAGTACTTGAACGCAATCTCAAAATTGACAAAATGATCTCTGATTGTTTCCAAGGCAAACCATTCAAAATCACAGTAATCCAAGTCTATGCCCCAACCAGTAACGCTGAAGAAGCTGAAGTTGAACGGTTCTATGGAGACCTACAAGACCTTTTAGAACTAACACACAAAAAAGATGTCCTTTTCATTATAGGGGACTGTAATGCAAAAGTAGGAAGTCAAGAAACACCTGGAGTAACAGGCAAATTTGGCCATGGAATACAGAATGAAGCAGGGCAAAGACTGATAGAGTTTTGCCAAGAAAATGCACTGGTCATAATAAACACCCTCTTCCAACAACACAAGAGAAGACTCTACACATGGACATCACCAGGTGGTCAACACCGAAATCAGATTGATTATATTCTTTGCAGCCAAAGATGGAGAAGCTCTATAGAGTCAGCAAAAACAAGACCAGGAACTGACTGTGGCTCAGACCATGAACTCCTTATTGCCAAATTCAGACTTAAATTGAAGAAAGTAGGGAAAACCACTAGACCATTCAGGTATGACCTAAATCAAATCCCTTATGATTATACAGTGGAAGTGAGAAATAGATTTAAGGGCCTAGATCTGATAGATAGAGTGCCTGATGAACTATGGAATGAGGTTCGTGACATTGTACAGGAGACAGGGATCAAGACCATTCCCATAGAAAAGAAATGCAAAAAAGCAAAATGGCTGGCTGGGGAGGCCTTACAAATAACTGTGAAAAGAAGAGAAGTGAAAAGCAAAGGAGAAAAGGAAAAACATAAACATCTGGATGCAGAGTTCCAAAGAATAGCAAGAAGAAATAAGAAAGCTTTCTTCAGCGATCAGTGCAAAGAAATAGAGGAAAACAACAGAATGGGAAAGACTAGGGATCTCTTCAAGAAAATCAGAGATACCAAAGGAACATTTCATGCAAAGATGGGCTCGATAAAGGACAAAAATGGTATGGACTTAACAGAAGCAGAAGATATTAAGAAGAGATGGCAAGAATACACAGAAGAACTGTACAAAAAGATCTTCATGACCCAGATAATCACGATGGTGTGATCAATCACCTAGAGCCAGACATCCTGGAGTGTGAAGTCAAATGGGCCTTAGAAAGCATCACTATGAACAAAGCTAGTGGAGGTGATGGAATTCCAGTTGAGCTATTCAAAATCCTGAAAGATGATGCTGTGAAAGTGCTGCACTCACTATGCCAGCAAATTTGGAAAACTCAGCAGTGGCCACAGGACTGGAAAGGTCAGTTTTCATTCCAGTCCCAAAGAAAGGCAATGCCAAAGAATGCTCAAACTACCGCACAGTTGCACTCATCTCACATGCTAGTAAAGTAATGCTCAAAATTCTCCAAGCCAGGCTTCAGCAATATGTGAACCATGAACTTCCAGATGTTCAAGCTGGTTTTAGAAAAGGCAGAGGAACCAGAGATCAAATTGCCAACATCCGCTGGATCATGGAAAAAGCAAGAGAGTTCCAGAAAAACATCTATTTCTGCTTTATTGACTATGCCAAAGCCTTTTACTGTGTCTATCACAATAAACTGTGGAAAATTCTTAAAGAGATGGGATTACCGGACCACTTGATCTGCCTCTTGAGAAATTTGTATGCAGGTCAGGAAGCAACAGTTAGAACTGGACATGGAACAACAGACTGGTTCCAAATAGGAAAAGGCGTATGTCAAGGCTTTATATTGTCACCCTGTTTATTTAACTTATATGCACAGTACATCATGAGAAACGCTGGACTGAAAGACACACAAGCTGGAATCAAGATTGCTGGGAGAAATATCAATCACCTCAGATATGCAGATGACACCACCCTTATGGCAGAAAGTGAAGAGGAACTGAATGAAAAGCCTCTTGATGAAAGTGAAAGTGGAGAGTGAAAAAGTTGGCTTAAAGCTCAACATTCAGAAAATGAAGATCACGGCATCCGGTCCCATCACTTCATGGGAAATAGATGGGGAAACAGTGGAAACAGTGTCAGACTTTATTTTTCTGGGCTCCAAAATCACTACAGATGGTGACTGCAGCCATGAAATTAAAAGACGCTTACTCCTTGGAAGGAAAGTTATGACCAACCTAGATAGCATATTCAAAAGCAAAGACATTACTTTGCCAACAAAGATTTGTCTAGTCAAGGCTATGGTTTTTCCTGTGGTCATGTATGGATGTGAGAGTAGGACTGTATAGAAGGCTGAGCGCCGAAGAATTGATGCTTTTGAACTGTGGTGTTGGAGAAGACTCTTGAGAGTCCCTTGGATTGCAAGGAGATGCAACCAGTCCATTCTGAAGGAGATCAGCCCTGGGATTTCTTTGGAAGGAATGATGCTAAAACTGAAACTCCAATACTTTGGCCACCTCATGCGAAGAGTTGACTCATTGGAAAAGACTCTGATGCTGGGAGGGATTGGTGGCAGGAGGAGAAGGGGACGACAGAGGATGAGATGGCTGGATGGCATCACTGACTTATGAACGTGAGTCTGAGTGAACTCCAGGAGTTGGTGATGGACAGGGAGGCCTGGCGTGCTGCGATTGATGGTGTCGCAAAGAGTCGGACACGACTAAGCGACTGATCTGATCTGATATGTATATGTATATGTATATATAATGTTTGTTTTTTCTAATTTATCATGTAAGGCCAGTGTTTCCTATTGATTTTTTTGTTTTCTGGATAATCTGTCCAGTGATTAAGTGGGTTGGGGTGCTAAATTCTCCTACTATTGGGTTACTGCCAATTTTTTTCCCTTTGTCTATATTTAGTTGCTCCTATATTGGTTGCATATATATTTATGATGGTTATGTATTCTTGGCTTGATTCCTTTATCATTATGTAAAATAGTTTTTTTATCTCGTTACACTCCTTGTTTTAAAGTCTGTTTTGTTTGATGTAAGTATTGCTGCCCTGACTTTATTTTCAATTCCATGTGCATGAAATACACTTTTTTCATCCTCTCACTTTCAGTGTCTTTAGATCTGAAGTGACTCTATTGTATAGAATATATATATATATATATATGTTTTATTTTTATATCATTCAGCCACTCTGTTTTTTGATTGGAGCACTTTGTCCATTTACTTCTTTTTTTTTTTTAATAGAAAATTATTTAATTAGTATACATGTGTTCCCCATCCTGAACCCTCCTCCCTCCTTCCTCCCCACACCATCCCTCTGGGTCGTTCCAGTGCACCAGCCCCAAGCATCCAGCATCGTGCATTGAACCTGGACTGGCATCTCGTTTCATACATGACGTTTCACATGTTTCAATGCCATTCTCCCAAATCTTCCCACCCTCTCCCTCTCCCACAGAGTCCATAAGACTGTTCTATACATCAGTGTCTCTTTTGCTGTCTCGTATACAGGGTTATCGTTACCATCTTTCTAAATTCCATATATATGCGTTAGTATACTGTATTGGTGTTTTTCCTTATGGCTTACTTCACTCTGTATAATAGGCTCCAGTTTCATCCACCTCATTAGAACTGATTCAAATGTATTCTTTTTAATGGCTGAGTAATACTCCATTGTGCATATGTACCACAGCTTTCTTATCCATTCATCTGCTGATGGACATTTAGGTTGCTTCCATGTCCTGGCTATTATAAACAGTGCTGCGATGAACATTGGGGTACACGTGTCTCTTTCCCTTCTGGTTTCCTCAGTGTGTATGCCCAGCAGTGGGATTGCTGGATCATAAGGCAGTTCTATTTCCAGTTTTTTAAGGAATCTCCACACTGTTCTCCATAGTGGCTGTACTAGTTTGCATTCCCACCAACAGTGTAAGAGGGTTCCCTTTTCTCCACACCCTCTCCAACATTTATTATTTGTAGACTTTTGGATCGCAGCCATTCTGACTGGTGTGACAGTCAGATGGACTGTCAAATGGACACACACCTGTCCATTTACTTCTAAAGTAATTATTGATGGGATGTACTTATTGCCCTTTTAATTGTCTTGGGATTGCTTTTATAGTTCCTTTTCTTCCTTTTTTTTTCTTTGCTCTTCTCCCTTATTTCACTATATTTAATGTTATGCTCCAATTCCTTTCTCTTTTTTGTGTGCATGTATTATTTTTGATTACTGTGATGTTTATATATAGCAATATCTCTCTATATATATTAATATACATATACATATATAATTATTTTGGAATATTGACCTCTTAAGTTTAGATACATTTTATCAACCCTGCATTATTACTTCTCCCCCTGAAGTTACTGTTTTTACTTCATATTTTACATCTTTTTGTGTATCCCTTAACAACTTATTTTGCATATAGATAGTTTTTGTCTTTAAACCTTCCTCCTTATTTTATCAGTTTTCTTTACCTAACCACAGTTCAGCTGGAAACCTTACAAACTTGTGAATTGTATATAAAAGCCACCCAGTACTTACTCCCACCTCACTGGGCAACATATATCTCCTAATAGCATTGTTTCTGTCTCAGATCACACTTTTATATATGTTACCAAATCAATCCTACTTTGAATATGAAATCTTCAGTAGTGATTTCTGAACATTTTTCAGCTAAATTTTATTATCCGATAAGATCTTTAAAGCTTAACACTAAAACCTGTATGATTGTAGCTGGAAATTGCATTGGAGGAAAAAAAAAATCAAAAATATTGCCCTGGGAAATTAGTCCTTCACCTTGATGCCTAAGCCTTTTTTGCCTTTTTTTTCCAAATAGTTTTTCCAACACTATTTTTCCATAGCATATTCATTTTTAAAGTGTGTATTTTTTGAGAGCTTTCAGTATTTGAGCTGTTGTCACACTTGATTTAAAATCATGTTTTCAGTAGCCTTAGGGAAACACCATTTCCCACCATTCTAATTGACATGTTTTTTGAGAGTATATTTATGCACTAAACCAAACATCCCATTACACAGTTTAAATGTGTCATTAAAAGATGTATGTCCTTAATAAATGAAGTATAATATCCATGGAGAGGGTGGTAAAGAAAAAAATATTTTAAAATTTGTGATTTGGTATTTCCTAGACTTGCTGCTTATGTGTTTTCTCAATATTTTTAGTGGAAATATTGCTAGAATATAGAAATAATATAGTTGTTGAGGGGGGCTCAAAGGAGATGGGAGAAAGGAAGAGACATTTACCTAGGACTGATGTAATGATAACAAAAACATAAATCATGTTTTCATTCAATAGCCTGAGAATTTGCTCTGCCTGTCAAGTTATTGTCAATATGTTTGTGATATGATTCTCTAAAATGCAAAAGATAAGCAGTCTATTTACTTTTGAAAACTTGAAGTTTAAGAATATAATGTCATTTAGAGTTTGGGGAATTATTTATACCATTTGTTCACAATTAGTCTTCAATAGGAAGTGTCATTCTGATGGGGTAAAGGAAAATAAAAAGTTGTCCATTTTATTACCATTTACTATAGGAATGAATTGCTGACAATAAAAATATCTCTCCCATGTCACATAATAATAACCTAAGTTGGTATTGCCAAAAGATGCTAATGGTAAAATTTTAAATTTGTTAGTAAGAAGTAGCTTGTTTTTACTTCCTTTTAATATTATTTCATTATATCTGTGTTAAATATATTTCATTACATGTAAGTACAAAAATTTTGAAACGGCAAGGTTCATTTCTTAAAGAGAACCATCAGGAATCCAAAAAATTTGGAACAGTGTTGTGTAAAATAAATTAAGACATTTTTGGCCTCATGATTCATCAGAATCATTTACTTCTTGAATCTACTTAATGTTTTATCCTAATCTGTTGAATTAAAAAGTCTTTGGATGCTTCACGAGTTTTCATGTTACTGTTGCTAAGTTTATAGTTCTTCAAAATTGGGCAATATAATGGAATAGTTTTAAAACTAGGAAAGCAAAATAATGTTTTATGTATAAAAGTATTTTCTTTTATATTTTAAAAGAAATATTTAAATATTTCTCAAGCATATGTTTTAAAATTAATTGGGATGTGTGTGCACATCAAATATCTTTAGTTGAAGAACATATCTCCTCTATGTCTAGGCAAATTTTAAGGAATTAAAGAAGTTAAAAAAATTTTTTTAATTAATAAATGCACCCAACATGAGGTCATATCAATATGCAAAGTACATACTAACAAATCTAAAAGACTAAATTGATAGCAGTACAACAATAGTAGAAAACTACCCTATGTTCAATTATAAATAGAACATTCAAGCAAATGTGAATAGCACTATATAAACCTAACAAATACAAGCAGAACTTTGCACCCAACAACAGAATAATACCTATTCTCTTCAGTCACACATGGAATGGTCTCAAGGCTAGATCACTTGTTAAGTCACAAAAAAGTCTTAACAAATTTATTAGAATATAGGCTTTGACATTTATCCACCTAACACCAAGCCTAAAATTTACTTGTTCCAGTTACCAACTTATTTGAGGAAGCAATGATTCAAAAATTTCAAAATTTATGAGAAATTCACCATAATTTGAAGAAACTAAACAATATGTAATTTAGTGATTTTTAAATTTTTCATTTAAAATTGAATATTCAATTGAATATTGAATAATACAATATTGAATACAATTACAAAAAGTACGATATTTAATACAAATACATGTAAATCATATAATGATTTTTTGTCAGTGTTAGGCATCCTGTGAAAATTTCTGTGTATTTCTACAAAATTGTTGTTATTTTACTCATTATTCAGTACTATATCTCACAGTAGGAGACACGTTATGCTCAATTTATATCCAAATGATTATTGAAATACAGAAGCTTTGAATGCACTCTATATTTGCACATCATTTGGGGAGTCCTGTTCTTTCCTATCTGTATAACTAAGAGCTGCCACTGTTACACTGTAGATACCACTCTACAAATATTAGAGAAGGTTGTATGAGAATACATAACAACTGTAGCCAGGACTGAATCTGTCCTGTGGGGTATTTTTTCCTAATCCACAGAGAGACTAGTGACACAACTCAGAATGTCATCAACAAAACTGAGATGGAAAAGGGATGTGCATAGTTCAAGGTACTGTCTACCAGTTCAACTGGCCAATTTCTGTCTTAAAATTAGATACATTGCTCCTAAAGGAAGGCAAATGCTTGCTATATGAGAGCCATCATAGATAATATTTCATCTATCTGTTTGGTAATAATTATAACTTTGAGTTTGGGAAAGTTTGGAGTAGTTTTCAAAGTAGAAAGCATTTAGATTATGTGGTATATTTTTTACAAAGTGATTTCTGTTTTAATATCTTAATCCCAGATTTCAAATTTAATTGGGATGCTCATAGAAACAAATATTTTATGCAACTGTGCTTTTAGTGCTTGTATCTCTGTTAGATACGTTTCTTGAAGAAACTTAATGTGATATAATGAGCCAGAACTAATTCCATAAGCAAGACAAATTCTCTTGTTTAACTTGTATGATATTTAATAACCAAAATTAGCATCATGAACTCATGCACTTCCCAACTGTAATGTTTTTCTTAAAAATAGATTTACAGTATTTTGAGCAGATAGTGAAACATATCCAACATATCTGATAAAGTATGTATTTTAATGTGAACAATCAATGAGTAATAAATATGATAATCTTATAAATACTTTAACTTCATTGCCTTCCATCTATACGTAATAGAACATGAATTCATAATAGCATCTGAAAATATATGCATTTAGTCAAATCACTACACTGTAAAAGTTAGTGAGCTGAAACCCAGAGAAGCTATGATCTGTAACACCCCTAGGCAGTGGAATTCTAATACTGGAATACAGGTTTCTTGGCCAAATCATTTTATACAGTGCTCACAAATTGCATGGAAGGTAATTTTCATTGACTAAATCTCCTATGATATGCATTTTAAAGTTACATTTATTTATATTTAGTAAGATTTTCTTTAGTAAGCGTTATTAAATCATGGTGATAGAGTGAAAAAATTATTTGTCCTAATAGAGAAATGGTGCATATGAATACCAAAATAAGGTTTGGAAAATATCTTGATAGGCTTTTATAAAGTAGGCATAATAATTGATGTTTTCTTGGGGAGAAAATTTAACAATTCAAATACTACTTTACCTGATTCAGGACTCCTTAAATACTTTACTCCATTATTTCTGATGTGTTTTGTTTTTCAGGTGTTTAAAATCTAGGTAGCCAACTTCATGGCCATAAAGCTTTCATATATTGTGATGTTTGAAATATCTTACATATCTCCTTTTTCTTTACTAATTTTGATGGGTGTTTTTAGCAGTTTAATTTATTGATATTGACCAAATAATCTATTTTTTAAAATCTTCCCCATATGACTTTGTTGTGAATGTTTCATTTCTGAAAAATAAATTATTTCATCATATAAAAGTGTTTGCATGTTTTAAAATTTTGGAAATTAAAATGTGATTCTGCTTTTTTTCCTAATTTCTATTTTCAGTTTTGTGCACTTAACCATTTTATTGCATCCCCAGTACAATTTTAAGACTTAAAGAATTTCCTCTGGAACTTCTCTGGTCTTTTTGGCTTCCATATTTTTGTTGAAAACTCAGCCATCAATTCTATTATTGTTAATATGAAAAGAATATATCTTTGTTATTCAGTTGCCAAGTTGCGTCCAACACTTCGTGATCCTATGGACTACAGGATACGAGGCTTCCCTGTCCCTCATCATGTACCATAGTTAACCTGAGTTCATGTCCATTGCATCAGTGATGCCATGCAACCATCTCATCCTCTGTCATCCTCTTCTCCTCCTGCCTCAATCTTTCCCAGCATCAGGGTCTTTTCCATTGTGTTGGCTCTTCACCTCAGGTGGCCATATTGTTGGAGCTTCAGCTTCAGCATCAATCCTTCCAATTAATATTCAGAGTTGATTTCCTTTAAGATTGACTGGTTTTATCTCCTCACTGTCCAGGGGACTCACAAGAGTCTTATCCAGCACCACAGTTTGAAAGCATCAATTCTTCAACACTCTGCCTTCTTTATGGTTCAGCTCTCACAACTGTACATGAGTACTGGAAAGACCATAGTTTTGACTATATCACTTTATTGGCAAAGTGATGTCTTTGCTTTTTAATATACTGTCTATGTTTGTCATTGATTTCCTGCTAAGAAGCAATTGTCTTCTAATTTCATGGCTGCAGTCATCATCTAC
This sequence comes from Bos javanicus, assembly GCF_032452875.1. Lineage (NCBI taxonomy): Eukaryota > Metazoa > Chordata > Mammalia > Artiodactyla > Bovidae > Bos > Bos javanicus. The sequence continues at coordinate 33,092,350 of NC_083875.1, read as the reverse complement.
AGTGATTTTAAGACCACAAGAAGAGGAAATCTGTCACTACTTCTACCTTTTCCCCTTATATTTACTGTGAAATGATGAGACTGGATGCCATGAACTTAGTTAATTATTTTTTTTTAATATTTAGATTTAATCCAGCTTTTTCACTCCCCTCCTTCATCCTCATCAGCAGCTTCTTTAGTTTCCTTTTGGTTTCTGCCATTACAGTAGTGTCATACACATATCTGGGTTTGTTGATAATTTCTCACAGGAATATCAACATCCACACTCCTGGCAGTGTCTTTACCACCTACATTCTTTGATGACTTAAAAGATTTTGAATACACTTTTAGTATATAAATATATACTTATAGTAAATGCCATCATGTTAGTATTATAGACATTGGACCACATTCTATTTATGCCAAGCATCAATGTATTTCTTTATATGCATATGAATATTACAACTTCTATAACATATTACTTCAGATATATAATACTAAACATTATATTGTGCTGACACTACATATTAATTAATTTCTCCAACACACCATTTTCTGCAATTTAATCATAGGGAGTGTGTGTGTGTGTGTGAGACTGATTTGCTCAAGGTTTATTGAATTTATGAAATTTGTGGGTTTCTCTCTTCTATACATTTATAAAATTATATAAAATTTTCTTGTACTCTTTTCAAGCAACTGTTTTGCTTCATTCTGTATATTCTTTCTTTACACATATTACAAATTCTGACAGTATGCCATCTGTCTTTCAATCTTTGCTGTTTTTTTTTCTATTCTTAACTCTTTGTGCTTAAATTTCAATTATATTAATCTATTTAATTCTATTTTGCAATATCTGAGATTTAATTAAAACCACTCAATAAAATGGTGGTCTTAAGTACTGTTTTATAACTCAGGAATGTCGAGCTTCTATTCTATTCAAATTCTTAACCAAATTCTTCATTTTAACAATTCATTCTTCCTATATTTTATTCAGTTCAGTTCAGTCACTCAGTCATGTCCAACTCTTTGCGAACCCATGAACTGCAGCACGCCAGGCCTCCCTGTCCATCAAAAACTCCTGGAGTTTACCCAAACTCATGTCCATTGAGTCGGTGATGCCATCCAATTAAGTCATCCTCTGTCGTCCTCTTCTCCTCCTGCCTTCTAATCTTTCCCAACATCAGGGTCTTTTCAAATGAGTTAGCTCTTCGCATCAGGTGGCCAAAATATTGGAGTTTCAGTTTCAACATCAGTCCTTCCAATGAACACCCAGGTCTGATTTCCTTTACGATGAACTGGTTGGATCTCCTTGCAGTCCAAGGGACTCTCAGTAGTCTTCTCCAACACCACAGTTCAAAAGCATCGGTTCTTAGGTGCTCAGATTTCTTTATAGTCAACTCTCACATCCATACAGGATTAATGGCCATAGCCTTGACTAGATGGACCTTTGTTGACAAAGCAATTTTTAATATGCTCTTCAGGTTGGTCAAAACTTTCCTTCCAAGGAGTAAGCATCTTTTTATTTCATGGCTGCAATCACCATCTGCAATGATTTTGGAGCCCAGAAAAATAGTCAGCCACAATTTCCCCATCTATTTGCCATGAAGTGATGGGACCAGATGCCATGATCTTAGTTTTTTGAATGTTGAGCTTTAGGCCAACTTTTTCACTATCCTCTTTCACTTTCATCAAGAGGCTCTTTAGTTCTCTTCACTTTCTCCCGTAAGGGTGGTGTCGTCTGCGTATCTGAGGTTATTGATATTTCTCCCAGCAATCATGATTCCAGCTTGTGCTTCCTCCAGGCAAGCATTTCTCATGATGTACTCAGCATATAAGTTAAATAAGCAGGGTGACAATATACAGCCTTGTCGTACTCCTTTTCCTATTTGGAACCAGTCTGTTGTTCCATGTCCAGTGCTGATTGTTGCTTCCTGATCTGCATACAGGTTTCTCAAGAGGCAGGTCAGGTGGTCTGGTATTCCCATCTCTTTCAGAATTTTCTACAATTTATTGTGATCCACACAGTCAAAGGCTTTGGCCTAGTCAATAAAGCAGAAATAGATGTTTTTTCTGGAACTCTCTTGTTTTTTTTGATAATCCAGCGGATGTTGGCAATTTGATCTCTGGTTGCTCTGCCTTTTCTAAAACCAGCTTGAACATCTGGAAGTTCACGGTTCACATATTGCTGAAGCTTGGAGTGTTGGCTTGAAGTATTTTGAGCTTGGAGTACTGGCTCGGAGTATTTTGAGCATTACTTTACTAGCGTATGAGATGAGTGCAATTGTGCTGTAGTTTGTTGAAGACTATTGAGATTCCCTTGGACTGCAAGGAGATCCAACCAGTGCATTCTAAAGGAGATCAGCCATGGCTGTTTTTTGGAAGGAATGATGCTAAAGCTGAAACTCCAGTACTTTGGCCACCTCATGAGAAGAGTTGACTCATTGGAAAAGACTCTGATGCTGGAAGGGATTGAGGGCAGGAGGAAAAGGGGATGATGGAGGATGAGATGGCTGGAGAGCATCACCGACTTGATGGATGTGAGTTTGAGTGAACTCTGGGAGATGGTGATGGACAGGGAGGCCAGGCATGCTGCAATTCATGGGGTTACAAAGAGTCGGACACGATTGGGCGACTGAACTGAAATGAGCTGAACTTGAGCATTCTTGGCATTGCCTTTCTTTCCTTTTTTTTTTCTTTTTAATAAATTTTAACTTTACAATATTGTATTGGTTTTGCCATATATCAAAATGAATCCTCCACAGGTATACATGTGTTCCCCATCCTGAACCCTCCTCCCTCCTCCCTCCCCATACCATCCCTCTGGGTCGTCTCAGTGCACCAGCACCTTTCTTTGGGATTGGAATGAAAACTGACCTTTTCCAGTCCTGTGGCCACTGCTCAGTTTTCCAAATTTGCTGGCATATTCAGTGCAGCACTTTACAGCATCATCTTTCAGGATTTGAAATAGCTCACTGGAATTCCATCACATCCACTAGCTTTGTTCGTAGTAATGCTTCCTAAGGCCCACTTGACTTCACATTCCAGGATGTCTGGCTCTAGGTGAGTGATCACACCATCGTGAATATCTAGGTCGTGAAGATCTATTTTGTACAATCCTTCTGTGTATTCTTGCCACATCTTCTTAATATCTTCTGCTTCTGTCAGGTCCATACCATTTCTGTCCTTTATTAAGCCCATCTTTGCATGAAAAGATCCCTTGGTATCTCTAATTTTGTTGAAGAGATCTCTAGTCTTTCCATTCTATTGTTTTCCTCTATCTCTTTGCATTGATCGCTGAGGAAGGCTTTCTTAATCTCTCCTTGCTATTCTTTGGAACTCTGCATTCAGATGCTTATATCTTTTCTTTTCTCCTTTGTTTTTCGCTTCTCTTTTCACAGATATTTGTAAGGCCTCCTCAGACAGCCATTTTGCTTTTTTGTATTTCATTTTCTTGGGGATGGTCTTGATCCCTGTCTCCTGTACAATGTCATGAACCTCCATCCAGAGTTCATCAGGCACTCTATCAGGTTTGCTCCTGCTGCTGCTGCTAAGTCACTTCAGTCGTGTCCGACTCTGTGCAGCCCCATAGACTGCAGCCCACCAGGCTCCGCCGTCCCTGGGATTCTCCAGGCAAGAACATTGGAGTGGGTTGCCATTTCCTTCTCCAGTGCATAAAAGTGAAAAGTGAAAGTGAAGTTGCTCAGTCATATCTGACTCTTCCCGACCCCATGGACTGCAGGCCACCAGGCTCCTCTATCCATGGGATTTTCCAGGCAAGAGTACTGGAGTGGAGTGCCATTGCCTTCTCCCTATCAGATCTAGTCCCTTAAATTTATTTCTCACTTCCACTGTATAATCATAAGGGATTTGATTTAGGTCATACCTGAATGGTTTAGTGGGTTTCCCCACTTTCTTCCATTTAAGTCTGACTTTGGCAATAATGAGTTCATTATCTGAGCCACAGTCAGCTCCCGATCTTGTTTTTGCTGACTGTATAGAGCATCTCCATTTTTGGCTGCAAAGAATATAATCAATCTGATTTTGGTGTTGGCCATCTGGTGATATCCATGTGTAGAGTCTTCTCTTGTGTTGTTTGACGAGGGTATTTCCTATGACCAGTGCATTCCCTCTTCTCTTTATCCTGCTTCATTCTTTACTCCAAGACCAAGTTTGCCTGTTACTCCAGGTGTTTCTTGACTTCCTACTTTTGCACTCCAGTCCCTTATAAAAAGGACACCTTTTTTGGGTGCTAGTTCTAAAAGGTCTTGTAGGTCTTCATAGAACTGTTCAGCTTCAGCTTCTTCAGTGTCACTGATTGGGGCATAGACTTGGATTACCATGATATTGAATGATTTGTCTTGGGGATATGAAAACCTTAATTAAAGTATACATTGTAGTATCTGGGACTTGAATTCTAAACTCTGTCTGCCTTACATTTTAGCTGTCCACCTCCTTTTATAAAGGAGTTTCCTTGATGTTTCTCTCTCAACATATGAAGAGTTTGGACATTTTTAGATGTAGAAAATGACTTCTATGCACAATTTGAGGCTCCCACCATGGAATTCCTCCTTCAAAGCCTCAGCCTCCACATCAAATTTCTCCTCTTATTCCTCATTCCAAGAGGTCCGTATATTCTTTTTAGAGCTTTATTCTCTGATGTTCCTATGAACTGACTGAATTATACCTCCACACAAAAGTACCTATTGTTTCAAGAATCATATATCCTTCAGTTGCTGTTCACTACTGCCTTTTCAAATTTTTAGCTTTTATTTTGTTTTATAGTAGAAAGCTTAATTCAAAAGATAAGCTATCTCATAACTAGAACTGGAATTCCCCAACAAACCTGCCCCTTTATTGTATCAGTGTCCCACCCAAATAAGCAAAAACAACCAACTCTCTAAGTAAGAAGGAATGTAAAGTATATTAGAAACAGTTGGGAAATTTGTTAGGAACTAGGTGTGTTTGCACAACCAGAAACATTTCATGACAAGGCAAAAACTAAACTTTGAATTAAAGGTAAAAAATACTGTAATTAAATGACAAGCATCATTCCCTGGAAGACAAAAATCAGACATTCCTCAGATAATGTCCATTCTTTTTTATTCAATAACAAAGGATATTTTGGAAGAGTTCATTGAAAAGAATCTGACCATGTAAGTTGATTTGTCCTACATTTGTAGTTATCCAACTCTAAGCATTTCAACCACTAATTGATGCTATCATAGAAAACAATCAAGCATTAGACAGTTGGTTATATGGTGTTCTTTAAGTAGACACTCATAGATTTGCTGATTTTGCAACTAAAAGAGGGGAATATAATAAATTATACTTGTGTTTCTAGTACCTGGAAATTTTGAACATCACTTTGGATTAGAGATAATGGAAAGAATAGGGTAGACAAACTTCTAACCCAAACTTAGTAAAGGAATTATCAGAAGTATAAATAGTAGGTATTCTAAGAATAGATCAGTTCATAACTTATCTCAGCATTCTCACCTTTCTTTTTTCTTGTAAAGTTGTATAAAAGGAAAGGGGAAATGAAGAGTGCTTTTATTTGGGGACAAGTAAGTTTATTTATTTAGATGATTAGGAAGGATGAAGTATCTTGTCCTCAAAACATCAAATATTAAAATTTGTTTATTTTTTAAGATCTCATAAAATGTGTATGGAAACATTTTGATAAATGATAGAGTGAATTTATTTTCACCTTATTTCACAGAATTTCTACATGCAGTAGTGGTCTTATATGTTAAATATCCCTGCTGTTGGGAAAGGCTTAACTGATACATGTAGCTGTGTGTGAGGATTTTCTTGCCCCCAGATCTTTCCTCCTCATACTTCAACAGTAGCATTCCTGCTATAAGATCATTGTACAATCACAAAAGAAAAGAAAAAAAAAAAAAGCCTAATTTAAATCTCCTGGTTCATAGTAAATGGTTAATTAATTCTAATAAGATACCTGAAAACATTATCAAAAAAATCCATACCAACATCTGAAGAATTCATAGTGTAATCCATAAATGATAGTGTGGCAATGTTGTTTGTTTGATTTAAAGTTAAAATTTGTTGAGTAATACTAAACCGGTCTTACTTGTTCTGTATTTCCGAACTGAGAATAATATGTAAAACAGTGCTATCCCATCAGTAAAATAGAGAACTAAAAGGTATGTAAATATCTCAACAAAATATTGAATGTCCTGTCCTAGCATTTTGATGTAGGTTTAAGTCTGTCTGGATCTAATATCTGGTTTCTTCTTGGACTATCAATATTTAATAACCTGAAACTAAAGGGAAAATGGTAAATGTAGAAAATATTATCTTGGTGTGTTCAGTATATTATGTTCTCTTTAGTTAGATCACATGTTTATCTCTTCATATGTGGGGAGAAAGTACACTGAAGAGCATTAGCCATTTCTGTCAACAGAAATAAAATGTCCTTAAGTTGCCAGGACTAACTTCATTGATATCCACAATTGCTGGAAGCATTACCCCAGATCTCAGTATATTTTTAGTTTTCCCTTTCTTCTTTTTCTTTATTTAAGCCAAGCATCATTAATTTTATGGCTAAGGGCAGAATATTATCTCAGTGAATTGCAGTATTTTAAAAATTCCATGTAATTGAAGATTGTACTACTTGCTAAAAAGTACACTGAACTTATTTAAAAGTACTTTTGATGCTTTTTACTATGTTATAATATTTAATAAAAAGGGAAATTTACCATATTTAGTAAAAAAGAAAATTTTATACTTAAAACACAGTTGTTAGCTTTATGAATGCATGATTATCTTTCAACTAACATAAAAACCTGTCTTATGTTCTTATATATTTTGTCTATCATTACACACTGATTAATTTAAATATAACCTTGAATTTCAGTCATTAGAAATTTAGCAAATCAGGATTAGTTTGGGTGTGTCTATATATGTATTTACTTATAAACCTACTTGTGTCAACACATGTAAATGTACATACTGTGAGACTTTATACAAATTTTCAAATGTATGAGAGAAGACAGAAAGGTGTAAGGGGCAAAGCATAGATTTTTGGAATTAGATTGCTTAAAGCCATCATTTCATAACTTACTAATAAATTACTAGCAAGTTATTTAGTACACCTCCACTGAATCATCAAAAAAACAAGAGAGTTCCGGAAAACATCTATTTCTGCTTTATTGACTAGGCCAAAGCCTTTGACTGTGTGGATCACAATCAGCTGTGGAAAATTCTGAAAGAGATGGGAATACTTGACCACCTGACCTGCCTCTTGAGAAATCTGTATGCAGGTCAGGAAGCAACAGTTAGAACTGGACATGGAACAACAGACTGGTTCCAAGTAGGAAAAGGAGTACGTCAAGGCTGTATATTGTCACCCTGCTTATTTAACTTATATGCAGAGTACATCATGAGAAACGCTGGACTAGAAGAAGCACAAGCTGGAATCAAGATTGCCAGGAGAAATATCAATAACCTCAGATATGCAGATGATACCACCCTTATGGCAGAAAATCATGGGAAATAGATGGGGAAACAGTGGAAACAGTATCAGACTTTATTTTTGGAGGCTCCAAAATCACTGCAGATGGTGACTGTAGCCATGAAAGTAAAGGACGCTTACTCCTTGGAAGAAAAGTTATGACCAACCTAGATAGCATATTGAAAAGCAGAGACATTAGTTTGCCATCAAATGTCCGTCAAGTCAAAGCTATGGTTTTTCCAGTGGTCATGTATGGATCCGAGAGTTGGACTCTGAAGAAAGCTGAGCACCAAAGAATTGATGCTTTTGAACTGTGGTGTTGGAGAAGACTCTTGAGAGTCCCTTAGACTCCAAGGAGATCCAACCAGTCCATCCTAAAGGAGATCAGCCCTGGGATTTCTTTGGAAGGAATGATGCTAAAGCTGAAACTCCAGTACTTTGGCCACCTCATGCGAAGAGTTGACTCATTGGAAAAACTCTGATGCTGGGAGGGATTAGGGGCAGGAGGAGAAGGGGACGACAGAGGATGAGATGGCTGGATGGCATCACCGACTCGATGGACGTGAGTTTGAGTCAACTCTGGGAGTTGGTGATGGACAGGGAGGCCTGGCGTGCTGCAATTCATGGGGTCGCAAAGAGTCGGACATGACTGAGCCACTGAACTAAACTAACTAAGCCATATTTTTAGAGCATTGCTATGAAGAGCAAATGATATATTACATGCAAATTGCATTATGTATAAAATAAAATACTTTGATATCAAAGTTACTGATTTTGAAAAATATTTATAACATATATAATAGTTACACTTTACTTTCATTATGCTCTCTAACCCATTTCCTGACTTTGCAATTTTTCTGGTTAGAAAGCTAGCACAGTTATTTTTTCTATATATAGCTAAGTTATTCTCTAGCCAGCAGGCAAAAAGAGTTAGTGGCACATTGTGTCCAGAGAGTTTATTATACCAGTCTTTTAAATGAGAAAAATTTTAGCTAGAAAGAATTGACATACAATAAGAGTGAACATTTTCTTACATCCTTGCTGGCATGGTGACTGTAAAATTTTATTTTGAGCGTATATATCTTATAAATTATTGATATGTAAAGAAACAGCAAGTTAATGGCTTGACTGGAGCCATCAGTTGAGGTAGGTAAATAGATGATAGGTATGTAGATAGATACATAGAAAGAATGTTTTGTCAATATTTTCACTCCCATTATCATGGATTTTCCTTGCAAGCCATCTCGTAAGCAAGTTACTTGCTAGAACAATTCTCATTTTCCAGGTGGGAAAGTCACTTAGAAATGTAAATGGAATTCCCAGAACTTCATCACCACTTGATTCTGAAGTGGTGACAATTTTTTAATTGGATAAAATAGTATTTCCATTCTAAATAAAGTAAAAGTTTTTTTTTTTTTTTAAATAATACAAAATGTGTCATCCCATGGCTTCCCAAAAGGCTATCCAAAGGACAAATATTTTACATAAATGAATCACACTTATAAATACAAAAGATCTAGCTTCTCTCTCCCATTCTTTGCCCCTCATAGAATGTACCAAGGAGCCTCTGGGTACAGTAGGGAGTTGCTTTTACAGACAAGTCAAATCACACTCCAGTTTACAGTTGTATTGAAAGAGTAGGCTTCTGGATTAAAACCAAACACTGAATAGAGAAAATCAAATCGGAAAATGCCTTCTTTCCATAATGCTAAAAATACTACTTTATCTGAGTTTTCTGATAACTGCTTTTTAGAAATGTTGGCTAAGTTTAATTAAGTCATGTTATAACTAAAGCAGCTGATGTAACTATTGATGTCAGAATAAATAAAATATCAAATTATATTTTTATTGGGAAAACAAAGTTACACTTCTATAATCACCCCCACTTTACTACCCATTCATATGTGTTCATTTTATGATTAGGGCAACCATTTAAAAGTTAACGGGTGCAGTGTTAGCTACCTGCTGCTTCCACATATTTATAAGCTAACATACACAACTTACACTCCTAAATATTGGAGTAACATCTTACAGAAATACCCAAATGAACCTTTTGGCCGACATGATAACATAAGATTTAGGGCCCTGAGCAGGCTAAATGTAACCGTATTAATATATTTTTTAAAGTGTTTTAAGTCACACTATGATTAGTTAACAAAGGCATTTACTGTGTTAATGAAGGGGAAATTACTTGTACTGAATTAGTTGATATTTTTTCTAATTATGGCACTGCAGGTGTTTGTATCTACAGATTGTTCTGATAAAGTAATTAGGTCTAGCAAGTGTGTGAATTACATTTGGTTAAATTAGTTTATTACCAGATAGGAATTTAATGAAGTGGAAATGTATCTTTCCAGGTTATGCACTAGTCATCAGAGGTTACAATGACCATTTACTATGATGTTAGGAAGTAAGTTCAAATTAGGTAGCAGAATTGACTTAGGACAAAATTTCATTCTTGAAGAGACTTTTATATTTCTTTTGAGAAATATAAATCAAACAATAAGCGGTACAAATTTCTAGTTTTTCTCTACCACCCAGTCACTTAATCCGATGATCTTTCTTAACACCCGTAGAGTGTAATCAGACACATGTTGACTCTCTGTGTTCAGGTAAAGTATTAAACCATTATCTTGATGCAGTTACTAATTTAGCTACAAGGAAAATTTAGTCAGTTTCCCTGGAAGCCAAAACAAGACACAAAAAGACTTCAGCCAGTGATGAACTGCCTAATACACAGATACACAAAACTAAGTCTGGTCTACAATTCTGATTTCTCTAACAGTCCACATTAATTATATGAGGTAAAAGCAGGTTATATTTTTCCTTTTTCTCATGTAAAAGTAGCACACGTATTCATCATGATTCCATTTTCCCCTGCCTATTAGGAAAACCAGATCTAAATTTCATACTTACTTAAAGTTCCCCTTAAAATCATTTCTCCCACAAATATAGGTCACACACCAAGATCCAGGAATTAAGAAAAGCTAAAATTAACACAAAAATAAACATGTGCACACAGCATTCAAAGTCTAAGTTCGTGAGTAGACACAGTGTTCTGCTTCCTACCATCCTCTAATCCCCGTTTTTATGATTGAGATTTTGCTTTTCCCCCTATTTTGCTTTATACGATTAGTCTGTATTACATGCTTTAAAATAATCATATTTAGATGGTGATTGCAGCCATGAAACTAAAAGACGCTTGCTCCTTGGAAGGAAAGTTATGACCAACCTAGATATCATATTAAAAAGCAGAGACATTACTTTGCCACAAAGGTCCATCTAGTCAAGGGTATGGTTTTTCCAGTAGTCATGTATGGATGTGAGAGTTGGACTATAAAGAAAGTAGAGCACCGAAGGATTGATGCTTTTGAATCGTGGTGTTGGAGAAGACTCTTGAGAGTCCCTTGGACTGCAAGGAGATCCAACCAGTCCATCCTAAGGGAGATCAGTCCTGGGTGTTCATTGGAAGGACTGATGTTGAAGCTGAAACTCCAATACTTTGGCCACCTGATGTGAAGAGCTGACTCATTTGAAAAGACCCTGATTCTGGGAAAGATTGTGGGCAGGAAAAGGGGACGTCAGAGGATGAGATGATTCAATGGCATCACCGACTCAATGGATATGGATTTGGGTAGTCTCTGGCAGTTGGTGATGGACAGGGAGGCCTGGTGTGCTGCGGTTCATGGGGTCACAAAGAGTTGGACGCAACTGAGCAACTGAACACTACCTAATCAATACAGTATTAAGTCATGTACTAACTTTTGTTAACTGTTTACAATGTTGCATTGGTTTCTGCCACACAATGTGAATCAGCTATAAGTATACATATATCCCTTCCTTCCAACCCCACACCCTATCCACCCACTCTGAGTTGTCACATAGCACCTGCTTGACCTTCCTGTGTTTTACCGTAACTGCCTACTAGCTGTCTGTTTTCCACATGGTAATATATATGTTTCAATGCTGCTCTCTCAATTCATCCCATCCTCTCCTTCCCCCCACTGTGTCCACAGATCTGTTCTCTATATCAGTGTTTCTATTCCTACCCTACCAACAGGTTCATCAACACTGCTTTTCTAGATTCCATATATATGTGTTAATATATGTTTTTCTCTTTCTGACTTATTTCATCTGTATAACAGGCTCTAGGTTCATCCACATCAATTCAGCTGACTCATATTTGTTCCTTTCTATGGCTGAGTAATATTAATTGTATATATGTTCCACAACTTCTTTATCCATTCATTTGTCAAGGGACGTCTAGATTGCTTCCATATCCTAGCTTTTGTAAATAGTGCTGCAGTGAACATTAGGGTACCTGTGTCTTTTTGAATTCTGGTTTTCTCAGGGTTTATGCCAAGTAGTGGGATCTCTGGGCCATATGGTAGATTTATTCCTAGTTTTTAAAGAAATCTTCATAGTGTTTTCCATAGTGGCTGTATCAATTTGCATTCCCATGCACAGTGCAAGAGGGTTCCCTTTTTACCACATTCTTTCCAGCACTTGTTATTTGTAGGTTTTTGATGATGGTCATTCTGACTGGTATGAGGTGATACCTCATTGAAGTTTTGATTTGTGTTTCTCTAATAATGAGTGGTGTGAACACTTTTTCATGTATTTATTGGCCATCTGTATGTCTTATTTGGAAAAATGTCTGTTTAGTTCTTCTGCCCAGTTTTTGATTTTTTTTTTTTTTTAATACTGAGCTGCATGAGCCTCTTGTATATTCTGGAGATTACTCCTTCATGCCTTTTGCTCTTTATTTGATGGTTTTAAGATATACATCCATGCATTTTATTATTCACCCCCTATATTCTAAGTATGTGAACTACAACTGAATTTTTACCTCTAGTGCATGTGTGTTTTTTTTTTTAAACATTCAAATCCTAATCCATAAGGGAAATATAGACCATCAGTGAATCATGTGTTCTTTGACACAAGAACCTTTTACAGACTTTTCTTCTACATTAAAATGGCTGTATTAACTTGAATGTCCTCATAAAAAGATTGATAATATAGGAAAGCTACCAATTAAATGACACTAAACAAAGCAGCTGGTTACACATTATCAGAAATCTTGTTAACCTTAAAGGAGTGTTAAGTCTTCAGTAAAATCAGAAGGAAAACATAGAAGAAATATGCTCATTAGGACTGCATAATGCTCTAGCCTGAAAAGTCTACATGAGGGGACTTTCCTTATATTTATAAAATGCTTAAAGGGATCGTTAAGAAAGGATTTCTCCTAAACAGTAAAATCAATTAAAGTAGCTTGGTACAAGGCTGAAACTCATTAGTGCGTAAGCTATTTCTTTTTTGCTGGTGTTTTATAGAGGAATTTTTACTACCTCATCAACACTATGAACTTGAATGAGACCAATTATGGACGTAAAGCTACCATAAAAGTAACTTTTTAACAATATGCATGGGATCGCCCATCAGTATATGTTATTTACTTTAAAAATGCTTTCAAAGTTATTTTCATTCAATCTACTCAGCAACTCTTAAAGGTAACTGGGTTTGTATTGGAAACAAAGACAATTACAACAAAATGACTGAATGACATATCTAAGGTAATGAGATATTGGAGGTTGAACTGCAATAAAATCTCATATGTTTTCAGTTCTAAATCCATGACTTTCTTGGCAAAGTGTACATACATTCCATCTAGACAAAATAAATTCTGTTTTCATAAATTTTTACATTTTTTAAAATGTGTGTTTCTCCCTGTGCAAGTACTTAAAATCAAACAAAAACACAAGACAAAAACCTGGAGTTCAGAGTCTAAGAAAAATTCTAATTTTTCTTCAGAAACTGTTACTGTTATCACCTGAAATTTGTTTTGCAGTTTGTTTTACTTCTCTCACTTTTATTTATGAAGTAGACATGACAAGAAAAACATGTAACAATATTGTCTTATAGTAGTACAGTGCTTTAAACATGGGAAAAATGATCATTCCCCTATGCACATAATTATTTGTAGACTAACTTTAGCTTTTAAAAAAGTTCTCATTTATGGCTTCTTACAATTACTGCTGCTGCTGCTAAGTCATTTCAGTTGTGTCCGACTCTGTGCAACCCCAGAGACGGCAGCCCACCAGGCCCCGCCGTCCCTGGCATTCTCCAGGCAAGAACACTGGAGTGGGTTGCCATTTCCTTCTCCAACACATGAAAGTGAAACATGAAAGCGAAGTCGTTCAGTCGTGTCCGACTCTTGGCGACCCCATGGACTGCAGCCTACCAGGCTCCTCCGTCCATGGGATTTTCCAGGCAAGAGTACTGGAGTGGGGTGCCATTGCCTTCTCTGTCTTACAATTACAATCCCTTCTTATTGGTAAGGTGAATAGCAGTCAACTGACACCTACATATATACTAAATAAACGAATATGAATTAAGCCGTCTCCATAATATCCCTTGCTCCACATCATATTTAATCTTATCCATTTGTTGTTTAGTCACAAACTTGTGTCAGACTTTTGTGACTTGATGGACTGTAGCCCCCCAGGCTCCTGTGTCCATGGGATTTCCCAGACAAAAATACTTAAGTGGGTTGCCATTTCCTTCTCCAGGGGATCTTCCTGACCCAAGGATCGAACCCACATCTCCTGCACTGGCAGGCAGATTCTTTACCACTGTGCCATGTGGGAGGTGCCAGTCTTTTCCATAGATACCTCCCAATATTGAAGACAGGGACTGAGTAACCCAGTAGAGAGAGAAGCCAGACACAATGCTCTGAAAAATATTATGAGAGAAAAATATTAGGATATCAGATTGAGTATATATGAGAAATAATGCTGGATTATTTTCATAATTCATCTTCATCACAGTGGTGCTGCAACTAATTAATAGTTAATGAAATACATGCAAATTATTAATGAAACACTTTCTGATTTAAAAGCAATTCTGAGAAAATTAAGACATTTGCAAACACTGTTAAATGAGACATGCAGTTCTAAATGTAATAGATAGCCAATAAATCCTGGCATTTGTATTCTTCAGGGATTAATAATCATGAGAGGGAAGAGTCAAGTAAAACTATTTTTTTCAAGTTCTTAATGAGAATTCTGCATGTTGTTGCTGCTTTCAATTCAGTTCAGTCGCTCAGTCATGTCTGACTCTTTGCCACCCCATGAATCACAGCATGCCAGGCCTCCCTGTCCATCACCAACTCCCAGAGCTCACTCAAACTCATGTCTATCGAGTCGGTGATGCCATCCAGCCATCTCATCCTCTGTCGTCCCCTTCTCCTCCTGCCTGCAATCCCTCCCAGCATCAGAGTCTTTTCCAATGAGTCAACTCTTCGCATCAGATGGCCAAAGTATTAGAGTTTCAGCTTCAGCATCAGTCCTTCCAATGAACACCCAGGACTGATCTCCTTTAGGATGGACTGTATCTCCTTGCAGTCCAAGGGACTCTCCACAATCTTCTCCAACACCGTTGGAAAAATTTAAAAAAAAAAAAAGAAGCATCAATTCTTCAGCGCTCAGCCTTCTTCACAGTCCAACTCTCACATCCATACATGACCACTGGAAAAACCATAGCCTTGACTAGACAGATCGCTGTTGGCACTCTAATGAATCTGCTTTTGAATATGTTATCTAGGTTGGTCATAACTTTCCTTCCAAGGAATAAGCATCTTTTAATTTTATGGCTGCAATCACCATCTGCAATGATTTTGGAGCCCCCAAAAATAAAGTTAGCCACTGTTTCCACTGTTTCCCCATCTATTTCCCATGAAGTGATGGGACCTGATGCCATGATCCTAGTTTTCTGAATGTTGAGCTTTAAGCCAACTTTTTGACTCTTCTCTTTCACTTTCATCAAGAGGCTTTTTAGTTCCTCTTCACTTTCTGCCAGAAGGGTGGTGTCATCTGCATATCTGTGGTTATTGATACCTTTCCCGGCAATCTTGATTCCAGCTTGTGCTTCTTCCATCCCAGCATTTCTTGTGATGTACTCTGCATGTAAGTTAATAAGCAGGGTGACAATATACAGCCTTGACGTACTCCTTTTCCTACTTGGAACCAGTCTGTTGTTCCATGTCCAGTTCTAACTGTTGCTTCCTGACCTGCATACAGGTTTCTCAAGAGGCAGGTCAGGTGGTCTAGTATTCCCATCTCTTTCAGAATTTTCCACAGTTTATTGTGATCCACACAGTAAAAGGCTTTGGCATAGTCAATAAAACAGAAATAGATATTTCTGAAACTCTCTTGCTTTTTCTATGATCCAGTGGATGTTGGCAATTTGAACACTGTTTCCTCTGCCTTTTCTAAAACCAACTTGAACATCAGGAAGTTCACGGTTCACATATTGCTGAAGCCTGGCTTGGAGAATTTTGAGCATTACTTTACTAGCATGTGAGATGAGTGCAATTGTGTGGTAGTTTGGCATTCTTTGCCATTGCCTTTCTTTGGGATTGGAATGAAAACTGACCTTTTCCAGTCCTGGGGCCACTGCTGAGTTTTCCAAATTGCTGACATATTGAGTGCAACACTTGCACAGCATCATCTTTCAGAATTTGAAATAGCTCAACTGGAATTCCATCACCTCCACTAGCTTTGTTCGTAGTGAATCTTTCTAAGGCCCACTTGACTTCACATTCCAGGATGTCTGGCTCTAGGTCAGTGATCACACCATCATAGTTATCTGGGTCATGAAGATCTTTTTGTACAGTTCCTCTGTGTATTCTTGCCATCTCTTCTTAATATTGATATTGATTCTGCTTCTGTTAGGTCCATACCATATCTGTCCTTTATCGAGCCCATCTTTGCATATGTTCCCTTGGTATCTCTAATTTTCTTGAAGAGATCTCTAGTCTTTCCCATTCTGGTGTTTTCCTCTATTTCTTTGCATTGATCGCTGAGAAAGGCTTTCTTATCTCTCCTTGCTATTCTTTGGAACTCTGCATTCAGATGCTTATATCTTTCCTTTTCTCCTTTGCTTTTCACTTCTCTTCTTTTCACAGCTATTTGTAAGGCCTCCTCAGACAGCCATTTTGCTTTTTTGCATTTCTTTTTCTTGGGGACAGTCTTGATCCCTGTCTCCTGTACAATGTCACGAACCTCCATCCATTGTTCATCAGGCACTCTCTCTATCAGATGTAATCCCTTGAATCTATTTGTCACTTCCCCTGTATAATCATAAGGTATTTGATTTAGGTCATACCTGAATGGTCTAGTGGGTTTCCCTCCTTTCTTCAATTTAAGTCTGAATTTTGCAATAAGGAGTTCATGATCTGAGTTGCTGCTTTAGTACCTTTAATTGTACAAAATTGCCTATTCATATATGCAAACTGACTCATCATAAACTTTTAAAAAATGAAGTATTTTTAGAACATTTTTAGCTTCACAGCAAGTTTGACTGGCAGGTACATTCCCCATTTACCCTCTGCCTCATAGGTTAGCCTTCACCATTATCAATATCCCTTGTCAGAGTAGTATAATTTTTTTTATATTGAACCTACATTGTACATCCTTATCACCTAAGTCTTAGTTGACATTAGGGTTCATTCTTGGTATTGTATATTCCATGGGTTTGTACAAATGTATAATGACATGTATCCAGCACTATATTATCTTACAGAGTGTTTAAGGTCCTTAAAAATTATCTGTTAGTTTACCCTATCCCCAAACCTTGGAAACCACTGATCTTTTCATTGTCTCCATAGTTTTGCCTTTTCTAGTTAGGCAAATAACTGGACTCAAGACTATCTAGGCATTTCAAATTGGTTTCCTTCACTTACTAATACACATTTAAGGTGGTTATTTATCTTTCAATGGCTTAGTAGATTATTATTAAGTGGTAAAAAGAAGCTATTTATTACCTACCTAAAAATATCCTGGTGACTTCCACATTTTGGCAATTGTGTATAAAGCAGAAATAAACTTTCATGTGCAGGTTTCAGTATGGACATATGCTCTCAACCCCTATGCATAAATGCCAAGGGGTTCAATTCATTCAATCTCAAGAGAATGTTTTTATTTTTTAAAAAGTTGCCCATCTCTCTTCCAAAGTGACTGTAACATTCTGCATGCCCATGAGCAGTGAGTGAGAGTTCTCAATGCTCTGTATCTCTGTCAACATTTGGTGGCATTAGTATTCTAGTTTTGGCCATTGTCATAGATGCATAGTAGTATCTCACTCTTTTAGTTTGCCTTTCCCTGAAAACATATTCTGTGGAGATATTTTCATATGCTTGTTGGTCATCTGTATATCTTTGGTGAAGTATCTTTTTAGCCATTTTGCCCATGCTTTAATTGGATTGTTTTCTTTTCTTTTTTTTTTTTATTCATGTATTGGTTTTTTATAACATAGTCAATGAAATCACCACAAAGGTACCATCAAACCTAACAAAAACTATAATGTCTGTCTGTTGTTTTCTTATCATTGAGCTTTATAAGTTATTTTGGTATACTTTGGATAGTAGGTGTTTATCAGATGTGTATTTCACAGATATTTTCCATAATTCTATGGCTTATCTTTAGATTCTTTTGACAGTGTATTTTGTACAGCAGAAATTTTTATTTTAGTGAAATCAAACTTTGAATTCTTTCATGGATTGGTCTCAGTTCAGTTCAGTTGCTCAGTCATGCCCAACTCTTTGTGACCCCATGGACTGCAGCACACCAGGCTTCCCTGTCCATCACCAACTCCCAGAGCTTGCTTAAACTCATGTCCATCGAGTCGGTAATGGCATCCAACCGTCTCATCCTCCATCATCCCCTCTCCTACTGCCTTCAATCTTTCCTAGCATTAGGGTCTTTTCCAGTGAGTCAGTTCTTCACATCAGGTGGCAGAAGTATTGGAGTTTCAGCTTCAGCATCAGTCCTTCCAATGAATATTAAGGACTGATTTCCTTTAGGATGGACTGGTTGGATCTCCTTGCAGTGCAAGGGACTCTCAAGAGTCTTCTCCAACACCACAGTTCAAAAGCGTTAATTCTTCAGCACTCAGGTTATAGTCCAGCTCTCACATCCATACATGACTACTGGAAAAACTATAACTTTGGCTAGACGGACCTTTGTTGGCAAAGTAATATCTCTGCTTTATGCTTTCTAGGTTGGTCATAGCTTTTCTTCCAAGGAACAAGTGTCTTTTAATTTCATGGCTTTAGTCATCATCTGCAGTGATTTTGAAGCCCAAGAAAATAAAGTCTGTCACTGTTTCCAGTGTTTCTCCATTTGCTAGAGAGTGATAGGACCAGATGCCATGATCTTAGTTTTTTGAATGTTGAGTTTTAAGCCAGCTTTTTCACTCTCCTCTTTCACTTTCACCAACAGGCTCTTAGTTCCTCTTAACTTTCTGCTATAAGTGTTGTGTCATCTGACTATCTGAGGTTATCGATATTTCTCCCAGCAATTTTGATTCCAACTTGAGCTTCATCCAGGCTGGCATTTTGTGTGATGTACTTTGCATATCATTTAAATAAGCAGGATGACAATATACAGCCTTGATGTACTCCTTTCCCAGTTTGGAACCAGTCTGTTATCCCATGTCTGATTCTAACTGTTGCTTCTTGACCTGCATACAGACTTCTCAGGAGGCAAGTCAAGTGGTCTGGTATTCCCATCTCTTTCAGAATTTTCCACAGTTTGTTGTGATCTACACAGTCAAAGGCTTTGGCATAATCAATAAAGCAGAAATAGATGTTTTTCTGGAACTCTCATTTTTTTTATGTGGCTTGGTCTACAATTCAGTATTGTTAACCCTTGTGAATGGTATAAAGAGGTATAGCCTATGTCTGGAATCATTCCTTTCTTTGTGGTTGCTCAATTTTTCTAGCACCATTTGTTGAAAAAACTGCATTTGCTCCATTTTATTTCTTTTGTTTCTTTGTCACAGATTAGTTGACTACCATTACGCTATACATCTTAAACTTACACAGTGATATGTCAATTATATCTCAATAAAACTGGCAGAAAAGGGAGGAGCCAAGATGGCGGAGGAGTAGGACGGGGAGAACACTTTCTCCCCCACAAATTCATCAAAAGAGCATTTAAACGTCGAGTAAATTCCACAAAACAACTTCTGAATGCCGGCAGAGGACATCAGGCACCCAGAAAAGCAACCCAACTCTTCGAAAGGAGAGAGAAGAAATACAGCTCCACCCACCAGAACACCGACACAAGCTTCCCTAACCAGGAAACCTCGACAAGCCACCTGTACAAACCCACACACAGTGAGGAAACGCCATAATAAAGAGAACTCCACAAACTGCCAGAATACAGAAAGGATACCCCAAACTCAGCAATTTAAACAAGATGAAGAGACAGAGGAATACTCAGCAGATAAAGGAACAGGATAAATGCCCACCAAACCAAACAAAAGAGGAAGAGATAGGGAATCTACCTGATAAAGAATTCCGAATAATGATAGTGAAATTGATCCAAAATCTTGAAACTAAAATGGAATCACAGATAAATAGCCTGGAGACAAGGATTGAGAAGATGCAAGAAAGGTTTAACAAGGACCTAGAAGAAATAAAAAAGAGTCAATATATAATGAATAATGCAATAAGTGAAATTAAAAACACTCTGGAGGCAACAAATAGTAGAATAACAGAGGCAGAAGACAGGATTAGTGAATTAGAAGATAGAATGGTAGAAATAAATGAATCAGAGAGGATAAAAGAAAAACGAATTAAAAGAAATGAGGACAATCTCAGAGACCTCCAGGACAATATTAAACGCTACAACATTCGAATCATAGGGGTTCCAGAAGAAGAAGACAAAAAGAAAGACCATGAGAAAATACTTGAGGAGATAATAGTGGAAAACTTCCCTAAAATGGGGAAGGAAATAATCACCCAAGTCCAAGAAACCCAGAGAGTACCAAACAGGATAAACCCAAGGAGAAACACCCCAAGACACATATTAATCAAATTAACAAAGATCAAACACAAAGAACAAATATTAAAAGCAGCAAGGGAAAAACAACAAATAACACACAAGGGAATTCCCATAAGGATAACAGCTGATCTTTCAATAGAAACTCTTCAAGCCAGGAGGGAATGGCAAGACATACTTAAAATGATGAAAGAAAATAACCTACAGCCCAGATTATTGTACCCAGCAAGGATCTCATTCAAGTATGAAGGAGAAATCAAAAGCTTTTCAGACAAGCAAAAGCTGAGAGAATTATGCACCACCAAACCAGCTCTCCAACAAATACTAAAGGATATTCTCTAGACAGGAAACACAAAAACTGTGTATAAACTCGAACCCAAAACAATAAAGTAAATGGCAACGGGAACATACTTATCAGTAATTACCTTAAATGTAAATGGGTTGAATGCCCCAACCAAAAGACAAAGACTGGCTGAATGGATACAAAAACAAGACCCCTACATATGTTGTCTACAAGAGACCCACCTCAAAACAGGGGACACATACAGACTGAAAGTGAAGGGCTGGAAAAAGATTTTCCATGCAAATAGGGACCAAAAGAAAGCAGGAGTAGCAATACTCATATCAGATAAAATAGACTTTAAAACAAAGGCGGTGAAAAGAGACAAAGATGGTCACTACATAATGATCAAAGGATCAATCCAAGAAGAAGATATAACAATTATAAACATATATGCACCCAACACGGGAGCACCACAGTACGTAAGACAAATGCTAACAAGTATGAAAGGAGAAATTAACAATAACACAATAATAGTGGGAGACTTTAATACCCCACTTACACCTATGGATAGATCAACTAAACAGAAAATTAACAAGGAAACACAAACTTTAAACAATACAATAGACCAGTTAGACCTAATTGATATCTATAGGTCATTTCATCCCAAAACAATGAATTTCACCTTTTTCTCAAGCGCACATGGAACCTTCTCCAGGATAGATCACATCCTGGGCCATAAAGCTAGCCTTGGTAAATTCAAAAAAATAGAAATCATTCCAAGCATTTTTTCTGACCACAACGCAGTAAGATTAGATCTCAATTACAGGAGAAAAACTATTAAAAATTCCAACATATGGAAGCTGAACAACACGCTGCTGAATAACCAACAAATCACAGAAGAAATCAAAAAAGAAATCAAAATTTGCATAGAAACGAATGAAAATGAAAACACAACAACCCAAAACCTGTGGGACACGGTAAAAGCAGTCCTAAGGGGAAAGTTCATAGCAATACAGGCACACCTCAAGAAACAAGAAAAAAGTCAAATAAATAACCTAACTCTACACCTAAAGCAACTAGAAAAGGAAGAAATGAAGAACCCCAGGGTTAGTAGAAGGAAAGAAATCTTAAAAATTAGAGCAGAAATAAATGCAAAAGAAACAAAAGAGACCATAGCAAAAATCAACAAAACCAAAAGCTGGTTCTTTGAAAGGATAAATAAAATTGACAAACCATTAGCCAGACTCATCAAGAAACAAAGGGAGAAAAATCAAATCAACAAAATTAGAAACGAAAATGGAGAGATCACAACAGACAACACAGAAATACAAAGGATCATAAGAGACTACTATCAACAATTATATGCCAATAAAATGGACAACGTGGAAGAAATGGACAAATTCTTAGAAAAGTACAACTTTCCAAAACTGGACCAGGAAGAAATAGAAAATCTTAACAGACCCATCACAAGCATGGAAATTGAAACTGTAATCAAAAATCTTCCAGCAAACAAAAGCCCCGGTCCAGACGGCTTCACAGCTGAATTCTACCAAAAATTTAGAGAAGAGCTAACACCTATCCTGCTCAAACTCTTCCAGAAAATTGCAGAGGAAGGTAAACTTCCAAACTCATTCTATGAGGCCACCATCACCCTAATACCAAAACCTGACAAAGATCCCACAAAAAAAGAAAACTACAGGCCAATATCACTGATGAACATAGATGCAAAAATCCTTAACAAAATTCTAGCAATCAGAATCCAACAACACATTAAAAAGATCATACACCATGATCAAGTGGGCTTTATCCCAGGGATGCAAGGATTCTTCAATATCCGCAAATCAATCAATGTAATACACCACATTAACAAATTGAAAAATAAAAACCATATGATTATCTCAATAGATGCAGAGAAAGCCTTTGACAAAATTCAACATCCATTTATGATAAAAACTCTCCAGAAAGCAGGAATAGAAGGAACATACCTCAACATAATAAAAGCTATATATGACAAACCCACTGCAAACATTATCCTCAATGGTGAAAAATTGAAAGCATTTCCTCTAAAGTCAGGAACAAGACAAGGGTGCCCACTTTCACCATTACTATTCAACATAGTTTTGGAAGTTTTGGCCACAGCAATCAGAGCAGAAAAAGAAATAAAAGGAATCCAAATTGGAAAAGAAGAAGTAAAACTCTCACTATTTGCAGATGACATGATCCTCTACATAGAAAACCCTAAAGAGTCCACCAGAAAATTACTAGAAATAATCAATGACTATAGTAAAGTTGCAGGATATAAAATCAACACACAGAAATCCCTTGCATTCCTATACACTAATAATGAGAAAACAGAAAGAGAAATTAAGGAAACAATTCCATTCACCAGTGCAACGGAAAGAATAAAATACTTAGGAATATATCTACCTAAAGAAACTAAAGACCTATATATAGAAAACTATAAAACACTGGTGAAAGAAATCAAAGAGGACACTAATAGATGGAGAAATATACCATGTTCATGGATTGGAAGAATCAATATAGTGAAAATGAGTATACTACCCAAAGCAATTTATAGATTCAACGCAATCCCTATCAAGCTACCAACAGTATTCTTCACAGAGCTAGAACAAATAATTTCACAATTTGTATGGAAATACAAAAAACCTCGAATAGCCAAAGCGATCTTGAGAAAGAAGAATGGAACTGGAGGAATCAACTTACCTGACTTCAGGCTCTACTACAAAGCCACAGTTATCAAGACAGTATGGTACTGGCACAAAGACAGAAATATTGATCAATGGAATAAAATAGAAAGCCCAGAGATAAATCCACGCACATATGGACACCTTATCTTCGACAAAGGAGGCAAGAATATACAATGGATTAAAGACAATCTCTTTAACAAGTGGTGCTGGGAAATCTGGTCAGCCACTTGTAAAAGAATGAAACTGGACCACTTTCTAACACCATACACAAAAATAAACTCAAAATGGATTAAAGATCTAAACGTAAGACCAGAAACTATAAAACTCCTAGAGGAGAACATAGGCAAAACACTCTCCGACATACATCACAGCAGGATCCTCTATGACCCACCTCCCAGAATATTGGAAATAAAATCAAAAATAAACAAATGGGACCTAATTAACCTTAAAAGCTTCTGCACATCAAAGGAAACTATTAGCAAGGTGAAAAGACAGCCTTCAGAATGGGAGAAAATAATAGCAAATGAAGCAACCGACAAACAACTAATCTCAAAAATATACAAGCAACTCCTACAGCTCAACTCCAGAAAAATAAACGACCCAATCAAAAAATGGGCCAAAGAACTAAATAGACATTTCTCCAAAAAAGACATACAGATGGCTAACAAACACATGAAAAGATGCTCAACATCACTCATTATCAGAGAAATGCAAATCAAAACCACTATGAGGTACCATTTCACACCAGTCAGAATGGCTGCGATCCAAAAGTCTACAAATAATAAATGCTGGAGAGGGTGTGGAGAAAAGGGAACCCTCTTACACTGTTGGTGGGAATGCAAACTAGTCCAGCCACTATGGAGAACAGTGTGGAGATTCCTTAAAAAACTGGAAATAGAACTGCCTTATGATCCAGCAACCCCACTGCTGGGCATACACACTGAGGAAACCAGAAGGGAAAGAGACACGTGTACCCCAATGTTCATCGCAGCACTGTTTATAATAGCCAAGACGTGGAAGCAACCTAGATGTCCATCAGCAGATGAATGGATAAGAAAGCTGTGGTACATATACACAATGGAGTATTACTCTGCCATTAAAAAGAATACATTTGAATCAGTTCTAATGAGGTGGATGAAACTGGAGCCTATTATACAGAGTGAAGTAAGCCAGAAGGAAAAACATAAATACGGTATACTAACGCATATATATGGAATTTAGAAAGATGGTAACAATAACCCGGTGTACGAGACAGCAAAAGAGACACTGATGTATAGAACAGTGTTATGGACTCTGTGGGAGAGGGAGAGGGTGGGAAGATGTGGGAGAATGGCAATGAAACATGTAAAATATCATGTAGGAAACGAGTTGCCAGTCCAGGTTCGATGCATGATGCTGGATGCTTGGGGCTGGTCCACTGGGACGGCCCAGAGGGATGGTATGGGGAGGGAGGAGGGAGGAGGGTTCGGGATGGGGAACACATGTATACCTGTGGCGGATTCATTTTGATATTTGGCAAAACTAATACAATTATGTAAAGTTTAAAAATAAAATAAAATTGGAAGAATAAAAAAAAAAAACTGGCAGAAAATCTTAAATGAATTCACAATACTTGAAGTGAATCTATTTCTGCTCTTTATTCTGTTCCAATAATTTATTTATTCTTTCAGCAATAGCAAACTTCCTTGATCACAGCAGTTTAATAGTAACTTTTGAAATTGAGTAGTATCAGTCTTCCAATTTTATTATCCTCTTTCAGAATTTGTTGCGTATTAACACTTTTTACCTCTCCATATATATGTTAGGATCAGTTTTCTGTTATCCATGAAATACTTTCTGGGAATTTGGTTGGAAGTGAATCCATAGATAAAGAGGGGAGGAACTGACATATTGATAACGTCTTCCTATTCACGAACATATATGTCTCTATTTATTTAACTCTTCATTTCAACAGACTTTGTAGTTCTTCTCATATAGATCTTGTGCATATTTGTTTGATTTACCCATATGCATTCTATTTAATGCCAATTGGAGTGCCAATTTAAGTGGCACTGCATTTTTAATTTGAAATTCCACTTGATCACTGATAGTATGAAGTGACTGAATTATCTGTATTAAACTTATATCCTGCAGTCTTGCTAGCATTGCTTACTAGTTTTGTAGTTTCTCTGTTGATTCTTGTATTCTATGTAAGTAAACATGTTTTCTAAATTAAAAGCATTTTCTTTCTTCCATCGCGATGTCTGTATCTTTCATTTCTTATTACTGGATTAGCTAGACTCCAGCATGATGTTGGAAAGCCATGAGAGAGAATTTCCTTGCTTAGTTCTCAAAGTTAATAGGAAATTTTGAGCTTATCACCATTAACTATGATGTAAACTGAAGAATTTTTTAATAAATATTGTAGATATTCAAGTTTAGAAATGTCTTCTCTGTTCCTAGTTTGAGAAGTTGTATTTTGCATGAGCATTGGATTTTTTCAAATGCTTCTATATCTGTACATATCATCATGTGCTTTTCCTTCTTTAGCCTATTGATGTAATGGATTATAGTGATTTCTTTTTCTTTTGAATGTTGAACTAGCCTTGGAAACTTGGTATAAGTCCTGCTTGGTTGTGGTGTATGATTTTTTTTTTTTTAATTATTTTAGATTTGATTTACTAACTTTTTTTTGAGATTTTTTGCATCTGTATTTATAAGAGGTATCGTCCTGTACTTACTGATCTTGTTTTTATCTTTGTTTTTTTTTTTTTATGTATAAGATTAGTGCTGGCTTCATCAGATGAGATATAAAGTATTCCCTCTGCTTCTATCCTCAGAAAAACTTTATAGAAAACTGATAATTCATTTTTAAATGGTTGGTAAAATTCACCAGTGAGCCAATCTGGGCCTGGTGCTTTCTGTTTTGGAAGGTTATTAGTTACTGACCCAATTTATTTAATAGATAGAGTCCTACTGAGCCTGCCTATTTCTTTTTCTGTGAGTTTTATAAGATTGTGTTTTTCAAGGAATTGATCCATTTAAACTAGGTTGTCAAATATGTGAGTATAGAATTGTTCATAGTATTCCTTTTTACCCTGTAATTCAAATTTAATTCTGTTGGACCTGTTATGTCTATCTCTATTTTTGTTTCTGATATCACCTAATACTGTTATTAATTTTATTAAAAATTCTTAAGAACTCACCCTTGCTTCATTGATATTTCTCTATTCACCTTCTGTTTTTAATTTCATTGATTTCTGCTCTAATTCTTATAAATTATTTCTTATTTTGGATTTAATTTGATCTTTTTCTAGTTCTAAGATGAAACTTAGGTGATTGATTTTTAGATCTTATCTCATATACACATTCAGTGTCATAAACGTTTATGTAAACTCTGCTTCCACTATATTTTTTAAATTTTTATAAGTTGTACTTTCATTTTTACTTAGCTAAATTTTTAAAATTTCTCTAAATATTTCTTTTTTGAACCATATGTTACTAGAAATGTACTGTGTAATCTTCAAGTATTTGAGATTTTTCAGTGCATCTTTTTGTAATTGATCTAGTTTTAATTTCATGGTTGTCTAAGAGCAGACATTTTATGATTTTTTTTAAAGGTGCTAAGGTGTGCTTTGTGGTTCATAATGTGCTGTCTTGGTTAATGATCCATGTGAACTTAAGAGTGTCTATTATACTGTTGGATGAAGTAGCCCATAGACATCCATTATGACGGTGTTATTGAGTTAAACTATGTCCCTACTGACACTCTGCCTGAAGAATCTGTCCATTTTTAATAGGTGGTGTTAAGTTTCCACTGTAATAATAAGATTCATCTCTTTGTCTTTGAGGTTCTAAATATCAAGTTTTTGCCTCACATATTTTGACACTTGTTTGCTGCATATAAAAAATAAATGTGTGCACCATTATTTTCTGATAAATTTTGTTTCTTAAAAGTTGGCTATATCTTAATATAGCTACTCCCACTTTCTTTTGATTAGTGTTAAGACCATCTCTACTCTGCTTTCCATTTACTTTTTTGGGTGAGCAGGGAGGGAGCACACCAAAACATGTGAGATCTTAGTTCCCTGACCAGGGATAGAACCCATGCCTCTTGCAGTGAAAGAGCAGAGTCCTAACCACTGGACCACCAAGGTATCCCCTCAAATATTTCTATTTTTTCTTTCTCTCTTTTCATAAGATTCCTTTTATTTGAATGTTACACCATTTGTAATGTCCCATTCCTCTCCAATATGCTAGTCTTTTTCAATCTCTTTTGTCTTTTTCACTTTTGAAGGTTTCTGTTGAGATGTGCTCAAGGTCAGAATACTTACCTCTGCTGTGTCCAGTCTGATAAAAAGACCCACAAAGGCATTTGCCATTTTTGTTGCAGGTATTTGTCATTTTTGAATATCTAGCATTTCATTTGGGTTCTTTCTTATGATTATCATCTCTTAGAGCCCTTAGTTATTATAGTTGTCCTAATTCCTGGTCTGATAATAGCAATGTTCACACCATGTCAGATTCTAATGCTTGGTCTCCTCAAATTGCAGTGTTGCCTTTTGATATGGTTTGTAATTATTTCTGGAAAGCTATACATGATGTACCATGTAAAAGTAACTTCTGTAATGTGGTTTAGTAATGTAATAATGAGCTGTAAGAATGGAAAATACTCTATTTTCTTGTGATTAGGTTTCAGGCTTTTAGTAAATTTCTGGTATGGACTATACACTTCACATGTGCTTAAGAGTTCGTTCTTTTCTTCAGTAGGATAGGATGCTAGAGGAGGCTGACATCGAATATTTCTGTTTTCTATGTGGAAGGTTGCCTGCCTGTAGTTGGATATCTCCCCTCTTCTGAATTAGTTAGGATCTGATAATACCTCAGTGGGTTAGGCACAGGTTTGTTAGTTTCTCATGAAGGCTGATTTATTAAGAACAGAATGCCTTGGAGTATTTAAAATGATTTCCTTTCTCCTCTGTATACTGGACACATGAGAGGATTTTTTGCATATCCACTGTGGGAACCTGGTTAGAGCTACATGAGGTAAAAGTCAAAGTGTGGAGAATGCCCAGTAATTTGGTACTGCTGAATATTTTAACTTTTAGAGCAGTCCAGTCTGATCATCGAGCTATTTGTCAATTTTTGTTCTGGTGTCCTGCTGATGAGCTGTTTCTTTTATGGTAAGTTGTGATTCTCTGTATTTGCCTGTCTCTCCAATTTTGTGGGCAGTTGTTTGCCCTGTGACCTCACATCTCTTAAGAATCTAAGGACAGTTGTTGATTTTTGGTTTGTTCAGTTTATTTGTTGTTAGAATAGCTTGGCAACTTCTAGGCTTGCTTCATAAACTTTTTAAACTATTAAATTATATTAAAATACATATATAAATGACCATGGGAGCCAGAGGACCAAAGCTCAGAACTCTGGTTTATGACCTTATTCAGCATTTTGATTATATTTGAGAGATGAATATAATCTGAGAGGTAGGAAATAATTTGAAAGTATTAGAGGACCATGATCATACATTGTACTTCCCTTCCTATTTCACCTGTAACATATTAGTATTTAAAACAGAGAATTTAAGGACTTCTGGGAAATAAGTATATATTGAAATGAGCCTCTTACACACACACATATATATATAAGAAAAGGCAAATTTTATAGAAGTTTAAACACTCAAAATCTTAGTAAAAAGCCTTTTATTTGGATGTTTAAGTTTCCCATCTTACCTTATTAAAAGTGATTGTGCTTTTAAAAAACAGTGGAGATTGCTAGAATAGCACCAGAAGACTTGAAATGTGAACTCTGAATAAATGCTTTCCTCTTCTAAAATCAACAAATTTTTATACAGATAGGCTATTTGGACAGAAATACTAAAAGAATGTTTTTCAGAGTTGGAAGGACCACTGATTTCCACCCCATATTCAAAGCTTAAACAGCAAGAAATTTCCACTGATTGTCTTCTTAACATATCCTCTTCAAAGGAGAAGAGTGTGTAACTTGATTGATCTTTAGTAAAATGTGGTCGCCTTTTACTAATTTGTTTTAAAGAAGGATCCAGGACATCATTTTTTCTACCTCCTTCACTCAAATATACTATTTTCTATATCTTGTTCTCAGCTCCTGGGCTAGAAGTAATTTTCCTGTCTTTATTAATCACAATATTCCAGAGTCCATGGGTGGCAAATTTGGCAATTCAAAGGCAAGATTTATGGTCAAGATTTAGAAAAAGTAAAAGGCTCTATCTGCCTTATTCAACTGTGCTTTAAGCAATGCCTCTTCATTTGAAATTTGTTTTTAAATGAATTAATAAAGATAATAATTTCCCAATTAATTATATGTACTTTATAGCAAAAATTGAGTGGTCCAGAGGTAACTTTTCAGAAGACCTGACATGTATAGTTGGATGAACTCTGTGAAAGACTAGGAAAATGATTCATAAAATTTGCTTTAATCTTAAGATAATATTCAAATGTATATTTATTATAGTTATAATTAGATTTTATCTAACATTTTATGTAATTTACCTAATTAGATTTAATCTGGGACTTCCCTGATGGCACAGATGGTAAAGCATCTCTCTACAATATGGGAGACCTGGGTTCAATCCCTGGGTTGGGAAGATTCCCTGGAGAAGGAAATGGCAGCCCACTCCAGTACCCTTGCCTAGAAAATCCCATGGACGGAGGAGCCTGGTGTCCATGGGGTCGCAAAGAGTCGAACACAACTGAGTGACTTCACTTTCACTCTCAGATTTAATCTAAATATATATTTATTGCAGTTATTTGTAATTAGATAATATGAAGGGTATGGCACATGCTTGCATGTGATTTTCAATGCAAAGTTGATACTGATGGCTTAAATAGACAATTTTAATAATTTAATTGAAAAACTACACTTAAGTTTGAATTTTATCTTTTTTCCTCCTCCATACTTATAAGTTTCTTGACATTTCTAGTGGAATTTTATTCACATCTGATACTCACTATTTGTCTTAATACACACTATGTCTCCACTTTATTCTGACTGCCTTTAAATAGGATGCATATGAGAAATGTCAAATATGCCTTCAGATATATCTCCAGATATTTTGTGTTATTTTAAATTCCTGAAGTGATATTTCCCTTTTATGTCACAGATCAAATGGTCTCAAAGAATACAATTCAAGATAGAAATGCTTTCAGTCTTTGTCACCGGTGTGTGTGTTTATGTGTGTGTGTGTGTGTGTTTAGTTACTCAGTCATGTCAGACTCTTTGCGACCCCATGGACTGTAGCCCACCAGGCTCCTCTGTCCATGGAGATTCTCCAGGCTAAAATACTGGAGTGGGTTGCCATGTGTTCCTCCAGGCAATCTTCCCAACCCTGGTATCAAACCCAGGTCTCCAGCACTGCAGGCAGATTCTTTACCATCTGAGCCATCAGGGAAGCCCAAGAATCCTGGAGTGGATAGCCTATCCCTTCTCCGAGGGAGCTTCCCAACCCAAGAATTGAACCAGGATCTCCTGCATTGCAGATGGATACTTTATCAGCTGAGCTACCTGGGAAGCCCACCATTACAGTCCCAGAAAAAAAAAAAAAAATCATGTAAACTGTTTCTCATTCAAAATATTCGTGATTGTGTGTCATTGACATGAAAGTTATTATTCACAGGTTTCTCTAGACCTGACAAATTTTGTTGTTAAAAATGTTGGACACAACAGACTTCATCAGACTAAAATATTAATAACTTAGGATGAGAAAATTGAAAAAGTAGCCCACACATAGTCATGTGATTCCAAGATATTTTTTAGTTTTTAAATTAAAGGAAAGATGAAATATGAGAGAAGGAGGGAGGAAATGAATATATCACGTCTATTGGAGTTAATTAAGAACAGGTGCTACATCAAGCTGTGGTATAATTATTTGTGTTTTCTTTCCCCCCAAAATTAGTAAGTATATTTTTCACTGAACCAGAGAGGACTGAGCTGAAAATAATATCCTGAATTTTGTTGGAAATTACTTAAAATGTCATTAAGAAATATTCACACAAATAGAGAGGGTGCATAGGCATGATAAAAATCACAAAGAATAAAACTACTGAAATAAAGCCAGGCATGAGAATTTTATTAAAAAAAATATTGTATCTTTAAATTGAAAAATAGTGAGACTTGTGTGTAAATGATGAAAACTGAATCCAGAGTGATAGCTAACTGAGAAAAATAAGTGACAATAACTTATTGATGATTCTATAAGGCTCAGTAAGGAAACTCCCATGTTTTTACATTTTATTTATTTATGTTTATTTTGGCTGTATCAGGTCTTTGTTGCTGCGTGTGCTTTTTCTGTAGTTGTAGAGAGTGGGGGCTACTGTTCGTTCCAGTGGGGAGGGTTTCTTGTTGCAGTAGCTTCTTCTGTTGCAGACGTCGGGCTCCAGAGTGCAGAGGGCTCCAGTGGTTGCAGCACATGGGCTCAGTAGTTGAGGTTCTGGGCTTTACAGCACAGTCTCAGTTGTTGTGGTTCATGGGCTTAGCTGCTCCGTGGCATGTGGGATTCTCCTGGACCAGGGATTGAACCCATGTTTCCAGCACTGGCAGGTGGATTCTTCACCAGTGAGCCACTAGGGAAGCCCTAAACTCCCATATAAAAAAAAAAAAAAAGTTTGAAATTTTTGCTTTCTGAGTGTTAACCTAAAAAAGAAATGCAGCACTATCTTATAAGAAGGGGAACTTCTAAATCATCCTAAATTGATCATAATCACTGAAACAAAAGGAAAAGTTGTCAGAAGGAAAACTGGGAGAAACAGAACATCAGACTGGTTCTGCAGGATCTATAGGTACATTGCACATATTTTCCTTCCTGGAAGAGTAGACCTCACATATGGGACAGATTATCTACATTACATAATGATTGTCTGCTATCTTGACTGACTTCTATTAAAAATACAGTTAACCCTTGAACAACATGGGAGTTAGGGACCCTGAACCTCCATGAAGTTGAAAATTAGTGTATAATTTATTGTTGGCCCTTTCAGTATACAGTTCCTCTTTAATTGAAGTTCTGCATCCTAAACTCAAGCAAGCAAAGATTGTGCAGTAATATAGTATTCAATAGTGGGGGGAAAATCTGCTTATAAGTGGATCCATGTGACTTAAATGTGTTGTTCAAAGGTCAACTGTGTAATTCATCAAATTTCTTTATTTTGGCTAACAAAATCAAGTCTCCCATGATCTGATCAGCATCAGTGTACATATAAGAAAAATGCTGGCATTTTTTCCCAGTCTACTGATCTTTATTTTTCTTTTTCAGCTTTCAGTTCAGTCCAGTCGCTCAGTCGTGTACGACTCTTTGCGACCCCATGAATCGCAGCACGCCAGGCCTCCCTGTCCATCACCGTCTGCTGGAGGTCACTCAAACTCATGTCCACTGAGTCGGTGATGCCATCCAGCCATCTCATCCTCTGTAGTCCCCTTCTTCTCCTGCCCCCAATCCCTCCCAGCATCAGAGCCTTTTCCAATGAGTCAACTCTTTGCATGAGGTGGCCAAAGTACTGGAGTTTCAGCTTTAGCATCATTCCCTCCAAAGAAATCCCAGGGCTGATCTCCTTCAGAATGGATGGTTGGATCTCCTTGCAGTCCAAGGGACTTTCAAGAGTCT
The DNA here is from genome assembly GCF_032452875.1 of Bos javanicus. Lineage (NCBI taxonomy): Eukaryota > Metazoa > Chordata > Mammalia > Artiodactyla > Bovidae > Bos > Bos javanicus. The sequence continues at coordinate 33,059,449 of NC_083875.1, read as the reverse complement.
TCTCCAACACCACAGTTCAAAAACATCAATTCTTCGGTGCTCAGCTTTCTTCACAGTCCAATTCTCACATCCGTACATGACCACTGGAAAAACCGTAGCCTTGACTAGACGGACCTTTGTTGGCAAAGTAATGTCTTTGCTTTTGAATATGCTATCTAGGTTGGACATAACTTTCCTTCCAAGGAGTAAGCGTCTTTTAATTTCATGGCTGCAGTTACCATCTGCAGTGATTTTGGAGCCCAAAAAATAAAGTCAGCCACTGTTTCCACTGTTTTCCCATCTATTTATCATGAAGTGATGGGACCAGATGCCATGATCTTCATTTTCTGAATGTTGAGGTTCAAGTTTTACTGAGGTATAATTGACATACAAATTTGTGTAAGTCTAATGTATACAGCTTGATGATATGATAGACCTACATGTTGCAAAATTATTACCACACTAAGGCATTTGTTTGCTAAAAAATATTTAAGATCTACTTTCTTAGCAAATTTCAAATATAAAACACAGCATTGTTAACTATCTTGGCCATAAGAAAAGGAAAAAATACAAACTTGTGACAAAATGAAACTATTTAGAATACTCATGAAGGTAAGTTGAGGTAATAGAAGACGAGCTCTTTACACATTATGGCTTTATCAACATTTATTATAATCATAAGTTTGACTCACAAATCAACAAAGATGTAACATACATCTTATAATTGATATAGATGTGTTTCCTCATGTTACTTCAAGTTAACTTTTATTGTGCCAAAAGCATAGAGACATTAAGTTTTACCATTGCTTTTGCTTCCCTTCTATATACACCTATATCACAAAGGTTAACTCTTAAACACTTCTTTTGGTAAATATCTTTTAATCACTAGATAACACATGTATGCTTTAAATACTTTATATTTTAGATTTAGGAATTTTTCTAGGCATTTGCCCCAGCTAAAGATGAAACTGTAACACTCTTCATTGACTAAAATTCAACATATATATACAACTGCAATCCTGTTAAAATAATTATGAATGAAACCAAAACATGCACAGAAGAACCTTGGCACAGACAAAGGAATATCTATGTCTGTGAAAGCTTATTTGGTATAAATATCATTGAATTTATGAAATAAAATGCTAAAGTCAAATTTGAAACAAAAATAATTGTGTTTTAAATAATTTAAAATGTCCTTTGGAAAAATTATATACATTAATACATTGGGTATTTAGGTATTTGGTAGGTGTGTTGTGCTTAGTCACTCACTAGTGTCTGACTCTCTGCAGCACCATAGACTGTAGCCTGCCGGGCAGGCTTCTCTGTCCATGGGGATTCTCCATTAAGAATACTAGAGGGGGTTGCAATTCCCTTCTCTAGGGGATCCTCCCCACCCAGGGATCAAACCAGAGTCTCCTGCATTGCAGGTAGTTTCTTTACAAACTGAGCCACCAGGGAAGCCCAAGAATACTGGAGTGGGTAGCCTAACACTTCTCCAGGGGATCTTCCTGACCAGTACTTGAACTGGGGTCTTCTGCATTGCAGGCAGATTCTTTATTAGCTGAGCTACCAGGGAGGCCCATATGGTACATAAACTTTATCAAATATGAAAAATATCTCATAATGTCTAGCTTTCATTAATCAGACTCGATAATAATTTTATTGTGTCAACTACTCATCTTTATCTAGTAAACACACACATATATATAAAATATATATAAAATTTACATATTTTTGATGCAATGCATTTATGACCAAAGCTTGATAAAATGAATAATCAGACTTGGGTAACATCACAATTTTAAACACTATACTAAATTTACATCTGTCACTCTCTGTGACATATGAAATTATCTGAAAAGAATGTTTCTTGATTTTGGAATAGCAAAACTGACAAATTTTTATTCTTTGTAAATAAAAACTTATGAATATATTTGTAGGAGACTTTCTCCTTCTCAAGAAAACTATCTGTTCTTAGTCTCTCATAGAGTACTTCTCTTTAGCGTTTCCTTTTTCAAAGGTTTTCCAAAGAAACTCCTTTTAAAATCTAAGTGTATGCATTTTTCCCTTGTTTCTTTATTGAATGTAATAGTTTTTCCCCACTTTAAAAAATGTATTTGGTATTACCTTTTCAGCATCTTGCCTCTGCAGCATAAAGTCAACATTTAGTATTTAATGCAAGCATAATCTCATTAATGTTGATAGTAAGGTTACTTGAATAATTATTTTTCAGTCCTTAACAAGCCAAGAGTTATAGGTACAATTTGTAATTTATTCAAATAACTTGGTTACATTCTTTTTCACCTACAGTGGATTTGACCATTTTAAGATAAATTTGTTAGTTTTTTTTTTCTTTTAAATTTTATTTTTAAACTTTACATAATTGTATTAGTTTTGCCAAATATCAAAATGAATCCGCCACAGGCATACATGTGTTCCCCATCCTGAACCCTCCTCCCTCCTCCCTCCCCACACCATCCCTCTGGGTCGTCCCAGTGCACCAGCCCCAAGCATCCAGTATCGTGCATCGAACCTGGACTGGCAACTCGTTTCTTACATGATATTCTACATGTTTCAATGTCACTCTCCCAAATCTTCCCACCCTCTCCCTCTCCCACAGAGTCCATAAGACTGTTCTATACATCAGTGTCTCTTTTGCTATCTCGTACACCAGGTTATTGTTACCATCTTTCTAAATTCCATATATATGCGTTAGTATACTGTATTTATGTTTTTCCTTCTGGCTTACTTCACTCTGTATAATAGGCTCCAGTTTCATCCACCTCATTAGAACTGATTCAAATGTATTCTTTTTAATGGCTGAGTAATACTCCATTGTGTATATGTACCACTGCTTTCTTATCCATTCATCTGCTGATGGACATCTAGGTTGCTTCCATGTCCTAGCTATTATAAACAGTGCTGCGATGAACATTGGGGTACACGTGTCTCTTTCCCTTCTGGTTTCCTCAGTGTGTATGCCCAGCAGTGGGATTGCTGGATCATAAGGCAGTTCTATTTCCAGTTTTTTAAGGAATCTCCACACTGTTCTCCATAGTGGCTGTATTAGTTTGCATTCCCACCAACAGTGTAAGAGGGTTCCCTTTTCTCCACACCCTCTCCAGCATTTATTATTTGTAGACTTTTGGATCGCAGCCATTCTGACTGGTGTGAAATGGTACCTCATAGTGGTTTTGATTTGCATTTCTCTGATAATGAGTGATGTTGAGCATCTTTTTATGTGTTTGTTAGCCATCTGTATGTCTTCTTTGGAGAAATGTCTATTTAGTTCTTTGGAATTTGTTAGTTTTATAATAAGATTATAAAAATTAAAATTTCTTCTCTAGCTTTCCAATCATAACTGTAGAAACTAAAGAAAGTCCTCTATATATTGCTATATATAAAATAATATTCCTGTTTTTTTTATGGTTACTTATACTCTTGATAAGAGTGAAAAAGGAGAGTGAAAAACTTGGCTTAAAGCTCAACATTCAGAAACTAAGATCATGGTATTATCTGATCCCATGGGAAATAGATGGGGAAACAGTGTCAGACTTTATTTTGGGGGGTTCCAAAATCACTGCAGATGGTGATTGAAGCCATCAAATTAAAAGACGCTTACTCCTTGGAAGGAAAGTTATGACCAACCTAGACAGCATATTAAAAAGCAGAGACATTACCTTGCCAACAAAAGTCCATCTAGTCAAGGCTATGGTTTTTCTGGTGGTCATGTATGGATGTGAGAGTTGGACTGTGAAGAAAGCTGAGCGCCAAAGCATTGATGCTTTTCAACTGTGGTGTTGGAGAAGAGTCTTGAGAGTCCTTGGACTGCAAGGAGATCCAACCAGTTCATCCTAAAGGAGATCGGTCCTGGGTGTTCATTGGAAAGACTGATGCTAAAGCTGAAACTCCAATACTTTGGCCACCTCATGCGAAGTGTTGACTCATTGGAAAAGACTCTGATGCTGGGAGGGATTGTGGGCAGGAGGAGAAGGAGATGACAGAGGATGAGATGGCTGGATGGCATCACCGACTCGATGGACATGAGTTTGAGTGACCTCCGGGAGTTGGTGATCGACAGGGAAGCCTGGCGTGCTGCGATTCATGGGGTCACAAAGAGTCAGACACGACTGAGCGACTGAACTGAACTGAACTAAGGACAGTAGGAAATTGAAATTTACACTTAATTGAAAAATTGAAAAATACACTTAAGTTAGACTTCTTTAGATTCGATTTGGAAAATGCAACATGATTTATATTTTTTGTATTTCAGCACAGTTTAGTAAAGGACATGTATTTTTTAACTATACTTGTTGTATTATGATTGCAACTTATGTTACCATGGAAATTAATTTAACTACTTGGGACTTATTTTCTTTATCTGCTGTAAAAAATAAAAATACAAGGAAACTAATCTCAAGAGGTGGAAAGATATAAAAAGGTATCTAACTCCTAGAATCACCTTGCGATTGTGACAGTTAAATGGATTAATCCACACACAACACTTCAGTTTAGTCACTCAGTTGCGTCTGACTCTTTGACCCCATGAACCTTAGCATGCCAGGCCTCCTTATCCATCACCAACTGTCGGAGTTCACCCAAACCCATGTCCATCGAGTCAGTGATGCCATCCAACCATCTCATCCTCTTTTGCCCCCTTCTCCTCCTTCCCTCAATCCTTCCCATCATCAGGGCCTTTTCAAATGAGTCAGCTCTTCACATCAAGTTACCAAAGTATTGGAGCTTCAGCTTCAACATCAGTCCTTCCAATGAACATCCAGGACTGATCTCCCTTAGAATGGACTGGTTGGATCTCCTTGCAGTCCAAGGGACTCTCAAGAGTCTTCTCCAACACTACACTTCAAAAGCATCAATTCTTTGGTGCTCAGCTTTCTTCACAATCCAACTCTCACATCCATACATGACCACTGGAAAAACCATAGCCTTGACTAGACGGACCTTTGTTGGCAAAGTAATGTCTCTGCTTTTCAATATGCTATCTAGGTTGGTCATAACTTTCCTTCCAAGGAGTAAACATCTTTTAATTTCATGGCTGCTATCACCATCTGCAGTGATTTTGGAGCCCCCAAACATAAAGTCTCTCACTGTTTCCATTTTTCCCCATCTATTTGCCATGAAGTGATGGGACCAGATTCCATGATCTTAGTTTTCTGAAAGTTGAGCTTTAAGTCAATTTTTTCACTCTCCCCTTCCACTTTCACCAAGAGGCTCTTTAGTTCTTCTTCACTTTCTGCCATAAGGGTGGTGTCATCTGCATATCTGTGGTTATTGATATTTCTCCCGGCAATCTTAATTCCAGCTTGTGCTTCCTCCAGCCCAGCGTTTCTCATGATGTAGTCTGCATATAAGTTAAATAAGCATGGTGACAATATACAGCCTTGTCATACTCCTTTTCCTATTTGGAAGCAGTCTGTTGTTCCATGTCCAGTGCTAATTGTTGCTTCCTGACCTGCATACAGGTTTCTCAAGAGGCAGGTCAGGTGGTCTGGTATTCCCATCTCCTTCAGAATTTTCCACAGTTAGAAGTTGGCATATTGAAGTACTTAGTGTTAGATGACATTATTGTCATTGTGTTGTCATTTTTAAATTATTGAATTCAAGAAAATTGTGTTTTATTCTCTCAATTTATCCTGAATTAGTAAATAAGTTAATGTTAGACCAGACAGTTTATAAATACATTACCTCGCACACCAAAATGTTCCATCAACTTGTACATTTAACATAAGCTTTTATTAAAAAAAAAAAAAAAAAAAAAAGCATCTGTTTGAGTGTAGGATTTTGGCCATATTATGTCACAGTACCTACAATTCTACAACTAAAACATTTATTTTAAGTTTTGACAAGTTTTGCTTTCAGCATTGTATTTAAAACTGTCACTAGTAAAAATCACGGAGAAGGCAATGGCACCCCAGTCCAGTACTCTTGCCTGGAAAATCCCATGGATGGAAGAGCCTGGTAGACTGTAGTCCATGGGGTCGCTAAGAGTTGGACACGACTGAGCGACTTCACTTTCACTTTTCACTTTAATGCATTGGAGAAGGAAATGGCACCCCACTCCAGTACTCTTGCCTGGAGAATCCCAGGGACGGGGAGCCTGGTGGGCTGCCATCTATGGGGTCACACAGAGTCAGACACAACTGAAGCAACTTAGCAGCAGTAGCAGCAGCAGTAAAAATCAATACCCTAATTAATACGTGTGCTAAGTCACTTCAATCATGTCCAACTCTTTGCAACTCTTTGGAACATAGCCCGCCAGGATCCTCTGTCCATAAGATTCTCCAGGAAGAATACTGGAGTAGGTTACCATACCTTCCTCCAGGGGATCTTCCTGACCCAGGGATTGAACCCATATCTCTTCCATCTCCTATAGTGGCAGCTGGGTTTTTTACCACTGGTGCCACCTGACATTAAAAACTTTATATGACAATAGCTTTAATCATTTTCTAGTACAATTTTTATGTAAAAGATCTCCTTCCATTTCATGTATATATAGAGAAAACTACGAAAAGGGCAAATAACCTACAGTTCACTAAGGCATTATCTTATTGTTTTGTTTGCTACATCTGCAACAGATATTATAGTAAATGATTCAATTATATTTTTTTCAGAAACAGGCATTATCATTAAAACAAAATCTTTAGTAAACTAAAATAACATTGCTAGTGGCAATGTTACATTTAAAATTTTAGTTTTTCAATGACAAAATGAAAAGAGGTATGAGGTTTTTTAATTTCTAATTTACTATATATTATAGGGCATGTATTGATATTTAAATTTAGAATATTTAAAAAGTAAAACTGAAAATTTATCTTATCCTAATGTTTAGGTATAATCTTTCAGTTTTCTTAATAAGTGATATTTACATGTCTCTTAAAATTCATAGCAAAATAGAGATGCTTAGAATGAAATTAAAAAGTCTTCCTTCCTCCAACATCCTTTCCTCAAATGTGAGCCTATTAAATTTCTTGTATTCACTCTTTAAAAATATATTAATGTTCATGTAAATATTTTATTTCCTATGTCAATATTGTCATTTAATGATAGTATTTTACATATAAAAATAATTCTATTTCTCATGCTGTCAAATACCCACTTTATTATATTGTATGAATGTATCATAACCTTTTAAACCAGTTCACTATAAAATCAAGTAATTTCCATTGCATGTTTGTATTTAAATTTTTGATACATATTTTCAACAAAAGGAAATCTTCATGATAAGAATGATACTGAAGTTTTCTTATCCTTATAGTTTTATGACTATTTTATAATAAAATGAATATAAACAAATTATATTTTAGAGAAGCAGCTAGCAAATCATAATTTCTGTCATATAAAACTGTGAAACAATATTTTATTCAGCCTTTTCTATGCTGAGATCTATAATTTAGGAATCTGATGAATTATGACCACAAGTGTGGGAACATTTTTCACTCCATGGTTTACTATCACAATATGAATCCAAAACAAAATAGGCATCACTTTTGACAGATTCTCCACTTTCACATCTAAGGTCTTAGTCTTCTGTCACTCAGAAGAGCCAAGGTCAAAGAGATCCATGGTAGTTCACCTTGGATACAGACTTGACCATCAAAATGCAAGCTGTAATACAAAGCGGAACATTTGTCAAAGGTTGGTGAACATGTGTCCCACATTCACATTTAAATCTGCATGCACAGCACATAAGAATTGGTGAAATTTTAAAAAGTGATTTGCCAAAGAGAAAAATTATGGTAATTAGTTTAAGAGTGAGAGTTACTCATTTAGAAAATTTGAAACATCAGTGATCCAGATGATAGAAATGGGACATCAGCACACATTTCCAAAATTATAGTTTTAATAAAATAAATTTTAAAATGCTTCACCTTATTCTCAAGCAACTTTTTAAGATTGTTCTTTTTGTCTACAACTGAAGATAAAATATCCAAATGGAAAAAAAAAATAAAGCTTCATCAGGAAAAGGTTTAATTCAGTAATGCATAGTTCCTTGTGATGGAGAAAATGTCAGTGTAGTCAGGGTGAGTGTTGAAGTATGTAAAACACAGGAGTGCTAAAACTTGTATCAGCATAATTGATATTGACTTTAACATATGAAATAAGTAAACTCAGAAATCAGAGCATAAGCACAGACCCATTCTGGGAGACTTTTATTTTCTAAGTATCTGTATGACTATAAATAACATTTATTCATTTTCTTAACTGGAAAAAAGTAATTTCATTTTTCGCAAAACTCTTTGCAAGTAAAATTAATAGTCTTTCACCTAAATATTAATGAAGTAACAAAACAATTTTAACAGTGGAAAAAAAGCAATGAATATACACTATAAATAATTAAAGTGAACTATACAATCCGTGGAATTCTCCAGGCCAGAACACTGGAATGGGTAGCTTTTCCCCAGGGGAATCTTCCCAATCCAGGGATCAAACCCAGGTCTCCAGCATTGCAGGCAGATTCTTTACCAGTTAAGCCACAAGGGAAGCCCAAGAATGGTGGAGTGGGTAGCCTGTCCCTTCTCCAGTGAATCTTCCTGACTCAGGAATGGACTCAGGGTCTTCTGATTGCAGGTAGATTCTTTACCAACTGAGCTATGAGGGAAGCCCCTTAGAGTTGATAATTAGGGACAAATACATAGTAAAGTTTGAATTTAATTTCATATAAAACAAATATTTTCACAGAGTTACTGTATTTTGGAATGTATTATTTTGGTTCTCAAATTTTACTAACCATTTTATATAACTCTTTTGATATGGAATATATATTTCAGGAACAGCAAAGTTCTTATTAATATTTAACTGGATCAGCTAATAGTAAGCATTGGAAAGGTAACAGCCCTCTCATTTTTACCAAGAACTTGCTAACTGAAATAAAGTTTAAATAGTGTATTTTTTTTTTTTTTGAAAATGGGAAACTTTCCTAAAAATATGGAAAAATGGAAGAATAAAAATTCCTTGTTTTTTAAAAATCACGTCAAATCACTGACAGCACGTTTAGCATCCTCTTGTAGAAGAAATTCTCATTTAAAAATTACTTGGTGTCTAAGGAGAGTTATGTTGTACAATATACTAAAATTTTACAGACCAATCATATTTTGCCAAAAGATGAACATCCCTAATTCTAAATATTCCTAATACTAAGTATTAAATTTTAAGAAATGTAAGCAACTGGCTATATTCATATTATTATAGCATATTTTCTCTTATTCAGGTTTTAATTATGTCCTGTACATGTAAGTTTAAGACATATTGCAAACCAGCTATATAGTACAAGAAATGGTAACAAAGCTTTCATCAACTGAGAAAAAAACTTAGAGCTTTACATGCTCAGCTGTGTCTAAGTAAGCCAATTATAGCCAAATTGAAAGCATTTTAAATATAATGCATGATATAACTTGAAAGACTATGTGCAGAAATAATGTTTATATTAAAATCTGAGATTTGTTCAGTGTTTAAACTTGGTGAACTGTAGAAATGCAAGGTGGAAGGAAATCTGTGCTTTCAGCAATTTTTCTTATGTCAAATTGATCTTCTTGTCTAATACTTTGCTTTTGTCAATATAACTAGAACACTTACTGTAAATTGAACTCATTCTAAATTTCTGAAGCTGAAGAAGAGAATGTTAAAAATATTATTTTTTCCTGTTCACTGGTGCTTTACTCTAGATTATTTACAAGTTTGCTTGTCTCACTGCAAATGGGTCATCTTTTCCACCCAATTTCAACTACATTGACAAGTAATGAGCCTTCTAAATCTATTAATGGTTTTTCTCTTACCAAAGCTTCAGTACACAGGATTAAGTATTATGAATCTCAGTTTGCAATGGGTCATTCTCAGAAAAAGAGAGTAGCTTTTAATAAATGAAACAAAGATGAATATTTTTAATGATAAAAGTTACAATTGACAAAGAAGATAGACATCATAAAACATCACATGCTTAGCAACAAGGAAACAAAGATACATAAAGCAAAAATCAGAAGCAATATAAGGGAAAAGAAAAAATATATAATCATAGTGAGACATATTAACATTTATTTGAGGATATCAAGTGAAAAAAAAAGAATAGAAGCATCTTGAATTGATGCCATTAATAATTTAAATATAATAGATTTCTATCAATTATATATCCTACAAAAATATATTTAAAATTTTGGATCTCAAATGTTATTAGATGTCCATAGGACACTTAGAAAAACTGGCAAAAGATAAACATTACTAAATTTCTTTTTGTGATTCAGTTATACATAAACACATATTGTTTTTGAAATTATTTTCCATTCTAGGTTTTTACAAGATATTGATCATCCTTGTGCTAAACAGTAAGCCTTTGTTGCTTGTTGGGTATCTATTTTTTTAAATTAGAAATCTAGCATTCTACTTATATGAAGTCAAACAAATAGAATCAGAATGTCGTAATTTTTTTAGGCAAAAATTCCTAAGTTTTCTAAAATATATGTATTACACATATTTATATATGTACAAGAGATTTTCTACTATGCTTGATAAAGGCTTGAGAAAGAACATCAAAAAATAAACTGGATGAAATGGGAGCACTGAATGTGAAACTGAAAGAGTGAAACAAACTAGATAAAAGTAAAAGATGCTCATAGAGTCCAGTTGTTTTTAAACATGGCTGCTCATTAGAATCATATCTTGAGTTCTGGTGAAACAAAAGCAATACCTGGGCATTTTTATTTAAAAAAAAAAATTCCAAGATAATTCTGATATGCATCTGGGGATTTTAAAAAGTGATAACAGGTTTTTCTATTAAGTGGTAGTTTTAGAGATGTAGAATTCTTTTTCTGTTGACTAATCATGATACAATGGTATTAAGTGAGTAATAGTTACAAAATCACAATAATGAAAGGTTTATCAGTTTTCACAATCAATAGCCAGAGGAAGCCATAATGGAAACATGACTGGAATAAGATAAAATATATGGGAACAATATAAAATAATTGCATTTAGTTTGGGTGAATCAAGCAGAGTGATGTGGTAAATGGAAGTGTATACATGCACATTTAATCTGCTCAGCCAGTCTATGTCTTTTCCTTGGTGCATTTAATCCATTTACATTTAAGCTAATCATCGATATGTATGATACTATTACTGTTCTCTCCGTTGTTTTGGGTTTATTTTCTGTAGTTAGGTCTTTCTCTTTCTTCCTGCCTAGAGAATTTCATTTAGCATTTGTTGTAAATCTGGTTTGATGGTGCTGAATTCTCTTAACATTTGCTTTTCTGGAAAGATTTTGATTGCTCCATCAGATCTGAAGGAGTGTCATCTGGGGAGAGTATTCTCGGTCCTAGGTTCTTCCCTTTCATCAATTTAAATATATCACGCCATTCCCTTCTGGCTTGTAGAGTTTCTGTTGAGAAATCTGCTGATAGCCAGGTGGGAGTTCCCTTGTATGTTATTTGTCATTTTCCCCTTGTTTCTTTTAATATTTTATCTCTGTCTTTATTTTTGTCAGTTTGATTATTATTTTTCTTGGTGTGATCCTCCTTGGGATTAAAAAGTAATTTTAATATGAGTAAATGTATAGTATTTGAAGGTACCTAAGAGTTAATACTTGGAGAAGGCAATGGCACCCCACTCCAGTGTTCTTGCCTGGAGAATCCCATGGACAGAGGAGCCTGGTGGGCTGCTGTCTATGAGGAGCCTGGTGGGCTGCTGTCTATGAGGAGCCTGGTGGGCTGCTGTCTATGGGGTCCCACAGAGTCGGACATGACTGAAGCGACTTAGCAGCAGCAGCAGCAAGAGTTAATACTAGACCTTTCAGGTATGACCTAAATAAAATCCTAACTATTATACAATGGAGGTGAGAAATAGATTTAAGGGACTAGATCTGATAGACAGAGTGCCTGATGAACTATGGATGGACGTTCGTGACATTGTACAGGAGACAGGGATCAAGACTATCCCCCAGAAAAAGAAGTGCAAAAAATCAAAATGGCTATCTGGGGAGGCCTTACAAATAGCTGTCAAAAGAAGAGAAGCTAAAAGCAAAGGAAAAAAGGAAAGTATAAGCATCTGAATGCAGAGTTCCAAAGAATAGCAAGGAGAGATAAGAAAGCCTTCCTCAGTGATCATTACAAAGAAATAGAGGAAAACACCAGAATGGGAAAGACTAGAGATCTTTTCAAGAAAATTAGAGATACCAAGGGAACATTTAATGCAAAGATGGGCTCAAGAAAGGACAGAAATGATATGGACCCAACAGAAGCAGAATATATTAAAAACAAGTGGCAAAAATACACAAAGAACTATGGAAAAAAGATCATCATGACCCAGATAATCATGATGGTGTGATCACTCACCTAGAACCAGACATCCTGGAATGTGAAGTCATTAGGAAGCATTGCTATGAACAAAGCTAGTGGAGGTGATGGAATTCCAGCTGAGCTATTTCAAATCCTAAAAGATGATGCTGTGAAAGTGCTGCACTCATATGCCTACAAATTTGGAAAACCCAGCAGTGGCCATGGAACTGGAAAAGGTCAGTTTTCATTCCAATCCCTAAGAAAGGCAATGGCAAAGAATGCTCAAACTACCACACAATTGGACTCATTTCACATGCTAGCAAAGTAATGCTCAAATATTTTCAAGCCAGGCTTCAGCAATATATGAACCATGAACATCCAGGGTTCAAACTGGTTTTAGAAAAGGCAGAGGAACCAGAGATCAGTGCCAACATCCGCTGAGTCATCAAAAAAGCAAGAGTTCCAGAAAAACATCTATTTATGTTTATTGACTATGCCAAAGCCTTTGACTGTGTGGATCACAACAAACTGTGGAAAATTTTTCAAAAGATGGGAATACCAGACCATGTGACCTGCCTCTTGAGAAATCCATATGCAGGTCAAGAAACAACAGTTAGAACTGGACATGGAACAACAGACTGGTTCCAAATAGGAAAAGGAGTATGTCAAGGCTGTATATTGTCACCCTGCTTATTTACCTTATATACAGAGTACATCATGAGAAATTCTGGGCTGGATGAAGCATAAGCTGGAATCAAGATTGCCGGGAGAAATATCAATAACCACAGATATACAGATGATACCACCCTTATGGCAGAAAGTGAAGAAGAACTAATGAGCCTCTTGATGAAAGTGAAAGGAGAGTGAAAAAGTTGGCTTAAAGCTCAACATTCAGAAAACAAAGTCTTGGCATCTGGTCCCATCACTTCATGGCAAATAGATGGTGAAGCAGTGGAAACAGTGGCAAACTTTATTTTCTTGGGCTCCAAAATCACTGCAGATGGTGATTGCAGCCATGAAATAAAAAGATGCTTGCTCCTTTGAAGAAAAGTTATGACAAAACTAGACAGCCTATTAAAGAGCAGAGACATTACTTTGCCTTCCGTCTAGTCAAGACTATGGTTTTTCCAGTAGTCATGTATGGATGTGAGAGTTGGACTATAAAGAAAGCTAAGTCCAGAGGAATTTCTTTTGAACTTGTGTTGGAGTTGTTGGAGAAGACTCTTGAAAGTCCCTTGGACTGCAAGGAGATCCAACCAACCATGCTAAAGGAGATCAATCCTGGATGTTCACTAGAAGGACTGGTGTTGAAGCTGAAACTCAATACTTTGGTCACCTGATGCAAAGAGTTGACTTATTTGAAAAGATCCTGATGTTGAGAAGGATTGAGGGCAGGAGGAGAAGGGGATGACAGAAGATAAGATGGTTGTATGGCATCACCAACTTAATGGACATGAGTTTGAGTAAACTCCAGGAGTTGGTGATGGACAGGGAGGCCTGGTGTGCTGCAGTCCATGGGGTTGCAAAGAGTCAGACCCTGCTAAGCAACTGAACTGAACTGAAGAGTTAATAATTCTTCCAAAGTTCAGCATTTTTTTTTCATTGTTAACTTTGGTGAAATAATTTACCCTTCAAAACATCTAGTATCATATCAAAATTCCTCAGTATTAGTTCCATAATCAACATTTAAGTCTTTCCACATTTCTCATTATATCCAAAATTATTTTGTATAGACTATGTTCTTTAGTGACTTGTCAATTACCCAGTGTTGTTATCTTTACAAGTAAGTTCTCTCTCCCTCACTACTGTGAAGCTTTTGACATATCCTTGTCACTTCTTTCTTCCTTTTTAAGCTCCACTCAGGTTTCTCCCTTTAGTTTCTTTTTCATATCTCAAGTTTTTCCTGACATCCATAATTATTATTTTCCAAATTTTAAACACTTTATTTTTAATTGGAGAATCATTGCTTTACAATATTGTGTTGGTTTCTGCCATGCATCAGCATGAATTAGCCATAGGTGTACTGATCAGCCATAGGTATATTTTCTTCCACCTACCAGCCCATCCCACCCCTCTAGGTTGTCACAGAGCAACAGGTTTGAGCTCCCTGTGTCATACAGCAAATTCCTACTGGCTATCTGTTTAACTTATGGCGGTGTATATGTTTCAATGCTACTGTCTCAATTTTTCCCTCCCTCTCCTTTCCCCATCATGTCCACATGTCCGTTCTCTATGTCTGCATCTCCATTGCTGCTCTGCAAATAGATTCATCAGTACCCATTTTCTAGATTCCATATATATGTGTTAATATACATTATTTGTTTTTCCTCTGTCTGAGTTACTTCACTCTGCATAATAGGCTCTAAGTTCATCTACCTCGTTAGAACCAACTCAAATGTGTTTCTTTTTGTAGCTGAGTAATATTCCGTTGTATATGTGTACCACAGTGTCTGTTTCCATTCCTCTCTCTAAGGACATCTACGTTGCTTGCCTGTCCTAGCTATTGTAAATAGTGCTGCAGTGAACAGTGGAGTACATGTGTCTTTTTCAATTATGGTTTCTTCAGGGTATATGCCCAGTAGTGCTATTATTCATCTGCATGTGGAATTCCTATAGACCGTCTTTTTCTGAACTAAATTTAATTTCTACGTAATATTTTATGATATACTAATATTTTCCAACCATCAAAATTGTGGGAATATTTGTCTTATTATTTTTTCGTGTTTTAAAACCTCAGAAGTACTCTATAAAAGTATTCATGGAATGGAGATGTGAATTGATTTATTTGATATTCTTCCTTAATTTATTTGAGAGTGGGAGAGCATCTTTGTAATACTTATTTTTAGAAATAAACAATGGTAAATTTCATATTTTAGGAGTTCTCAACTATGAGGTGCAGCTAGTTCAAAGAGTCAGAACTTACTCTTATGTCTTAGTTAACACTCATTTGAATCCATGTGAAGATGGCAGAGGAATAGGACGGGGAGACCACTTTCTCCCCAACAAATTCATCAAAAAAACATTTAAACGCTGAGTAAATTCCACAAAACAACTTCTGAATGCCAGAAGAGGACATCAGGCACCCAGAAAATCAGCCCATTGTCTTCTAAATGAGATGGAGAAGTCTTCAGGCTACTGTAAAAATAAGACTGAAAACCAGAAGCAGGAGGCTTAAGTCCAAATCCTGAGAACAGCAGAGAACTCCTGTCTCCAGGGAACATTAATCAATAGGAGCTCATCAAATGCCTCAATACCTACACTGAAACCAAGTACCACCCAAGGGCCAACAAGTTCCAGAGCAAGACATACGATGCAAATTTTCCAGCAACACAGGAACACAGCCCTGAGCTTCAATATACAGGCTGCCCAAAGTCATTCCAAACCCAGTGACATCTCATAACTCATTACTGGACACTTCATTGCACTCCAGAGAGAAGAAATCCAGCTCCACCCACCAGAACACGGACACAAGTTTCACTAACCAGGAAACCTTGACAAGCCACTTGTACAACCCCACCCACAGTGAGGAAACTCCACAACAAAGAGAACTCCACAAACTGCCAGAATACAGAAAGGCCACCCAAACACAGCAATATAAACAGGATGAAGAGACAGAGGAATTCTGAAAGGTTATTGTTGAATCACGCGAATACACCGGGATTCTTGGCCCCCGGAGGAGAAGAATTCAATCCAGGGCCAGAGACGAGGCTTCATCGCTCAGAGCTTTTGTGTAATAAAGTTTTATTAAAGTATAAAGGAGATAGAGAAAGCTTCTGACATAGGCATCAGAAGGGGGCAGAAAGAGTACCCGCTTGCTAGTGTTAACAATGAAGTTATATAATCCAAAGAATATCTGGAAGTTGTAAAGACCTCATCAGACCTACTCCCATAATTTACATTTTAAGATAACACTGTCCTCGGGCAAGATACATCCTTGTAAAGACCAGGTCTACTCCCATAATTTACATTTTAAGATAACAGAAGGTTGAATCCAAAGACTGTCCTTAGGCAGGATACATTATTGTTATATAATACTAAGGAATGTAGAGAAGGGGAAAAAAAAGTTTGTCCTTTCTTCCTCCTTGATAATTCCAGATCCCTCTCTCCTTGGGGACCCCTAGACTCCCTATCAACCTGCCTAGGAAATGACTCTCTCAATTCCCAGCAGGTAAAGGAACAGGATAAAAGCCCACCAAACCAAACAAAAGAGGAAGAGATAGGGAATCTACCTGATAAAGAATTCCGAATAATGATAGTGAAAATGATCCAAAAGCTTGAAACCAAAATGGAATCACAGATAAATAGCCTGGAGACAAGGATTGAGAAGATGCAAAAAAGGTTTAACAAGGACCTAGAAGAAATAAAGAGTCAGTATATAATGAATAATGCAATAAATGAGATTAAAAACACTCTGGAGGGAACAAATAGTAGAATAATGGAGGCAGAAGATAGGATTAGTCAAGAAGAAGATAGAATAGTAGAAATAAATGAATCAGAGAGGAAAAAAGAAAAATGAATTAAAAGAAATGAGGACAATCTCAGAGACCTTCAGGACAATGTTAAATGCCCCAACATTCGAATCATAGGAGTTCCAGAAGAAGAAGACAATAAGAAAGACCATAAGAAAATACTTGAGGAGATAATAGTTGAAAACTTCCCTAAAATGGGGAAGGAAATAATCACCCAAGTCCGGGAAACCCAGAAAGTCCCAAACAGGATAAACCCAAGGCAAAACACCCCAAGACATATATTAATCAAATTAACAAAGATCAAACACAAAGAACAAATATTAAAAGCAGCAAGGGAAAAAACAAATAATACACAAGGGGATTCCCGTAAATATAACAGCTGATCTTTCATTAGAAACTCTTCAGGCCAGGAGGGAATGGTAGGACATACTAAAAGTGATGAAAGAAAATAACCTACAGCCCAGATTTCTGTACTCAGCAAGGATCTCATTCAAATATGAAAGAGAAATCAAAAGCTTTACAGACAAGCAAAAGCTGAGAGAATTCAGCACCACCAAACCAGCTCTCCAACAAATGCTAAAGGATCTTCTCTAGACAGGAAACACAAAAAGGGTGTATAACCTTGAACCTAGAAAAATAAAGTAAATGGCAACAGGATCATACTTATCAATAATTACTTAAACGTAAATGGGTTTAATGCCCCAACCAAAAGGCAAAGATTGGCTGAATGGATACAAAAACAAGACCCCTATATATGTTGTCTACAAGAGACCCACCTCAAAAAAGGGGACACATACATACTGAAAGTGAAGGGCTGGAAAAAGATATTCCACGCAAATAGAGACCAAAAGAGAGCAGAGTAGCAAAATTCATATCCAATGAAATAGACTTTAAAACAAAGGCTGTGAAAAGAGACAAAGGAGGAAACTACATAATGATCAAAGGATCAATCCAAGAAGAAGATATAACAATTATAAATATATATGCACCCAACATAGGAGCACCGCAGTATGTAAGGCAAATGCTAACAAGTATGAAAGGAGAAATTAACAATAACACAATAATAGTGGGAGACTTTAATACCCCACTCACACCTATGGATAGATCAACTAAACAGAAAATTAACAAGGAAACACAAACTTTAAATGATACAGTGGACCAGTTAGACCTAACTGATATCTATAGGATATTTCACCCCAAAACAATGAATTTCACCTTTTTCTCAATCACTCACAGAACCTTCTGCAGGATAGATCACATCCTGGGCCATAAATCTAGCCTTGGTAAATTCAAAAAAATTGAAATCATTCCAAGCATCTTTTCTGACCACAATGCAGTAAGATTAGATCTCAATTACAGGACAAAAACTATTAAAAATTCCAACATATGGAGACTGAACAACACGCTGCTGAATAACCAACAGATCACAGAAGAAATAAAAAAAGAAATCAAAATATGCATAGAAACAAATGAAAACACAATAACCCAAAACCTGTGGGACACTGTAAAAGCAGTGCTAAGGGGAAGGTTCATAGCAATACAGGCATACCTCAATAAACAAGAAAAAAGTCAAATAAATAACCTGACTCTACAGCTAAAGCAACTAGAAAAGGAAGAAATGAAGAACCCCAGGGTTAATAGAAGGAAAGAAATCTTAAAAATTAGGGCAGAAATAAAAGCAAAAGAAAAAAAAGAGACCATAGCAAAAATCAACAAAGCCAAAAGCTGGTTCTTTGAGAGGATAAATAAAATTGACAAACCATTAGCCAGACTCATCAAGAAGCAAAGGGAGAAAAATCAAATCAATAAAATTAGAAATGAAAATGGAAATATCACAACAGACAATACAGAAATACAAAGGATCATAAGAGACTACTATCAGCAATTATATGCCAATAAAATGGACAACTTGGAAGAAATGGACAAAATCTTAGAAAAGTACAAATTTCCAAAACTGAACCAGGAAGAAATAAAAATTTTAACAGACCCATCACAAGCACTGTAATTGCAACTGTAATCAGAAATCTTCCAGCAAACAAAAGCCCAGGTCCAGACGGCTTCACAGCTGAATTCTACCAAAAACTTTGAGAAGAGCTAATACCTATCCTACTCAAAATCTTCCAGAAAATTTCAGATGAAGGTAAACTTCCAAACTCATTCTATGAGGCCACCATTACCCTAATACCAAAACCTGACAAAGATGCCACAAAAAAAGAAAACTACAGGCCAATATCACTGATGAACATAGATGCAAAAATCTTTAACAAAATTCTAGCAATCAGAATCCAGCAACACATTAAAAAGATCATACACCATGACCAAGTGGGCTTTATCCAAGGGATGCAAGGATTCTTCAATATCTGCAAGTCAATCAATGCAATACACCACATCAACAAATTGAAAAATAAAAGCCATATGATTATCTCAATAGATGCAGAGAAAGCCTGTGACAAAATTCAACATCCATTTATGATAAAAACTCTTCAGAAAGCAGGAATAGAAGGAACATACCTCAACATAATAAAAGCTATATATGACAAACCCACAGCAAACATTATCCTCAATGGTGAAAAATTGAAAGCATTTCCCCTAAAGTTAGGAACAAGACAAGGGTGCCCACTGTCACCACTACTATTCAACATAGTTTTGGCCACAGCAATCAGAGCAGAAAAAGAAAGGGAATCCAAACTGGAAAAAAAGAAGTAAAACTCTCACTGTTTGCAGATGACATGATCCTCTACATAGAAAACCCTAAAGACTCCACCAGAAAATTAGAAGTAATTAATGAATAAAGTTGCAGGATGTAAAATCAACACACAGAAATCCCTTGCATTCCTATACACTAATAATGAGAAAATAAAGAGAAATTAAGGAAACAATTCCATTCACCATTGCAACAAAAAGAATAAAATACTTAGGAACATATCTACCTAAAGAAACTAAAGACCTATATATAGAAAACTATAAAACACTGGTGAAAGAAATCAAAGAGGACACTAACAGATGGAGAAATATATCATGTTCATGGATCAGAAGAATCAATATAGTGAAAATGACTATACTACCCAAAGCAATCTATAGATTCAATGCAATCCCTATCAAGCTACCAACTGTATTTTTTACAGAGCTAGAACAAATAATTTCATAATTTGTATGGAAATACAAAAAACCTTGAATAACCAAAGCAATCTTGAGAAAGAAGAATGGAACTGGAGAAATCAACCTGCCTGACTTCAGGCTCTACTACAAAGCTACAGTCATCAAGACAGTGTGGTTCTGGCACAAGGACAGAAATATAGATCAATGGAACAAAATGGAAAGCCCAGAGATAAATCCACGCACCTATGGACACCTTATCTTTGACAAAGGAGGCAAGAATATACAATGGAGAAAAGACAATCTCTTTAACAAGTGGTGCTGGGAAAACTGGTCAACGACTTGTAAAAGAATGAAATTAGAACACTTTCTAACACTATACACAAAAATAAACTCAAAATGGATTAAAGATCTAAACATAAGATCAGAAACTATAAAACTCCTAGAGGAAAACATAGCGAATACACTCTCCATCCTAAAAAACAGCAGGATCCTCTATGACCCACTTCCCGAATATGGGAAATAAAAGCAAAAATAAACAAATGGGACCTAATTAAACTTAAAAGCTTCTGCACAAAAAAGGAAACTATAAGCAAGGTGAAAAGACAGCCTTCAGAATGGGAGAAAATAATAGCAAATGAAGCAACTGACAAAGGACTAATCTCAAAAATATACAAGCAACTCCTGCAGCTCAATTCCAGAAAAATAAACGACCCAATCAAAAAATGGGCCAAAGAACTAAATAGACATTTCTCCAAAGAAGACATACAGATGGCTAACAAACACATGAAAAGATGCTCAACATCACTCATTATCAGAGAAATGAAAATCAAAACCACAATGAGGTACCATTTCATGCCAGTCAGAATGGCTGCGATCCAAAAGTCTACAATCAATAAATGCTGGAGAGGGTGTGGAGAAAAGGGAACCCTCTTACACTGTTGGTGGGAATGCAAACTAGTACTGCCACTATGGAGAACAGTGTGGAGATTCCTTAAAAAACTGGAAATAGAACTGCCTTATGATCCAGCAATCCCACTGCTGGGCATACACACCGAGGAAACCAGAATTAAAAGAGACACGTGTACCCCAATGTTCATCGCAGCACTGTTTATAATAGCCAGGACATGGAAGCAACCTAGATGTCCATCAGCAGATGAACGGATAAGAAAATAGTGGTACATGTATACAATGGAGTATTACTCAGCCATTAAAAAGAATACATTTGAATCAGTTCTAATGAGGTGGATGAAACTGGAGCCTATTATACAGAGTGAAGTAAGCCAGAAAGAAAAACACCAATACAGTACACTAATGCATATATATAGAATTTAGAAAGACGGTTATGATAACCCTGTATGCGAGACAACAAAAGAGACACTGATGTATAGAACAGTCTTTTGGACTCTGTGGGAGAGGGCGAGGGTGGGATGATTTGGGAGATTGGCATTGAAACATGTATAATGTTGTATGTGAAACGGATTGCCAGTCCAGGTTCAGTGCATGATACAGGATGCTTGGGGCTGGTGCACTGGGATGACCCAGAGGGATGGTATGGGGAGGGAGGTAGGAGAGGGGTTCAGGATGGGGAACACGTGTATACCTGTGGTGGATTTATGTTGATGTATGGCAAAACCAGTACAATATTGTAAAGTAATTAGCCTCCAATTAGAACAAATAAGTTTATAATAAAAAAATAATAAAAAAAATATTTTGAAGAAGAAAAAAAACACATTCATTTAACAATTGTTTATTTTGCCAACAGTTTTAGGTTTAAGGTATATAAAGAAAAAGAAAATATTTCCTGTAAAGATTATAGAAAATATAATACTTTAGAAAGTAAAGAGACAAATACAAGAAAATGATTATTTTATACTTAAGCACAATGTACTTCCTTGGCATATAAAAATTAAAACTAACCAAAATGGGTTTTATTTTAGACAGAGGGGGAAAATACACTTCCAGGCTATGAAGGACAGAAAAGACACAAATGAGATTTCCCCTTGGTAACTACATATATTCAGTGCTAAGAGACCCAGAATAGTTATGTATCTATCTTTCCAAATATATACATATGTGTATAATAAGCGATATAATCAAATTTCTAATCAAAATATATGTAATGCAGTATTATTTATCTTAAAAGGTTATCAAGTGTCTGAGATACAATAGTTTTTAGAGATAATGCTAGGATAAATGCTACTATGTATAGAGAATTATAGCCATTAATTTGTAGTAACTTTTAATGGAGTTTAATCTATTAAAAACTGAATCACTATGCTCAATGAGGGTATTAAGTATATGTATTTCTGAATTGCTTTTAATTAGTTACATTGACATTTGAATATATTAAGTATTCTTGATTGACTCTTTTTCTCATTATAAAATGATCCTCTTTATGTCTGTTAGTACTTCTTATTTTAAATTCCAGATTATCTATAATTTATAAATCTAAACTGTCTGTCCTTTTTCTTCCAATCTTTTACTTTCAATGTGCCAGCATCTTTATACTTAAAATTCATTTCTTCTAAAGAACTTACAGCTTCTTCTTGCTTTTTTAATCCTGTTAGGTTATCTCTGCTTTTAATTGGAGATTTTATTTTACTTATATATAACATACTTCTTGGTAAGTTTGGTTTTGTATTTGCCACTGTATTCTTTGCTTTTCATTTTTATTTCTCTTCTTTCTTCCTTTTTCTTTCTTTTCTGTCTTCTTTAAAATCAAAGAAATTGTATTGTTATTCCATTCTATCTCCTCTGTGGACATAATTCAGTTATATTGCATTTTGTTACTTTAGGGATTTCTTTAGGGAACAATACTGTTAATGGGGTTCTCAGTGCAAGAATACTAAAGTGGTTTGCCATTCCCTTCTCCAAAAGGGAATGAATTGACTCATTGGAAAAGACCCGGATGGTGGGAAAGATTGAAGTCAGGAGGAGAAGGGGAAGACAGAGGATGAGATAGTTGGATGGCATCACTGACTCTATGGACATGAGTTTGAGTAAGCTCCGGGTGTTGGTGATGGACAGGGAAGCCTGGAGTGCTGCAGTCCATGGGGTCACAAAGAGCTGGACATGACTGAGCAACTGAACTGAACTTAGGGAACAAAATAGGCAGTCTTAATTTATCATTCTTTAACTTGAATTAATATTTACTGCTTTACTTATAAGAATCCTACAATAATCATTTCAAATAGATTACTTTCTTGATATCAAATATTTTACAAACATACTTGTTATTAATCCTCACAAATTCCCTTAAAGTCTCATTTGTAGTGCAAGTCTGGCATAGATTGTTCAGTAGCACTTCACAGATTGTATGTGTTGTTTTTTTTTTTTTTTTTTTGCAGTCTGAATTTCACAAGTCTATCGGTGCCATTTTCCCAGCAGCAATTGCTCAATTCATGTCTCTTTCATATTTTGAAAATTCTCACAATATTTCAAACTATTTTATTGCCATATTGTTATAGTGATCTGTGATCTTTGAACTTTAATGTTACTACTGAGACTTGCTGAAGGCTCAGGTTGCCATTAACAATTTTTAGCTATAAAGTATTTCTAAATGAAGGTATATAGATTATTTTTAAACATAATGCTAATGCACACATAATAGACTACAGTGTAGTGTAAATATAACTTTTATATTCACTTAGAACCCAAAGGCTTTGTGTGACTCTCTGTATTGAAATACTCACTTTATTTTAATATGGTCTGGAACGAGACCTTCAATATCTCCAAGGTATTCATATACCAGCGATGAATTTATCTCTTGTTTACATCTGAAAATGTATACTTCAACTTTACTGTTGAGTAACTTTTACTAAAAAAAAAATTAACTTTACAGAAATAATGTGGAGATAATAGAAGCAGCTTCCATGAACTTCACCCAGTTTCCGTTTCATTTAAAAGAGTCACATTTGTATGATATACTTGTAATCATTAAAAAAAAACAGTATTAATTATTAAGTAAAGTCAGTGTCTTATTCAGATTTTCTTAACATGCACTTAATGTCCTTTCTTGGCTCCAGGATCTCATCCAAAATGGCATATTAAATTTAATCATCGTGTATCCTTATGAAACTCCAGGCTGGACAACTCCAGTTGTCCAGACATTTCTTGTTTTCAGTGAACTTGGAAGTCTCAGAGTATTGATCAAGTATTTTGTAGAAAGTCTCTCAATTACAACTGAAGATATTACTTTTTTTTTAGACTGGGGTTATACAAGAAACACTGCTGACGTAAAGTGCCATTTTAAGCACATCATATCAAGAGTACACACTAGCAAGGTAAGTGATGACTGCTGATGTTGACCTTAATCACCTGCCCGAGTTAGTGTTTGTCAGGTTTCTCTGCTTTAAAGTTGTTCTTTATCAGCATTTTTCATACTGTACTATCTGAAAGGAGTTCTTTATCTGCAGCCCATACCTAAAGAGTGGGAAGTTAGACTTTACCTCCATGGTAGTGAATTATCTGCATAAAGTGTTTGGAATCTTCATGCATGGAACATAGGTCTCTTACTCCTGCCCCATTTATTACTTTAGTCATCTAATTGTATCAATATGGACTCATGGTTACCTATTTTATACTTTGGTTAGTGCCGATACTATTTTATTTTTTTGTGGTTCCAAATGTTCCAGCTTTTTGCCATTGGGAGCTCTTTCAGCTGGTTTCCTGTAATCCTTTTTATTTAGACCCTCCACCCCCATCATTGTGTGTGTTTTGGGAGGAATTGTTTTGTTTTGATCTTTCAGCACTCTTTTACTTTCTGGAGCTACATGATGATTCAGGAGCATCTGGTAGAGTTCCTGCTCAGCACTAGAATCAGCCATTACTCGAGGAGCTCAGTTTCATTTTATTGGAGGATGATATTTGAAATGAGGATCTGGATGCTAATTGTGCTTGTCATTTCTGGAGTATAGTTTCTAAGGCATCTCAGCTGATTGAGCAAAGAAATATATGTGTATATGGTAACCCATAAATAAACATATATCTATAAATATTTCTCTATCAAACCATCTCTGTCCATATTAAGCTAGAGATAATTCATACTGGTATCTCCAACTCTAACTCTCTACTATATGGATCATCCTACAGAGTCTACAAATAAATGCTGGAGAGGGTGTGTAGAAAAGGGAACCTTCCTACACTGTTGGTGGGAATGTAAATTGATTCAGTAATTATGGAAAGCAGCATGGATATTCCTTAAAAAACTAAAAATAATTTCTGTTTGATCTAGAAATCCCAATCCTTGTCAAACAGCCAGAGAAAACTCTTAATTTGAAAGGATACATGCACCCCAGGTTTCATAGCAACACTGTTTAAAATAGGCAAGACATGGAAGCAATATAAATGGTCATCAACAGATGAATGTATAAAAACCTGGCACATATATGCAATGGAGTACTTCAGAGTCATATAAAAGAAAGAAATAATGCCATTTGTAGCAACATGGATAAACGCAGAGATTGTGATACCAGGTGAAGTAAATAAATAAAACAAATACCATATGATATCATTTATGTTTGCAATGGAAAATTTGATACAAATTAACTTCTTTACCAGACCACCTGACCTGCCTCTTGAGAAACCTGTATGCAGGTCAGGAAGCAACAGTTAGAACTGGACATAGAACAACAGACTGGTTCCAAATAGGAAAAGGAGTACGACAAGGCTGTATATTGTCACCCTGCTTATTTAACTTCTATTCAGAGTACATCATGAGAAACGCTGGACTGGAAGAAACACAAGCTGGAATCAAGATTGCCAGGATAAATATCAATAACCTCAGATATGCAGATGACACCACCCCTTATGGCAGAAAATGAAGAGGAACTAAAAAGCCTCTTGATGAAAGTGAAAGTGGAGAGTGAAAAAGTTGGCTTAAAGCTCAACATTCAGAAAATGAAGATCATGGCATCCGGTCCCATTACTTCATGGGAAATAGATAGGGAAACAGTGTCAGACTTTATTTTTTGGGGCTCCAAAATCACTTCAGATGGTAACTACAGCCATGAAATTAAAAGACGCTTACTCCTTGGAAGGAAAGTTATGACTAACCTAGAGAGCATATTCAAAAACAGAGACATTACTTTGCCAACAAAGGTCCATCTAGTCAAGGTTATGGTTTTTCCTGTGGTCATGTATGGATGTGAGAGTTGGACTGTGAAGAAGGCTGAGCGCCGAAGAATTGATGCTTTTGAACTGTGGTGTTGGAGAAGACTGTGGAGAGTCCCTTGGACTGCAAGGAGATCCAACCAGTCCATTCTGAAGGAGATCAACCCTGGGATTTCTTTGGAGGGAATGATGCTAAAGCTGAAACTCCAGTACTTTGGCCACCTCATGTGAAGAGTTGACTCATTGGAAAAGGCTCTGATGCTGGGAGGGATTGGGGGCAGGAAGAGAAGGGGGTGACAGAGGATAAGATGGTTGGATGGAGTCACTGACTCGATGGATGTGAGTCTGAATGAACTCCAGGAGTTGGTGATGGACAGGGAGGCCTGGCTTGCTGCAGTTCATGGGGTCGCAAAGAGTCGGACACGAGTGAGAGACTGAACTGAACTGAACTGAACTGAACTTCTTTACAAAACAGAAACAGACACAGAGACATAGAAAAACTTTTGATTACTAATGGGGAAAAGGGAAGTGAGGGGATAAATTAGGAGTTTGGGATTAGAAGATATAAACTACTATATATAAAATAAAAATGTACTACTATATAGCACAGAGGATTATTTTCAATATCTTATAATAACCTATACTAGAAAATAATATGAAAAAATATATATGTGTGTGTGTGTGTGTGTGTGTGTGTGTGTGTGTGTTTGTTGCCATAGTTTAATCACTAAGTCATGTCTGACTCCTTAAGACCCCATGGACTATAGCCCTCCAGGCTCTTCTGTCCATGGAATTTCCCAGGCAAGAATACTGGAGTGGGTTTCCGTCTCCTTCCCCAGGGAATCTTCCCAACCCAGGGATTGAACCTGTGTCTCTTGCTTTGGCAGGTGAATTTTTGACCACTGATCCATAAGGGAAGATCTCATATGTATATATAACTATGATTTTTTTTTTTTTTGCCAAAAGTCACCTGACAAAATTCAACATTCATTTATGATAAAAACTCAATACAGGATCCTTCTGGGATGTATGTCAGAGAATGCTTTGCCTATGTTGTCCTCTAGGAGTTTTATAGTTTCTGGTCTTACGTTTAGATCTTTAATCCATTTTGAGTTTATTTTTGTGTATGGTGTTAGAAAGTGGTCTAGTTTCATTCTTTTACAAGTGGTTGACCAGATTTCCCAGCACCACTTGTTAAAGAGATTGTCTTTAATCCATTGTATATTCTTGCCTCCTTTGTCAAAGATAAGGTGTCCATATGTGCATGGATTTATCTCTGGGCTTTCTATTTTATTCCATTGATCAATATTTCTATCTTTGTGCCAGTACCATACTGTCTTGATAACTGTGGCTTTGTAGTAGAGCTTGAAGTCAGGTAGGTTGATTCCTCCAGTTCTATTCTTCTTTCTCAAGATTGCTTTGGCTATTCGAGGTTTTTTGTATTTCCATACAAATTGTGAAATTATTTGTTCTAGCTCTGTGAAGAATACTGTTGGTAACTTGATAGGGATTGCGTTGAATCTATAAATTGCTTTGGGTAGTATACTCATTTTCACTATATTGATTCTTCCAATCCATGAACATGGTATATTTCTCCATCTATTAGTGTCCTCTTTGATTTCTTTCACCAGTGTTTTATAGTTTTCTATATATAGGTCTTTAGTTTCCTTAGGTAGATATATTCCTAAGTATTTTATTCTTTCCGTTGCAATGGTGAAAATGGAGAACATAGGCAAAACACTCTCTGATATACATCACAGAAGGATCCTCTATGACCCACCTCCCAGAATATTGGAAATAAAATCAAAAATAAACAAATGGGACCTAATTAACCTTAAAAGCTTCTGCACATCAAAGGAAACTATTAGCAAGGTGAAAAGACAGCCTTCAGAATGGGAGAAAATAATAGCAAATGAAGCAACTGACAAACAACTCATCTCAAAAATATACAAGCAACTCCTACAGCTCAACTCCAGAAAAATAATAAATGATCCAATCAAAAAATGGGCCAAAGAACTAAATAGACATTTCTCCAAAGAAGACATACAGATGGCTAACAAACACATGAAAAGATGCTCAACATCACTCATTATCAGAGAAATGCAAATCAAAACCACTATGAGGTACCATTTCACACCAGTCAGAATGGCTGCAATCCAAAAGTCTACAAATAATAAATGCTGGAGAGGGTGTGGAGAAAAGGGAACCCTCTTACACTGTTGGTGGGAATGCAAACTAGTACAGCCACTATGGAGAACAGTGTGGAGATTCCTTAAAAAACTGGAAATAGAACTGCCTTATGACCTAGAAATCCCACTGCTGGGCATACACACTGAGGAAACCAGAAGGGAAAGAGACACGTGTACCCCAATGTTCATCGCAGCACTGTTTATAATAGCCAGGCCATGGAAGCAACCTAGATGTCCATCAGCAGATGAATGGATAAGAAAGCAGTGGTACATATACACAATGGAGTATTACTCAGCCATTAAAAAGAATACATTTGAATCAGTTCTAATGAGGTGGATGAAACTGGAGCCTATTATACAGAGTGAAGTAAGCCAGAAGGAAAAACATAAATACAATATACTAACGCATATATATGGAATTTAGAAAGATGGTAACAATAACCCGGTGTACAAGACAGCAAAAGAGACACTGATGTATAGAACAGTCTTATGGACTCTGTGGGAGAGGGAGAGGGTGGGAAGATTTGGGAGAATGACATTGAAACATGTAAAATATCGTGTAAGAAATGAGTTGCCAGTCCAGGTTCGATGCATGATACTGGATGCTTGGGGCTAGTGCACTGGGATGACCCAGAGGAATGGTATGGGGAGGGAGGAGGGAGGAGGGTTCAGGATGGGGAACACATGTATACCTGTGGCAGATTCATTTTGATATTTGGCAAAACTAATACAATTATGTAAAGTTTAAAAAAAAAAAAAAAAAAACTCAATACAAAGTGAATGTAGAGGCAACATAACCTCAACCTAAAAAAAGCCAAATATAACAGGCTCACAGCTAACATCATTCCTCATGTTGAAAAACAGCCTTTTCATCTAAGATCAGTAACAAAACAAAGATGCTCACTCCTGTCACTTTTATTCAACTTAGTATTGAAATTTTTAGTCTGAGCAACTAGGCAAGAAAAAGAAATAAAAGGCATCTAACTTGCCAAGGAAAAAGTATAACTATTTGCAGATGATATATATATACAAAACCCTAAAGACTCCACAAAATATTACTATAACTAATAAACTCAATAATGGAACAGGATACAAATGCAGGAGATGCAGTTTCAATTGGGTCAGAAATATCTCCTGGAGGAGTATACCATACATACATACTAGTAAACACACTAGTATACCATACATACATACTAGTAAACCATACACTAGTAATGAACTCTTAGAGAAATTAAGAACAACAACAACAACAACTGGAAATACATTTAACCAGCGATGTTATTTAAGAACTGAACACTGAAAACTATCAGATTTTATCTTCCTCACTGATTTTAACTAATTGCATTATAGTGTGCCTTTTAGTTTATTTTTGTGTGTGTGTTCATGATGAATTTAGCTTTTCAGTCTGTAGATTTTTACTTTTCATAAAGTTTGGGGGGAAAAGTTGGTCATTTATTTGAACACTTTTCTGCATCTGCCCAACTTTCAGTTCTCTCCTTTTTTCCATCTTTTACTGTGTTCCATTTTGGGTAACCTATTCCACTGCCTTCAAGTCACTGATACTTTCTTATTTAATATTCAATTGTCATTAATCCCAATTAGAGTATTTTTTAAAACTCAAGCATTATAATTGAAATCTCTAAATGTTTGAATCGTTATCCATAATTGGCCTTACCTTTTGGCTCAACTGGTAAAGAATCTACCTGCAATGTGAGAGACCTGGGTTCGATCCCTGGTTGGGAAGATTCCCTGGAGAAGGGAAAGGTTACCTACTCCAGTATTCTGGCCTGGAGAATTCCATGGACTGAATAGTCCATGGAGTCGCAAAGAGTTGGACATGACTGATCAACTTTCACTATCACTGTGAAATCTTTATCCTTAATTACCATGTTGCTATTTAGCATGTCTAGTCTTTCCTCTAAATTTTCAACATCCAAAATAGTTTTAACAATGGCTTTAGTGTCAGTGGCTGGAGAAGGAAATTGCAACCCACTCCAGTATTCTTGCCTGGAGAATCCCATGGACAGAGGAGCCTAGTGGGCTACAGTCCAAGGGGTCGCAAAGAGTCGGACACCACTGAGCAACTTTACTTTCACTTTCATCTTAGTGTCAGTGGCTACTAATTCTCATATGTTCAGTTCTGGGTCATTTTCAAATGATGGAGTTTGTTTGTTATATGAGTTGTCCTACTTGTATGATGCCTGATAATTTTGTTTTAGCTGTCAAATATTGTGAATTTTACTTTGTTGGACTCTGATTATTATTTCATTTGTTTAAATATTTTGGAACTTTGTTCTGGGACTAAGTTGAATAAATTGAAAAAGTGCTGATTCTTCAGAGTTGCTTAAAAGCATTTTTAGGCTGGATCAATGCAGTGTTTGGTCTAGGGCTATTTTTTCTCTACTGTTTAACTAAACTCTTCTGAATACTTTACCCAATGTTAACAAATTGTGAGGAGGGTTTCTACTCTGGCTAGTGGTAAGTCACTGAGTTTGGTAAATTCCAGTTTTAGTTTTCCCTCTAATTATCAGTTTGTTTTCCACCTATCCTTGAGTAGTTGCCTTGTATATATGAGCTGATCAAGTATTCAACTGAATACTAAAAAGGGAATCTTCAAGGCTATCCAGAACTCTCTCTGGGGCCAATACTACACTTCTAGCTGCTTTAACCTTCATAAAAGCCCATTTCACAACTCATGCAGACTGTTGAACTTGCCTATGTTTGTCCTTTCTGTGCAACAATCAGAAAACTTTCTATAGGAAAGATGTGGAAAGTGTTGGATTCATGTCCTTTTTTTTTTTTTTTTAACCTATCCAATGATTATAGCCCTTTGTTGTCTGATATACAACTGGAGACCATTAATGCATATATCATGTCCATTAAAAAAAGTTTTTTTCAGGCTGAAAGGCATTCTTACTGTTTAGGTTTTAAGCTCCATTACTCCATCTTGGTTTGATATTCCCCCTTACTTCATTATTCCTTTTCCTACCATCCTAGATTAATCTGATCTCTATTTAGAAAGTGTAATTGTAGGACAAATTATCTAATTCTCTCATATTGACCAAATATGATCTTTGTAATTTTGTAAGCTAAGCAACCCTGCTGTGTCACCCATCCAAAGATGGATCAGTGTCTGAATATCTCATATGGCTTTCATCTTCACTGTTGTTAAAAGATGCTGAAGATTTGTTTTGTCATGCTAAAAACTGTTGTTTGTGGGCAGATTATTTAAAAGTACTGTACATAAATATGTGTGTGTGTGCACATGTGTGTGTACATGTATTCATGTCAAAAATGGCAACCCACTCCAGTACTCTTGCCTGGAAAATTCCATGGACGGAGGAGCCTGGTGGGCTGCAGTCCATGGGGTCCCTAGGAGTCAGACACGACTGAGCGATTTCACTTTCAGGCATTAGAGAAGGAAATGGCAACCCACTCCAGTGTTCTTGCCTGGAGAATCCCAGGGACAGCGGAGCCTGGTGGGCTGCTGTCTATGGGGTCGCACAGAGTCAGACACGACTGAAGTGACTTAGCAGCATATTAGCTGTATGTTGTGCTTTGGGAAGACTTTCTTATAATTGGATCAAATATAAATTATTCCAAGAGGTCCAGTAGGAGTCAGCAAACATCTTAGTTCTAAGTTATATGTGGTAAATATTTTAGGCTTTGAGGATTATATGATCCCTGCAACTATTCAACTCACCTATTATAGTGAGAAAACAACCACAAATAATACAAGGAATGATTATGGCTATGGTCCAGTAAACTTTATAAAAACAACAGCTGGATCACATTTGGCCTCTTAGTCATAGTTTGATGTTACCTAACCAAAAGAATGTCTTGAATATTTATGGTAGACAGAATACCTTTTGTGCCCCCTTCAGATAGTAAATATTTTGGAAGTTTAAATTCATATAGGGACATTATTTCTTAAAATATACTTCAAAATAATTTCAGGTTCTTTAATGAAAGCAGGAAAAAAGGGTCATATTCAGAACCATATTAATTCCATATCTGAAGCTTTTGGACAATTGCAAGGAAATCGTTTCCTTTAAAGAACAAAGGCCACTTGACAATTTTAAATTACTTTTTTTGTGCAATTTCTTGTTCACTCAGACAGATCCTGAGTGATGCTACTACTAAAAACTGTCCTATCTGCTTCCTTCTTTATTTGTTCCCTTTCAACTGTGTTTCCCTGGCATGTAGAGATAAAGTTTAGGAGATTTCTGACAATTCCTAACAAGTTGAGTAAACACACTTAATAAAATGTATTGAAACATTTTAGAATATCTTGAATATTTTTAATAACTTTTAAGTCTTGTTGGAGCCAGAATTAAAACCTGACATGTATCAATTAGATAGGATATCAGAATAAGCTTTTTAAAAGAACTTATTGAAAATTATGTAGTATTTATATGTGTGAATATTCTTATTGGTCAATTTCCTTAGTCCCCCAAGTAGTAGCTATTCATTTGACACCATTTTTCTTTTTTGGATGTGACCAGTGTGGCACTGTTTGTGGTTGGGAGAATAAGTGATAATAAGACATATTTTAAGGCATTGTTACAGCATTCTTTAGAGAAATGGACTGACGTTTTTTTTCCTGAATCCATTTCCAAAGCCTGTGATGCCATTACAGGTGTATATACTTGTTGCAACCTGCTGGACATCATTACCATGGGAGAAAAGAATGAAAAATGATTCAAAAATAGCAAAGAAAAGCTGCAAGTAGTGATAAATTATTATTGATTTATATGGCAAAAATAATACAAGGACGTCTAATAGATAATTCTTTTTAAAATTAATTCATTTTTTATTGAAGGATACTTGCTTTACAAAACTTTGTTGTTTTCTGTCCAACATCAACATGAATCAGTCATAGGTACACCCACCTCCCCTCCCTCCTGAACCTCTCCTATTTCCTTCCCCATCCCATCCTTCTAAATTGTTATAGAGACCCTAATTGAGTTCCCTGAATCATACAGAAAATTCCCATTGGCTATCTATTTTACATAAGGTATTGTAAATTTCCATGTTATTCTCTCCGTACATCTCACCCTCTCTCTCTTTCTCTCTTCCTATGTCCATAGGTCTGTTCTCTATGTATGTATCTCCAATGCTGCCCTGCAAATAAACTCATCAGAACCATCTTTCTAGATTCCATATATAGGTATTAGTATATGATCTTTATATTTCTCTTTCTGACTTACTTCACTCTGTATAAAAGGCTCTAGGCTCATCCACCTCATTAGAACTGATTCAAATGCACTCTTTTTAAGGTTGAGTAATATTCCATTGTATATATGTACCATTGCTTCTTTATCCATTCATCTATCGATGGCCATCTAAGTTGCTTCCATGTTCTAGCTATTGTAAATAGCCCTGCAATTAACTTTGGGGTACATGTGTCTTTTTCAATTTTGGTTTCCTCAGGGTACATGCCTAGTAGTGGCATTGCTGGGTCATATCATGGTCTTATTCCCAGTTTTTTTTTAAGGAATCTCCATACCCGTCTTCCATAGTGGCTGTATCAATTTGCATTCCCACTACCAATGCAAGAGGATCCCCTTTTCTCCACACCCTCTTCAGGATTTATTATTGTTAGATTTTCTTTTTTTTTATTTATTTTATTTTTAAACTTTACAATATTGTATTGGTTTTGCCAATGGCCATTCTGACTGGTGTAAGGTGATGCCTCATTGTAGTTTTGATTTGTATTTGCATAATGAGTGAACAGCATTCCCTGGTGGCTCAGACAGTAAAGCGTCTGCCAGCAGTGCAGGAGACCCGGGTTCAATCCCTGGGTTGGGAAGATCCCCTGGAGAAGGAAATGGCGAGTGAAGTTGAGCATCTTTTCATGTGTTTGTTAGCCATATGTATGTCTTCTTTGAAGAAATGTCTGTTTAGGTCTTTTGCCCACTATTTGTTTGGGTTGTTTGTGGTATTGAGTTTTTCTGGTATTGAGTTTTGTGAGCTGCTTGTATATTCCGGAAATTGATTATTTGTCAGTTGTTTGCTTTTATTTTTTTCCGATTCTGAGGGCTGTTTTTTCACCTTGTTTGTAGTTTCCTTTGCTGTGCAAAACTTTTAAGTTTAACTATGCCCCACTTGTTTATTTTGTCTTTATTTCCATTACTCTAGGAGGTGGGTCATAGAGGATCTGGCTTTAATATATGTCAAGTGTTTTGCCTATGTTTTCCTCTGAGAGTTTTATAGTTTCTGGTCTTATAATTAGGTCTGTAATCCATTTTGAGTTTATATTTGTGTAGGGTGTTAGGAAGTGTTCTAATTTCATTCTTTTACATGTAGCTGTCCAGTTTTCCCAGCACCACTTATTGAAGAGGCTATCTTTGCCCCATTATATATTCTTGCTACCTTAGTAAAAAAAAAAAAAAAATAAGGTACCCATAGGTGTGTGGGTTTATCTCTGGGTTCTCTATCTTGTTCCATTGTCTATATTTCTGCTTTTGTGCCAGTAGCATACTGTCTTGATGACTGTAGCTTTGTAGTATAGTCTGGAGTCTGGGAGCTTGATTCCCCCAGCTCCATTCTTCATTCTCAAGACAGCTTTGGCTATCTGTGGTCTTTTGTGTTTCCATACAAATTTTGAAATTTTTTTGTTCTAGTTTTGTGAAAAATGCCATTGGTAATTTGAATGGGATCACACTGAGTCTGTAGATTGCATTTGGTTGTATAGTCATTTTCACAAGATTGATTCTTCCTACCCAGGAACATGGAATATCTATCTGTTTATGTCATCTTTGATTTCTTTCATCAGTGTCTTATAATTTTCTGTGTACAGTTCTTTTGTCTCCTTGGGTAATTTTATTCCTAGATATGTTATTCTTCTTGTTGCAATGGTGAATGGGATTGATTCCTTAATTTCTGTTTCTAATTTTTCATTGTTTCTATACAGGTATGCAAGTTTTTTCTGTGTATTGACATTGTATCCTGTGACTTTGCTAAATTCAATGATTAGCTCTAGTAATTTCCTGATAGTTTCTTTTGGGTTTTACATGTATAGTATCATGTCATCTGCAAACAGTCAATGTTTTACTTCTTTTCTGATCTGGATTCCTTTCATTTCTTTTTCTTCTCTAATTTCCATAGCTAGGACTCCCAAAACTATTTTGGATAATAGTGGTGAGAATGGACATCTTTGTCTTCTTCTTGATCTTAGAGGGAATGCTTTCAGTTTTTCACCACTGAGAATAATGTTTGCTGTGGGCTTATCATATATGGCCTTTACTATGTTAGGGCAGGTTCCTTCTGTGCACATTTTTTGAAGTGTTTTATCATAAATTGGTGCTGAATGTTGTCAAAGGCTTTTTCTACATCTGTTGAGATGATCATATGGTTTTTATCTTTCAATTTTTTAATTTAGTGTATCACATTGATTTTGCATTTATTGAAGAATCCTTGCATCCCTGGAATAAACTCAACTTGATCATAGTGTATGCGCTTTTTAATGTGTTGTTGAATTCTGTTTGCTAAAAATCTGTTGAGAATTTTTGCATCTATATTCATAAGTGATACTGGCCTATAATTTTCTTTTTTTGTGTTGTCTTTGCCTGGTTTTATATCAAGGTGATTGTGGCCTCATATAATGAGTTTGGAAGTGTTCTTTCCTCTGAAATTTTTGGAAGGGTTTCAGAAACATAGGCTTTAGCTCTTCTCTAAATGTTTGATGGAATTCCCATGTGAATCCATCTGGCCCTGGGTTTTTGTTTTATGGGAAATTTTTGATCACAGTTTTGGTTTCAGTGTTTGTAACTGGCTTGTTCATAATTTCTATTTCTTCCTTGTTCAGTCATGGGAGGTTGGAATTTTTCTAAGAATCTGTCCATTTTCTCTAGGTTGTCCACTTTACTAGCATATACTTGCTTATAATATTGTCTTATGATCCCTTGTACTTCTGTTTTTTGTTGTAACCTCTCATTTTTCATTTTTAATTTTGCTGATTTGTTTTATCTCCTTTTTTCTTTTTCCCTGATGGGTCTGGCTAGAGGTCTGTCAATTTTGTTTATCTTCTCAAAGAACCAGCTTTAATTTTATTAATCTTTGATATTGTTTCTTTCATTTGTTTTTCATTTATATCTGCTCTGATCTTTATGATTTCTTTCCTTCTGCTGACTTTGGGGGTTGTTTTGTTTTTCTTTTTCCAGCCAGTTTAGATGTAGAGTTAGGTTGTCTATGCGAGGCTTTTCTTATTTCTTGAGGTAGAATTGTATTTCTATAAACTTCTCTCTTAGAAATGCTTTTCCTGAATCCCATAAATTTTGGGTTGTTGTGTTTTCATTGTCATTTGTTTCTAGGAATCTTTTGATTTCCCTTATTTCTTCAGTAAAGTCTGCATTATTTAGTAATGTATTGTTTAATCTCCATGTGTTTGTGTTTTTTGCAGTTTTGTTCCTGTAGTTGATATCTAGTCTCATAGCATTGTGATCAGAGAAGATACTTGATATGATTTCAATTTTATTAAATTTACTGAGGCTTGATTTGTGGCCCAAGATGTAGTCTATCCTGGAGAATGTTCCATGTGCACTTGAGAAAAAAGTGTATTCTTCTGCATTTGGATGGAAATTCCTGAAGATACCAATTAGGTCCCTTTGGTCTAATGTTTTATTTAAGGTTTGTGTTTCCTTATTGATTCTCTGTTTTTATGATCTGTTCATTGGTATAAGTGGAGTGTTAAAAACCCCTACTATTATTATGTTACTGTCAATTTCTCCTTTTATGCCTGTTAGTATTTTCCTTATGTATTATTTTTACTATCATTATTCTGAATTCTCTTTCAAGTAGATTGCTTATTTCCTCTTCATTTATTTGGTCTTGTGAGTTTCTACTTTGTTCTTTCATTTGTGCTGTATTTCTGTCTTTTTTCTTTTTCTTTTTTTTTTTTTTAACATGCTCTGTTTGAAGTCTCCTAATTCCAGGCCTTAGGGTTGTATTCCTTCTTCATTTTGGTTTTTGCCTTTGGAGGGAAAGGTTTGTTGAGTGGTTTGTGCTGACTTCTTGTTGAGGTGGCTTGTGCCTGTATTCTAGTGGGAGGAGATCAAGCAGGTAATTACAGAAATAATGGGACATATACACACACTTCCACACACACAGTTATAACCAAAGTATTCTAAAGAAAAGAGTACAGGAGATTGACTTGGTGAACAAGGGAAACCAAACGTGATAATCAGCCAATTAAATCAGAGCTCAGTTCAGTTCCGTTGCTCAGTCCTGTCCAACTCTTTGCGACCCCATGAATCACAGCATGCGATGCCTCGCTGTCCATCACCAACTCCCGGAGTTCACTCAAACTCATGTCCATCGAGTTGGTGATGCCATCCAGCCATCTCATAATCAGAGCTAGCTAATGCTCAGTCTTGAAAATTGAGCCTGAGTAGAGTGCCCACTGGGGAATACAGCAAAGAGAGTTCAACAATTTAACTTACATGGTGAAAAAAGAAAAAGTGGAAGAAAAAAAAAAAAAAAGAGGAGAAGGGAGAAAAAAGAAAAGGGTGGAAAAGAGGGTAAAGAAAGAGAAAATGGAAAAGCAAAGATAAATAGACATATGTTAAAATGATTTATATATACTCAGGAATGGCTACAGCTGGTAAAGAACCATAAGAAAATCAGTCAAATATATCAAAAACAAATCAGAAGAACTACACACAGACAAAAAAAATGGGTGAAAAAGAAAAAAAAAAAAACTTAAAAAGAATTTTTCTTTCTAACAAGAAAAACAGGAAAACTCCCCAGCAGCACAAAAGGCTAATGTGAAGGCAGAAATATGTAAGGGGAATAAACAGTGTAAGGGGAATACACAGTGTGATATGTAAGGGGAATAAACAGTGTGTTCTCAAGGTCATAGTTCTTTGTTGTGGAGACTGCCCCAATGGATTGGTTGGATTAGTGTCCTGTTATGTTTTCCTATTTGGGGGAGCTATGCCTATGTTCTGGTTTATGAAGCTAGGTCTCCTCTCTCTGAAATGCAGTGTTGTGTCCAGTAGTACATTTTGGGGTGTCTATGGGTTCAGTATGGCTCTGGGCAGTCCGTCTGGCTTTGGCATTTTTCAGTTCAGTCACTCAGTTGTGTCCGACTCTTTGTGACCCCATGAATCACAGCATGCCAGGCCTCCCTGTCCATCACCAACTCCCGGAGTTCACCCAGACTCACATCCATTGAGTCAATGATGCCATCCAGCCATCTCATTCTCTGTCGTCCCCTTTTCCTGCCCCCTATCCCTCCCAACATCAGAGGCTTTTCCAATGAGTCAACTCTTTGCATGAGGTGGCCAAAGTACTGGAGTTTCAGCTTTAGCATCATTCCTTCCAAAGAAATCCCAGGGCTGATCTCCTTCAGAATGGACTGGTTGGATCTCCTTGCAGTCCAAGGGACTCTCAAGAGTCTTCTCCAACACCACAGTTCAAAAGCATCAATTCTTCAGCGCTCAGCCTTCTTCACAGTCCAACTCTCACATCCATACATGACCACTGGAAAAACCATAGCCTTGACTAGACGAACCTTTGTTGGCAAAGTAATGTCTCTGCTTTTGAATATGCTATCTAGGTTGGTCATAACTTTCCTTCCAAGGAATAAGCATCTTTTAATTTCATGGCTGCAGTCACCATCTGCAGTGATTTTGGAGCCCAGAAAAATAAAGTCTGACACTGTTTCCACTGTTTCCCCATCTATTTCCCATGAAGTGATGGGACCAGATGTCATGATCTTCATTTTCTGAATGTTGAGCTTTAAACCAACTTTTTCACTCTCCTCTTTCACTTTCATCAAGAGGCTTTTTAGTTCCTCTTCACTTTCTGCCATAAGGGTGGTGTCATCTGCATATCTGAGGTTATTGATATTTCTCCCGGCAATCTTGATTCCAGCTTGTGCTTCTTCCAGTCCAGCGTTTCTCATGATGTACTCTGCATAGAAGTTAAAGAAGCAGGGTGACAAAATACAGCCTTGACGTACTCCTTTTCCTATTTGGAACCAGTCTGTTGTTCCATGTCCAGTTTTAACTGTTGCTTCCTGACCTGCATACAAATTTCTCAAGAGGCAGATCAGGTGGTCTGGTATTCCCATCTCTTGAAGAATTTTCCACAGTTTATTGTGATCCACACAGTAAAAGGCTTTGGCATAGTCAATAAAGCAGAAATAGATGTTTTTCTGGAACTCTCTTGCTTTTTCCATGATCCAGAGGATGTTGGCAATTTGATCTCTGGTTTCTCTGCCTTTTCTAAAACCAGCTTGAACATCAGGAAGTTCATGGTTCGCATATTGCTGAAGCCTGGCTTGGAGAATTTTGAACATTAATTTACTAGCATGTAAGATGAGTGCAATTGTGCGGTAGTTTGAGCATTCTTTGGCATTGCCTTTCTTTGGGATTGGAATGAAAATTGACCTTTTCCAGTCCTGTGGCCACTGCTGAATTTTCCAAATTTGCTGTCATATTGAGTGCAGCACTTTCACAGCATCATCTTTCAGGATTTGAAATAGCTCAACTGGAATCTCATCACCTCCACTAGCTTTGTTCATAGTGATGCTTTCTAAGGCCCACTTGACTTCACATTCCAGGATGTCTGGAATTTTTAGACATGTCTATTTCTGCAGCCATGTCAAAGTAGCCCTCTCAGCATATCTTCATGGCCACCAGCCCTCTACTTGTCCCTAGAATCTTTGCCAGTGCTTCTGTTTCTGGATCCCACCCTGCACTGCAGGAGGGAGGTTGCTAGGAAGAGGCTTGTGTGGATCTTTCCTCAACTCCAGGACCCTGCCCTCACTTGCGTGGGCTTCCCTCAGCCCCACGAGCTTGTGCTGTGTGTTGCAGGGCTTTTGCATTTATTTGCATATCACCAGCCCACACTCTATGTCACAGGGCTTGTGCGCACTTGTTTCATCTCTCCCTTCTGTCCCTCTGCATCACGGGGCTTGTGTGTACTTGCCTCAGCTCCTGGGGCCCGCCCTCTGCATTGTGGGACTTGTGTGCACTAGTCTCACCTCAGCAGGCCCACCCTCTATGTCATAGGGTTTGTGTGTTCTTCTTTCGGCTCCCTGGGTCTGCCCTATGCGACACACGTTTTGTGTACTCTGTGCCTCTCTCAGCATGCCGGCCTGCCCTCTGCATCACGGGATTTCTGTGTGCTTCTCTTGGTTCCCTGAGCCCACCATCTGGTTGGGGCTACAGTCTGTGAGCTGTATGGGCTGAGAAGTGCAGCTTTCTCGACCCTCTAATTTCCTGCTTTGCCTGGTTTTCCAAGATTCTGAAGCACCCTCTTTAGGTCCACCTGTTAGGAAGCTCCCCAGTGCTCAGAAACTCTTCCTGCATCACAGCTGCCTCCCTCCCATGGGGCACAAGCTCACATCCAGAAGTTCTCCGTCTTTTCCCTTTTTATGTCTCCATCCTCTCTCCTACCTCATTCCAGGAAGTTTAGCCTGCCCCTCTGGGGCTTGGGGTTTTCTCCTGTCACCTAGAGGTTCTTTGTAGGAGTTGTTTCATTGATGAGTTTTTTATGTATTTGTGGGGAGGCTGGTGATCTCTCCATCTAACTCCTCCGCCATCTTCTTCCACTCCCAACAATTCTTGACTTTATTTTAAAATTGTTGATACTTGGATTCTACATCAATTATGACATTGTCCATCATAATTCTTACTGCAGTATGGTATACTAGGCACTGGACTAGGCATGAAGAATACAAAGGCAAGCATATTCCCTGCACTTTTGACAAGTGAACTAAGATTAAAGTATAGACTACTATGTGCCACGACAGAGGAATACCCAGAATGCTGTGAAATATTAGAAAAGTGAATCAGATTGAAGGATCAGAAGAAGTTTGAGGGGTTTCCTTTTCTGAATTTTGAAAAAAAATAATCTGCTATGCAAACCAAGAGAAACTTGAGGCATGATAGAAAATATTTCATGTCAAAAGGCCCAAACATAATAGTGAACATGATCCATTAATAAAAGTGATTGAGTATGGTTGTAGTATAGAATGTAAGAGCAGTGCCGATGAGCATTAGCACTGAGAAGTAAAAGAAACTCTTGAATGTTTTACATAGAGGTTTAAAACTATTCATAAAGATATGCAA
Source organism: Bos javanicus (assembly GCF_032452875.1). Lineage (NCBI taxonomy): Eukaryota > Metazoa > Chordata > Mammalia > Artiodactyla > Bovidae > Bos > Bos javanicus. The sequence goes on along the minus strand of NC_083875.1, from coordinate 33,018,242 downwards.
AACCACAAATGAATTTAAATAAAATGCTATGAATAATTTTGTTCTTTTAGAATATTTTCTTGGAAGTTTTGAAAACTGAACTTGAATGGTGAGGCTTTTATAGAAGGATATTTCAGCAGTACAAGCAAGTTATTACAAGGGCTTGAACTAAAACAGTGTTACTGAGAATAATGAAATGGGAATAGATTTCAAGGACATCTAGGAGGAAAATTAAATAGAACATAGAACACAGAGTTTGTGTTTAAAGGTATTAACAATAACAGTAACAATAACATCTAAGCATTTTCTGTGTGCTGCATATTATAAGTATTTACTATTCATAAATACTATAATAGTATAAAGCAAGTAATATGTTGTTACACTGAGTAAGTTATTATTCAATTTTGGTATGGCTGACTATAACATACATACTTTTAAACACTATGCAATATTCACTTTTTAATTGAGATATAGTTGATGTACAATATTATATAAGTTAGAGGAGTACAACATAGTGATTCACAATTTTTAAAGGCTATACTCTATTTGTAGTTATTATAGAATATCAATTATATTCCCTGTGTTATACAGTATATTCTTATAGCTTATTTACCATACACATAAGAATTTGTATCTTTTTTTTTTTAATTTGTATCTCTTAATCCCCTAATTCTATCTTATCCCTCCTCCTTTCCCTCTGTCACTGGAAGCCACTAGTTTGTTCTCTTTATATTTGAATCTGATTTCTTTTTTGTTATGCTTACTAGTTTGTTTTATTTACAGATTCCTTAGGTAAGTGGAACCATACAATATTTATCTTTCTCTGTCTAATCTATTTCAATAACATAATATCCTTCAAGCCCACCCATGTTGTTAGAAATGGCAAAATTTCATTCTTCTTTATGGCTGAGTAAAATTCCATTGAAAAAATATATAATATATACATAGTATATAAATACATGTATATAATATTCCATTATATGTCTATATATTTATAATCACAATATATGCAAATACCATATGTGTGTGTGTGTTTATAAATGTACACACATGACATTTTTATCCATTCACTAGTTGATGGCACCTTAGATTCCTAGCAATACTAAGTAATGCTGTTATGAACATTGGGGTGCATGTATCTTTGTGAACTAGTGTGTTTGTTTTGTTTGGATATATACTAGGGACTGGAATTGCTGAATCATGCGGTAATCCTACTTTTAGATTTTTGGGAAACTGCCATTCTGTTTTTCACAATGGCTGAACAAAGTTGCATTCCCAACAGCAGTGTATGATGGTTCCCTTTGCTTCACAACCTGACAACATTTTACATTTGTGGTCTTTTTGATGATAGCCACTCTGAGACATGTGAGGTGATATCTTATTGTGGTTTTAATTTGAATTTTTTTTATGATTAGAAATGTTGAGCATCTTTTCATGTGCCTGTTGGCTATATGTATATCTTCATTGGAAAAATGTCTTCCCCCATCAGATTATTAGTTTTTTGATGTTGAGTTATATAAGCTTCTCCATATTTTGGATGAAAGTGAAAGTTACTCAGTCCTGACCAACTCTTTGCAACCCCATGGATTATACAGTCCATGGAATTCTCCAGGCCAGAACACTGGAGTGGGTAGCTTTTTTCCTTCTCCAGCGGATCTACCCAACCCAGAAAGAGAACCAGGGTCTCCTGTATTGCTGGTGGATTCTTTACCAACTGAGCTATTAGGAAAGCAAAAGTAATGAACTAAAATGACTGGAAAGGGTAAATTTAACTCAGATGACCACCATATCTACTACTGTGGGCAAGAATCCCTTAGAAGAAATGGAGCAGCCCTCATAGTCAACAAAAGAGTCTGAAATGGAGTAGTTGGATGCAATCTCAAAAATGACAAAATGATTTCTGTTCATTTCCAAGGCAAACCATTCAATATTACAGTAATCCAAGTCTACGCACCAACCAGTAATGCTGTAGTTGAATGGTTGAATGAAGCTGAAGTTGAATGGTTCTATGAAGACCTACAAGGCCTTCTAGAACTAACACCCAAAAAAGATGTTCTGTTCCTTATAGGGGACTGTAATGCAAAAGTAGGAAGCCAAGTGGAGTAATAGGCAAATTTGGCCTTGAGTACAAAACGAAGCATGGTAAGGGCTAAGAAAGTTTTGCCAAGAGAATGCACAGGTCATAGCAAACACCCTCTTCCAAAAACACAAGAGAAGACTTTACACATGGACATCACCCAATGGTTGATTCCAAAATCAGATTCATTATATTATTTGCAGCCAAAGATGGAGAAGCTCTATACAGCCAGCAAAAACAAAACCTGGAAGTTGACTGTGGCTCAGATCATGAACTCCTTATTGAAAAATTCAGACTTAAATTGAAGAAAATAGGGAAAACCACTAGACCATTCATCTATGACCTAAATCAAAGCACTTACGATTATAGTGGAAGTGACAAATAGATTTAAGGGATTAGATCTCGTAGACAGAGTGCCTGAAAATCAATGGATGGACATTTGTGACATTGTTAAGGAGGCAGCGATCAAGACCATCCCCAAGAAAAGAAATGCAAAAAGGCAAAATGGTTATCTGAGGAGGCCTTACAAATAGCTGAGAAAAGAAGAGAAGCTAAAGGCAAAGGAGAAAAGGAAACATACCCATTTGAATTCAGCGTCCCAAAGAAGAGCAAGAAGAAATAAGAAAGCCTTCCTCAGTGACCATTGCAACGAAATAGAGGAAAACGATAGAATGGAAAAGACTAGAGATCTCCTCAAGAAAATTAGAGATACCAAGGGGACATTTCACGCAATATAGGCACAATAAAGGACAGAAATGTTATGGATCTAAGAGAAGCAGGAGATACTAAGAAGAGGTGTCATGAATACACAGACATATTATAGAAAAAATATCCACATGATCCAGATAACCAGGATGGTGTGATCACTCACCTAGAGCCAAATATCCTGGAATTTGAAGTTAAGTGGTCCTTATGAAGCATCACTATGAACAAAGCTAGTGGAGGTGATGGAATTCCAGTGGAGCTATTTCAAATCCTGAAAGATGATGCTGTGAAAGTGCTGCACTCAATATGCCAGCAAGTTTAAAAACTCAGCAGTGGCCACAGGACTAGAAAAGATCAATTTTCATTTCAATCCCAAATAAAGGCAATGGCAAAGAATGCTCAAACTACCACACATTTGCCTTCACCTCACATACTAGCAAAATAATGTGCAAAATTCACCAAGCTAGGTATCAACAGTAGATGAATGGTGAACTACCAGATGTTCAAGCTGGATTTTAAAAAGACAGAGGAACCAGAGATCAAATTGCCAACATCCACTGGATCATAGACAAAGCAAGAGGGTTCCAGGAAAACATCTACTTCTTTATTGACTATGCCAAAGCCTTTGACTGTGTGGATCACAACAAACTATGGAAAATTCTTTAAGAGATGGGAATATCAGACCACCTGATCTGCCTCCTGAGAAATCATATGCAGGTCAAGAAGCAACAGTTAGAACTGGACATGGAACAGCAGACTGGTTCCATATTGGGAAAGGAGTACGTCAAGGCTGCATATTATCACCCTGCTTATTTAACTTGTATGCAGAGTACATCATGTGAAATGTCAGGCTGGATGAAGCACAAGCTAGCATCAAGATTGCTGGGAGAAATATCAATAAACTAAGATATGTAGATGACACCACCTTTAAGGCAGAAAGCAATGAAGAACTGAAGAGCCTCTTGATGAAAGTGAAAGAGGAGAGCAGAAAAGTTGGCTTAAAGCTCAACATGCAAAAAAAATAAGATAATGGCATCCAGTCCCATCACCTCATGGCAAATAGCTGGGGAAACAATAGAAAAAGTGAGAGACTATTTTTTGGGGTTCCCAAATCCCTGCAGATGATGACTGCAGCCACGAAATTAAAAGACACTTGCTCCTTGGAAGAAAAGATATGACCAACCTAGAGAGCATATTCAAAAGCAGAGACATTACTTTGCCAACAAAAGTCTGTCTAGTCAAAGCTATGTGTTTTTCCCCCCCCACCCCAGTAGTCATATATGGATGTGAGAGTTGGACTATAAAGAAAGTTGAGCACTGAAGAATTGATGCTTTTGACCTTTAGTGTTGATTCAAGTGCATTCTTTTTAACAGCTGAGTAATATTCTATTGTGTATATGTACCACAGCTTTCTTATCCATTTGGCTACTGATGGACATCTAGGTTGCATCCATATGCTGGCTATTGTAAAAAGTGCTGTGATGAACATTGGGGTACACGTGTCTCTTTCAATTCTGGTTTCCTTACTGTGTATGCCCAGTAGTGGGAATGCTGGGTCATATGACAGTTCTATTTCCAGTTTAAGGAATCTCCACACTGTTCTCCATAGTGGCTGTACTAGTTTGCATTGTCACCAACAGTGTAAGAGGGTTCCATTTTCTCCTCACCCTCTCTAGCATTTATTGTTTGTAGACTTTTTGATAGCAGCCATTCTGACCTGTATGAGATGGCACCTCATTATGGTTTTGATTTGTGTTTCTCTGATAATGAGTGATGTTGAGCATCTTTTCATGTGTTTGTTAGCCATCTGTATGTCTTCTTTGGAGAAATGGCTGTTTAGTTTTTTGGGCCATTTTTTGATGGGGTCATTTAGTTTTCTGGAATTGAACTACAGGAGCTGCTTGTATATTTTTGAGATTAATTCTTTGTCAGTTGCTTCATTTGCTATTATTTTCTCCCATTCTGAAGGCTGTCTTTTCACCTTGTTTATAGTTTCCTTCATTGTGAAAAAGCTTTTAAGTTTAATTATGTCCCATTTGTTTATTTTTGCTTTCATTTCCATTACTCTGGGAGGTTGGTCATAAAGGATCCTACTGTGATTTATGTCAGAGAGTGTTTTGCCTATGTTTTCCTCTAGCAGTTTTATAGTTTCTGGTTTTACATTTAGATATTTAATCAATTTTGTGTTTATATTTGTGTATGGTGTTAGAAAGTGTTCTAGTCTCATTTTTTTACAAGTGGTTGACCAGTTTTCCCAGCACCACTTGTTAAAGAGATTGTATTTTCTCCATTGTATATTCTTGCCTCCTTTGTCAAAGATAAGGTGTCCATAGGTGCGTGGATTTATCTCTGGGCTTTCTATTTTGTTCCATTAATCTATATTTCTATCTTTGTGCCAGTACCATACTGTCTTGATGACTGTAGCTTTGTAGTAGAGCCTGAAGTCAGTCAGGTTGATTCCTACAGTTCCATTCTTTCTCAAGATTGCTTTGGCTGTTCGAGGTTTTTTTTTTTTTTTGTATTTGTGAAATTAATTGTTCTAGTTCTCTGAAAAATACCGTTGGTAGCTTAATAGGGATTGCATTGAAAATATAGATTGCTTTGGGTAGTATACTCATTTTCACTATATTGATTATTCTGATCCATGAACATGGTATATTCCTCCATCTATTTGTGTCATCTTTATTTCTTTTATCAGTGTTTTATAGTTTTCTATATATGGGTCTTTTGTTTCTTTAGGTAGATTTATTCCTAAGTATTTTGTTCTTTTATTTGCAGTGGTGAATGGAATTATTTCCTTAATTTCTCTTTCTGTTTTCTTATTGTTAATGGTGGATGAAACTGGAGCCTATTAAACAAGTGAAGTAAGTCAGAAAGAAAAACACCAATACAATATATTAATGCATATATATGGAATTTAGAAAGATGGTAACGATGACCCTATATGCAAGAGAGCAAAAGAGACATGGATGTAAAGAACAGTCTTTTGGACTCTGTGGGAGAAGGTGAGGGTGGGATGATTTGTGAGGATAGCTTTGAAACATGTATTTTATCACATGTGAAATAGATTGCCAGTCTAGGTTCTATGATGAAACAGGGTGTTCAGGGCTGGTGAACTGGGATGACCCTGAGGGATGGGATGAGGAGAAAGGTGGGAGTAGGGCTCAGGATGGGGAACACAATGTACACCCATGGCTGATTCATGTCAATGTATGGCAAAAACCACTATTATATCATAAAGTAATTAGCCTTCAATTAAAATAAATAAATTAATTTTAAAACATAAAGAAAAATAAATTTTTTTTAAATGTGAAAAAAATGTGATCTGTAGTATTAAAGAAGACTCTTGACAGTCCCTTGGACTGGAAGGAGATTAAACCTATCAATTGAAATTAGTCCTGAATATTCATTGGAAGGACTGATGCTGAAGCTGAAGCTCAAATACTTTGGCTATCTGATGTGAAGAACTAACTCATTGAAAAAGACCCTGATGCTGGGAAAGATTGAAGTAAGGAGATGAATGGGATGACAGAGGATGAAATGGTTGGATGGCATCACCGACCCGATGGACATGAGTCTGAGTAAGCTCTGGGAATTGGTGATGAACAGGGAATCATGGCATGCTGCAGTCCAGGGGATCACAAAGAGTCAGACATGACTGAGAAACTGAACAGAATTGAACTGATCATAATGAGTATTGTGGATACTGAAAAATCCTTGCATCTCTGGGATAAATCCCACTTGATCATGCTGCATGGGTTTTGTAATATCATATTGGATTGGTTTACTAATATTTTGTTAATTTTGGCATTTGTGTTTATCAGTGATTCTAGCCTGTAATGTGTGTATATGTGTGTTTGTGTGATATATTTTTTGATTTAGTATTGGGGTGATGTGGCCTTGTAGAATAAGTTTGGAAGTGTTTCTCACTCTGCAATTTTTTGGAATATTTTGGGAAGGAAAGATGTTAAATGTTCTCTACATATTTGGTGGATTTCACATATGAAGCCAACTGGTCCTTGACATTGGCTTGCTGGAAGTTTTCAAGTTATTGATTAAATTTCATTACTGCTAATTGCTGTCTTTATATTTTCTTCTTTTCCTGGTTCACTATTAGGAGACTGTACATTTCTAAGAATTTTCCCATTCTAGGTTGTCCATTTTATTGCCATATAGTTCTTCACAAAATTTATTTTTTAAAGAAATATTTGTTTTCTATGGGTAATGATATATGTACTTTTTGAATATTAACTCAATTTTAAATATATTGAGTCTAATACACATATACAATAATGACTAAGCACTATAAAATATGTGTAGATTTGTTGGACTGTATAAATTTTATAGCCCTCAGGCTATAGTTTCTACACAAATATTTAAAAGGGAGTAAGGACATGTGGAAAATAGATTATTTGTAGCTTGTCTGGAGAAACTACATGGGAATAACAGCACCAAAGGAAGGGAAATGGAGAAATCAAAACATAATTTCTTGGAAGCAATATAAATAAAAAGATTAATGAATGAATGACAGTATAATAGTTTCACCCCTGCTCAGTTTTTGGTAATAGATGAGCTGCATTTTTCACTGGCTTAAAACTCAACATTCAGAAAGCTAGACTGTGGGCATTTGGTCCCATCACTGCATGGCAAATGGATGGGGAAACAATGGAAACAGCGAGAAACTTTATTTTCTTGGGCTCCAAAATCATTGCAGATGGTGACTGCAGCCATGAAATCAAAAGATGCTTGCTCCTTGGAAGAAAAGCTATGACCAACTTAGACAGCATATTAAAAAGCAGAGACATTACTTTGCTGACAAAGGTCTGTCTAGTCAAACTATGGTTTTTCCAGTAGTCATGTATGGATGTGAAAGTTGGATTATAAAGAAAGCTGAGTGCTGAAGAATTGATATTTTTGAACTGTGGTATTGGAGAAGACTCTTGAGAGTCCCTTGGACACCAAGGAGATCCAACAAGCCAATCCTAAAGGAAATCAGTCCTGAATGTTCATTGGAAGGACTAATGATGAAGCTGAAACTCCAATACTTTGGCCACCTGATGTGAAGAACTAACTCATTGGAAAAGACGTTGATGCTGGGAAAGATTGAAGGTGGGAGGAGAAGGGGATGACAGAGGATGAGATGGTTGGATGGCATCACCAACTCAATGGACATGAGTTTGAGCAAGCTCTGGGAGTTGGTGATGGACAGAGAAGCCTGGTGTGCTGCAGTCCATGGGGTCACAAACAATTGGACACACCTGAGCAACTGAACTGAAGTGATTTTCCATTGGCCTTAGCAAGCAAATCATCTGTATCATTCATTGGGTGGTGAAAGCAGAAGCTGATTTGCAGAGATTTGAGGTAGGAAGGAGGCTATAGTAGTTACATAAACTGGGTCAGCAGAGACTGATACTGATGTGAGAAAATTGAGAGAGAGGCTTCTCAGTAGAAATGGATTGGCAAGTTTCTTGGAGGAACAGTAACAAAATAAGATAATAGACTTAGGGAAGAATACTCAAAATTCAAAAGTCCAAGTTCAGAGATATAATATTTCAAACCTCATGTAAACTAATAAAGTTTGAACACTCCCTCACACCATACACAAATGTCAATTCAAACTGGCTTAATGACTTCAATATAACACGTGACAATGTAAAACCCCTACAAGACAACATAAGAAAAGACTCTTTGACATAAATCACTGCAAAGTTTTCTCTGGTTAGTCTCCCAAGGCAAATGACATAAAAGCAAAAATAAACAAATAGGACCTAAGCAAACAAGTTTTTCACAGCAGAGGAAACCATAAAACAAGATGAAAAAACAATCTACAGACTGGGAGAAAATACTTTCAAATGTTGTGACGGACAAGGGCTTAACTTCCAAAACATACAAATGGCTCATACAATTAAATAACACGGAAAGAGAAAGCAAATAAAAAAAAAAATAGAAGAACAAAATATACATTTGTCCAATGAAGATAGACAGATGGCCAGCATGCACAGGAAAAGATGATCAACATCACTATTCATTAGAAATTGCAAATCATAAGTACAATGAAGTATCACCTCACACTGGTCAGAATGGCCATGATCCAAAGGTCTAGAAGCAATACATGCTGGATAGGGTGTGGAGAAAAAAGAACCCTCATACATTGCTTGTAGGAATGTAAATTGGTGCAGCCTCTATGGAGAACAATGTAGAGGATCCTTAAGAAGCTAAACATAGAGTTACTGTGTTACCAGCAATCCCACTCCTGGGCATATATCCAAAAAAGACAAAATCTTTAATTAAAGAAAGTACATGCATCCCAGTGTTCATAACAACACTATTTCAATAGCCAAGGCACGGAAGCAACTTAAATGTCCATCAACAGATAAATGGATAAAGAAGATGTTGTACATATATAGACAGAATATTACTGAGCCATAAATAAGGAATGAAATAATACCATTAAGTATTAAGTGAAGTAGGTCAGAGAAAGACAGGTTACATGATATCACTTAAAATGTAGAATTTTAAAAATAATACAAATGAACTTATATACAAAAGAGAAGCAGACTCGCAGATAGGAAACAAACTCATGGTTACTAAAGGTGAGGATATAAATTAGGCATATGATATTAACAGATACACACTACTATGTATAAAATTTATAAACAAGATATACTGTATAGCACAGGGAACTATATTCACTATTTTATAATAACCAATAATGCAAGAGTATACACACACATACATATTTTTCCAAATCACTTTGCTGTACACATGAAACTTATAAATATTGTAAATCAACTATACTTTAATAAAAAATTCTTCAAGTGTGTTAAGGATACATGATTTAGTTTTCTGAAACAGAGGGCAATATTATGCATGATTCCCCAACAAAATATTGCAAGTAATGGGTTATGTAGGGTAGGTATGTGTAATGAATTGTTCCTTTGAATGTCCTTTAAGTGGGACATATGAGTCTCATGAATCAAGCATGGTAGAATTTACTTACGTCTGAATTACTTTGAAATTTATACAATTTTATTACTTTCAAAATTTAAAAAGAATTTCTTAAAGAGAAGGAATGCTTCTATTTCTGTGTCTAGCTTGTTTATGAGCATTTATTGAGAGTTATTTTTAAAACATGAAAAATTAATTGATATATAACTATGAAAAAAACAGATTAAAATATCTATAGGGCTCACGAAGAGTCAGACACAACTGAACGACTTCACTTTTCACTTTCATGCATTGGAGGAGGAAATGGCAACCCATTCCAGTGTTCTTGCCTGGAGGATCCCAGGGACGGTGGAGCCTGGTGGGCTGCCGTCTATGGGGTTGCACAGAGTCAGACACGACTGAAGCAACTTAGCAGCAGCAGCAACAGCAGGGCTAGAAAGTACCAGCATTTTCTTTCATTCATCTTTGTTTCTCTGTGTTTAAATGTAGCTAGCAATGTGTTTTATGCACTTGGGTATAGCTAACTGAATTTCATAATTATACACATGTCCCCAGTGTAGCTTTTTACTAAGCAAGAAGGAAAAACTATTGGTTTTCCTTTCCATGTTTTTATATCATAGGCAATAGGGGAAGATCAATAAATCACTGGAAACTTTATGTATATCATATATATATATATATATATATATATAAATATTCAGCCAGCTGTCAGAGTCTGTGTAGCTGAGAACCACAAATGAGCTGACCTACTTTGAAAAAGCAAGAGAGTTTCAGAAAAACATCTATTTCTGTTTTATTGACTATGCCAAAGCTTTGACTGTGTGAATCACAATAAACTGTGGAAAATTCTGAAGGAGATGGGAATGCCAGACCACCTGACCTGCCTCTTGAGAAACCTATATGCAGGTCATGAAGCAACAGTTAGAACTGGACATGGAACAACAGACTGGTTCCAAATAGGAAAAGGAGTATGTCAAGGCTGTATATTTTCACTCTGCTTATTTAACTTATATGCAGAGTACATCATGAGAAATGCTGGGCTAGAGGAAACACAAGCCAGAGTCAAGATTGCCAGGAGAAATATCAAAAACCTCAGATATGCAGATGACACCACCCTTATGGCAGAAAGTGAAGAGTTAAAGAGCCTCTTGATGAAAGTGAAAGAGGAGAGTGAAAAGTTGGCTTAAAGCTCAACATTCAGAAAACAAAGACCATGGCATACGGTCCCATCACTTCATGGGAAATAGATGGGGAAACAGCGGAAACAGTGGCTGACTTTATTTTTCTGGGCTCCAAAATCACTGCAGATGATGATTGCAGCCATGAAATTAAAAGACGCTTTCTCCTTGGAAGGAAAGTTATGACCAACCTGGATAGCATATTCAAAAGCAGAGACATTACTTTGCCAACAAAGGTCTGTCTAGTCAAGGCTATGGTTTTTCCAGTGGTCATGTATGGATGTGAGAGTTGGACTATAAAGAAAGCTGAGCACCAAAGAATTGATGCCTTTGAACTATGGTGTTGGAGAAGACTCTTGAAAGTCCCTTGGACTGCAAGGAGATCCATCCAGTCCATCCAAAAGGAGATATGTCCTGGGCGTTCATTGGAAGGACTGATGTTAAAGCTGAAACTCCAATACTTTGGCCACCTCATGCAAAGAGGTGACTCATTTGAAAAGACCCTAATTCTGGGAAAATTGAGGGCAGGTGGAGAAGGAGATGACAGAGGATGAAATGGTTGGATGGCATCACTGACTCAATGGACATAGGTTTGGGTAGATTCTGACAGTTGGTGATGGACAGGGAGGCCTGGTGTGCTGCAGTTCATGGGGTCTCAAAGAGTCAGACACAACTGAGCAACTGAACTGACTTAAGGTTTGGTGTAGTGTTCCCTTTTCCATCTCAGTTAATTATACCTTTAGAGATGACTCAGGTTTGTTAATTAAAAAATGAGAAAGAAAATCCTGTTTCTTCCAGTAATTTTGATGACCTTGTATTTCTTGTGATTCTCCTTGTTTTTTGATGTAAAAACTGTTTTATTGTTTTGAAGAACTTTTAGTGTGTTTTTGTTTTTTGTTTTGTTTTTTTTTTCCCATTTATAACTACTGCATTTCTGTGTCAGAAAATAAAAGTATTTCCAACTGGGGAACTGGCAATCAAGACTCTGCCAAGTTGATCAATGTCATTTTGCTCCCAGGAGATATGGTTTTCTCTCATTTCACAAATGTCAAATATGTACCAGAGAAGAAGATTATATAAGTTAAAATATAGGAAGTATGTGAGGGTCAGAACAAGGGACATAGACTCTCTTCCATTATTATCATTGGGCTAGTGTTTTAGTCCTTATGTACTTCTGTATAACTATCTATAAAATGGGTATTGTGCCAGTCTCACATTTCTACCAAAGGGATGATTCAGCTATTTCTTTTGAAATTAGTTGAGGTTCCCACAGTAAATATCTTATTTAATAATATATATGGGATATATATGAAATAATGAATAAATATGTAACTATATAAGTATATATGGGATATATTATTTCAGAGCATAATTTTTTTTGGTACTTACAAAATATATAATTTCACAGAGATCGCAGTTTCTATCATGGATTATATGTGCTTGGCACAGTGCTGTGAACAATGTAGAAAATAAAGAAAAATGTAGGAAGCATGTACATTGACAACTTTTAGATATATTTACAATTATTAACTTTCCTGTGATCAGAAATACTTTAAAAAATCAGAATATCTCTATAATAGTCAGGATAGAGTGAGCTATATGGTGTTAGTCAAATGAATCCCCCATATCTTTATGAATTAATAATATAAACATTTATTATTCCTTCATTTAATGTCACATACTCTCTTCTGTTGAATTGGTCTAATTTTGAACACCTGGGTGTCTAATCTGTCAAGAACAGTGGAAAGAAATATTAAAATCACTTTCATTTACTAAAGGCAGGAAGAAATACATTTTGTCTACTTTCTCATCTTGATAATTAAAGACAGGAACCTACTAAGATGCAAGGTGGTTCAAGAAGGCCGCTGTATACCTAGGAAAATAAACTCATTTGGTAAACTCGTGGCATTGTGTTAAATTCCTCTTAGAAGTATAGTTCTCAAAAATAAAGTTTCACTAAGAGAGGTTATCTCGGAGAAGGCAATGGCAACCCACTCCAGTACTCTTGCCTGGAAAATCCCATGGATGCAGGAGCCTGGTAGGCTGCAGTCCATGGGGTCGCTAAGAGTCGGACATGACTGAGCGACTTCACTTTCACTTTTCACTTTCATGCATTGGAGAAGGAAATGGCAACCCACTCCAGTGTTCTTGCCTGGAGAATCCCAGGGACGGCAGAGCCTGTGGGCTGCCGTCTATGGGGTGGCACAGAGTCGGGCACAACTGAAGTGAGTTAGCAGCAGCAAGAGAGGTTATCTAAAAAGAACTGGTAAACACATACACACAACCACACACACACAGATATATCTATTGGTATTTTAATAATTTGAGGTCCATTAACCACTTAACACCAAAAATATTTCTTAATTGAAAACAACTGGAAAAAAATCTTTAATATTTTAGCTTACTGACTAATGACTTAATACCTATATTAATGATTTTAGTTTAATTCAACTACCAAAGAATATATTTTCTTTGTATTATCAGTATTTATCTCTAGATACTTTTTTTTCTGTTTCCACAAAGATTGGAAGCTTAGAAACTACATTTCCTAGACACGTGTCCATCAGAGTTCTCTAAGTGATTTATGTTCTGTCCCCGAGAAGCATTAGTTTGAGATTTAGAATGTGAATTGGAATCTTTTTAGCTCCTTCATAAGCAGTGATGGCAGATAATGTGAGTTTCTCGGGGTTACACTTTACAGTGTTCTTGTCCCTTTGCCATTCACTTTAGAGTGAGACCCAATAAGAAAGTATGGAGAAGTTTCCTGAATATTCCTGATATAGAAGCATCAAACAGTTTTTTGAAGAACTGTAATTGGGATTGTCAGGATAATGACTGTCTCTTTACACACACACACAGACACACAAGTTCATACTGTAATTCCCAGAACCTGTTAGTATGTTATTTTACATGATAAAAGGGACTGTGCAGTTGTGATAAAAATTAAGGAAATTAAGATGAGAGATAATACTGTAATATCCAGTGGGGGCTCCGTCTAACCACACATGTCCTTAAAAACTGTGAACCTTTCTGGTCTGTAGTCCAAGTGAGATGTAAGTATGTTGAGGAGGTGGAATCAGAGATATCGTGCTGATGGCTTTGAAGACAGAAAAAGGGGGCCAGGAGCCAAGATATGTAGACAGCTTCTGGAAGCTAGAAAAGACAGATTCTCTCCTAAATCTCAAGAGAAGAGTGCATTCTTGCTGACATTATAGGCTGATGCCATCTGTGTTGTGATCCTGAGTTTCAGGACCATAAAACAACAAATTTGTATTTTTAAGCTACAGAATTTGTAGTAATTTGTTATAGCCACAGCAGGAAACTAATAAAGGTAATTTCCTACATCCTAGATAAAAATAGATATTATCAATTTTTTATAAATGAAAGAATTGCATACTACTGTTTGAATGTTCACTTTGTATATAAATTTGAGTCTGTATTCATATTTTAGTGGATATTCTACTGTTTAATAATTTTTCACATTTTATAATCTTGTCAATGTGTGAAAGTATGTGAATGGGAGCAGGGGAAGGTCTTCATAAAAGAAGAATCTAGGCAAAAATTAAGTGTCTTTCTTTTCCTTGGCCTGTTTTACTTGAGTCAAGAAGGTTCCATCATTCCTGGTGAACTTACTATCATCTTTTATGTGTGTGCATCCTCATTTCTCCAAATATTCCAAGCTAGATCCTTCATACACTACTTACTTTAGCTGAATGCAAGGAAACTTCTGCCATTTTAGCAACAGAATTAACATTAATAAATTGTATCATCAAATAAATCACCTTTCCCATTAACAATTAATTAAACTGCCAGCAGGCCTATTAGCATTTACTCATGGCTGACTTGTTCTTGGATAGCCTTTTATTCCAAGTCACTTATAAAGAGATGTTTTTGTTAGTTAATGCCCAGTGTAATTAGCTTCCATTGAAATATTGATTTTACATTAAGGAAGATAAATGCTAAAGTATTGGCAACTGAATGTTTTTATAAAGACTGACATTTTTTAGATAGAAAAGATATTGTGCTGTTACTTTTGTGCAATTTCAATATGTACATTATTTTCTGTACACAGCATATACTTAGAGTGGTGTTCCCAAATATCTTGCTCGAAGAGGTCAGGTCAAAATCTCTACATCTGGATTAAACACACATGTAACCCTACCTATTTATACATCAGGAATATCACATACAATTTTCCCCCTAAGGAAATCTATACCTGGGAAACCTACAGAACTTTTTTTGGCATAGAACCAACTTCACAAACTTCAATTTTTCAACTTTATCTGGTAACTTCAAGTATATTTTAGTCTTGATTTTAATAATGGTTTTATGATGGTGAAAAAAGGCAAGAGGATATTGAAGTAATGACTTTGATAACATTCATTCTGTCCTTCAGGGCTTCCCTGGTGGCTCAGGCAGTAAAGAATCTGCCCGCAATGCGGGAGACTTGGGCTCAGTCACTGGATTGGGAAGATCCCCTGGAGGAGGGCATGGCAACCCACTCCAGGATTCTAGCCTGGAGAATCCCCATGGACAGAGGAGCCTGGAAGGCTACAGTCCATAGGGTCACAAAGAGTAGGACAGGACTGAGCAACTAAGGACACCACAGCACATTCTACCTTTTCCTTGTATGGTGTGTGTATGTATGTCTGTGTATGTATGTATGTGCATATATTTTCCTCTGTAGAGAAATTGTTATGAATGAAGATTGTGTTTTATTGATATTAGATTATTATTTTATAGAGATATTTAGTGAATAACACAAAATATTGTTACCAGAAAAGACAATTAATAATCAATATAGGTATTGTGGGCTTGTAGTCATTGTTTCTTAGAAAATGTGATGTGGAAAATGGAAATTTGCATGCCCAGAATCATATATTATGCAACTTTGAAAGTAATATTATATAATAGTGCTGTAATAAGTATTTTTCTCAGTCAAATTTTCCTGGGTATTTGGACATGATGCAAGATGCTTGCTTAAATAACATCCCCAGAGTCATCTTTGATCTTTTGCTCCATAAATCTACCTGCTTGTGAGACATCTCTTCTTGACTGAATAATAGGCATTTTAATTGTAGTTACAGTCACCTTATTATTTCCACATTCCAAAAACCTCATTTGCTTTTGTTTCCTATCACAGTGAAAAGCACCATAAAAATATGGCATCAATTCTAACACACTCTCTACCTCATCTTTGTGCATCCCTATTGTGATCCTTGGAAGCTCTGCCAATTTTGTGCCAGGCATGGACAGGGTAAACTTCACTCAATTCTATCCAAAAGGTTAGATTCTGCCTTTCCAATGCGATGAAAAGTGGTTCTCTAAGAGGTCTGGCTAACCTCCTCAGGATTATTCCTTGAAGCAAGGTGAGGATTCCAGTCGAAACCAAGACTTACAGAATGCTGACCCATCCCAAATTTTGGAATTATCTGCAAGTTGCTTGTCTGATTCTCAAAAGCAATACCTTCTCAGAACACTTAACACATCTCTTTCATTCAGTTCAAGCTTTTGGGAAAAATCTGTCCTTTCAGATTATTTTTGCTTCTCATGGTTGCTTATTAAGAATCATTCTATTACCACTACAGACCTTAAGGCAGATAATCAAAAAGTGTTACAATAAGATAAAAAGAACTGAGAGGAAAATATGAAATTTAATATCTGAAAATATGTTTGGCTGCAAGTGTGTGTGATTTTATTGCATGTGGTTTTTACATTTTTATTTTATATATACTAGTGTGTATATGTTAACTCCAACCTCCTAATATAGTCTTCCCCCTTCTTTCCCCTTTGGTAATCATAAATTTGTTTTCTATGGCTGTATGTTTATTTTTGTTTTGTAAAGATGTTCATTTGTAATTTTTTTCCCCATAGGTAAGTGATATGATATTGTTTCCTCTGTCTTGCTACTTCATTTAATATGATAATCTCTAGATCCATCTATATTATTGAAAATAGTATTTTTAAATTATTTTATGGCTAATAGTTCACATATATAATATATGGCACATTACTTTTATCCATTGATCTCTTGAATGGATATTTAAGTTGCTTCCATGTCTTGGCTATTGTAAATAAGAGCTCTTATGAACACTGAGGGTATATAAACCTTCATTTTAATTTTATTAGAGTGTAATTGATTTACGATGCTGTGTTAGTTTCAGGTATAGTGATTCAGCAAAGTGATTCAGCTATGCATACACATATAGTGATTCTTTTTTAGATTCTTCTCTCATATAGGTTGTCACAAATATTCGGTAAAGATCCCTGTCCTAAACCATAGGTCCTTGATGTCTATTTATCTTATATACATAGCAGTGTGTGTATGTTTATCCCAAGCTCCTGATTTATCCTTCTCTACCATGTTTCCCCTTTGGTAATCATAAGCTTGTTTTCCATATCTAAAAGTCTGTTTCTGATTTGCAAAATGGCTAATTTGTATTATTTTAAAAATTAGATTTACATATGAGTGATATCATATATTTGTCTTTCTCTGATTTATTTCTCATAGTATAATATTCTCTAGGTCCATCTCTGTTGCTGCAAATGGCATTATTTCATTTTCTTTTTATGGCTTAGTAATACTCATTGTATTTATGTGTCATATCACCTTTATTCATTCAACTGTTGATGGAAATTTAGGATGCTTCCATGTCTTATTGTAAATATACTGTAGTGAATGCTGGGGTTCATATATTCTTTTGTGTTAGGATTTCCTTTGGACATGTGCCCAGGAGTGGGTTTGCTGAATCATATGATAATTTTGATTTTAGTTTATTAAGGAACAACCATACTGTTCTCAATATTGGTTGTACCAATTTTCATTCCCACTAATAGTGTAGAGGGGTTCCCTTAACTCCACATCCTCTCCAGCATTTTTTGTTTGTAGACTTTGTGATGATGGCCATTCTGACTTGTGTGATTTGACTTCCATTTCTTTGATAATTTGTATGTTGAGCATCTTTTCATGTGCTTTTTAGCCATATGCATGTCCTCTATGGAGAAATGTGTATTTAAACCTTCTGCCTATTCTTTTTTTTATTCATTTTGGGTTTTTTGACATAGACATGCAAGAACTATTTGTATGTTTTTGAGATTAAACCTTTTGGGTAGCTTGATTTACAAGTATTTTCTCCCATTCTCTGGATTGCCTACTCATTTTGTACATAGAAGAACTATACAAACAAGGTCTTAGTGAACCATGATGGTGTGGTCATTCACCTAGAGCCAGACATCCTGGAGTGTGCAGTCAAGTGTAACATTACTACAAACAAAGCTAGTGGAGGTGATAGAATTCCAGCTGAGCTATTTCAAATCCTACAAGATGATTCTGTGAAGGTGCTGCACTCAATATGCTAGCAAATTTGAAAAACTCAGCAGTGGCTATTGGATTGGAAAAGGTCAATTTTCATTCCAGTCCCAAAGAAAGGCAATGTCAAAGAATGATCAGACTATCATAGTTGCACTTATTTCAAATGCTAGTACAGTGATACTCAAAATAATTCAAGCTAAACTTCAATAGTACATGAACCAAGTACTTCCAGGTGTACAAGCTGAATTTAGAAAAGGCAGAGGAACCAGAGATCAAATTGCCAACATCCGTTGGATCATAGAAAAAGCAAGGGAATTCCAGAAAAACATTTTCTTCATTGACTATGCCAAAGACTTTGACTGAATGTATCACAAAAAACTGTGGAAAATTCTTAAAGAGATGGGTATATCAGACCACCTTACCTGCCTCCTGAAAAACCTGTATGCAGGTCAAGAAGCAACAGTTAGAACTGGACATGGAAAAATGGACTGGTTCAAAATTGGAAAAGGAGTATATCAAGCCTGTGTATTGTCACCCTGCTTATTTAACCTCTATGCAGAGTACATCATGCAAAATACTGGGCTGGATGAGTTACAAAATGGAATCAAGACTGCTGGGAGAAATATCAATAACCTTAGATATGAAGATGATACCACTCTAATGGCACAAAGTGAAGAGGAACTAAACAGCCTCTTGACAAGAGTGAAAGAAGAGGGGAAAAAGTTGGCCTAAAACTCAACATAAAAAAAAGTTAAGATCATAGCATCCAGACCCATCACTTCATGGAAAATAGATGGAGAAAAAAGTAGAAACAGTGACAGAATCTTTTCTTGTGGACAGTGACTGCAGTCATGAAATTTAAAGACGCTTGCTCTTTGGAAGTAAAGCTGTGACACAACTAGACAGTATATTAAAAAACAGAGACATCACTTTGCTGAAAAAGGTCTGTCTAGTCAAAGCTATGGTTTTTCCAGTAGTCATGTATGGATGCGAGAGTTGGACCATAAAGAAGGCTGATGGGTGAGGAATTGATGCTTTTGCCTGTGGTGCTGGAGAAGACTCTTGAGCATCCCTTGTACAGTAAGGTTATCAAACCAGTTGATCCTAAAGGAAATCAACCCTGAATATTCATTGGAAGGACTGATACTGAAATTCCAATACTGTGGCCTCCTGATATGAACAGCTGACTCAATGGAAAATACCCTGACACTGGGAAAGATTGAGAGCAGGAGGAAAAGTGGGTGACAGAGGATGAGATGGTCAGATGGCATAACTGAGTTAATGGACATGAGTTTGAGCAAACTCCAGGAGACAGTGAAGGACAAGGAAGCCTGGCATGCTGCAGTTCATGGGGTCCCAAAGAGTCAGACATGACTTAGTGATTGAACAACAACATGGTTTCCTCTTCTGTGCAGAAACTTAGGTTTGATTGGGACCCATTGTGATTGAGGACAGGAGGAGACGGGGCAACAGAGGATAAGATGGTTGGATGGTATCACCAACTCAAAGGACATGAATTTTAGCAAACTATGGGTGATATTGAAGGACTGGCAAGCCTGACATGCTACAATTTATTGGGTTGCAAAGAGTTGGATATAACTTAGTGACTGAACTACAACAAAGTCCCTTTTTTTTTTTTTTTCCATTTTCATAACTCTAAGTGTTGGACCAATGCAATTGCACTGAATCTGTAGATTGCCTCCAGCAGTATAACCATTTTGACAATATTGGTTCTTCCAATTCAAGAGCATGGTATCTTTTACCGTATGTTTCTGTCATCCTCACTTTCTTTCATCAGTG
The DNA here is from genome assembly GCF_032452875.1 of Bos javanicus. Taxonomy (NCBI): domain Eukaryota; kingdom Metazoa; phylum Chordata; class Mammalia; order Artiodactyla; family Bovidae; genus Bos; species Bos javanicus. Next base: position 32,998,243 of record NC_083875.1, on the reverse strand, counting down.
TCTTACTGTTTTTGGAGTACAGGTCTTTTGTCTATTTGTCTGCTCAGTCACTTCAGCAGTGTCCAACTCTTAGCTACCCTATGGACTCTAGCCCACCAAATTCCTCAGTCCCTGGGATTTTCAGTCAAGAATACTGGAGTGGGTTGTCATGCCCTCCACAGGGTATCATCCAGACCAGGGTTTGAACCTGAATCTCCGGCACTGCAGGCAGGTTCTTTACTGCTAAGCCATCAGGAAAGCTCTTTATTCCCTTAAGTAGGCTTATTACTTAATATTTTATCCTTTTGCCATGATGGTAAATGGGGTTGCCTTCCTAATTTCTCTTTATGATATTTCTTTTTAGTGTATAGGAAGCATGATATTTCTGTGTATTAATTTTGTATCCTGTAGCTTTGTTGAACTTATTTATGAGTTCTAGTAGTTATCTGGTAGTATCTTTAGGATTTTATATGTATGCTATATATTCTATTGGTTTTCAAATGATAATGACATTTTCTTGTATTCATAATAACATTGTTTAGCCATAAATTTTATGTATATATATGTAAAATACACATGTATATATTAAAATACATAAAACTATGTATATATACATATATATTTGATATTATATGTAACATATACATGAATTATTGTTTTCAGTTACTATTTTATTTGGGTCATCCTACTAGTTTGGTTTAATTGACTTTCTGATGGCTTAATGGGTAAAGAATCTGCTTGTAATGCAGGAGACAGGAGATGAGGCTTCCATCCTTGGGTCAGGAAGATCAGCTGGAGAAGGAAATGGTAACCAACTCTTAATATTCTTGCCTGAAAAATCTCATGGACAGAGGAGTGTGGTGAGCTATAGTCCAAAGGGTCACAAAGAGTTGGACACAACTGAGCAACTAAGCAAGTATGCACACAGTAGTTTGATTTGAGGCTTTCCCTGGTGGCTCAGTGGTAAAGACTCTGCCTGTCAAGTGGGAGACCTGGGTTCATTCCCTGGGTGTGGAAGATGCTCTGGAGAAGGAAATGGGAACCTACTCCAGTATTCTTGCCTGGGAAATCCCATGGATAGAGGAGCCTGGCAGGCTATAGTCCGTGGGGTCACAAAGAATCAGACATGACTTAGCAATGAGCACACAGGCACTAGTCTGACTTAGTGCTCAGCTTTACTTGATCTGTATTTTTTTTGAAAGTGTTAGTTGTTCAGTTGTGTCTGATTCTTTGTGACCCCATGGACTGTAGCCCACTAAGTTCCTCTGTCCATGGAATTTTCCAGGCAAGAATACTGGAGTGAGTTGCCATTCCCTTCTCTGGGGAATCTTCCCAACCCAGGGACTGAATGCAGGGTCTATTGCATTGCAAGCAGTTTCTTTACCATCTGAGCCAAATAGCCTTGGCTAAGTTTTTTTAGGTGTGGGGACAATCTTTGCTCCTGTGTCAAGTACCTCATGACAATTTAGCACATTATTTTGACACTGCTGATGACCCAAGGTGAAAACATTCCTTAGAAACATTATTGTTGTCTTTGGAGAAGACAGGTTTTCTTTGGGACATAAACTGAATCCCAAATTAATACATATTAATTAGCATGGCTTTATATTAACAAAATGTTTGTATGTGTCATTCTCTTCATAAGCATATTCTTTTTTAATTTCTTCTTTTCTCTTCTGCCTTTCTCCATCAATTCATCTATTTCTTAAATTTTTAGTATTAAGGAGAGTATCTTAGAGAATAAAATCTGAAACTATCATACATTTTTTTCAAATTAATGACATCATTGCTGATCCCTAGTAATCATCCATATGGAAACACAGTCAATATCAATGAGTGGAAGTAGGCTGACTAAAAGATAGTGAGATCAGTCTAAGGAATCTGTGTTCTAATATGTGCAAATCTAGTCAAGATGGTGAAATTAAATTTCCTATTTACAGGAATACCATGGTATCCATAGATAAGCATCTTAGTTAAAAGTTTCATTTCCTTTCTACCATTTATTACCTCTGACCTTTTCATGCCCAAAGCAGAGCTTTACAAATCTTTTAAAAGTGTACTCTCTCAGAACAGCCAGAAGTTTCAGTCTACTAGAATCATTTGTTGCGCAGTTGGTCTACAATGGCGAATAACTATTATACTTTGTTTTTCAATGTGAATTCTCTGTTTGTTTCCTCATTAAGCAGAGTACCTCTATTGCTCCCTGCATCTAGATTGATCATGGTGAATTTCTTTGACCACTGCAACATGGTTAGAAAGAATATTGTGTCACCTCCACGTTAAGGCCTCAGGAGGCTTTGCAGATTCTTCCTTGACCTTCTTGGAACCTAGCTGCAACTAGGTACCCCAGCCAATGGCACCACGCAACATCCATACTTGTTAAGGAGATGGCATGTGATCAGCCATCACCAGTGAAACTGCCAACGGTAGGCATGAGACTTACTGACTCCTTGGAAAGCAGTGAAGAGACATCTTAGTTGAGAATTGACCAACTCTTAAAATTATAGATCTGAGAGGAAATGAACAGATTAATTTGGGGGTGATTTTTAAGTGTATATATTAAACCTATATATTTGGGGTAATTTTTAAAATACATATATATATAGAGAGAAGATATCTGATACAATACCTTTTACACATTCAGAGTGAGATAGAATGGAGGTTTTCTCTAAAATTTGTTATATAAATATATATTACTTTAATAGATATATGATAATTATTTCCTTAGTATGTAAGAAAAACAGCTTGAAATTATATAATTTGTATTTAATAGCTGTTGAATTTGCATTGGTAATAACATTATTAAATATAGAGTTCAGAATTATTGTTATGTAAATAAAATGTGACTTGTCAACACTTGTGGGTATTATGTTGCCTATAGTACATGTTAACTTTTTTTTTCATGAGGAATACTGAGTGGATTCACATATGATAATTCTTGAAGACTCAATTTTTTTTCTTATATGCATTAGCATTTAATTTTATTTGACATGTTAACATAGCATTTTATAATTTCACTAGTTATTTCATCAATTTTTGATTGAATATTCCAATTTTTAAAGTAAGTTTATTTTTAGAGCAGTTTTAGTTCCCCACGAAATTGAGCAGAAGGCTCACATATACCCCCTGTCCCTAAACTGCACCCACTATGTGTATCCGTCACAAGAGTGGTGCATTTGTTTCAGTTGATGAACCTACATTGACACATCATTGTCACCCCAAACCTGTAGTTCATATTAGGTTTCATTCTTGGTGGTGTATTTTCTGTGGATTTGGACAAATGTGTTAACCTGTATCCACCATTATAGTTTTAGACAGAGTCAGTTCACTGTCATAAAGAGCTTTTATGTTCTATTAATTTTTCCCTTGACGTTGTCCACAGTCTTTTTATTTGCTCCAATAGTTTAGCTTTGCTAAAATGCTGTCTAGTTAAGATCATATAGTATGTAGCCTTTTCAGATTGCTATTTTCACTTAGTAATAATCATTTAAGATTCCTCCCCATCTTTTTATAGCTTGATAGCTCATTTCTTTTCAGCACAGAATAATATTCCATTATATTGATCTACCACAATTTACCAACCCTACTAATATCATTTTGTTTGCTTCCAAGCTTTGCAATTATGAATACAACTGTAATAAACATGTGTATAGTTTTTTTCTGGAAGTAAGTTTTCATCTCCTTTGGAAACATGCTGAGTGTGATTGCTGGATCATATAGTAAGAACATGATTACCTGGTAAGAAACTTCCAAACTGCCCTCCAAAGTGGCCATGCCATTTTGCATTCCCACCAGCAATGAATCAGAGTTCTGTTACTGTACATTCATGATACATTTGGTAGTGTCAGTGTTCTGGATTTTGGCCTTTCTAATAGATGTGTAGTAGTATCTCATTGTTTTATTTTGCATTCCCCTAATTACAGTGATGTGCAAAATCTTTTCATATGCCCATTTGCCGTATGTTTATCTTCTTTGGTAAAATCTCTATTTGGCCCATTCTTTAATTGGATTGTTTTCTTAGTTTTAACTTTGAAACATTCTATGTATTGTTTAGATAAAAGTCCTTCATATGTCTTAAAAATAAATATTCCCAGTTTGTGACTTTTCTTCTCATTCTCTTGACATTGTTGGTTGCAAATCAGAAGTTTCTAGTTGAATGAAGTATACAGTTTAGCAGTTATTTCTTAATGTATCATGCTTTTGGCATTGTATCTAGAAGATCATTACCAAACCCCAAGTTATATAGATTTTCTCCTATGTTATCTCCAAGGAGTTTATAGTTTTTATGTTTTTCATTGCGATCTGAGACTTAGTTTGAATTGTTTTGATAAATTCTAGATTTTTTCCTTTTTTTTTTTTTTTTGGTAAGTGAATTCCAGTTGTTGCCAGTGCTATTTGTTGAAAATACTACCTTCTCTCCGTTAAATTGTCATTATCTTTTTTCAAAGATCAGTTATCTATATTATGAGGGTCTATTTCTGGTTCCTCTCTTCTATTCTATTGATCTGTCTATTTTTTTCCCCAACATCACATTGTATTGAATACTATAGCTTTCTAGTGAGTCTTGAAGCCAGGTAGTATCAGTTCTTTGACTATTCTTTTGCTTCAATTTTGTGTTTCCTTTCTCGTCTTTTGCCTCTCTGTGTAAACTTTAGAATTAATTTGTTGATATCCACAAATTTAACTTGAGAGATTTTGATTGAGATTGCATTAAATCTGTAAATCTATTTAAATCTGTAAATCTATTTAAATCTGTAAATCAATTTAAATCTGTAAATCAATAGATATCCTGTCAGTATTGTTATCCTGTCCATAGACATGGAATATTTCTTCATATGTTTCCCATTTAAGTTCTTTAATCAGAGTGCTGTAGTACTTCTCATACATATCTTGTACACATTTTCTTAGAACTTCATTTAATTTTTAGATATTGTGTTTTTTTTTTATTTCAATTCTGTCTGTCCACTGATAGTCCCCACATGCAAGAGCAGGAAAGGACCTCAAGAGGTTCATGTGTCCATATGTTCATGCTGTACAGACTAGGAAATTGAGGTCCAGCAAAGGTAAGGTGCCACATCAAAGCTTGACTTGAGATCAGGAGCAGAGAAACAGGCCCTACATCTATCTTTCTTTTTCTCTCTTAAGTGTGTGTATGGTATTAACACTACCAATGAAATGATACAATGTTCAGTTCAGTTCAGTCACTCAGTCATGTCTGACTCCTTGAGACACCATGAATTGCAGCACGCCAGGCCTCCCTGTCCATCACCAAACCCCGAAGTTCACTCAAACTCATGTCCATCGAGTCGGTGATGCCATCCAGCCATCTTATCATCTGTCATCCCCTTCTCCTCCTGCCCTCAATCCCTCCCAGCATCAGAGTCTTTCCAGTGAGTCAACTCTTTGCATGAGGTGGCCAAAGGACTGGAGTTTCAGCTTTAGCATCAGTCGTTCCAAAGAGATCCCAGGGCTGATCTCCTTCAAAATGGACTGGTTGGATCTCCTTGCAGTCCAAGGGACTCTCAAGAGTCTTCTCTAACACCACAGTTCAAAAGCATCAATTCTTCGGCACTCAGCCTTCTTCACAGTCCAACTCTCACATCCATACATGACCACAGGAAAAACCATAGCCTTGACTAGACAGACCTTTGTTGGCAAAGTAATGTCTCTGCTTTTGAATATGCTATCTAGGTTGGTCATAACTTTCCTTCCAAGCAGTAAGCGTCTTTTAATTTCATGGCTGCAGTCACCATCTGTAGTGATTTTGGAGCCCCAAAAAACAAAGTCTGACACTGTTTCCACTGCTTCCCCATCTATTTTGCATGAAGTGGTGGGACCAGATGCCATGATCTTTGTTTTCTGAATGTTGAGCTTTAAGCCAACTTTTTCACTCTCTTCTTTCACTTTCATCAAGAGGCTTTTTAGTTCCTCTTCACTTTCTGCCATAAGGGTGGTGTCATCTGCATATCTGAGGTTATTGATATTTCTCCCAGCATACAGTGTTACATCTACATAATTTTTATGAGAAGTTTTCTGAGAAAATTTACATTATTTTATATATCAAATAACACTTTCATAATACATATTTTATCAGAAAATTATTTATATATATTTATGTATATACTACTTCATCAGTAGTATAAATATTTTATAGTATCAAAATAATCCTAAATCCTCCCTCCCTCTTGTCCCATGTATTATTGCTATCATTTATTTCATTATACATAACTATATATATATTTTCAGGCTTTTACATTTTGTTAGGATGGAATGGAGACTTCCAAACTCCTTACATGCCAGACTGGAAACCATAAATTTTTTCACTGTAACTCTACTGAGTTAGTTGATCTAACAGTTGGTTTTTTTTTTTTTTTTTTTGTGGGGGGAGGGCTTAAGGTTTTCTGTATAGAATAGTATGTCATCTGCAAAGAGTGACAGTTTTACTTCTTCCTTGCAATTTGGATGGCTTTTGTTTCTTTTTCTTGCCTACTTGCTCTGGCTAGAACTGTTAGGACTATACTGAATAAAAGTGGCAAGAGTGGGTATCCTTGTCTTGCATCTGATATTTTAGGAAGTTTTCACCTTGGAGTACTGTTTTAGCTGTGACTTTATCATATGTAGCCTCTATTATGGTAAGTTAAATTCCCTTTGTACTGATTTTGTTGAGTTTTTTTTTTTTTTTTAACAGAAATGGGTGCTGAAATTTGTCAGGTGCTTTTTTACATGTATTGAGATAATCATATAATTACTGTCCCTCATTTTATAAATCTGGTAAATCAGGTTGATCAAGTGGTGAGTGTAAACCTATCTACCAATCCCTGGTGTAAATCCCACCTAATCAAATTTAAAGAAATTGAAATCATGTCAGGCATCTTTTCTGACCACAAAGTTATGAGATTATATTTCAAACCATGTGACAGTGTGTGATGTTGTTGGAAACAACATGATTTCATTTTCTCTTTTGTAATATTAAGAGTGGATTTATAATCCACAGAGACTGAGTCCAATATAAAAAACTGCAAAGAGCCCTTGATATTAGATTTCTAAATAATAAATTTTTAGGCATCAGAATAGGGTTGACAGAAAGAGTAGTAACTCTCATTATTCACTTTAAAGGTGATACCAGGATTATAACATTGTATTTTGAATAGAGAATTTTATATTTATGCATTTAAGCTTCAAAATTTTTATGCAGTAATAGCACTGACACAGCCATTGGCATCTTCTCTAAAGAACCTCAGATAGTTCTGTTGACTTTTCATGGTATATGATCCGTTCAATATCATTGAAGTTGGTTTGTTAATATCTTATTGAGAACTTTTGGCTATATGTTCATCTGGCATATTGACCTGTAATTATCTTTTCTTGTGGCACTTTTGTCTGGTATTGGTATCAGGGTAACATCATATTCTATTTTTTGGAAGAATTTAACAAAGATAGGTGTTAATTCTTTAAGTATTTGGTGGAATTCAACAGTGAAGCCATTTAGTCCTGGATTTTTATTTTGGGGGATATTTTTGGTTGTTGATCTAATGTCTTCACTAGTAATCTGTTCAGAATTTCTGTTTCTTTATATTTAGTCTTGGAAAGGTGGATGTTTCTGGACATTTATTCAATTCTTGATTTTCCAATTTTCAGCTGTAAAATTGTTCATAATAGTGTCATGATCTTTTGTATTCCTGTGGTATCAGTTATAACCTCCCTCTTACATTTCATTTTTTAAAATTTAGTATTTTGTTTTATATAAGTTTAAAAAATTACTCAGTTTATAATTATTACAAAATATCGGCTGTACTCCCTGTGTTATATAACATATCCTTGTCGTGTATTTTACATCCAGTAGTTTGTACTTCCCACTTCCCTACTATTGTATTGCTCACCCTCACCCAAGTTACCACTAGTTTGTCCCCTGTATCTGTGAGTCTTCTTTTTTTTACATACACTGACTGACTGACTGAGTCACTAAGTCGGGTCCAACTCTATTGGACCCCATTGGATAAAGCCTACCAGGCTCTTCTGTCCTTGAGATTCCCCAGGCAAGAATACCGGAGTGGCTTGCCATTTCCTTCTCTAGGGGACCTTCCTGACCCAGGGATCAAACTTGGGTCTCCTGCATTGCAGGCAGATTCTTTGCAGACTGAGTTATGAGGGAAGCCCAATTTATTGTATTTTTTATATTCTACATATAAATGATACACAGTGTTTTTCTCTCTTTGACTTATTCCACTTAGCAAAATGCTCACCAGTGCCCTGCTTCATGCATTGAACTTAGACTGGCCATCTATTTCACATAAGGTAATACACATGTTTCAATGCTATTCTCTCAAATCATCCCACCCTCACCTTCTCCCAAGTCCAAAAGTGTGTTCTTTATATCTGTGTCTCTTTAGCTATCTCACATATAGGGTCATCACTGCCATCTTTCTAAATTCCACATATATGCATTAATATACCGTATTGGTGTTTTCCTTTCTGACTTAATTCATCCTATATAATAGGCTCCAGTTTCATCCATCTCATTAGAACTGATTCAGTGTGTTGTTCTTTAATAGCTGAGTAGTGTTCCACATTCGGAGAAGGCAATGGGACCCCGCTCCAGTACTCTTGCCTGGAAAATCCCATGGATGGAGGAGCCTGGTAGGCTGCAATCCATGGGGTTGCTAAGAGTTGGACACAGCTGAGCGACTTCACTTTCACTTTTCACTTTCATGCATTGGAGAAGGAAATGGCAACCCACTCCAGTGTTCTTGCCTGGAGAATCCCAGGGACAGGGAAGCCTGGTGGGCTGCCGTCTATGGGGTCACACAGAGTTGGACACGACTGAAGTGACTTAGCAGCAGCAGCAGCAGTAGCAGTGTTCCACACTGTGTATATGTACCACAGCTTTCATATCCATTTGTCTGTCGATGGACATCTAAGTTGTTTCCATGTCCTAGCTATTGTAAACAGTGCTGCAATAAACATTGGGGTACATGTGTCCCTTTCAATTCTGGTTTCCTCACTGTGTATGCCCAGCAGTGGGATTGCTGGGTTGTATGGCAGTTCTATTTCCAGGTTTTTAAGGAATCTCTACATTGTTCTCCATAGTGGCTGTACATGTTTGCATTCCCCAAAACAGTGTAAGAGGGCTCCTTTTTCTCCACACCCTCTCCAGCATTTATTGTTTGTAGACTTTTTGATAGCAGCCATTCTGACCGACCTAAGATGGTACCTCATTGTGCTTTTGATTTGCATTTCTCTGATAATGAGTGATGTTGAGCATCTTTTCATGTGTTTGTTAGCTATCTGTATGTCTTCTTTGGAGAAATGCCTGTTTAGTTATTTAGACCAATTTTTTTTTTTTTTCTGGAATTGAGCTACAGGAGCTGCTTGTATATTTTTTATATTAATTCTTTGACAGTTGCTTCGTTTGCTATTATTTTCTCCCATTCTGAAGGCTGTCTTTTCACCTTGCTTATAGGTTCCTTCATTGTGCAAAACCTTTAAGTTTAGTCAGGTCCCATTTGTTTATTTTTGCTTTTATTTCCATTACCCTGGGAGGTGGGTCATAGAGGATCCTCCTGTGATTTATGTCAGAGAGTGTTTTGCCTATGTTCTCCTCTAGGAGTTTTATAGTTTCTGGTCTTACATTTAGATCTTTAATCCATTTTGAGTTTATTTTTGTGTATGGTATTAGAAAGTGTTCTAGTTTCATTCTTTTACAAGTGGTTGACCAGTTTTCCCAGCACCACTTGTTAAAGAGATTGTCTTTTCTCCATTGTATAGTCTTGCCTCCTTTGTCAAAAATAAGGTGTCCATAAGTGCGTGGATTTATCTCTGGGCTTTCTATTTTGTTCCATTTGTTCTATATTTCTGTCCTTGTCTGTAGCTTTGTAGTATAGGCTGAAGTCAGGCAGGTTGATTCCTCCAGTTCCATTCTTCTTTCTCAAGATTGCTTTGGTTATGCAAGGTGTTTTGTATTTCTATACAAATTGTGAAATTACTTGTTCTAGTTCTGTGAAAGATACTGTTGGTAGCTTTATATGGATTTCATTGAATCTATAGATTGCTTTGGGTAGTATGCTCATTTTCACTATATTGATTTTTCTGATCCATGAACATGGTATATTTCTCCATCTATTTGTGTCATCTTTGATTTCTTTCATCAGTTTTCTATAGTTTTCTATATACAGGCCTTTGATTCTTTAGGTAGATTTATTCCTAAGTATTTTATTCATTTCATTGCCATGGTGAATGGAATAGTTTCCTTGATTTCTCTTTCTGTTTTCTCATTGTTAGTGTATAGAAATGCAATAGATTTCTGTGTAAGAATTTTGTAACCTGCAAAGTTGCCAAACTCACTGATAAACTCTAGTAGTTTTCTAGTAGCATGTTTAGGATTTTCTATGTATAGTATTGTGTCATAAGCAAACAGTGACAGTTTAACTTCTTTTCCAATTTTGGATTCCTTGTATTTCTTTTTATTCTGATTGCTAAACCTAGAAATTACAGAAATATGTTGGAAAAAATGTGGCAAGTATGGGCATCCTTGTCTAGTCACTGATCTTAGAGGAAATGATTTCAGCTTTTCACCATTTAGTAGGATGTTAGCTATAGGTTTATTGCATATGGACTTTATTATGTTGAGAAATGTCTTTTCTCTGCTGACTTTGTGGAGAGTTTATATCATGAATGGGTGCTGAGTTTTGTGGAAAGCTTTTTCTGCATCTATTGAGATGATCATATGGTTTTTACTCTTCAATTTGTTAATGTGGTATATCACACTGATTGATTTGCATATACAGAAAAATCCTTGCTTGCTTGGAATAAATCCCACTTGACTATGGTATATGATCCAGTAATGTATTACTGGATTCAGACTGCTAGTATTTCATTAAGGATGTTTCTGTCTATGTTCATAAGCAATATGGACCTGTAATTTTCTCTTTCTTTTCTTTTTTGTGGTATCTTTGTCTGGTTTAGGTATCAAGGTGGTGGTGGCCTCATAGAGTGAGTTTGGGAGTTTTCCTTCCTCTTCAGTTTTTGAAACAATTTCAGGACAAATGTTAACTTCCTTTAAATGTCTGATAGAAGTTGCCTGAGAAGGCATCAGATCCTGAATTTTGTTAGGAGTTTTTTACTTATAGTTTCAGTTTCAGTGCTTTTTATTTGTCTTTTCATATCTTCTATTTCTTCCTGGTTGAGTCTTGGGAGATTGTATCTTTCTTAGAATTTGTCCATTTCTTTCAGGTTGTCCATTTTATTGATTGGCATATGATTGCTTGCAGTAGTCTTTTATGATCCCTTGTATTTCTGTAGTGCCAGTTGTAACTTCTCCTTTTTCACTTGTACTTTTATTGAGTACACTCTCTTTTTTTCTTGATGAGTCTGAATAAAAGTTTATCAATGTTATTTATCTTTTCAAAGAACTAGCTTTTGGTTTCATTGACCTTTGCTATTGTTTTGCTTTTATTTTAGTTACTTCTACTCTAATCTTTATGATTTCTTTCCTTCTACTAACTTTGGGTTTTGCTTATTCTCCTTTCTCTGTTTGCTTTAGGTGTAAGGTTAGGCAATTTATTTGAGATTTTTTTTTTCCCTGAGGTAATTTTGTATTGTTATAAACTTGCTTCTTAGAACTGCTTGTACTGCATAGGTTTTGGATACTTGTGATTTCATTGTCATTTGTTTCTGGCTTTTTTTTTTTTTTTTTTCTTTTGATATCTTCAGTGATCCACTGTTTAGGCTCCATGTGTCTTGAGTTTTTAGGGTTTTTTTTTCCTTATGGTTTATTTCTAATCTCATAGCATTGTGGTCAGAAAACATGCTTAATAAGATTTCAGTTTTCTTAAATTATCCAAGTCTCATTTTGTGGCCCAGCATGTGGTCAATCCTGGAGAATGTTATATGTGAACTTGAGAAGAATATGTATTCTGCTGCTTTTAGATGGAGTGTTCTATAACTATCAATTAGACTATCTGGTCTAAGGTTTCATTTAATGCCTGTGTTTCCTTATTGATTTTCTGTCTGGATGATCTACTGATGAAAGTGGGGTGTTAGAGTCCCCCACTATTACTGTGTTGATTTCTCCCTTTATTGTTGTTAGTATTTGCTTTAAATATTGAGATGCTCCTATGTTTAGGACATACATATTTGCAATTGTTATATCTTCTTCTTAGATTATCCCTTGATTATTAATTATGTAGTGTCTTCATAGCCTCTTATAACAGTCTTTATTTTAAAGCCTATTTTATCTGATATGAGTATTGGTTCTCCAAGTTTCTTTTGATTTCCATTTTCATGGAATATGTTTTTCCATTCTCTGTCATTCCTTTTTTATGTGTCATGAATTTACTTTAGATCTTTGATTTGTGGTTACAATGAGACTTAGATAAAGCAGTCCATTTTATGTTAATAGCACTTAACTTCTTTTGTATATAAAAGCTCCATACTTTTACTCATCCACTTACATAATTTTATATAATTACCTTTTTATGCTGCATTTTCATTAACAGATAATGTTTGCTATAGATTTAATGCTCTTGTCCTTTATCATGTATAGTTAACTGGATAGCACACCAACCTAATATAGTTACATTTTTCTAATATTATTTTCATCTTTATTAGACTGTGGTGTACCTTTATATGTTTTCATGTTTCAGATTAGCATCTTTTCATTTCAACTTGATGAACTCCTCTCTGTTTCTCTGAGTGAAGTCTAGTAGCAGGGCACTCCCTCTGGTTTTGTTTTGGAAAGTTCTCTTTCTTCTTAGTATCTGAAGAATGACTTTGTTAGATATAGTTTCTTGGCTGGCAAGTTTTGTCTTTTAATACTTTTAATATGTTATTCTAGGCCCCTCAGCAAGTTCTCCCTCTCCTGTGCATCTAAAGACCTCTCTAACCCACTCTGATTGTATGTCAGATTCTTCCCTCAGGCAGCCTGGACTCCTACAATACTCTCTCAACATGGGTATCTATGTCATTTTTCACTTTCTAGTTTCCCTTTTCCCTGATTGTGGCAAGTGAGGGTAGGGAAGTTTCAGTAAGTTCCTTATATCCACAATCTCTGTGGTATGATTTGCAGAAGCACTTTTATTCAGTTAAGATGTTCAATAGATGTTAATTAAAAAAAAAAAACAGAGAAAAGAGGAAGGACACGCTGAATGCTGATGTAACCCACCAATAAAACAATAACATCTTAATTTTAATAACATACAGAAACTGTAAATTTCTCCTCTTCCCACTTTGTGTTTTTGTAGTGTTTGCTTCTTTTTATATTATTTATCCATTAATGAAATTGTATCTTTCTTAATAGGATCAAAAGTGTTTTATGCACTACCATTAGTGTGTTTCATTATTCTCTGTCTGTATATTTACCATTACTGGAATAATTTATACTTTCAGATGGTTTGCATTGCTGTTTACTATGTTTTCTTGTCAATTTAAGAAATCAGTTTAACTTTGACTTCCCAGTCTATCCTGCTGACATCATTCTACTTTATTTCTGTCTAGTTGTCCTACCTATATTACTTATAATGTAGTATTAAAGTCTCCAAATACTTCTATAGAATTGTTTCTCTCTTCAATTCTGGAAGGTTTTGTTTTACATATTTTTCGGTGGATTTCCTGAATGGATTGTCATTCTATGCGGTTCTCGATGGTTCCTTCTGTTTGTCTCTATTCAGCAAGGCAAAAATTGCTACTCTTAAAAAAGAGCAACCCATTTTCCTTTTGAAATTTACATTATTGGTTCAGTTATTGCCCTTTCCAAGTATTAAGGTATCATTGTCTATATATAGATAATTTCTACCTTGCCCTTGACGGTATAGATGGTTAAGAGTATCAGTTCAAATTGGTTCTGGCACTTGCTTGCCCTATGGCATTTAGTAATACAGTTCCTCATGTTAGCAGTTTACTTTTGTTATAATCGGACCTCAATGTCTAGCATACGAAGTTATTTATAGGATCAAACAATATTTAGTACAAGAAATGTGTACTGTAGTGACTAAGCTTTAGTAACACAAAATTATTTGAAAACTATCTGTATTACTGTAATAAACATAAACATGATATCCAATATATGATTTTGTAATTTATAATTAACAGTATTAAAATGCATACTCAACAGTATCATTACATAATTAAGGAAGCAGTAATGTAAACATGTCTTTAAACTTTAAGGTCATAAAAATCAATTTGATTTACTAACATTATTGTACTTTTTATGTCATCAAATCCTATCATAAACATTAAATATATTATTAGAAAGTCAGAAAGTACATACATCGTTTTCTTTGGAAATTTGTATCTCCTATTTTTGCCATGATAGGCTGCAGATCTTTGAAAGAGTAATAGGTACAGGAAATAAAATTTGAGAACCACTCTTTTTTTTTTTTTCACTGAACACCAACATTTTAATAGCAGAGTATAAGTGGTCTTTGAGATACCCAATATAATGCTAGAGGAGGCAACAAGATATACGGTTGAATATAAATTAAAATCATAATTGTACATACATACATATCAGAGATGCTGAAATTAAAAAGACTACTAGGTGGTAGTGAAGACATAAAACAATGGTGGACATTGGCATGAACATATTAGGTTGGTGCAAACATAAATGCAGTTTCAGATCATGAATTTTAAATCATTATAACTAGGCTCAAACATATATTTATTAATCAAAATAGGAACCATTATAATCAATACATTTTTGCCAATGAGAAATAAGTTAGTTTATTCCTGTAGCATAAAAATCTGGGCTTCGGGATTTGAGAAACTTTTGGAAAGCATTTTCTGCCTCCTGCTGGTTTTGGAAGCGTTTTTCCCTGCAAAAGTTATCAAGATGCTTCAAGAAGTGGTAGTCCGTTGGCAAGAAATCAGGTGAATATGGTGGATGCAGCAAAACATCATAACTTCCAAACATTTTGGAAGCACTGGTTGTATGCTGTGCAGTTAGGTGTTGTTATGGAGAAGAATTGGGCCCTTTCTGTTGATCAATGCCAATTGCAGGTGCTTCAGTTTTCAGTGCATCTCATCAATTTGCTGAGCATACTTCTCAGATGTAATAGTTTCACTAGGATTCAGAAAGCTGTAGTGGATTAGACCAGCAGCAGACCACCAGTGACCATGACCTTTTCTCGGGGCAAATTTGGCTTTGGAAAGTGCTTTGGAGCTTCTTGTTGGTCCAACCACTGAGCTGGTCATCACTGGCTGTCATATAAAATCAACTTTTCATTACACGTCACAATCCGATTGAGAAATGGTTCATTGTTGTTGAGTACAGTAAGAAAACACTTAAAATGATGATTTTTTTTTACTTTCAGTCAACTTACAAGGTACTCACTTAACGAGCTTTTCCACTTTTTCAATTTGCTTCAAATACTGAACAACCATAGAATGGCCAACATTGAGTTCTTCCACAACTTCTTGTGTAGTTGTAAGAGGATCAGCTTCAATGATCCTTTCAGCTAGTTGTCAGCTTCTGATGGCCGGCCATGTGCTCCTCATCTTCAAGGCTCTCATCTCCTTTGCTAAACTTCTTGAACCACCACTGCACTATATGTTTATTAGCAGTTCCTGAGAAAAATGCATTGTTGATGCTGCAAGTTATCTCTGCTACTTCATCACCATTCTGAACTCATATAAGAAAAACCACTCGAATTTCCTTTTTGTCTAACACCATTTCCCTAGTTTTCAGGAGTTTCTTTTTGCCACTGACCAAGTTCAGCAGTCAAACATTTCACTTGCATAATTAATAGTGGCAGATTTCAAAAATGCAATAGGGAGGCCTCCCTGGTGGTCCAGTGGTTAAGACTCCGCCTTGCAATGTATGGAATGCTGGTTTAAACCCTGAGCATTTGAATCAGTGAGTGTCTCAGTTCCAATAAGTGATCATTTGTTTTGACATTCTTCCATATCTTTCCACATTTCTTCACATTTTTTAATAAGTTCTTCTTCAGCATCGGCAACATCTTCCACATCTGTAGTACTATCTGGATCTAGATCTTGCTGATTCAATGACATGTGCCTTATGATTTTTTTTAACCTTGTTAAGAAAAACTCCTCCGCACCACAGACCTCAGATCGCCTCAGCCTCAAGAACCACTCTTTAGAAACATTCCCTAAGGTGGGATATTGTTGAGTGTCAGTCCTGCTTCAGCTGTCACCAATTCTGTGGGTTAGAAAACCAGTTCAACCTATTTAAATCTATCTTGTATCATTTCTAAATAAGAAAAAGTTACTGTTAAACCTCACAGGGTTGTGTAATCAACTTAATTAGGAAAATACATTGTGTGCTTTGATACAAATGCTATTACTTTTAAAAAGTCAACTTGAGGTACTTGGATTCAAAATACAGTATGGTAGAAAAGGAAATGGCAACCCACTCTAGTATTCTTGCCTGAGAAATCCCATGGATAGAGGAGCCCAGTGGGCTACAGTCCATGGGTTAGCAAAAGAGTCAGACACTACTTAGCAACTAAACAACAACAAATACTAAACAAAGGCCTGACTCTCAATAAAAAGGAATCATTGTTACAGTGGTTGTTATAATTTTGATGTTGCTCTTATTGTTCTTGTTCAGTCGCTCAGTCACATCCTACTCTTTGCAACCCCATGGACTGCACCATGCCAGGCCTTCCTGTCCCTCTCCATCTCCCAAAGTTTGCCCAAGTTCATATCCATTGCATCAGTGATGCCATCCAGCTGTCTCGTCCTCTGACACCCTCTACTCCTTTTGCCCACTATCTTTACCAGCATCGGAGTCTTTTCCAATGATTTGGCTGTTCACATCAGGTGACCAAAATACTGGAGCTTCAGCATCAGGCCTTCCAATGAGTTATTCAGGGTTGATTTTCTTTAAGATTGACTGGTTTTATCTCCTTGCAATCCAAGGGAATCTCAGGAGTCCTCCAAAACCACAGTGAAGAAGCATCAATTCTTAAGCACTCTGGCCTTCTTTATGATCTATCTCTCACAACTGTCCATGACCACTGGGAAGACCATAGCCTTGACTACATGGAGCTTTATTTGCTACCAGTTAACACTTTTTACTCTGAGTTAGTTTATGTCCTTAATATTTGATAACTGGCTAGGCATGTCACTTTAGTCATACATTCCTAGGCAATGTCCATTGTCTTGTACTTACTCCTCACTGTATGTCACTAATGTAAAATTCAAAGCTATACATTGTTCTCATATATTTAAGGGCAAAATAATTTGGAGTTATCAGCTTAAGGACCCTCAATTCTCATAGCTTCATTTTAGTTATATTGACTGATGGTGACAATAACCTTTGTAGAATTTATAGAATGTGGCTCAGGTTCATTATTTTTTTCTCTTTCAACATGCAGCTCTTGAAAGCTAATCTAAAATGTTCATTTTTATCTCCACTAGTGCTGTTTTCTCTTGGATATTCTTTATTTGGAATCCTGGATAGAGATAATAATAGATTTCTGCTTGAAGTTAAAATGATTCTCTTTTCAGCCTTTTGTGTGAGGTTTTTGCTTCTCAACACAAACTACAAGAATGTATTTGTGAAATGTATGTCATAATTTGGAAAGCACAACTCGGTGAACGTATTGCAGGTATATCTAGAGACTGTCTTCTTGTCCTAAGTGGCAGTGCTAAATTTTAGGATGAGCAATTATTGCGCTCTCATGAAAAGTGAAAGTGCTAAAGTGTCCTCAAGATCTCAGGAGGAGTGATTTCACTTATAATAAAAGGAAATTGCATCCACTATCATTATCACATGCTTTGCTACAAGTCCAGTAAAAAACAATGTGGATTTGATTCTAAAGAAAAATTTTAAATATCTGAAAAACAAAAACAGCACCCTCGTTATTTTTTCATGAATCAAAATGAAATGATGCCTTTTTAAAAGTCACCCTCTGAGCGTTTTTAGGCATGGGTCATATTAAATGTATTAGACTACATCAGGTACACCTTGGTCCATTCTGCTCTGTCAGTGATATCTGATGATCATTGTGCAATCACTGGCCTTTCACGATAGTAAGATTGTAGATTAAAAAAATACTTCGTATCCTAGTACAAGAATAATAATTGCTCTATCTCTAGAGTGTCAATCCCCAATGCCTCTGTGGTCAGTGCCTTCTGAAGAGTAACTGCATTGTGCTCATAGATGTATTGCTAAGCTTTAAATTTAGTAGACAGACTCCTGACATTGCTGCACTATAAATAGGTCATAGACTATTGGCTCAGAGAAAAGAAAAGTTTAAGTAATGAAGATCTATAATAAACTGTACTCAGAGTAATACAGTACTCTAGTAATGCTCATGTTAGGTAGTCATGTGAAATGTAAGCCAGAGTAACTCTGTTAAAAGATTTCAGCTCTCAGTAACTTAACTTCATCCTGATTCCAAAAAAAGGGTGCTCCTATTGAAATGATTCGCCATTTCTGAGGTTTGTGGCATTTATGGTGCTCATAAAACTGCACAACCATAAAATCAAAGAAGTTTTATAAAATCAGCCTCAAGGAACAATTTAAAATCAGCTGGTTAAATGAAACTGCCTTGGCAATTTTTTTAGGACACATGAAAGGAGGTTAAATGGAGGTTCACTTTCTCCTAACTCCCCAAGTATCACGATTTTATAAATCATTCCTACCTATTGGTCCTCAGCTTTTATTCTCCTCTATATTAGTCTTCTAAGGGAAGCAATTTATTTGAAAAATACATTGTAAAAGCTCATTTTTGCCTAAATCCTTTACAGTTGCTACTTTGCCAGTAGTCAGGTTGACTTTATTCCATTAAACCAGACTTTTTTATTTTTGTTGAGATTGTGTTATAGGGTTTTGTGTAAAGTGAAATATTCCCTATATCTATTAGCATCATTGGAAAAAAATTTTACCTGAAAAGATAAATTCCATAATGCAAATCTACATCCATGTCACAAACGATAAGATATTCCAACCTAAGACATATATTATGAAAGGGGAAAAGAAAAATGTGAAATGTTTTATAATAAATAAAACTGAATATATTCAAGTGACTATAGGCAATCATTGTAAACTGTATATAAAAACATAATTTTGGGAAAATACAGAATTGAATGCTAGATTAAATTATTTATTTAGTATAATGTCAAATTAGTTTAAATGTGTTTTAAAGTTTGTAAATTTGGTATTGATGATTTCATGTTTGTAGGAATTTAAAAATTACTTACTTGCATTTCTAACAATTTCCCAGTATCATAGGTAAGGGAAACATTATTTTTAAAAAACTAAGCAGGAAATCCTATTTTAATAAAAAACTAGAAGAAAAACTATTAAGTATAAAATGTTACATTATCTTTGAAACTGTCAAAATGTTACCTATGCTCACTAACCACAGCATAGGATTAAGAAATTAAGATTTATGGGTGTTGCTTTTATAATTTATTTGAAATTGTTTCTTTTTTGGTGATTATATCATGCCATAGTGATTCTGTACAAATATTAACAATTACATTTAGTTGCAAAAATATTTCTATTGGTCATTCAAACTAGTTAATAGATGATTCTATAGTATTAATACAACTTTTCTGGTTACACTCATACACACACACACACACACACACACAACCTACCTATCTAATGGGAAAACGTGATAAGTTTTACATAAATACTGTACATAGCCAGTGTTGAGGAAATGTTGCCTGAGGTTATATAACTATGAATTTACTGTACAAATATTACATAGTTTTATAGAAATGTGTTGTTTTACTTATTGGCAGTGGCAATTTTTCCAGTAGATTAGACTTTGAATTTGTCATGAAAATCTTACCCTGAAAGAAAATTCAAATAACTAGAAAATAACCTATTGCACATGAGGTATTTGATTTGGAACCTACTGTTGTATGATTCAGGATTAGACAGTGATTTTAAAAAATTCATTTTTTTCAGATGAACAGCTATTCACGGAAGAAAGACTTTGCCATTAGATTTTTCAGATATGAAAAATACCATAAATGGAATTAAATAAAATGAAATGCTAGAGTGAAACCATCCATTTTTTTGCTAAAATATACCTATAAAGTGGCTTAATACTATTTCAAAATTTATTCTAATCAAGATTCATTTTCTTCTTAATGAACTTTGATGACACTACAGCTGATATGAATAGAACAGAGTTTATGTAGATAAATTTTACTTAGATGTAGTAACTTCAAACTTGTCACTTGCAATGTTAGGAAAGAAATTTTAAGTTAAAAGTATAGTTAATGGTATTTAAAATGTTTGAATGCTTTATTATTTTACCTGGTATGTATTTATTTAATTTCAAAAACACTTATTGGTGTTTGAGGATATACATTACTAACATTATTATGTATTACTATTTTCATTAATGTTTCATTATTTTCACAATTGCACTAATGAGGAAGCCAATGAGGCATAGACAAGTAACATGTTGCTATTACAAACCATATTCTAAACTTGGCCCTGGGTATTGTGGCTTCAAAAAATGTGGCTTTCCTTTCTATATGCTTTGAATTCTTAATTATTCATAGTGTAATAAAGGGTTCATCAGTGTCTCTTTTAGTTAAAAATAAAATGTATCTTATATTTCACGTATCTGATCAGATCAGATCAGTCGCTCAGTCATGTCCGAGACTGTTTGCGACCCCATGAATCGCAGCACGCCAGGCCTCCCTGTCCATCACCAACTCCCGGAGTTCACTGAGACTCATGTCCATCGAGTCAGTGATGCCATCCAGCCATCTCATCCTCTGTCGTCACCTTCTCCTCCTGCCCCCAATCCCTCCCAGCATCAGAGTCTTTTCCAATGAGTCACCTCTTCGCATGAGGTGGCCAAAGTACTGGAAAGGTAGGTCAATTCCTTCTCTCACCTCTAGGAAAGGCACCACACGATACTCCTTAAGATATTCCCTAGTACAGTAACTAAAACCGAGAATGGAATTAATCCTTGTTGAATGAATTGTGACATCCCATTAGTTGGATTAGCAAATAGAATTGTTTCATCATAGTTCCTTTTCCCTATGTTGTTACTCATTCAGCTAGATAGCATGAACTAAATATTGAGCACAGACACAAATTTAAGATAGAACACTGACTCAGCTATTCTGCATGACAGCTATGACTAACATAAATATAAGGAGGTTCCTCAATAATCACCAGCTTACAGGATATGTGCTACAGTTATGGGGTTAGCTCTCCTCCTCAAGAAAATTGTTATCCCTCTTCTGAAACCCTATTGTGATATCCATTAAATTTAGTTGTTTGCATCCTTTGAAACTGCTTGTTTGCTATTCTCTTACTAGCTTATTTTTAAAGGAAGAAGGGGGACGTATGCATCAAGAAACTAACAGGGTGTTGGATTTTTGAGAACTCTGCATTCGAAGATATACTTCAAATGTACGGGATACAATTTTCCCACTGAAACAGCATTTGTAAACCTGAGTTTAGTAGAAATTGTTTTCTGCAATGTTAATAAATGGCAAGTTCTCTGGTCAGAGAAGTTTACAGAATTATGTCTGTAAGTATTTTTATCAAATAATGCACAATAACCTTTTAAAAGATTCTGGGAAGTTAAGACACAGAAAATTAAGTTGAATACCATTTTGTTTAGTCCAATTCCAGTTCTTTTACCTCTATATTAATTTCTTTGTTTTATTTTCCAGTTTTGAATTATATTGCATGTAATATTTTCCACTGTTTTATATTTGCTTGTATTCTGACTGTTTTATGTTTATAAAAGTGAAAGTGAAGTTGCTCAGTCGTGTCCCACTCTTTGCGAACCCATGATTGCAGCCTAAGAGGCTCCTCTGTCCATGGGATTTTCTAGGCAAGAATACTGGAGTGGGTTGCCATTTCCTTCTCCAGGAGATCTTCCCAACCCAGGGATTGAACCTGGATCTCCCCACATTGTAGGCAGATGCTTTACTGTCTGAGCCACCAGGGAAGTCTGTTTATGTTTGTACAACATATTAATTGATTAGGGAAAATTGCTTTATATATATGAGTCTTTCTTTTCTAGGTTACTTTTTACATTACTCTTCACATAGTAGCTATCTAATAGAGGATTACGGGATTAATGTCTGCTCAAAGTGCTACTCCACTTTGATTAGCTTTATATTTAGTTTTGCTTGGAAATGTCTCATGAAATAGAGGTTAAACCAATCAAATGTATGAAAAAACAATTCCTTCTTAAAAAAAAAAAAAAAGTGGCCTATAGTTCATCACTGAGTTGCTAAATTATTTTTGATTTAGCTGTGGGAAAGCATGCATTTTTTAACTAGTTGGGTTCACTGCCTGAAATTTGATAGGACCTTTTAGTCTTCTCAGGGCTTTAATAGTATTCATGGAAAAGCATACTCAGTATTTTGATTTTGATATTTCCCTTGCCAGGTAAGTATCAGACTGCATATTTTAAAGCTAATAAGATGTCAGCTTCATTAGTGACTCACTTTCTCTTTTGTCCTTTGCTATTTTATGTTCTCTGCCTTGGAGCCAATGTAGAAAAGCCAAATCATAAGAAGCTATTAAGAAAACAGTTGGTAACCTCATGAAAACAGTTAAAATTAATGTTGTCTTTGTTCTGATTTTTTAATAGCTACTTAATATTTTTCTCAGTGTCTAATTTCTATCTCAACATTTACATCACAGAAAAATTGCATATTGATAATAGCATTCAGCAGATTCTTTCAGCTCCTTTAATATTTTACCATTTAGGCTCTTCTAACACTGGGATGAAATGAACTTTAGAGAATAGACATTGTGAATAGGCTGATGGACAGCCTCTGCTCACTACCACCAATTTGAAGTTTTCTAAAAGTCTGTTTGGAAGAAATAGATCTCTTGGACCAGTGTTGTCTGAAATTTTTATATTCCCATAATTTTAAGTTCTTCAATAAAATGAAAATATATTGTCTTGAAGTTACAGTATGGATCAATTTTATAGAAGCATGTAGTGACCAACAACACATGAGCAGGACCCTGTGGAATGAATGTTGATGCTCTACAGCAGTGGTCCCCAGCCTTTTTGGCACCAGGGATGGTTTGGGGGAATATAGTTTTTCTGTGGACTGGCAGGGATGTAGAGTAGTGGGGGAGGGGGGTGGTTTTTCAGTGGTGCAAGCACATCACATTTATTGTGTGCTTTACGATTATTACATCAGTTCCATCTCAGATCATCAGGCATTAGATGGCAGAAGTTGGGGACCACTGCATACAGAATTTCTTTCCCAGGCAAGGTCCATCTGGGACACAATTTAGAAAGCACTGATGAGAGATGGTGATGGAATTAGAGTACTACATGTCATAGTCAGGCTGTCTCTCTCCTCTCTCACATGCTCAGGTGTAAATATTTTGATGACCACTAGATCTTGGGCACTGAGGATTTTCCAGTCATGCTATAGGCTCTTTTTGCAATTTCAAAGGCTTGTGATATGCAGATGTGTAATTTTTCTCAGGCACAAGTTTAAATAGCAAATTTTACACCTGATAGGGATAAGTACTAGGTAAAAGTGTCATTAGCCAGATTGGGTTGAATTTTTCCTTAATTTCTAAAAGACATTAAAACTTCTAAAGATATTTTTCAAATGTCTTTATGTTTTTCCTACACACACAGATAAACAATAGCTTTTGAGTTATATTCAAGGAAGAATTAGTTTCTTCATCAATTACTGAGACACTGCTGCTGCTGCTGCTGCTGCTGCTGCTAAGTCACTGCAGTCGTGTCCAACTCTGTGCAACCCCATAGACGGCAGCCCACCAGGCTTCCCATCCCTGGGATTCTCCAGGCAAGAAGACTGGAGTGGGTTGCCATTTCCTTCTCCAACTGAGACACTAGTAAATGTCAATATTTTATTATGCATAGAGGTGAACAAACAGGAAAATACACATCATTAGAACAGAGGAAGAGCCCAGCATTCTGTTTACAGATTAAATAAACTTGTGTAATCTGGTACACCATGTCACACAGAACCACATCACATCACAACCCCCACAAAGGTAAGTAGATAGGTAGGTAGACTCACAGTTCTCTCACATCACCCTGAAGGAAGGTAGATAGGTAGACTCAGTTCTCAACATCCCTCCCTAAGGTAGGTCAGTAGGTAGAGAGTTAAGTAGACACAGTTCTCTCACTTTGTATGTGGGGTGGAGTGGGGGGCATGTGAGAGAAATGTGAGTCTACCTACATACCTACCAAACTTCAAGAAGGATTGAGAGAACTCTGAGTCTACATACCCACCCTCCTACCTTCAAGGGATACATGAAAGAAATGTGAGTATACCTAGAATGCACTTACATAACTACATTCAGGGGGGAATGAGAGAGCGTACCTTGCTATCTGTCTTCAGGGGGATATGAGAGAACTGTGAGTCTACCTATCTTCCTACCAACCTTCAAGGGGGATGTGAGAGAGCCATGCCTCTACCTACCTATCTTTGGGGGGATACAAAAGAACTGTGAGTCTATCTACCAAACTACCTACCAACCTTCAAGAGGGATGTGAGAGAACTGTGAGTCACATACCTACCTCTCTACCTTTCATGGGGATGTAAGAAAACTGAGTCTACCTACCTACCTACCTACCAAACTTCTAGGGGGATGTGAGAGAACTGTGTCTTACCTACCTACCTTCACAGTTCACTCACATCCCCCTCGAAGGTAGGTAGACTCACAGGTCTCTCACATGCTCTTTTGGGGGATGTGAGAGACCTGAGTGTCTTCCTACATACCTACCTTTGAGTGGGAAGTGAAAGAACTGGGATTCTATCTACCTACCTACATATCTTCCCTCAGGGTATGTGAGAGAACTGAGTCTACCTACCCATATACCTATCTTTCTTCAAGGGGAATGTGAGAGAACTCTGAGTCTACCTACCTATCTATCCACCTTCACAGTTAACTCACATACCCCTTGAAGCTTGGAGGGTAGGTCGGTAGACTCAGTTCTCTCACATCCCCCTCAAAGGTTGGTAGGTAAGTAGACTCAGCGGTGTCTCACATCCTATTTAGGGTAATGTGAGAGAACTGTGAGTCTACTTGCCTACCTACCAACCTCCTAGAGGAATATGAGAGAACTATGAGTTTACCTACCTACCTCTGAGGTGATGTGAAAGAATGGTGAGTCTACCTACTTACCTACCAACTTCCTTCTGGGCAATCTGAGAATATTGCGAGTCTGCATTCCTACCTGTCAACCTTTTGGGGGGATGTCTGCATATCTACATTCAGGGAGGATTAGTGGACTGTAAGTCTACCTACCTACCTTCCCTCACTTTCAAGTGGGATGTGAGAGACCTGTGAGTTTACCTGCTTACCTCCCTATTTTCAGGCAGGATGTGAGAGAATTGTTCGTCAACCTACCCACCTACTTACTGAAATGTTGCTGCTGAACCATGAAAGACATTGGGATTCTTGACCTCCAGGGGGAAGAATTCAGTCTAGGGTCAGAGGTGAGGCTTGATTGCTCAGAGCTTTTATGTAATAAAGTTTTATTAAAATATAAAAGAGATAGAGAAAGCTTCTGACATAGAGATTAGAAGAGGGCAGAAAGAGTGCCCCCTCACTAGTGTTAGCAATGGAGTTATATACTTTTAATTAGTTATTACAGTGAATCAAAAGAGTGTCTGGAGGTTGTAAAGACCTTACTAAGTGAAGTCGCTCAGTCATGTCCTACTCTTTGCGACCCCATGGACTGTAGCATACCAGGCTCCTCCCTCCATGGGATTCTCCAGGCAAGAGTACTGGAGTGGGTTGCCATTTCCTTCTCCAGGGGATCTTCCCAACCCAGGGATCAAACCCGGGTCTCCCACATTCCAGGCAGACACTTTTAACCTCTGAGCCACCAGGGAACCCCTCAAAGACCTTATTAAACCCACTCACATAATTTACATTTTAAGATAACAGGATTAGCCAGAAGTTTTTTATCCAGAGACTGTCCTCAAGCAGGATATATTATTGTTATATAATCCTAAGGAATGTAGAGGAAAAATAAGTTTGTCCTTTTCTTCCTCCTTGAGAATCCCAGACCCCTCTCTCCTTAGGGGCCTCTGGACTTAGTTAGCATCAACCTGCCTAGGAATTGACTCTCTCACCACCTACCCTATCTACCTCACTGGTGGGAGATGTGAGAGAACGGTGATTCCACCTACCTCCTTACCTAGTTTCATTTTTCTCTCACATTTCCCTTGAAATTTGGTAGGGAGGTAGGCTCACAGTTCTCACATCTACCCAACGACCGGTAGGCAGGTCGATAGCTAGACTCACCATTCTCTCGGATCATAGTGTGTCTACATTCCTACCTACCAACCTTCAAGGCTGACATGAGCAAACTGTGAATATCACCCCTTCCTGAATACAGGTGCAAAAAATTTCCAACAAATATGATAAAAGTAATTTGTGAATACATTAAAAAGGTTAAGTGCAATGAATAAGTATGATTTATACCTCAGATATAAGAATGGTTCAAAATATTCCAATGAATACATAAATCACATTACTACAGTGAAGATGAAAATCACATGATCCTCTCAATAAATGCAGAAAAGCCATTTGACAAAATACAACACTTTCATTATGAAAACCCTTGACAGACTAGGTATAAGAAGGAACATCCCTCCACATAATAAAGGCCATATACTGAAGAAAAATAAAGAAAGAAAAAAAAAAAAAAAGCTAACATTATACTCAGTGGGGACAGAATTGAACGTTTTTTCTCTTAGGTCAGGAACAAGACAAAGATGCCTACTCCCACTACTCATATTCAGTGTACGAATGGAAGTCCTAGCTAGAGCAATTAAGCAGGACAAAGAACTAAAAGACATCCAAATAGAAAAAGTTTAATTGTACCTATTTGCAAATGACATGATATATAAACCCCAAAGATTGAACCAAAAAACTGTTGGATCTAGGCAATGATGTTAGTAAATTTTTAAGGTACAAAATGAACATACAGCAATCAGATGGATTTATATACACAAAGTATTTGGAGAAAAAACTATCCTCTTTAGAATAGCATTAAAAATTATCTTAGATATACATCTATCCAAAAAGGTTAAAGACTGGTGCACTGAAAACTGTAAGACACAGACTAAAGAAACTGAAGAAAGATATCCCATGTTCTTGATTCTGAAAAATTAATATTGGTAAATTGTCCAAAATATTCCTTCTAAAGATAATGTAATAATCTCCATCAAAGTACCAAAGGAATCCTTCACAGATATAGAAGAAACAACTCTAAAACTTGCAAGAAATCACAAAAGACCTCAGATAGAGCAATCAGGAGAATATAAACAATATGGAAATCACTCATCCTGATTTCAAAGTACACTACAAAAAACTACTACTAAAAAATACTATGGTATAGACATAAAAATAGCCACATAGACATATGCAATTGAATAGACTGCTTAGATGCTACTAGTTTTTCACAAAAGAAAATGATAACACTCCAGTATTCTTGCCTAGAGAATTCCATGGACAGAGGAGCCTGGTGGGCTATTGTCCATGGGGTCGCAGAGTCACACATGACTGAGCCACTAATATTTTCACTTTCAAAAACAGCCACTAGGCAAATAATCATTTTAACAAGTGATATGGAAAAGCTCCATAAATCCAGGAAGAAAAATGAAATTTGATGACTATCTCACATGACTAAGGAAATGTGTAGAAGATGGTGCTTGACATTTTTTGGCAATGATTTTCTGGATATAACTCTAAAAGCACACACAACAGCAAAAATCACCAAGGGAAACTACCTCAAAATTAGAGCTTACCCTAAGCAATAAAACGAAACAAAATAAAATGGCAAAGTACAGAATGGAAAAAAAAATCTTGCAAACTATACTGAATAATGGTTAATTTATAAAATACTTCAACTCATACATAGTAGAACGCTAAAATGTGAATATCAACTTACTCATGGATTTTTTTTTCATTAGTACATACTATACTATGGAAGGGAAAAGGGAAAAACAGTGAAAGATTTCCTCTTCTTGGGCTCTCAAATCACTGTGGATGGTGACTGCAGCCATGAAATGAGACGACTGCTCCTGGAAGAAAACCTATGACAAATCTAGACAGGTTTTAAAAAGTAGAGACATCACTTTACTGACAAAGGTCTGTATAGTCAAAGATCTGGTTTTTCCAGTAGCTATGGAAGTCAGGAAGTCAGAGTTGGACCATAAATAAGGCTGAGCAGCAAAGAATTGATGCTTTCATACTGTGGTACTGGAGAAGACTCTTGAGAGTCCCTTGGACTGCAAGGAGATCCAACCAGTCCATCCTAAAGGAGATTGGTCCTGGACGTTCATTGTAAGGACTGATGTTGAAGCTGAAACTCCAATACTTTGGCCATATGAAGAACTGACTCATTGGAAAAGCCCCTGATGCTGGGAAAGACTGGAGGTGGGAGGAAAAGGCAGCAGCAGAAGATGAGATGGTTGGATGGCATCACTGACTGAATGGATGTGACTTTGAGCACACTCAAGGAGATAGTGAAGAACAAGGATGACTTGCATGCTGCAGTTCATGGGATTCCAAACAGTGAAACACAATTTAGCAGCTGAACAAAATGAATACCATTTCTAGGTATAAGCAAAGGAACTAAAAACAGGACTTCAAAGACATATATGCACTCTCATGTTTCTGCAGCATTAGTCCCAATAACCAAGATATAGAATCAACCTAAATGCCCACCACCAGCTAAAGAATGAAGATGGTATGCATGTGTGTGTGTGTGTTTCCACCTGCCATTTGCAACAACTTGGATGGATCCTTAGCACACTGTATTAAGAGAGATAATTCAGAGACACAGAGAGACAACTGCTATGTGATATCGATAATATGTGTAATCTAAAAAAGTCAAACTTCCAAAAACAGATGCTATTGGTGGGGTGTGTAAAACAGATGATGTTTCAGGGTACAAACTTGCAATGAGTAGTAAGTAAGCTATAGAGATCTAAGGCACAGTATAATGAATAAAGACAACAAATCTGCAGAGAGACTAAAATTTAATTGGTATGACTATTCAAAAAAGAATAATAATGTAATCTGAGAAAGGTGTTAAATTGCCAAGAATGGCCATATTACATTGTATAAATATATGAACTTAATATATTGTACACCCTAAATTAATACCCTTATATGTCATATATGGGCTTCCCTGGTGGCTCAGCTCATAAAGAATCCTCCTGCAATGTGGGAGACCTGGATTCAATCCCTGGGTTGGGAAGATCCCCTAGAGGAGGGAACGGCTACCCACTCCAGTATTCTGGCCTGGAGAATTCCATGGACTGTGTAGTCCATTGGGTCACACAGAGTCAGACACAACTGAGTGACTTTGATTTAAATTTTTATGTCAAATATATTCAATAAAAATAGCTATAGTTACAATTGGATTCCAAGGAGATCTAAAGGAAATCAGTCCTGAATATTTATTGGCAGGACTGATGCTGAAGCTGAAACTCCAATACTTTGGCTACCTGATGTGAAGAACTGACTCACTGGAAAAAATCCGGATGCTGGGAAAGATTGAAGGGAGGAGGAGAAGGGGATGACAGAGGATGAGATGGTTGGATGGCATTACCACTCAATGGACATGAATTTGAGCAAGCTCCAGGACTTGGTGATGGACAAAGAAGTCTGGCATGCTGCAATCCATGGGGTCACAAAGAGATATGACTGAATGAGTGAACTGAACTGACAATTTATTAATGGATATGGAGTATAAAAAGATGTAAACTATGACCTAAAAAACTTAAAAAGGAGGGATTAAACAGTTTTAATTGCAACCGAAATTGTTATCAGAATAAACAGATTGCTGCTATACAACATTTTTCTAATGCTCATAGAAACCATAAAAGAATCCCTATAGTGGATTCACAAAACATAAATAAAAGGTAGTTGAAGCATACCACAATAGAAAATCATAAATAAAGGGAATGAGAGGAAGAAGAATCTACATATAGCCTGAAAACAGTTAATATGGTGATATTGGTAAGGACTTAGCTATCAATAATTACTCCAAATGTAAATTGCTTGAATTCTCCCATCACAATACATGGAGTAGCTAGAGAGATTAAAAACAGAATAGTAAGACCAGAAACTATAAAACTCCTAGAGGAGAACATAGGCAAAACACTCTCTGACATACATCACAGCAGGATCCTCTATGACCCACCTCCCAGAATATTGGAAATAAAAGCAAAAATAAACAAATGGGACCTAATTAAACTTAAAAGCTTCTGCACATCAAAGGAAACTATTAGCAAGGTGAAAAGGCAGCCTTCAGAATGGGAGAAAATAATAGCAAATGAAGCAACTGACAAACAACTAATCTCAAAAATATACAAGCAAGTCCTACAGCTCAACTCCAGAAAAATAAATGACCCACTCAAAAAATGGGGCAAAGAACTAAATAGACATTTCTCCAAAGAAGACATACAGATGGCTAACAAACACATGAAAAGATGCTCAACATCACTCATTATCAGAGAAATGCAAGTCAAAACCACAATGAGGTACCATTTCACGCCAGTCAGAATGGCTGCGATCCAAAAGTCTACAAGCAATAAATACTGGAGAGGGTGTGGAGAAAAGGGAACTCTCTTACACTGTTGGTGGGAATGCAAACTAGTACAGCCACTATGGAGAACAGTGTGGAGATTCCTTAAAAAACTGGAAATAGAACTGCCTTATGATCCAGCAATCCCACTGTTGGGCACACACACTGAGGAAACCAGAAGGGAAAGAGACACGTGTACCCCAATGTTCATCGCAGCACTGTTTATAATAGCCAGGACATGGAAGCAACCTAGATGCCCATCAGCAGATGAATGGATAAGAAAGCAGTGGTACATATACACAATGGAGTATTACTCAGCCATTAAAAAGTTCTAATGAACTACAGCCACTGAATCAGTTCTAATGAGATGGATGAAACTGGAACCTATTATACAGAGTGAAGTAAGCCAGAAAGAAAAACACCAATACAGTATACTAACGCATATATATGGAATTTAGAAAGATGGTAACAATAACCCTGTGTACGAGACAGCAAAAGAGACACTGATGTATAGAACAGTCTTATGGACTCTGTGGGAGAGGGAGAGGGTGGGGAGATTTGGGAGAATGGCATTGAAACATGTATAATATCATGTATGAAATGAGTCGCCAGTCCAGGTTCGATGCACGATACTGGATGCTTGGGGCTGGTGCACTGGGACGACCCAGAGGGATGGTATGGGGAGGGAGGAGGGAGGAGGGTTCAGGATGGGGAACACAGGTATAGCTGTGTCAGATTCATTTTGATATTTGGCAAAACTAATACAATATTGTAAAGTTTAAAAATAAAATTAAAAAAAAAACAACCCAGAATAGACCCTATTCATTCAGCTTTAAGTCTGAACACTTATAGGTTCCAAATGAATCCATAACAAAGACAGTATGTGCAAGTAAAAACCAAGAGTAGGAATAGCTATACTTTCAACAGACATGACTTTAAAAATAGCAGGAGACAAATAAGGTCACTGAATACTTGTAAAGAGATCAGTTCAACCAGACAATATATCATGTTACATATCACTCAACATTGCAGCACATAAATATATTGAACAACAACAACAAAAATACTTCTGAAGGGAGAAAGAGCACCCACAATAATAGTATGGGACTTTAATTTGCTCAGGCTTCCCTGATAGCTCAGTTGGTAAAGAATCTGCCTGCAATGCAGGAGACCCTGGTTCAATTCCTTGGCCAGGAAGTTCCACTGGAGAAGGGATAGACTACCCACTCCAGTATTCTTGAGCTTCCCTTGTGACTCGGCTGGTAAAGAATCCGCCTACAATGTGGGAGACCTGGGTTTGATCCCTGGGTTGGGAAGATCCCCTGGAAAAGGGTAAGGCTAGCCACTCCAGTATTCTGGCCTGGAGAATTTCATGGACTGTATAGTATATGCAGAGTACATCATGAGAAACGCTGGACTGGAAGAAACACAAGCTGGAATCAAGATTGCCGGAAGAAATATCAATAACCTCAGATATGCAGATGATACCACCCTTACGGCAGAAAGTGAAGAGGAACTAAAAAGCCTCTTGATGAAAGTGAAAGTGGAGAGTGAAAAAGTTGGCTTAAAGCTCAACATTCAGAAAACGAAGATCATGGCATCCGGTCCCATCACTTCATGGGAAATAGATGGGGAAACAATGGAAACAGTGTCAGACTTTATTTTTT
Source organism: Bos javanicus (assembly GCF_032452875.1). Taxonomy (NCBI): domain Eukaryota; kingdom Metazoa; phylum Chordata; class Mammalia; order Artiodactyla; family Bovidae; genus Bos; species Bos javanicus. The sequence goes on along the minus strand of NC_083875.1, from coordinate 32,966,085 downwards.
GGGCTCCAAAATCACTGCAGATGGTGACTGCAGCCATGAAATTAAAAGACGCTTACTCCTTGGAAGGAAAGTTATGACCAACCTAGATAGCATATTCAAAAGCAGAGACATTACTTTGCCAACAAAGGTCCATCTAGTCAAGGCTATGGTTTTTTCTGTGGTCATGTATGGATGTGAGAGTTGGACTGTGAAGAAGGCTGAGCGCCGAAGAATTGATGCATTTGAACTGTGGTGTTGGAGACGACTCTTGAGAGTCCCTTGGACTGCAAAGAGATGCAACCAGTCCATTCTGAAGGAGATCAGCCCTGGGATTTCTTTGGAAGGAATGATGCTAAAGCTTAAACTCCAGTACTTTGGTCACCTCATGCGAAGAGTTGACTCATTGGAAAAGACTCTGATGCTGGGAGGGATTGGGGGCAGGAAGAGAAGGGGATGACAGAGGATGAGATGGCTGGATGGCATCACTGACTCAATGGACGTGAGTCTGGGTGAACTCCGGGAGTTGGTGATGGACAGGGAGGCCTGGCGTGCTGTGATTCATGGGGTCGCAAAGAGTCGGACAGGACTGAGCGACTGAACTGAACCGATAGTCCATGGGATCGCAAAGAGTCAGACATGACTGAACGACATTCACTTAATCAACCCACCTACCATAAGAGTAGAAAACTTTAAACTACTAAATCTACTAAAGTTTAATAGTAGGAAACTTCAAAACAGGTAAATCATTCAGACAGAAAATCAACAAGTAAATGTTTAACCTAAGATAGAGGTTATCAAGTGTGTCTAACAGACAAGAGATCATTTCATTGAATAGCAGGAAAAGGCACATTCCTCTCAGAGCACATGGAACGTTCTCCAGAATATATCATATGAAAGGTCACAAAACAAGTCTTAGCAAACATACAATGATTAAAATTATACCAAATATCTTTTCCTACCATAATGATATGAAGTTATAAGTCAATAATGAGAAAAGCAGGAAAATTCAGAAATATGTGGATTAAATACAATTCTGAATAACAAATATGTCCAAAAAAATAAATAAAATGGGAAATTAAAAATACTTTGACACTAACAAAAGCAGAAACACAACATATCAAAACACGTGGGATGCTGCAAAATGAAATCTAAGAGAAATTTAAAGCAATACTGATTGAAAAGGAGTGTCTCAACTAAACAATCTGACTTTGTACCTCAAGGAGCTATAAAAACAAGAACAAAGTAAGATAGACCTCATCAGGAGGAAGAAAATAGAGCTTAGAGCAGAAATAGAGATCAAAACAAACAAACAAAAAAATCAAAATTAAAGCCAGAATTTTGAAAAGATAAGCAAATTTAATTAGCTTTGGGTAGCCAGAGGGGAAAAAACCCTCAAACTTATAGAAACCATAAAAGAGAGACATTGAAACTGATTACATAGAATACAAAGGTTAATAAGATACTATTATGAGACCCCAATGTTCATCGCAGCACTGTTTATAATAGCCAGGACATGGAAGCAACCTAGATGTCCATCAGCAGATGAATGGATAAAGAAAGCTGTGGTACATATACACAATGGAGTATTACTCAGCCATTAAAAAGAATACATTTGAATCAGTTCTAATGAGGTGGATGAAACTGGAGCCTATTATACAGAGTGAAGTAAGCCAGAAGGAAAAACATAAATACAGTATACTAACGCATGTATATGGAATTTAGAAAGATGGTAACAATAACCCTGTGTACGAGACAGCAAAAGAGACACTGATGTATAGAACAGTCTTATGGACTCTGTGGGAGAGGGAGAGGGTGGGAAGATTTGGGAGAATGACATTGAAACATGTAAAATATCATGTAAGAAATGAGTTGCCAGTCCAGGTTCGATGCACGATATTGGATGCTTGGGGCTAATGCACTGGGACGACCCAGAGGGATGGTATGGGGAGGGAGGAGGGAGGAGGGTTCAGGATGGGGAACACATGTATACCTGTGGTGGATTCATTTTGATATTTGGCAAAACTAATACAATTATGTAAAGTTTAAAAATAAAATAAAATTTTAAAAAAAGATACTATTATGAATAATTATGTACCAACAGTCTGATTACCCTCAAATGGATGAATTCCTTAACACATACAATGTTACAAGAGTAAATCATGAAGAAATAGCAAACACAAATAGACCTGTCATGACTAAGGAGATTGAATGAGTATTCAAAGGCCTCCCAAAACAGAAAAGCCAAGGACTGCATGGTTTTCCTGGTGATTCTACTAAACATTTAAAGAAGAAGTAATGCTGATTCTTCTTAAACCCTACCAAAAAAATGAGAACACTCCTAAATTCCTTTCACTGGAACAGCATTGCCCTGATTCCATAATCACATAATGACACTAGTATAAAATTATACTATAAACAAATAACCTGATCAATACATATGTAAAAATTCTCAATGAAATATTAGCAGACCAAATTCAACAGCATGTTAAAAGTATCATATGAACTGGACAGCTATATGTAAAAGAATGAAATTCGAACCCTTCCTAACACCATACACAAAGTAAAACTGAAAATGGATTAAAGACCTAAATGTAAGACCAGAAACTATAAAACTATTAGAAGAAAACATAGGCAGAACACTCAACGATATAAATAAAAGCAAGCTCCTCTATGACCCACCTCCTAGATTAACGGAAAATGGAATTGAAGTTGGTCAGTCATGTCTGACTCTTTGTGACCCCATGGAGTGTAGCCTACCAGGCTCCTCCACCCATGGGAATTTCCAGACAGGAATACTGGAGTGGGTTGCCATTTCCTTCTCCAGGATATCTTCCCAACTCAGGGATTGAACCTGGGTTCCCCGCATTGTAGGCAGACGCTTTACTGTCTAAGCCACCAGGGAAGTCACAGAAATAAAAACAAAAGTAAACAAGTGGGACCTGATTAAACTTAAAAAAGATTTTGCACAGCAAAGGAAACTATAAGCAAGGTGAAAAGAAAACCCTTAGAGTTGGAGAAAATAACAGAAAATGAAACAACTGACAAAGGATTAATTTCCAAAATATATAAGCAGCTCATACAACTGAATACCAGAAAAACAAACAACCCAATAAAAAAGTGGGGAAAAGACCTAAACAAACATATCTCCAGAGAAGACATGCAGATGGCTAACAAACACATGAAAAGATGCTCAACATCAGTCACTATTAGAGAAATGCAAATAAAAACTACAATGAGGTATCACCTCACAGCGGTCAGAATGGCCCTCATCAAAAAGTCTATAAACAATAAATTGTGGAAAGGGTGTGGAGAAAAGGGAACACTCTAGTACTGCTGGTGGGAATGTAAATTGATACAGCTACTATGGAAGACAGTATGGAAATTCCTTTAAAAATTGGGAATAAAACCATCATATGAGCCAGCAATTCCACTCCTAGGCATATACCCTAAGGAAACAAAAACTGAAAGAGATACATGCTTCTCATTGTTCCCTTCAGCACTATTTACAATAGCTAGAACACTGAAGCAACCTAGATGTCCATTGACAGATGAAAGGATAAAGAAATAGTGGTAGATATACACAATGGAATATTACTCAGCCTTAAAAAGGAATGGATTTCAGTTCTAATAAGGTGCTTGAAACTAGAACCTATTATACAGAGTGAAATGAGTTAGAAAGAGAAGAATAAACACTGTATTCTAACACATATATATGGAATCTAAAAAAATAGTACTGAAGAACTTATTTACAGGGCAGCAATGGAGAAACAGACATAGAAAATAGACATATGGACATGGGGAGAGGGGAGGGGAGGGTGAGATGTATGGAAAGAGTAACATGAAATTTTAAATTACCATATATAAAATAGATATCCAGTGGGAATTTACTGTGTGGCTCAGGAAACTCAAACAGGGGCTCTGTATCAACCTAGAGGGGTGGGATAGGAAGGGAGATAGGAGAGAGGTTCAAAAAGGATGGGATATATGTATACCTATGGCTGGCTGAGGAGGCCTTTAAAGTAGCTGTGAAAGAACAGAAGTGAAAAGCAAAGGAAAAAAAGGGAAGATATAAGCATCTGAATGCAGAGTTCCAAAGAATAGCAAGGAGAGACAAGAAAGGCTTCCTCAGTGATCAATGCAAACAAATAGAGGAAAACAATAGAATGGGAAAAACTAGAGACTCTTCAAGAAAATTAGAGATACAAAGGGAACATTTTGTGCAAATGTGGGCACAATAAATGACAGAAATGATATGGATCTGACAGAAGCAGAAGATACTAAGAACAGGTGGCAAGAATACACAGAAGCACTGTACAAAAAGTATCTTCAGAGCGCAAATAATCACGATGGTGTGATCACTCACCTAGAGCCAGACATCCTGGAATGTGAAGTCAAGTGGGCCTTAGGAAGCATCACTATGAACAAAGCTAGTGGAGGTGATGGAATTCCAGTTGGGCTATTTCAAATCCTAAAAGATAATGCTGTAAAAGTGCTGCATTCAATATGTCAGCAAATTTGGAAAACGTAGCAGTAGCCACAGGACTGGAAAAGGTCAGTTTTCATTCCAATCCCAAAGAAAGGAAATGCCAAAGGATGTTCCAATTACCACACAATTGCACTCATCTCACACTCTAGTTAAATAATGCTCAAAATTCTCCAAGCCAGGCTTCAGAAATATGTGAATCATGAACTTCCAGAATGTTCAAGCTGGTTTTAGAAAAGGCAGAGGAACCAGAGATCAAATTGCCAACATCTGCTGGATCATGGAAAAAGCAAGAGAGTTCCAGAAAAACATCTATTTTTGCTTTATTGACTATGCCAAAGCCTTTAACTATGTGGATCACAATAAACTGTGGAAAATTCTGAAAGAGATGGGAATACCAGACCACCTGACCTGCCTCTTGAGAAACCTGTATGCAGGTCAGGAAGCAACAGTTAGAACTGGACATGGAACAACAGACTGGTTCCAAATAGGAAAAGGAGTATGTCAAGACGGTATACTGTCACCCTGCTTATTTAACTTATATGCAGAGTACATCATGAGAAATGCTGGGCTGGACGTAGCACAAGCTGGAGTCAAGATTTCTGGGAGAAATATCAATAACTTCAGATATGCAGATGATACCACCCTTATGGCAGGAAGTGAAGAAGAACTAAAGACCCCCTTGATGAAAGTGAGAGAGGAAAGTGAAAAAGCTCAACATTCAGAAAACTAAGATCACGGCATCCGGTGCCATCACTTCATGGAAAATAGATGGGGAAACAGTGGTTGACTTTATTTTTGGGGGCTCCATAAACACTGCAGATGGTGATTGCAACCATGAAATTAAAAGATGCTTACTCCTTAGAAGGAAAGTTATGACCAACCTAGGCAGCGTATTAAAAAGCGAAGACATTACTTTGCCAACAAAGGTCCGTCTAGTCAAGGCTATGGTTTTTCCAGTAATGTATGGATGTGAGAGCTAGATTATAAAGAAAGCTGAGCACCAATGAATTGATGCTTTTGAACTGTGGTGTTGGAGAAGACTCTTGAGAGTCCCTTGGACTGCAAGGAGATCCAACCAATCCATCCTAAAGGAGATCAGTCCTGGGTGTTCATTGGAAGGAATGATGTTGAAGCTAAAACTCCAATATTTTGGCCACCTGATATGACGATCTGACTCATTTGAAAAGATCCTGTTGCTGGGAAAGATTGAGGGCAGGAGGAGAAGGGGAAGACAGAGGATGAGATGGTTGGATGGCATCACCGACTCAATGGACATAAGTTTGTCCGGGAGTTGGTGATGGACAGCGAGGCCTGGAGTGCTGCAGTTGAAGGTGTCATAGAGTCGGACATGACTGAGTGACTGAACTGAACTGAACGAACTGAATGGCTGATTCATGTTGAGGTTTGACAGATAACAGCAAAGTTCTGTAAAGCAATTATCCTTCAATAAAAAAATTAATTAAAACTTATTGTTAAATTAAAAAAAAAAACTATTATATGATCAAGTGGATTTATCTCTGGGATGTGAAGTTGGTTCACATCACTAAAGAGAATTAATAATCATATGACTATCTCATTATGCAGCTTCCCTGGTAACTCAGATGGTAAAGCGTCTGTCTACATGCGGGAGACCTGGGTTCAATCCCTGGGTCAGGAAGATCCCCTGAAGAAGGAAATGGCAACCCACTCCAGTATTCTTGCCTGGAAAATCCCATGGACTGAGGAGCCTGGTAGGCTACAGTCCATGGGGTCGCAAAGAGTTGGACACGACTGAGCGACTTCACTATATTATTATAAACAGAATAAGCATCCAACAAATACATCTTTTATGATATATATATATATATATTAAAAATGGCATAAAATCAATGTATCTGAGTAATATAAGGCACATATATGACTTTCCCCCAGCTAACATCATACCCCACAATGAAAAATTGAAAGTTTTTCCTTTAAGATCAAGAGTAAGACATATGTCCCACTCTTACCATATCCATTAAATATAGTACTAAAAATTCTATCCAAAGCCATCAAGCAAGGAATAGAAATGAAGTCTATCCAAGTCAGAAAGAAAGAAAATGATATCTGTGGATGATATAATCTTATATATGGACAATCCTGAGGAGTTTACCAAAAAACTGTTAGAAATAATCAATAAATTCTGTAAAGTTATAGGATGCAAAATGACACAAAATGAGCTGCATTTCTAAACAACAAGGAAACATCAGAAAAAAGAATAATCTCGTTCTATTGTGTTTTAATAACATTAAAAACAATAGAAAACACTTAGGAATACACTTAATCAAAGAGATGAACGGTCTATACACTGAAAACTAGAAAACTTTGATGAAAACATTGAAAACACAAATGAATGGAAGGACAGTGCTTGTTCAGGAATTGGAAAAATTAATATTGTTTAAAAAATCACACTATCCAAAGCCATCTATAGATTGAGTGTAGTACCATCAAAATCCCAATGGTATTTTTCATAAAAATAGAAAAAATATAAAGTTCATATATAACCACAAAAGATATCTAATAGCCAAAACACTCCTGAGAAAGGGGGAAAAAACAAAAAGAAGGAGCAGCTCTCAAACTTCATTTCACAAATCTTCAATAATAAAAAAAAGAAAGTAAAATAATGCATAAAGATAGACATACACCAATGGAACAGAATCAAAAGCCCAAAATAAACCCATGCATATACAATTAACATACATTTCATAAAGGGGTCAGGAATACTAAATGTAGAAGCTATAGTCTTTTCAATGAATATTTTTTAGGAAAACTGGAGAAACATAAAATTGGATGTCTATCTTACATGATTCACAAAACCATACTCATAATGGATTAAAGACATAAACATAAAACCATAAAATTCTTAGAGTAAAATTAGCAAAACTGATCTGAGACATTGTACTTGGCAATGATATTTATATATGATACCAAAACAAAAGTCAATAAGTAGGACTACTGCAAATGGAAAAGTTTCTGCACAGCAAAAGAAACAATCAACAAAATGAAAAGTCAATATATTTAATAGGTGAAAATATTTATGAATCATATATCTGATGAGTTTAATCCTCAAAATATGTAAATAATTCACACAACTCAATAGCAGAAAAACAATACAAGTTAAAAAGGGATCGAGAAAATGAATACATATCTTTCCTAAGAAGATATACAAATATCCAACAGGTACATGAAAATATGCTCAACATCTTTAATAAGAGATAAGCAAATCAAAACCACAATAATGTATTACCTCACACCTATTAGAATGACTATCATCAAAAAAAAACAAATGATAAGTATTGGCAAGATTGTGAAGAAAAAGGGACACATCCATTTTTGGTGGGAATGTATATGACCCCATGGACTATGGCCCAACAGGCTCCTCTCTCTATGGGGATTCTCCAGGCAAGAATATTGAAGTGTGCTGCTGTGCCCTCCTCCAGGGGATCTTCCTGACCCAGGGATTGAATCAAAATCTCTTAAATCTCCTGCAGTGGCAGGTAGGTTCTTTACTACTACCACTACCAGTGATGATGTATATTGGTACAACCCCTATTAAAATAGTATGGAGATGCCTCAAAAAATTAAAACTAGGACTACCATAAGATCTAGAAATTCCTCTTTGTGTATAAATCCAAAGTAAATAAAAAGATGATCTCAAAGAGTTATCTGCACTCCCATTATTATTGCATTCTTCACAATGGCCAAGATATAGAATCAATCTAAGTATCAATAAATAAAAGGATAAAAGAGAATAAAATACTATTCAGCCACAAGAACAAAGGAAATCCTTCTGTCTGTGTTAATTATTTTATAATATATATGTGTTACATTGAGGAGCAGAAGAAAATGGCAGAGGAGTAAGACAGGGATATCACCAGCCTCCTCACAAATACATCAAAAACACATCAAGATAATGGACCAATCCCCTTAAAGCAACCTCTAGACAACAGAAGACCCCAGGCCTCCAGAGAGGCAGGCTAAGCTCCCTGGAATGAAGTAGGACAGAGGATGGAGACATAAAAATGGAAGAGACAGAGAACTTCAGTATGGGAGCTTGTGCACTGAGAGGGAGGGAGTCATGAAGGAGAAATAATTTCTGTCACTAGAAACCTCCATCACAGGCAGGACCAAGGGGGAGCTGTGGAATCTTAGTCAGGAAAAGCAGGGACCTAGAGGGCAGAATACAGAAGAAGCTGCACTTCTCAGCTCATAAGCAGCTCACAGTCCTTGGCCCCAACCAGACAGTGGGTTCAGAGAGTCAAGAGAAGCTTACAGAAGCCTCACAGCACATAAGGTGGCCCTGGGGTACTTACTGAAAGAGGCAAGGGTACAGGCCACTGGGTACAGATGGTGGGCCTGGGGAACCATAAGAAGTGCATACAAGCCCTCAGTGCAGAGGGAGGGCCCAGGGTGCCAAGAGAAGAGCACAAAAGCCCCAAGGTGAAGAGGGTTGGAACGGGAAGCCCAGAGAAGTGCACGAAAGTTTCTGTGATGCAGATGCAGAGGGCAGGGTCGGGGAGCTGAGAAAAGCACTACAAAAGCCCCACCTAGCAGATTTCAGTCTGCAGCACAAGGTGGGGCTGGGGGACAGAAACTCCGGCAAAAATTTCAGGGACAAGAAGGGGGCTGGCGACTCTGAGGATATGCTGAGAAGGCCACTTTGACATGGCTATAGAAATAGATGTGTCTACCACTGTCAAAGCCAATTTATACAATTGGTGATGACATAGAAAAAATAAAGAATAAGCAGAAATCAATAACATAATTACTGAAATTAAAAATACTCTAGAAGGAACCAATAGTAGAATAACTGAGGCAGAAGAACAGGTAAGTGAGCTGGAAGACAGAATGGTGGAAATAATGGCTGAAGAGCAGAATAAAGGAAAAAGAATGAAAGCATTGAGGATAGCCCAGAATATTTGGGACAATATGGAACACACAAACACTCAAGTTATAAGGGTCCCAGAGATGTGATAGGAAATAGTCAATCAAGTCCAAGAAGCACAGAGAGTCCCTTACAGGATAAACCCAATAAATCCAAGGAGAGACATGTTGAGATACATACTAATTAAGCTAACAGAGATTAAAAACAAAGAAAGAATATTAAAAGTACCAAGGGAAAGCCCATAAGATTAACATCAGATCCCTCAGCAGAAACTCTGCAGGCCAGAAGGAAATGGCAGGATATATTTAAAGTAGTGAATGAAGGAAAAAAAAAAAATCTACAACCAAGATTACTCTGCCCAGAAAGATCTCATTCAACATTGATGGAGAAATCAAAAACTTTACAGGTAAGCAAAAGTTAAGAGAATTTAGCACCACCAAAACACCTTTACAACAAATAATAAAGGGATTTATGTAGGCAGTAAACACAAGAGAAAGGAAACACCTACAAAAAAAATTAAGAAAATGGCAATAGGAGCATAAATATTAATAATTACTTTACATGTAAAGGGATTAAACAGACCAACCAAAAGATAAAGACTGGATGAATAGATACAAAACAAGATGCATATGTATGCTGCTATAAGAGACCCACAGACCTAGAGACACATACAGACTGAAAATAAAAGGATGGAATAAGATATTCCATGCAAATGGAAATCAAAAGGAAACTGGATTGGAAATTCTTATTTCAGACAAATTAGACTTGAAATTAAAGACAATTATAAGAGATAAAGAAGAACACTGCATAATGATCAAGGGATCAATCCAAGAAGAAGACATCACAATTGTAAATATTATACATCCAAAAAGGAACACTTCAATACATAAGGCAAACACTAACAGACATAAGAGGGGAAACTGGCAGTAACACAGTAATAGGGAACTTTAACACCCCATTTAAACCAATGGGCAGATCATCAGAACAGAAAATCAGTAGGAAACAAACCTTAAATGAAACATTAGACCAAGTGGACCTAATTGATATTTTTAGGACTTCCATCCAAATGCAGAAGAATATACTTTCTTACAAGTGCATATAGAACATTCTCCAGGATAGACGAAATCTTGGGCCACAAATCAAGCCTCAGTAAGTTTAAGAAAAGTGAAATCATATCAAGCATCTTCTTTGACCACAACACTATGAAACTAGATATCAATTACAGGGAAGAAAAAAAAAATCTGCAAAAAACACAAACACATGGAGATTAAACAACACATTCCTAAATAATGAAGAGGTTACTGAAGAAATAAGAAAATAAAAGATTTCTAGAAACAAATGACAATGAAAACCCAACAATCCCAAACCTATGAGATGCAGGAAATACAGTTCTAAGAGGAAAGTTTATAGCAATAGAATCCTATCTCAAGAAACAAGAAAAGCCTTGAATAGACAACCTAACTTTCCATCTAAAGCAGCTGGAATAAAAACAAAAAACAACCTCAAAGTCGTCAGAAGGAAAGAAATCATAAAGATCAGAGCAGAAATAATGAAAAAGAAATGAAAGAAACAATAACAAAGATTAATAAAACTAAAAGGTGGTTCTTTGATATAAACAAAATTGACAAATCATTAGCCAGATTCATCAAGAAAAAGGGAAAGAAAAATCAAATCAACAAAGTCAGAAATGGAAAAGGAGAGGCTACAGCAGAAAACACTGAAATACAAAGGGTCATAAGATAATATTATGAGCAACTATATTGCCTATAAAATGGACAACCTAGAGGAAATGGATAGATTCTTAGAAAAGTTCAACCTCCCACGACTGAACAAGCAAGAAATAGAAATTATGAACAAGCCAGTTACAAACACTAAATCAAAAGTGATCAAAAATCTCCCAAAACAGAAAAGTCTATGGTCAGATGGCTTCACAGGGGAATTCTATCAAACATTTACAAAAGAACTAATGCCTACCCTTCTGAAACTCTTTTTAAAAATTTCAGAGAAAAGAACACTTCCAAACTCATTCCATGAAGCCACATTCACCTGGATGCCAAAATGAGACAAAGAATATCATGAAAGCAGAAAAGTACAGGCCAATATCACTGATGAACACAGATGCAAAAATTCTCAACAGAATTCTGGCAAATAGAATTCAACAACACACTAAAAAGATCACACCATGATCAAGTTGGGTTTATTCCAGGGATGCAAGGATTCTTCAATATATACAAATCAATATTTGTGATACACCATATTAATAAACTGAAAGATAAAAACCGTATGATAATCTCAACAGATGCAGAAAAAGCTTTCAACAAAATTCAGGACCCATTTATGATAAAAACTCTTCCAAAAAATGGGCATAAAAGGAACCTACCTTAACATAATAAAGGCCATATACAACAAACCCACAGCAAACATTATTCTCAATGGTGAGAAACTGAAGGCATTCCCTCTAAGATCAGGAACAAGACAAGGATGTCCACTCTCACCACTATTAGTCAGCATAGTTTTGGACTTCCTACCTAGGGCAATCAAAGAAGAGAAAGAAATAAAAGGAATCTAGGTTGGAAAGGAAGTAAAACTCTATTTGCAGATGACATGATACTATACATAGAAAACCCTAAAGATACTATCAGAAAATTACCAGAACGGACCAGTGAATTTAGTAAAGTCACGGGATACAAAATCTATACACAGAAATAGCTTGCATTCCTATATACTAACAATGAAAAATTAGAAATAGATATTAATGAATCAAACCCATTTACCATTGCAACTTAAGGAATAAAATACCTAGGAATAAACCTACCTAAGGAGACAAAAGAGCTATATACGAAAAACTATAAGAACTAATGAAAGAAGTCAAAGACAACATAAACAGATGGAAGGATATTCCATGCTCCTGGTTAGAAGAAATAATATTGTGACAATAATTCTACTACCAAAAGCAATCAACAGATTCAATGCAATCCCTATCAAATTACAATAGCATTTTTCACAGAACTAGAAAAAAAAAATCCACAATTTTTATGGAAACACAAAGGACCCTGAATAGCCAAAACAATCTTAGGAAAGAAGAATGGAGCTGGAGGAATCAACTTACTTGATTTCAGACTATAGTACAAAGCTACAGTCATCAAAACAGTATGGTGCTGGCACAAGAAAAGAAGTATAGACCAAGGGAACAGGATAGAAAGCCCAGAGATAAACCCACACACATATGGGCACCTTATCTTTGGCAAAGGAGGCAAGAATATGCAATGGGAAAAAGATAGTCTCTTCAATAAGTGGTGCTGGAAGAACTGACAACTATGTGCAAAGAAATGAAATTAGAACACTACCTAACACCACACAGAAAGATAAGCTCAAAATGGATTAAATCTAAATGTAAGAACAGAAACTAAAACATTCTTATAAAAAATATAAGCAGAACACTATATGACATAAATCATAGCAAGATCCTTTATGACCCATCTTCTAGAATAATGGAAATAAAAACAAAAATAAATAAATGGGACCTAATTAAACTTAAAAGCTTTTGCACAGCAAAGGAAACTATAAAAAAAGGTGAAGATAACCCTCAGAATGGGAGAAAATAATACCAAATGAAATTGACAAAGAATTAATTTCCAAAATACACAAGCAGCTAATACAACTCAATACTAGAAAAACAAACAACCCAATCAAAAAGTGGGCAAAAGACCTAAACACACATTTCTCCAAAGAATACATACACATGGCAAACAAATACATGAAAAAAATGCTCAGAATTGCTTATTATTCAGTTCAGTTCAATTCAGTTCAGTTGCTCAGTCGTGTCCGACTTTTTATGACCCCATGAATTGCAGCACTCCAGGCCTCCCTGTCCATCACCAACTCTCGGAGTCCACCCAAACTCTTGTCCATCAAGTCGGCGATGCCATCCAGCCATTTCATCCTCTGTCATCCCCTTCTCCTCCTGCCCCCAATCCCTCCTGGCATCAGAGTCTTTTCCAGTGAGTCAACTCTTCTCATGAGGTGGCCAAAGTAACGACAGAATGATCTCTGTTCATTTCCAAGGCAAACCATTCAATATCACAGTAATCCAAGTCTATGCCCCAACCAGTAACACTGAAGAAGCTGAAGTTGAACGTTCTATGAAGACCTACAAGACCTTTTAGAACTAACAGCCAAAAAAGATGTCCTTTTCATTATGGGGGACTAGAATGCAAAAGTAGGAAGTCAAGAAACACCTAGGGTAACAGGCAAATTTGGCCTTGGAATACGGAATGAAGCAGGGCAAAGGCTAATAGAGTTTTACCAAGAGAACTCACTGGTCATAGCAAACACCCTCTTCCATCAACACAAGAGAAGACTCTACACATGGACATCGCCAGATGGTCAACACTGAAATCAGATTGATTATATTCTTTGCAGCCAAAGATGGAGAAGCTCTATACAGTCAGCAAAAACAAGACTGGGAGCTGACTGTGGCTCAGATCATGAACTCCTTATTGCCAAATTCAGACTTGCTCATTATTAGAGAAATGCAAATCAAAACTACAGTGAGGTATCACCTTACACTGGTCAGAATGCCCATTATCCAAAAGTCTACAAACAACACATGAAGTTGAAAGTGAGAGATGCCCAGTCTTGTCCGACTCTTTGCACTCTCATGTACTCTATCCCACCAGGCTCCTCTCTCCATGGAATTCTCCAGGCCAGAATACTGAAGTGGCTTCAGTTCAGTTCAGTCACTCAGTCATGTCCAACTCTTTGAACCCCCATGAACCGCAGCACGTCAGGCCTCCCTGTCCATCACCAACTTCCCTGAAGTGGGTAGTCATTCCTTTCTCCAGGGCATCTTCTCAACCCAGGCATTGAACCCAAGTCTCTCACACTGCAGATAGATTCTTTACCATCTAAGCCACCAGATGAATTTACTGATGGCTAGTAAATATATGAAGAGGAGCTCAACATCATTCATTATTAGACAAATGCAAATCAAAACTACAATGAGATATTACTTTACCCCAGTAAGAATGGTCATAATAAAAAAATCCACAAACAAGTGCTGGAGAGAATGTGGAGAAAAGGAAACCCTGCTACACTGCTGGTGAGAAAGTAAACTGATACAGCCACTATGGAAGACAGTATGGAGAGTCCTTAAAAAACTAGGAATAAAACCTTTAACTTTACAACCCAGCAATACCACATCTAGGCATACACCCTGAAGAAGACATATACCCTGAAGAAACCAAAACTGAAAAAGACACATGTACCTCAAAGTTCACTGAAGCACTATTTTACAATAGCCAAGACATGGAAACAACCTAGATGTCCATCGACAGATGAATGGATAAAGGAGTCATGGTTCAGTTCAGTTCAGTTGCTCAGTCATGTCTGACTCTTTGTGACTCCATGAATCACAGCACGCCAGGCCTCTCTGTCCATCACCAACTCCCGGAGTTCACCCAGACTCACGTCCATCGAGTCAGTGATGCCATCCAGCCATCTCATCCTTTGTCGTCCCCTTCTCCTTCTGCCCCCAATCCCTCCCAGCATCAGAGTCTTTTCCAATGAGTCACTCTTCGCATGAGGTGGCCAAAGTACTGGAGTTTCAGCTTTAGCATCATTCCTTCCAAAGAAATCCCAGGGCTGATCTCGTTCAGAATGGACTGGTTGGATCTCCTTGCAGACTAAGAGACTCTCCAGAGTCTTCTCCAACACCACAGTTCAAAAGCATCAATTCTTCAGCGTTCAGCCTTCTTCACAGTCCAACTCTCACATCCATACATGATCACAGGAAAAACCATAGCCTTGACTAGACAAACCTTTGTTGGCAAAGTAATGTCTCTGCTTTTGAATATGCTATCTAGGTTGGTCATAACTTTCCTTCCAAGGAGTAAGCGTCTTTTAATTTCATGGCTGCAGTTACCATCTGCAGTGATTTTGGAGCCCAAAAAATAAAGTCTGACATGAGCTTTAAGCCAACTTTTTCACTCTCCACTTTCACTTTCATCAAGAGGCTTTTTAGTTCCTCTTCACTTTCTGCCATAAAGGTGGTATCATCTGCATATCTGAGGTTATTGATATTTCTCTCGGAAATCTTGATTCTAGCTTGTACTTCTTCCAGCCCAGTGTTTCTCATGATGTACTCTGCATAAAAGTTCAATAAGCAGGGTGACAATATATAGCCTTCACGTACTCCTTTTCCTATTTGGAACCAGTCTGTTGTTCCATGTCCAGTTCTAACTGTTGCTTCCTGACCTGCATACAGATTTCTCAAGAGGCAGATCAGGTGGTCTGGTATTCCCATCTCTAAGAATTTTCCACAGTTTATTGTAATCCACACAGTCAAAGGCTTTGGCATAGTCAATAAAGCAGAAATAGATGTTTTTCTGGAACTCTCTTGCTTTTTCCATGATCCAGCGGATGTTGGCAATTTGATCTCTGGTTCCTCTGCCTTTTCTAAAACCAGCTTGAACATCAGGAAGTTCACGGTTCACATATTGCTGAAGCCTGGCTTGGAGAATTTTGAGCATTACTTTACTAGCGTGTGAGACATGGTACATATATTTAATGAATACTACTCAGCCATATAAAGGAACACAATTGAGTCAGTTAAAATGAGGTGGATGAACCTAGAGCCTATTATACAGAGTGAAGTGAGTCAGAAAGAGAAAACCAAATATCATATATTCAGCCATTTGTATGAAATCTAGAAGGATCATACTGATGAATATGTTCACAGAATAGTAATGGAGACACAGACATAGAGAACAGACTTAGGGACAAGGGTAGGGGAGAAGAGGGAGAGAGTGAAAGAAATGGAGAGAGTAGCATGGATGCATATACACTAATATCTGTAATAGCTAGCCAATTGGAATTTGTTATATGACTCAAGGGACTGAAACTGGGGCTCTGTAATAACTTAGAGAGTTGGGAATGGGTGGAAGTTGGGAGGGAGATTCTAGAGGGAAGGGACATATGTATACCTATGGTTAATTCATGGTGATGTATGACAGAAATCAAACCAATATTGTAAACCAGTCATAAATCAATTAAAAATAAATAAATATTAAATATATATATATGTATTATATTAACTCATTATTTTAGTCTGACACAATGTTATATGTCAATTATATCTCAGTAAAGCTAGGAAAATTTTAATAAAATAAATCACAAACCATTTGTTATCCTCATATGATATTTCACCTATTCTCTTCCAAACTATTTGAGTGCTTCTTTCTTTTAACCCAAAGATACACCATAAAAACCTTTATGATCTCACTTATAATACTTAACTGAAGCTAAATCCCCCTCATCCACTGTATAAGTTTTCCTGTTTAAATTTTTTTCTTTACTTAACTGTTAGCTCAATAACTGGAACATATCAAATGTTCAATAAACAATATTGGTAATGTATGAGGGAGACAAAAGTATTCCAATGGACACACATAAAGGACAAAAGAAAGGTAGTGAACAGGGTCAAGATACACTCATTAAAGAATGAAGCTGGAAGGGAAATGAAACTGAGATTTAGAAACTAATTTTATTTTATTTTATTTTTAAACTTTACATAATTGTATTAGTTTTGCCAAATATCAAAATGAATCCGACACAGGCATACATGTGTTCCCCATCCTGAACCCTCCTCCCTCCTCCCTCCCCACACCATCCCTCTGGGTCGTCCCAGTGCACCAGCCCCAAGCATCCAGTATCGCGCATCGAACCTGGACTGGCAACTCGTTTCTTACATGATATTCTACATGTTTCAATGTCACTCTCCCAAATCTTCCCACCCTCTCCCTCTCCCACAGAGTCCATAAGACTGTTCTATACATCAGTGTCTCTTTTGCTGTCTCGTACACCAGGTTATTGTTACCATCTTTCTAAATTCCATATATATGCGTTAGTATACTGTATTTATGTTTTTCCTTCTGACTTACTTCACTCTGTATAATAGGCTCCAGTTTCATCCACCTCATTAGAACTGATTCAAATGTATTCTTTTTAATGGCTGAGTAATACGCCATTGTGTATAATTTCAGTTTAGGTTAGGTTGTATGCATGTGTTGGAAACTTTCAGCTACATGATACTGTAAAAAGAGCACTCTTGTTGTTATTATCCAATTCCAAAAATCTATTGTAAATATACTAATTAATATGAGGAAAGTACGGGATATTAAAACAGTGTAAAGATTAGTACTCAATGATTTTCTCATTGACTTAAGAAATTATCAGTCAGTTTAGAACAAAAGAGACTAACATCTCTTGTAAGTATTGATCAATCGATAGAAAAAAACATCATGAGTAAGAGATTTGCTTGGTTAAAGTATATTTCTTATTCTTACTAGATCATGTTGTATAGGATTCATATTTTTCCTATCCTTACCCTTACACAATGAGTAATTGGCCACCTAAGCTGACTTACTCCTTGAGTTTAGAGTGCTCACAGAAAGTAGCTTTTCTTCAGATACTATTGAATCTAAAGATCAATCTTTAAAGTGCATCTTTTCTGAGTTGGACTTGAGGGAAACTCTAAATGACTCTAACATCTAAGCAGCTGTTGTATGAAGAGATATGAAATACTTAGTACTGTTAGAAGTGCCATTTTGAGTGTAGAAGCGTAATTGAGTTTGCAGGAAAACTAATACAGCAGACAAATAGCTTTATGAAGGACTTGCAGTCAGAGACAGAATAGCTATGACTGAAATGTGGCTGTGATCTGATCATGATGGAAACTGAAAATCCTTGAAGAAGTATATATTGTTACCGTGTCTAAAGGTCCGATAATAAAGTTCCCATGAGTACCATATTAAGAGGGTGTGATATTTTTTTGTGTTAATAATGTGACTCATTTTAAGATTTTTGTCTGGATCAGGATAAGCCTACTTGAGCACAGTAACATTGAAAATAATATATTTTAATATACTAAATTTTAGGTAGTATGTATAAATAAAATTTCCTTTAAGTAGAAACTCTGTATTCCAAAATGGCTAAAGTTTGGAACTTGAGAGCTAAAGTTTATAACAGCATTATAGTATTAGAGGTCAGTGGTTCTGATTCACACATATTTAACTTTGTGTGACTTTGGACAGATATCTTTGCGCAGGAAATTCTTTAAGCCTCTGCCCATTTGTGGAACTTGGGTAAAACTTCAAATAGCTTCCAGATGAAATGGTGTCTATTACAGAGACTTACAATTGAATATTTGTCCTGAACACAAACAGTTACAACAGATACCTAATTTCACTGATAAGAAAACATTTCCCAACTTTTCCCTTATTGGCTTTTAGAGGACAGCCAGGAAATATAAATGCTTTTATTTGCAGCATTATTACGCTGGGAGTAGGTATTTGATACTATTCTGGACAATAATATATAAAACAGTTTGGGGTTGGGAATGAAAGCAAGAGGTTCTGAAAAGTCTCCAAACAGAGAGATCAGAAATGATTGACATCACTCCTCCCCTGAGGCCCCGAACACATCACCATTCTCAATTCTTATGTTGAATAATGCCTTCATTTTCAGAGTTGTGTCAGAATTGTACTGATATAAATAGAACTTCCCTAATGGCTCAGTGGTGAAGAATCTGCCTGCAATGCAAGAGACAAAGGTTGAGAAAATCCCTGGGTTGGGAAAATCCCTTGGAGAAGGAAATGGCAATCTCCTCCAGTATTCTTGCCTGGGAAATCTCATGGACAGAGAAGCCTAGTGGGCTAGTCCATGGGGTTGCAAAAGAGTCAGACATGACTTAGTGACTAAACAACTACAATCACAGGGATAACAGTCTATTCAGCCCCATCCACTGGGTTCCAGGTTGTAGTTCTGAATCTTCATTGGAGGAGGAGCTGTTGCTTGCCCTCAGCTTCACTCCTTGGGTCCCAAGTCATGCTTCAACTGCCATTATCTGGGCCATGCTGCTGCATCCCTAATCCCACACACCACTTTCCAGCTTGCACTGCTGAGTAGCCATTGTCAAGGGTGCTGTTACTGCCCTGAACACAAAGCCCTGTCCCAGATTAAGACATTATATTGTCATTGCTGAGAAAGGTTCTTGCTGCCCTAAGCCCCACCCGCTGTGGTTCCTAGTTACATCTGTGACCCATTCTTGCCAGGGGCGCTGCCACTAACCAGAGCCCTAGCCCAATGGCAAGTTGAGATGTTGACCCATTATTGAAAGCACTGTTCTAAACCTCACCTCCAGGTCCCACATTGTGGCTCTGAACTGTCATTACTAGAGCCATGTTGCCACAGGTCCATGTCCAGCTCCCCAGGTCCTGACACATGGCTTTAACAGACTACCACCCAAATTGTGCTGCTGCTATCATATGGCTGGTCCCTAGGACCAGAGTTGAGACTTTGACTTACCATTATCCCTCAGCTGTGTTTTCACTACACCCTGCATCCTGGACCCAAGTCACCACCACAACTTCTCACCCCAGGGCATGTGACACAGCTACATTCCCCTCACCTTAGCCAGCTGGAGTCTTATTGGTAATCCCCTGAAAACCCGATATAATTTGTATGGCATATCTGCACACACTCACACTCTAGACATGAGGGCCACATCCATAGCAAATGCACTTGTCCATCAGGACCCAGGGATTGCAGAGGTTCCACATATGCCTAATTCTAGGATCCTGGTTCCAGTACATCTCTGTGGATTCTAAGCTTCTGCATGCCAACCCAGGATCTGAGAAGGATCCCATTATATACAGCTTCCTCCCATGGGGCAAACACAAAAGGGAGAGAGAAGAGGAAGACCTCAGGCACTTCAGCCTGAAGATCTGAATAGCCCACCTGCCTTTGACACTTGCAAATCTTCTACAGCCTTGGCCAGGAAGACGCCCCACCATCTGGCCAACATCAGTCTCACCCAGCGGAGTGGCATGCAGATTATTCCACTGTGCCTTCTCAGGAACAAAAGATGTTGCATCCCACCAGCTATCAACCTTATAGCCACCTCCCAGTGAATGTTTTTCCTCATTGAAGTCAATGTAGAAACACTGAAAGAGATGGCTGTGCCCTCAAATGCACAGATATAAAAAATACCCAATGACTGATCCAAGGATAAAACCTACATATTATCTGAGGAAGAATTCCAAACAATAATTTTAAGGAAGCTCAGCGAGATTCAGAACAACACAGACAGACAAATCAATGAACTCAGGAAATAATACATGAATAAAGGAAATTCAATAAAAAATAGAGTCCATTAAAAAGAACCAAAAAAAATTCTGAAGATGAAAAATACAGTGAATAAAATAAAAAATGAAATATACAGCTTTGAACATAATATCAGGCAATAGAAAGAATCTGTGAGCTTAAAGACATCTCCTGATTTTAATTCCTTAGAGGAAAATAAAGAAACTAGCAGGAAAAAGAGGGAAGAAAATCTATATGAACTGTGGGACCAGATCAAAAGAAACACTGTAGGAGTCCCAGAAGGAGGAGAGAAAATGGGGGGAAAGTTTTAGTTAAAGACTAACGGCAAACAACTTCTTAAATCTGAGGAGTGATATAAGTGCCATATAAGAAATGCTAAAGGGAGATCTCCAAAGTGACACAAAAATGTGCTAAATGGTAAACTAAGAACATACAAAAAATATAAAATTTACTTGTAAGTTAAATACTACATCACGCTTATGGCAGAAAGTGAAGAGGAACTAAAAAGCCTCTTGATGAAAGTGAAAGAGGAGAGTGAAAAAGTTGGCTTAAAGCTCAACATTCAGAAAACAAAGATCATGGCTTCTGGTCCCATCACTTCATGGGAAATAGATGGGGAAATAGTGGAAACAGTGTCAGACTTTATTTTTGGGGGCTCCAAAATCACTGCAGATGGTGACTGCAGCCATGAAATTAAAAGACGCTTACTCCTTGGAAGGAAAGTTATGACCAACCTAGATAGCATATTCAAAAGCAGAGACATTACTTTGCCAACAAAGGTCCATCTAGTCAAGGCTATGGTTTTTCCAGTGGTCATGTATGGATATGAGAGCTGGACTGTGAAGAAGGCTGAGCACCAAAGAATTGATGCTTTTGAAGTGTGGTGTTGAAGACTCTTGAGAGTCCCATGGACTGCAAGGAGATCCAACCAGTCCATTCTGAAGGAGCTCAGCCCTGAGATTTCTTTGGAAGGAACGATGCTAAAGCTGAAACTCCAGTACTTTGGCCACCTCATGCGAAGAGTTCACTCATTGGAAAAGACTCTGATGTTGGGAGGAATTGGGGGCAGAAGGAGAAGGGGATGACAGAGGATGAGATGGCTGGATGGCATCACTGACTCAATGGACATCAGTCTGAGTGAACTCTGGGAGTTGGTGATGGACAGGGAGGCCTGGTGTGCTGCGATTCATGGGGTCGCAAAGAGTCAGACAAGGCTGGGCGACTGAACTGAACTGAAATATGTAGTAGGGCTTCCTAGGTGGCTGGTTGGTAAAGAATACACCTGCCAATTCTGGAGATGCACATTTGATCCCTGGCTCAGGAAGATCCCCTGGAGAAGGAAATGGCCAGTATTCTTGCCTGGGAAATCCCATGGGCAAAGGAGCTTGGTGGGCTACAGAACATGGGGTCTCAAGAGAGTCAGACATGACTTAGCGACTAATCAATAGCAGTGCAGGAGCTGTGGCTGCACAGTGTGGGAGCAACTGTGAGGTGATACCCCACATCCAAGGGCAGAGAAGCCCCAGCAAGATGGTAGACACAAGAGTGGCAATGAAGTGGTGGCTGCCTGGTGCTCAAGCGACTGTGAGGAGATACCCCATGTCCAAGAACAAAGGAGAAGCCCCAGAAAGATGGTAGGAGGTGCCAAATAGCATTTACAATCAAACCCCATACCTACCAGAAATGCTCAGAGAGCTCAAACAAATCTTGTGCACACCAGGACCCAGACACCCCACAGAAACTGAGACAGAACTGTGTTTGAATGTCTCCTGTATAGGTACAGGTCAGCAGTGGACTGCCACAGGGACAGGGGCTCTGGGTGCAGCAGACCTGAGTATGGCATAAGCCCTCTTAGAGGAGGTCACCATTAACCCCACCATAGAGCCACCAGACTTACACAGGACTGGGAAACAAACTCTTAGTGGGCACAAACAGAACTTTGTGCACACCAGGACCCAGGAGAAAGTAGCACTGACCCCACAAAAGACTGACCCAGACTTGTCCTTAAGTATCCAGGAGTCTCTAGCCAAGGTGTGGGTCAGCGATGGCCTGCTCCAGGGCTAGGGACACTGAGTGTAGCAGTGCATGCATGAGACCTTTTGCAGGAGGTAACCATTATCTTCATTACCTCCACCATTCTTTGGCCCCAGGTAAATAACAGGGAGGGAACACAGCCCCACCCATCAACAGAAAATTGAATTAAAGATTTACTGACCATGGCCCCACCCATCAGAACAAGACCCAGTTTCCCCCTCAGTCAGTCTCTCCCATCAGGAAGCTTAGGTAAGCCTCTTACCCTTCTTCAATAGAGGGCAGAAAGACTGAAAACCACAATCACAGGAAACTAACCAATCTGATCACATGGACCACAGCCTTGTCTAACTCAATGAAACTAGGAGCTATGTCCTGTAGGGCCACCAAAGATCAACACGTCATGGTGGAGAATTCTGACAAAATGTGGTCCACTGGAGAAGGGAATGGCAAACCACTTCAGTATTCTTGCCTTGAGAACCCCATGAACAGTATGAAAATGCAAAAAGATAGGATACTGAAAGATGAATTCCCCAGGTCAGTAGGTGCCCAATATGCTATGGGAGATCAGTGGAGAAATAACTCCAGAAAGAATGAAGAGATGGAGCCAAAGCAAAAACAACACCCAGTTCTGGATGTGACTGGTGATGGAAGTAAAGTCCAATGCTGTAAAGAGCAATATTGCATAGGAACCTGGAATGTTAGGTACATGAATCAAGGCAAACTGGAAGTGGTCAAACAGAAGATGGCAAGAGTGAACATCGACATTTTAGGAATCAGTGAACTAAAATGGACTACAATAAAGTGAAAGTGAAGTCGTTCAGTCGTGTCCGACTCTTTGGGATCCCATGGACTGTAGTCCACCAGGCTCTTCTGTCCATGGGATTCTCCAGGCAAGAATACTGGAGCGGGTTGCAATTTCCTTCTCCAGGGGATCTTCCCAACCCAGGGATCGAATCCAGGTCTCCCACATTGCAGGCAGAGGCTTTAACCTCTGAGCCAACAGAATTTAAATCAGATGGCCATTGTATCTACTACTGTGGGCTAGAATCCCTTAGAAGAAATGGAGTAGCCCTCATAGTCAACAAAAGAGTCCGAAATGCAGTACTTGGATGCAATCTCAAAAATGATAGAATGATCTCTGTTCATTTCCAAAGCAAACCATTCAATATCACAGTAATCCAAGACTATGCCCTGACCAATAATGCTGAAGTTGAATGGTTCTCTGAAGACATACAACACCGTCTAGAAAAACACCCAAAAAATATGTCCTTTTCATTATAGGGAACTAGAATGCAAAAGTAGGAAGTCAAGAAATACCTAAGGTAACAGGCAAATTTGGCCTCGGAGTACAGAATGAAACAGGACGAAGACCAATAGAGTTTTGCCAAAAGAATGCAATGGTCATAGCAACATCCTCTTCCAACAACACAAGAGAAGACTCTACACATGGAATCAGCAGATGGTCAATACCGAATACCAACATTAGACTGATTATATTCTTTGCAGCCAAAGATGGAGAAGCTCTATACAGTCAGCAAAAACAAGACTTGGAGCTGACTATGGCTTAGATCATGAACTGCTTATTGCCAAATTCAGACTTAAATTGAAGAAAGTAGGGAAAACCATTAAACCATTCAGGTATGACCTAAATCAAATCCCTTAGGATTATACAGTGGAAGTGAGAAATAGATTCTAGGGATTAGATTTGATAGACAGAGTGGCTGAAGAACTATGGATGGAGGTTTTTGACACTGTACAGGAGGCAGGGATCAAGACCATCCCCAAGAAAAATAAATGCAAAAAGGCAAAATGGTTGTCTGAGGAGGCCTTACAAATAGCTATGAATAGAAGAGAAGCTAAAGGCAAAGGAAAAAAAAAGGAAAGATATACCCATTTAATACAGAGTTCTAGAGAATAACAAGGAGAGATAAGAAAGCCTTCCTTAGAGGTCAATGCAAAGACATAGAGTAAAACAATAGAATAGGAAAGACTAGAGATCTCTTCAAGAAAATGAGAGATACCAAGGGAACATTTCATGCAAATATGGGCACAATAAAGGACAGAAATAGTATGGACCTAACAATAGCCAAAGATATTAAGAAGAGGTGGCAAGAATACACAGAATTATACAAAAAAGATCTTCACGACCCAGATAATCACAATGTTGTGATCACCAGTAAAGAGCCAGACATTCTGGAATATGAAGTCAAGTGGGCCTTAGCAAGCATCACTATGAACAAAGATAGTGGAGGTGATGGAATTCCAGTTGAGTTATTTCAAATCCTAAAAGATGATGCTGTGAAAGTGCTGCACTCAAAATGCCAGTAAATTTGGAAAACTAAGCAGTGGCCACAGGACTGGAAAAGGTCAGTTTTCATTCCAATCCCAAAGAAAAGCAATGTCAAAGAATGCTCAAACTACCACACAATTGCATTCATCTCACATAATAGTAGAGTAATGCTCAAAATTCTCCAAGCCAGGCTTCATCAGTGCATGAACCATGAGCTTCCAGATGTTCAAGATGGATTTAGAAAAGGCAGAGGATCTAGAGGTCAAAATGGCAACATCTGTTGGATTATCAAAAAACAGAGTTCCAGAAAAATATCTACTTCTGGTTTATTGACTATGCCAAAGCCTTTGACTGTGTGGATCACAATAAACTGTGGAAAATTCTGAAAGAGATGGGAATACCAGACCACCTGACCTGCCTCTTGAGAAACCTGTGCAGGTCAGGAAGCAACAGTTAGAACTGGACATGGAACAACAGACTGGTTTCAAATTGGGAAAGGAGTATGTCAAGGCTGTATATTGTCACCGTGCTTATTTAACTTTCATGCAGAGTACATCATGAGAAATGCTAGGCTGGATGAAGCACAAGCTGGGATCAAGATTGATGGGAGAAATATCCATAGCCTCAGATATGCAAATGACACCACCCTTATGGCAGAAAGTGAAGAACTAAAGAGCCTCTTGATGAAAGTGAAAGAGAAGAGTGAAAAAATTGGCTTAACACTCAATATTCAGCAAACTAAGATCATGGCATCTGGTCCTATCACTTCATGGCAAATAGATGGGCAAACAGTGGAAATGGTGACAGGCTTTATTTTCTTGGGCTCCAAAATCACTGCAGATGGTGACTGCAGCCATCAAATTAAACATGCTTGCTCCTTGGAAGAAAGGTTATGATCAACCTAGACAGCCTATTAAAAAAGCAGAGACAGTACTTTGCTAACAAAGGTCTATCTAGTCAAAGCTATTGTTTTTCCAGTAGTCATGTATGGATGTGAGAGTTGGACTATAAAGAAAGCTGTGTTATGAAAACTTGATGCTTTTGAACTGTGTTGGAGAAGACTCTTGCAAGTTCCTTGGACTGCAAGGAGATCCAACCAGTCCCTCCTAAAGGAGATCAGTCCTGAATATTCATTGGAAGGACGGATGTTGAAGCTGAAACTCCAATACTTTGGCCACCTGATACAAAGAACTGCCTCATTTGAAAAGAACCTGATGCTGGGAAAGATTGAAGCCAGGAAGAGAAGGGGATGACAGAAGATGAGATGGTTGGATGGCATTACCAACTCGATGGACATGAATTTGAGTAAACTCTGGGAGTTGGCAATGGACAGGGAGGCCTGGCATGCTTCAGTCCTTTGGGTCGCAAAGAGTCGGACATGACTGAGCAACTGAACTAAATAGCAAAATATTTCAAAATACTCTCAAACTGCCACGGTAGTTTGTAAGTCTCTTTGAAATCTAACACACTGATTAACAGCCAAAAGTATTGAAAACAGGTATATCCCAATATTATATTATCGGAAATGCAATATAAAAAATTGAAAATTGGGACCTCACATAAATTGAGCATAGATTAGGAGTTTGATATCAATATTTATACATTGCTTTATTTAAAATAGATAACCAATAAGAACCTACTGTATAGCACCCAGAGCTTTGCTCAATATTCTTTAATAACCTAATTGTGAAAGAATCTGAAAAAGAATAGATACAGGTATATCTATAATGAATCACTTTGTTGTACACCTGAAACTGACACAACGATGTTGATCAACTGTACTCCAATATAAAGTCATTTATTAAAAAAATATGCTGTGGCAAGTAAGAGGGTAACTCTTTCTTATGCAATTGTTATCAGCTTAAAACTGATGGTTATGAACTTACAAGCTATATTATGGTAACAACCAAGAAAAAATGTAAACTAGACATACAGATGATGAAGAAAAAAGAATCAAAGCAAAACACCTCAAAACATCCCCACCAACAAAAACTCAGGCAGAAAGAAACTAAAGAATCACAAAGCAATCAGAAATCAATGAACAAAATAATGATGGAAAGTATCAATACTTCTTTTAAATGTTACTGGTTTAAATTACCAATTAAAAGACATAGAGGGACTGAATGTATAAAAAACAAGATCCGTTTATATGCTGCCTACAAGAAACACACTTCACTTTAAAATATACTCACAGGCCAAAAGTAAAGGGATTGTAAAAGATATTTCAAGCAAATGGAAACTCAAAGACCTCACAGAAGCTATACTTATCAGACTAAAGAGCCTTTAAGTTAAACTACAATAATAGACAATGAAGGTTTTTATGTAATTATAAACATGTCAATTCATCAGAATTGATAAACATGTCAGTTCATTACAATCAGAACAATTGTAAGCACATACACACCAGTAATGGAGCATTTAAATATATTAAATAAATATTGACAGAAATGAAGGGAGAAATAGCAATGCAATAATAGTAGAGGACTTCAATACCATGATTTAAACAATGGCGAGATCAGGTACATGAGATCAAAAAGGAAATAATAGATTTGAATGACGCCTTCAGATGAAATGCCCTAACGTACCTATAAAGAACATTTTGACAACAGGAGAATATACATTACTCTCAAATGCACACAGAACATTCGGGAAAGATCACATGAGAGATCACACAGCATATCCTAACAAACTGAGATTATACTGAGTGTCTTTTCTGACCATACAGTATGAAACTAGAAATCAATCAGAGGAGGAAACCTGGAAAATTAACAAATATGTGGAAATTTAAAAATATAAATTTTGACCTGAAAAACAAGGGATCAAATAATAAATTAAAAGGCAAATCAAGAAATGTCTTGAAACAAAAATGAGAGCATAACATAGCTTAACCTATGGGATGATGCAAAAGTTTTTCTGAGATGAAATTTTATATTGATAAACACATTGAGAAATTAGAAAAAAAATCTCACTTTACACTTCTATAGCTTAGAAAAGTAAGTTGCTATTCAACACAGTACTAGAAGTTGTAGCCAGAATAAATAGTCAGGAAAATGAAAGGCATGTATATTTGGTTGGAAGAAGTAAAATTTTCTGTTTGAACATGACTGTACCATATAAGATGAACATACAGAAATCAATTGCATTTTTGTACACTAACAAACATTATCTGAAAGAGAAAGAAACCCATTTATAATAGCATAAGAGTACTTAGAAATAAATTTAACGAAGGATGTGAAAAAAACCTGAACACACAAAAAAAAGTATAAAACATTGATAAAAAGAGATTGAAGACCCAAATAAGTGTAAAGATCCAAGTTCCTGTACTGGAAGAATTAACATTTAAAACTGAGGATGAGCTCACATTTGTGGTCACCAGAGGCACGGGTTAGGAAGAGAGGAAGTAGGAGAAAGATAGTCATAAGTTACAAACTTCCAGTTTCAAGACAAATAAGTACTAGGGATGTGATATACAAAATGATGACTCTAGTTAAGATTGCTGTTAATATATAACTATTAAGAGAGTAAATCCTAAGAGTTCTTGCCACAATAATTTTTTTTTCCTTTTTTTGCCTACTTTTTATTGTATCTACATGAGATGATGGATGCTAACTATAAACTTATACCAGTAGTAATTTAACACAATATATAAAATAAACCATTATGACATACACCTTAAACTTATATAGTGATATAAGTAAATTGTATCTCAATAAAACTGGAGGGAAAGTCTTAAAAAACAAACTGAAAAGACGTGGAGAAAAGAGAATCCTTGAGCGCTGTTAATGGGGATGTAAATTGTGCAGCTGCTATTGAACACCATGAAGGTTTCTTAAAATTGTAAGTACTGTATGATCCTGCAGTACAAGAAACTGAAATCAGCATCTTCACACCCATGTTCAGTGCAGCATTAGTCACATTAGCCAAGATATAGACACAACCTAAGTGTCCAATAACAGATAAATACAGGAGTTGTGGAGTACATACAATAAATTATTATTATTCAGCCATGAGGAAAAAGGAAATTCTGCCATTTGCTACAACATAGATGGATCCTGAAAGCATGCTAAGTGAGATAAGTCAGACAAAGAAAGAAAATATTGTATGGTAACATTTATATATAGAATATATAAAAAAAAAACTGAACTGTGAAAAAACAGAAAAGAAAAGTGGTTGCCAGGGTCTGGGGAAATGGGGAGATGTTTAAGAGTACTAACTTACAACTATTAGATAAATAAGTTCAGATAATAAGCTAATATGCAACATACTGATTACAGTCAACAATACTATATCATAAACATTAAAGTTATTAAGATACTAACTTAACTTTCTTCAGCCCAACAAAGAAATGATAAAAATGTGCCAAGATAAAAGTGTTAGCTAATGTTATTTTGGAATTACACTGGAATATATACATGTATCACCAACATGTTATACAACTTAAACTTATACTATGTTATAGTCAATTATATATCATTAAAAATAAAGAGTTCAGGAAATGTAAGTGCTCTTTACAGACTTACTGCAGCTGGGGATAGGCATAATTTTCCAGGCAATAATGAATAGAAAAGTTCTGGGGTAGAGAAAGGGTTCTAAAAAGTCTCTGAGCAGAGGGATCACAAATGATTGATCCCACTCCTCCCCTACCCCTCCAACACACACTTACCTCCATTCTTCCTATGATGAATGATGTCTTAATTGTTCAGAGCTGTGGCAGAATTCTACTGATAAAAATAATGGGATAATAGAGTTAGAGATACCAAACAATTCATCATTAAGTCTACTGGAACTGATTATTCACAAACTTTTAGCTACGTGTAAAAAAATGATTAATTTCTATTTTAAACCACTGTAAGTAAGGTTTTCTGTAATATTGACCTAAATCCAAGTCAAATTGATAAAATGACTAATTTTAATATCACTTTCCTAGGGTAAAACCTATCTGCAGTGATAACATCATCACATTCTCAAATAAAAACACAGATTGTGTGCTAAAACTTAGAATACTCTGAGAGATATGACTCATTCACTAGAAGTGAAAATACTGTTATAGGATTATATATATTAATATTAAATATCAGGTAGAGTATAAAGATGTTATTCATACCATGTACTTCTTGATTGTCTTCTCCATTACCTAGAAACAAAAACAAATAGAATAAGTTCAAATTTTATATAGTATTCAAGATATTAATTAAAACTGACTTTTGATTAACAATGAACAACTATAACCATATAATACCATCTTATATGTGACCATATTAAATATCTAGAACAAAGTGCACAAGTTTGGACTCCACCACGTTAAATCAAGGATCTCTTTACAAATTTCCTGATAACACATGAGAGATGTAGAGAGTCTCAGACTGAATTTTAAATACTTTGGAAAAGTAACACACACCATTTCACTTGCCATATTGTCAAGAACTAGTTAGAGGCCCATGTAAACCTGTAAGTGTTCAATTCAGTGTATTCCTTTATGTGCCTCAATGCCGAGGAGGCTCAAATATTGATGAATTAGCAGTATCTATCCAAGGGCTTATATATTAAGTATCTTGGTCTCTCTCTGCTAAGTCGCTTCAGTCGTGTCCGACTCTGTATGACCCCAGAGACGGCAGCCCACCAGGCTCCCCCATCCCTGGGATTCTCCAGGCAAGAACACTGGAGTGGGTTGCCATTTCCTTCTCCAATGCATGAAAGTGAAAAATGAAAGTGAAGTTGCTCAGTCATATCCGATTCTTCACCACCCCATGGACTGCAGCCTACCAGGCTCTTCCATCCATGGGATTTTGCAGGCAAGAGTACTGGAGTAGGGTGCCATCACCTTCTCCATCTTGGTCTAACCCAACTATATAAATGAACCACTCTTCTAATAATAATTTAACTTTTAATAACTGCCATCTTTTAAATTGGTTTGTTTAGTTGCTAAGTCATATTCTAACTCTCTTATGACCTCATGGACTGTAGCCTACCAGGTCCTCTGTTCATGGGATTTCCCAAGCAAGAATACTGGGGAGAGTTGCCATTTGCTTCCCCAAGGGATCTTCCTGACCTGGGGATTGAACCCATATCTCCTAAATCTGTATTACAGGCAGATTCTTTACTGCTGAGCCACTGTTAGTATACACACACACACACACACACACATATACACATTACATCTATGTATACTTTACTGTGTAAATTTTAATTGCTTTAAAATTAAAGCTTACTTAATTTTATAAATTTAAAAATAAATCACTTTAATTGTAACTGAACTAAATGCTCAAAGCAAAAGACATACAATGGTTATTATGAACACATCTATAAATAATTACTGGTAAGGGCATGGAGAAAGGGAACCTTTATACACTGTTGGTATAAACATATGATAAGTTGGTGCAGCCACTATGGAAGACAGTATGACAGTTCCTAGAAAACTACAAATAGAACTACCATATGTATGATCTAGCAGTTTTCCTCATGGTTGTATCTCCAAAGAAAACAAAAACAGTAATCTGAGAAGATACATGCATCCCAGTGTTCATAGCTGCATTACTTACAATACCCAACATATGGAAGCAAAACAAGCATCCATCAAAAATGATTAGTTTAAAATGTAGTTATCTACGTGTTATATAATATTAATCACCCATAAAAAGAAATGAAATTCTGCCACTGGACAACAATGTGGATGGAGCTAGAAGGCATTACGCTTAGTGAAATAAGTCATATAGAGAAAGACAAATACTGTATGATATAACTTATATTTGAAATCTAAAAAATAAACAAAATAAAATAATGAAATAAAAAAGACTCATATATAGAGAGAAGAAACTAGCAATACCAGAGGAGAGAGGGAAGCAGGAAGGGATAAATAGGAGTAAGGAATTAACTGGTACAAACTACTATGTGTAAAATAAACAAGGATATACTGTATAGCACAGGGAAATATAACCATTATTTTGTAATAGCTTTAAGTGCTTGAAGTAGAGTATAATCTTTAAAAATACTGAATCACAATGCTGTACCCCTACAACTAATATAATATTGTATATCAGCTCTATTTCATTTAAAAATAAAATAAAAAATGATTTAATATTTTGTGCTATATGATTTTTAAATTTTACATACTAAAACCATTTAAGTGAAAATTCTGCTTTTTCCCAAGATATGGTAACAAGGACAGGATTTATCCTAGGACTGAAATAAGTGAAAAAAAGAAAAAAAACAGTTTTAGAAATACTGAACCTCAGGCAGTGATGAATGTATGAGAAATGCATGAGAACCCATGAGAAATGCAAAAGAATCCCAGGAACTTTATGACTGCCCCAGCCTACTGCCTTGAGAGAATTTCTAGGCTGCAATATAGGTAGAAGAAATCCAAATGTAACCTGGTGGATACTATGGGATGAGGAAAGGAAGAAGAGATCCAGAGACAACAAGACAATTAGCGTTCATAGGCAGATGGCTGAAGAGAGAGGTGAACAGAAAAACTCTGGAGATATGCACAATGTGTTTCTGTCTCAGATGGAAATTGTCAAAGTTTTTAGCTTCCATGGCCAGCTATGCCACTTTCACATGCCTATCTTGCTATGCTCTGCTTAGTCACTCAGTCGTGTCCAACTCTTTGTGACCCCATGGACTGCAGCCCACCAGGCTCCTCTGTCCCTGGGGATTCTCCAGGCAAGAATACTGGAGTGGGTTGCCATTTCTTCCTCCAGGGGATCTTCCCAACCCAGGGATTGAACCTGCATTTCCTGTGTCTCCTGCATTGCAAGAGGATTCTTTACCTGCTGAGCCACTGGGAAAGCATATTTGTATAAAAATTATTCAGCCCTTTTCCAAAGTGCAGATTTTAAAAATGTTTCTGTATGAAGTGTGTGAAAGTCTGAAAATGTACACCATATCCAGTTGGTACAAGTTTTTTTTTTTTTTTCTATTTTTCTATTTTTTCTCATTTTTTTCCTTTTTTTTAAATTTTATTTAATTTAACTTTACAATATTATATTGGTTTTGCCATATATCAAAATGAATCTGCCACAGGTATACATGATCATTTCAGTGCTTTAACATTCAGTCAGCGTTTAAGATCTCAAGCTTATCAATGGAAATCACATTGTTATAGGAAGACTGGAATGGTGGTAAACCATCGAGTTAAAACTTTAGGATCTGGGATTCTGTCTCAGTACTATCAATACCATGCTGCTGCTCTCAAACAGGTTTAGGGATATAAATATGTGTCATTAGACTCCTACTTTTAGGAGTGGGAGACTTATTTCACTAAGTGTATTCTTGCCTAGAGAATCCCCATGGACAGAGGAGACTGATTGGGCTGCAGTCCACGGGGTTGCAAAGAGTCATACACAGATGAGTGACTAAGCACAGCACATACATGCACTCACATCACATACCTATTTTCTTTCTATGTTCAAGTTAGGGTGGCTTAAATTTTTATTTAATTTGTGAATCCTCTGAAGGGTCTTTGTTGACACTGTAGAAACAAAAATTGTCACATGTAGTCTGATACCTTAATTGCTTAGGATAAATCTATTACCTAATCCTATTTTATTACTTTTCTTATTGAAAATTAAAGAAGAAAATGATTGACCACAGAGATAAAAGAGTGCATAGGTACAATAATTCTGATAAGAATTAAAAATAGTAAGAAAATTTATGGCATTTGCAGTTAGAAATGATACATGGATTGATGGAGCTTAGACAGAAGAGTTCTGAATCAAAACTGAATCATGTATTTCAAGTTGTTGAAATTATGTATTTCAAATATTCAAATATGAGACATTTGTGGATAATTTTATAAATATATATACATATTTAATTTTTAAAATAACAAAACAAATAGTAAATTTCAGAGAAAAGAGTAGATTCTCTGTATTTCCTAAGAATTTTCACGTCAAAACATATGGACTATAATATGCATTTTAAAAATTAAATATACTGAATATTATTTACTTCTTTTAGACTGTTGCTCAAATATCACTGTCTCTGTGAAGTATTTTCTGACTGCCCTACTTAAAATTACATATATACCTGCCCTACCTCACTTTTCTGGCTCTTTCTGCTTTTTTGTCCACATTACTTGTTATCTGTTATTTTATGCAATATAAATAACTCCACTTTCCCACATTTAACATATAAGGTCCATAAAAGCAGACATTTATTCAGCCCTTGAAATAATCTCAAAAAATTTTTGATTAAATAATCAGTTATCTTTCAGGAATTATATAAAGTGTATTCAAAACTCACTTAATTTTCACTACAACACTTAGGACATTATTCTTATCTTATTTTTGATAGAAGAAAGTGAATTTTAGAGAGTTAAGGTAGCTGCCCAAGATGATACACATATTAATTCTTGATTTCAGAGATATGATTAAAGAAACATAAATCTGATTCTAAGCTTATGATCTTGTCCAGTAATCTTGATAATTCTGCAGTAACACTGGTAGAATGATTAAACTAGAATGGATTAAAATTGAGCTAACACTAATCATGTTATTCTCAAATGAAATGGTATGCAGTCTCTTTTAGTCATATTAATCAATAAATATAATTATTGGGATATACAAAGGCAAGGTCCTAAAATTATTACCACACAGGAGTATAATGATCAGAAAAATTGTTCTTTCTGATTTTGCTATACTATTGATACCACTTTTGTAAAAAAAAAAAAAAATACTTCTTACTTACATGTTTTTCTCTTTGTGTATTTAATGCCAGAGTGGAATCTTTAGAACCTACTGTAATTTATTAAGCTGATATCACAAACATCCAATTTAGTTATTTCCAATAAAGAATAATTATAAATACTTCTTTTATATGCAGCAGTCATCCCTTTAAAATAGGGGGAAAATCTGTAGTTACTGGTGGAATAGGGCCACACATCAATTGTTGAGAATAAAGGAAATAAATATTCTTAATGGATTTAAAAATTGTGTTTGATTTTTCTTTTCTCATATACAAGCACTATGCAGTTATTTTTATTAAAATCCCAATTCCTTTAAAAATGAGATATCTTTGCATATCTCTTAATTAAGGGATATATGTTGATAGAGACAACTTGGGTAATTATGAAACCATAAAAACTAGACAAAAAAAAAAAGAAAAAGTTGTTGCTAAGCTCCTTGGTACTACTCTTGGTGATGAATGATTTTCTGGATTTGATACCAAAAGTAAATACACAAAGTAAACACAACACCACCAAAAACTCAGTGGAACTACATTAAACTAGAAAGCCTCTGCACAGCAACAAAATACATTTTTCCAAAGAAGACATACAGATAGCTAATAAGCACATGAAAAGATGCTAACATTACTATTAGAGAAATGTAAATCAAAGCAACAATGAGATATCACCTCACACCTGTAAGAATGGCCATCATCAAGAGGTCTACAAATAAGAATTACTGGCAAGGATGTGGAAAAAGGGAACCGTTGTACTTTATTGGTGGCAATGTAAATTGATGCACTCACTATAGAAAACAAAGTTCTTTAAAAAACTAAAAGTAGAACTCCCCTATGATCTGCAATTCCACTCCTGGGTAAATCCAGGAAAAAATGAATACACTACTTTGAAAAGATTTATGGACCCCAGTATTCATAATAGCACTATTTATCAGCCAAGATATGGCAGCAACCCAAATGTCCATCAACAAATGAACAAAGAAGATGTGGTATGTATGCATGTGTGTGTGTGTGTGTGTGTGTGTGTGTATAAACACAAATACACACAATGGGATATTACTTTACTCAGTCATAATAAAGAATGAAATTCTTCCATTTATAGCCATGTAGATGGAGTTAGAGAATATTATGCTTAATGAAATTAGTCTGACAGACAAATACTTTATCATACCATTCATATGTTAAATCTAAAAAATATTACAAATGAATATATATAGCAAAACAGAAACAGACTCACAGGTACAGAAAACAAATGTGTGGTTATCAGAGGGCAGAGGGAAAGGGAGGTGATTAAGAGATACAAGTTACTATTTATAAAATAGGTGAGCAACACAGGCATATTGTATAGCATAGGGAATTATAACCATTATCGTATACTAAATGTTGACAGAGTATGATCTATAAAATTACGAATCATTATGTTGTGCTCCCCAAACAAGTAGAGTGTAAATCAATTGTACCTCAATAAATAAACAAAAATAAAAAAAATGGGGTCATATATGCGCAATATTATCCAGCCAGAAAAAAATCTTGCCATTTGCAACACTGTGGATCAGATCAGATCAGATCAGTCGCTCAGTCCTGTCCGACTCTTCACGACCCCATGAATCACAGCACGCCAGGCCTCCCTGTCCATCACCAACCCCCAGAGGTCACTAAGACTCATGTCCATCGAGTCAGTGATGCCATCCAGCCATCTCATCCTCTGTCGTCCCCTTTTCCTCCTGCCCCCAATCCCTCCCAACATCAGAGTCTTTTCCAATGAGTTAACTCTTCACATGAGGTGGCCAAAGTACTGGAGTTTCAGCTTTAGCATCATTCCTTCCAAAGAAATCCCAGGGCTGATCTCGTTCAGAATGGACTGGTTGGATCTCCTTGCAGTCCAAGGGACTCTCAAGAGTCTTCTCCAACACCACAGTTCAAAAGCACCAATTCTTCGGCGCTCAGCCTTCTTCACAGTCCAACTCTCACATCCATACATGACCACAGGAAAAACCATAGCCTTGACTAGACGAACCTTTGTTGGCAAAGTAATGTCTCTGCTTTTGAATATGCTATACCTAGATAGCATATTCAAAAGCAGAGACAGACCTTAAAGACATTATGCCAAGGGAAGTAAATCAGAGAAAGAGAAATGCCATATGATCTTACTTATATGTGGAATCTTAAGTGAAAGTGAAACTGGCCCAGTTGTGTCCAGCTCTTTGCAACCGCATGGACTATACAGTCCCTGGAATTCTCCAGGCCAGAATACTGGAGTGGGTAGCCATTCCCTTCTCCAGGCTATCTTCCCAACCCAGGGATCTAACCCAGGTCTCCTGCATTGCAAGCAGATTCGTTACCAGCTGAGCTACCAGGGAAGCCCATGCAATCAAAACAAAACAAACAAAAATGAGTGTGTAGATATAGAGAACATACTGGTGGTTGTCAGAAGTGAGAGGTAAAGGTCAAAAAGCATGAATTTTCCAATTATAAAATAAATAAGTCATGGGGATATAAAAGGCAGCTTGGTGACTATAGTTAATAATACTATACTGCATATTTGAAAGTTGCTGAGAGTAGATTTTTAAAAGATCTCATTACAATAAAAGAAATTTATAACCATGTATTGTGTCAGATATTGTGATCATTTTGCAATATATACAAAATTGAATTATTACTTGGTATATCTAAATCTAATATAATGTTTCATCTCAACTATATCACAATTTTTTAAGTTTATATTAAAATATTAGGTATGTATTAAAAAGCATGGTATCATAGAATAAAATCCAAATAATCTAAAAACCCAATAAACTATTGTCCCCCTTTCAAATTACATATCTGTGTGAAGCCAAATTACTTCTAATACCTTAACTAGAATAGCATATTGCAAGAGACTGCATGTGGAAGCAGATAAGCCAGACACCAAACAGATCTGGAAAAATGTAATCCAACACTCAGTAAATTTTTGTTATGGAAAATAGTTCCTATTTATAAAATATATTATTTATCTTAACATTTAATATAATCATTTTGTCCATATAAAATCAATTTATAGAAAATTTTAACAATTAGTGGCTTTGATTTTGTAGTGCATTAAATGTGGACATAATCAACATAAAACTCTTAGAAGTGCTCTAGTTTTAAGGGAGCAAAGGACTCCTGAGACCAAAATATGGAAGAACTTCTGATACAGATCATTTATTAGGTTCAGAGTGATATCATCAACCATGAATGATGAAATTTACTTAGAAGAATTTTAATAGAGTGATGTAAATGAAGACTTTTTGTTTTTTTTAAATAGAAAATAAATCTCTTTCCCCAGAAGAGAGGCAAAATGAATATTAAAATAGAGGCTACAGATATAATTTTATTCTGATCTGAGATGCCTTTAATATTGAAGGGGCAAAGTTGGATTGAATTTGATGGAATCTGGTTAATCAATTTCTTCTTGGCATTATATAGAGACTGGTTTGTCAAAAATCCATTTAGCTAAGTTAAACACAAGGAGATTGTTAACAGAGCCCAGCTTGAAAATATCAAAATGGTAAGAACTTCGCAGAAATCTTCAGCTATTCATCAGGAATACAAAGATCACCTATAGATATAAGAAAAAATAGCAACATAATTTAGCTTTAAGCATCTGAAATCAGAGTGTGGAACCCTATACTGTTACCTACAGTGATTGTGAGTATATCGCAGTCAGGGCCCTGGTACCCCACAATGGATCCAGTGAAATAGAGTACCCCAAAATAACTTGCTAGCTTAACAAGTGATGCTGTATCCTAATGGTGAGTTTTAGAGAGGAAGATTATCTCAAAATCTTTAGATGAATCTTGAGTTTGTTCTTTTTTTAATCTTTAACATTCAGGATATTTTTAGACCTCTAATCTGAATTCTCTAGGGCTTGGACAAATTGGCCTAGACAGTCCGAGTAGATGAAAACTTGAAAATAATCAACATAGCCAGAACTTATGAGTTAGAGAATGACAACTTCAGCCTTTCTTAAGCAAGTTAATTCTAAAGATTGCACTGTAAAATAAGGACTATGCTCAGCTGATTTTTCTATTCCCTGAGAAATAATGTTCCTTTTATTTACGTATGCTATGCTAAGTCGCTTCAGTTGTGTCCGACTCTGTGAAACCCTATGGACTGTAGCATGCCAGGCTCCTCTGTCCATGGAATTCTCCAGGCAAGAATACTGGAGTGGATTGCCATTCCCTTCTCCAGGGGATCTTCCGGACCCAAGGATCAAGCCCTTGTCTCTTATGTCTAACCTACATTGGCAGGTGGGGTTGTTTTTACCACTAGCGCCACCTGAGAAGCCCAAAATATATGTATATGTAGAGATTAAAAACAATCGATATGTGAAGGCAGTATTAACAAAGTTTAGCCCTCCAATGTTAACAAAAGGAACTGATAGGACAAAAAGTTAATTTAAAAACTAATGTTATTTTCAAAACAAATCGAGTTACAAACAGTAAAGGTTTTCTATTTTATAAGTAGTTCTTTCTCCATAGACTTGATGTATATGTTTTTTTCTGTGCTTTTTCTGTTTTAGCTTTAATAAAAACTTTAATTCTATAACATTTATCTGACATTTAATGTCAAAGTCATATTTAAATGGATTCTTACTCTAACCAGAGCTTCCCTTGTG
Source organism: Bos javanicus (assembly GCF_032452875.1). Lineage (NCBI taxonomy): Eukaryota > Metazoa > Chordata > Mammalia > Artiodactyla > Bovidae > Bos > Bos javanicus. Next base: position 32,926,910 of record NC_083875.1, on the reverse strand, counting down.
GCTCAGCCTGTAAAGAATCTGCCTGCAACGTGGAAGACCTGGGTTCGATCCCTGGGTTGGCAAGATATGTGGAGAAGGGAAAGGCTACCCACTCCAGTATTCTGGCCTGGAGAATTCCATGGACTACAATCCATGGGGTCGCAAAGAGTCAGACACGACTGAGTGACTTTCACTTTCCACATTTCACTTTACTCTGTCAAGTACTTATGTATTAAGCCTTTGGAAGAAAAGCAAGCTGAATCTTTTTTCCTTCTTTCTATGACTGTAGAGTTAGAAAACTCCCTCACCCCATAAACTATCAAATTATTTTGTACTCATAGGCTTTTTTTTTTTAATGATGCTTCAAATACAAATTTTAAAGGATTTGATTTTACAAATAAAACAAAACCAATTTTACTTTTACTAAGAAATATCTAACAGAATACCCTTCTGATTTTGAACTATTAAGCTCATAATAACAATTTCAATATTCTTCTGTGTACCATAAAATGTGATGTAATTCCAGATTATATCCATAGAAGTTAAAAAAATGGGGGGAAACTGAATACCTTAGAAGTTGGGCTCAATATAGAGTTGAGTTAGTATTAAAATATTGAATTAAATTTACAACATTGATATTATATTAATAATATATTAATAAGTAATGATATAATTATTATATTATAATATATTTATAATATTAATATTAAAATATTAAATCATTAAAATATACTTTATAAAGAATTTTAAACATTTTTATTCATTTTGATATTTGGCAAAACTAATACAATATTTTAAAGTTTAAAAATAAAATAAAATTTAAAAAACATTTTTATACTTTATAAAGATTTTTATTCTTTATATTTTATAAAGAATTTTAAACATTTCTTCATTAGATCTTCTAAATATGTCTAATAGAATAAACAGAAAATATAGCTAATATTTTTATCAGAAAATCTTTTACACATTGTATTCCCACTAGCAGTATGGACAACACATAGGTGGTTTTTCCCATGTGGTTCATTTAATTTGTACAAAGACTCAGACAGAAAAAGATGTAGCAAGAATCCTGAAATAGTGAGATTCTGCCAACAAAGATTTAGTTGCAGTAGCCTGCAACTCATTCCTCCAAGTTTTATGACACATTGGTCTTTTACAGTTGTAATTATGTCTGACTTTTAATTTGCTCATCCATTTAGCTTAGTACTTCCTTTGGCACTTTGTGGTAATGGCTTTTAATTACATTTACTGAGCCCACCCTTTCGCCTGTTTTGGATCTGAGTTTTTCTTACTAATTCTCCAGAGCTAACTTTGGTTTTTCCTTAAACTGTGTTTTATGATATTTTGATTTATTGTTGTAAACAAGAGCAGCAGGACAAATGAAAGAAATTCTCATATATTGTGCATCAGCTACCAGCACAATTCATGAATTTGTGTTATACAGTTACAGAAAACATTGCAGCAAATTTATAGGCGAGCCCACTACTTGTATATCCCAGTTGCAATATATTACTGATTTTTTTCATATTCTGGTCTTACTGAATATTATCATAATTTTTAAAACATTAGCATCAGTAAACAAAATGATGTTTCCTAAAGTTGTTCACAAGGAGGCTAGCAAAAATTAGATTTTCTTGAATATTTGATAAACTATGAAATATATTTTTATACTGAATTTGGCAATGACACTTTTCTTATAGTCTACCTCACTACTGGTAAATTTGTTGATCTGTTCAAGGAACCAACATTAGACTTAATTTTCTTCATTACTGGTATATAAATATACTGATTTTTTTTTTACTTTATATTTACTATTTGCTTCCTTCTCCATATTTTGGGTTACTTTTCTTTTCCTAACTTCCTTAAGAAAAATATTAGATTGACTTTGGAGCTTTCTTTCTTTTATACAAATATTTAAACCTTTCAACTTCCCTTTAGGCACTGTTTTAGCTGAATCTCACGAATGATATATTACATTAGAAAATTATTTTATTTTTCAAATGAACTTGACCCATTGATTTTTTTACATATATGTGGCCTAATTTTAAAATATTTTTAATAAACATCTTATTGTTTTAATCTCTAGTTTCTTTTCACTGGATTCAAAGAATATACATGATAGGACTTTAGTCATTTAAAATGTATTAGATATACTTATGTAGTGACATTATCTATCCACATTTGGCTTAAAGTTTTTAGAATTGGCACAAATTAAAATATTCACATTTAACATCTCAGAGACAAATTAGAATTCGTTTTGTATTACTTCATATAATACATAAGAAATTTGCAGTACTCTAAGTTTTTTTTTACCTCTGACTTTATGTACTAATTCAGGCACTGACAAACTGCACACCACAGGCCAAGTCTGGCCTGTGATGTCTTTGTACAGCCTCAAGCTAAAAATGGCTTTTACTTTTTACATGAGCATGAATTTTGATGACAGAAGAAGAAAAGAGAAGAGGAGAGGGGGAGAATGAAAATTCAACAGAGAGTATGAGTGGTCTATAAATTTAGGATTTATAGACCATTTATAATCCTAAATTTATAGACCACTGGACCCTTTATAGAAAAATATGTACTTACTTCTGACATACACACATTGATGGTGTCAATATGGAAATTAAAAGTCATAAGTATTCATATATACTTTAAACTATTAAGATGAACATTGCCTGTAATTTTACCTACCAGTTCTATAAAGAAAGAAGAAACCCTTAGATTTATAAGGTAGCCATTCTGCTGCTTTAAAAATATCCCCCACCTAGGGAGAATGGATACATGTATATGAATTGCTGAGTCCCTTCACTCTTCACCTGAAACTATTACAACCTTGTTATTTGGCTATACTCCAATACAAAATGTTTTTGGTGTTCAAAAAATAAATAAATATAAAATAAAAATCCCCCATCCAAGCACCAGACTTTTTTTTTAGCTATTTTCTTTGATGCAATACTACTATTGCCTTGAATAGTTCTTTTTTTTTTTTTTTGCCTTGATTAGTTCTTCATTATTTTTATTTTACAGTAAGTATTATAGAGTAACTTTGTACAGTGTTATTGTTTTAGGTTGTATGTAATAAAAAAAAAATTTTTGGCCTTCATCTTAGTCCCTGAGAAGCAGACCCTAAATGTTTGCGATTTTCAAAATGATAAAAGTGTCTGTGTTATTCATGGTGGGCCCAGATAGTATATGCCAACTAAAAGACTTAGGGCAAGGAAATGCCATTCCGGGAGAGCCAACAGTCTGATTAAAGGATTGGGACTTTGAGCCACATGGTAATTGCTTGACCTCCAGAGAGTAGAGATAAGCTGGATTAAGGACATAGTTGAACTTAATAGCACTTAATTAATTCACTGGTTGTCATTGACATCTATTTATTACTTGATCAAACTACAGCAGAATGGACATTCTTCTCAAGTTCACATGGAGCATTTACCAAGACAGACTACATTTTGGGCTATAAAATACACCTTAACCATTTTTAAAGGATATAAATCATACAATGTAGACCACAATGAAATTAAAATAGACATCAATAAAAGAAAGTGTTAGTTACTCAGTCATGTCCAATTCTTTGTGACTCCATGAACTGTAGCCCACTAGGCTCCTCTGTCCATGGAATTTTCCAGGCAAGAATACTGAAGAAGGGTAGCCATTCTCTTCTCTAGGGGATCTTCCTGATCCAGGGGTCAAACCTGGATCTCCTGCATTGCAGGCAGATTCTTTACCATCTGAGCCACGAGGGAAGCCCAATAAAAGAAAAATAACCAAAAAATCCCAAAATATGTGGAGATAAAATATCACATTTCTAAGTAACACATGGATCAAAAATGAAATCTCAAAAAGTTAAAATTATTTTAAGAAAATGAAAATAAAACATCAAAAGGTATGGGATAAGCAAAAGAGGTGATTACAAGGAAACTTGCAGCACTGGATCCATGTATTAGAAAAGATAAAAAAATTCTAAGCTTCTACCTTGTGCTGTGCTCAGTTGCTTCAGTTGTGTCCAACTCTGTGACTGTAACCCGCCAGGCTCCTCTGTCCATGGGGTTCTCCAGGCAAGAATACTGGAGTGGGTTGCTGTGCCCGCCTCCAGATCTTCCTGACCCAAGAATTGAGCCCATATCTACAGTGTCTCTTGCATTGCAGGTAGGTTCTTTACCCACTGAGCCAGCTGGGAAGCCCTTAGAAAAATCAGAAAAAGAAGAGCAAATTAAAACCCAAGTAAGAGCAAAAAAGAAATAATAAAAATTAGAGTAACAATCAATAAATTTGAAAATAGAAATCAAGAAAGAAAATCCAGAAAACCTAAATCTACTTCCTTGAAAAGATCAATAATTTTGCTAAGCCTCTAGCCAAGCTAAGAAAAAAAAAAAAAAAAACATAAATAAAAAAGGCACAAAATACCAATACCAGCAATGAAAGAGACAATATCACTGAAGATTCTACTGGAGTTTAAAAGGATAATAAAGAGCAAAGTTGGAGGAATAAAGCTGTGCAACATCAAGATGTACTCTAAAGCTACTATAGTAATCAAGACATGTGATATTGGTGAAAGAAAAGACAAATAGGTCAATGAAACAGAATAGAGAGCCAATAAATAGACCCACATAAGTGTAGTTGACTCATCTTTGACCAAGAAACAAAGGCAATACAGAGGAGCAAGGATAATGGAATATTTTTCAGTGCTAAAACGAAATCAAGCCATGAAAAGACACAGAGGAATCTCAAAGGCTTATTACTAAGGGAAAGAAGCAAATCTGTGAAAGCTATAGATTGTATGATTCCAACTCTATGACCTTCTGGAAAAAGAGAAACTATTAAAACAGTAAAGATCACTATTTGCCAGAGGTTACGGGAGAGGGAGGGATGAATATGCAGAGTACAGAAAAAATTTAGAACAGTGAATATATTCTGCATGATTTTATAATGGTGAATACATATGATTAAATATTTGTATAAGCTTTTTGAATGTACAGCACCTCGAGGGGACCCTGAGGTAAACTACAGACATTGGGTGATGATGATGTGTCAAATTAAGTTCATCTTTGGTATAAAAAAAGTATCATTCTGGTGAGTGATGCTTATTATGAGGGAGGCTCTGCATATGTGGGGGTAGTAGCCAAATGGGAAGTCTCTGTACTTTCCTGTCATTTTTATAGTACATATCTAACTGCTCTAAAAAATAAAGTTTTTTTTTTTTTTAAAAAGAGTAGCAGCTGCCAGAGATGAACAGGAACAGATGCCAGAAACAGGGAGAGATGAAAAGGCTGAGAATAGAGAATTTTCAGGGTACTGAAATTACTCTGTATTATATTACAATGTTCTTATACACTTTTCAAAGCCATGGAATGTACAATTCCAAGTGAAAGTGAAAAGTGTTAGTTGCTCAGTCATGCCCCCCTTTTTGGGACCCCGTGGACTGTAGCCCAGCAGTCTCCTCTGTCCATGGATTCTCCAGGCAACAATAGTAGAGTGGATTGCCATTTCCTTCTCAGGGGATCTTCCCAACCAGGGTTTGATCCTGGGTCTCCTGCATTGCAGGTGGACTCTTTACCATCTGAACCATCAGGAAAGAACCCCTAACATAAAGTATGAGCTTTGAGTGATAATATCGTGTCATGAAGCTTCATTAATTCTAGCAAAGTTATCACTCTTGTGGAGGAAATTGATAGTGGCAAGGCTTTGCATAGGTGGAGTAGGGAATATATGAGATCTCTATGCTTTCCATTTAATTTTGTTGTCAACTTAATAAAAGGGCTTTAAAAATTGACTATTGTAAAGGTGTAAAAGTAAGTGTAACACTTTCCTGTGTTTTATGAGTTTTCCTGAGTAAGTGAAGTTGCTCAGTCATGTCCGACTCTTTGTGACCCCATGGACTGTAGCCCACCAGGCTCCTCCCTCCATGGGATTCTCCAAGCAAGAGTACTGAAGTGGGCTGCCATTTCCTTCTCCAGGAAGGAAATGAGTTTTCCTACTGAATTAGAAAACTGGTATAGATAGTGCAGGGCTTCCCTGGTGGCTCAGTGGTAAAGACTATGCCAGCCAATGCAGATGTGGGTTTGATCCCTGGATTGGGAAGATCTCCTGGAGAAGGAAATTGCTAACAAGTGCAGTATTCTTCCCTGGGAAATCCCATGGACAGAGGAGCCTGGTGGGCTACAGTCCAAGGGGTCACAAAAGAGTTAGACATGACTCAGTGACTTCACTTTGACTTTTCACTTTCATGCATTGGAAAAGGAAATGGCAACTCACTCCAGTGTTCTTGCCTGGAGAATCCAGGGACAGGGGAGCCTGGTGGGCTGCCGTCTATGGGGTCACACAGGGTTGGACACGACTGAAGTGACTTAGCAGCAGCAGCAGCAGTGACTAAACATGAAGAAGGCAATGGCACCCCACTCCAGCACTCTTGCCTGGAAAATCCCATGGATGGAGGAGCCTGGTAGGCTGCAGTCCATGGAGTCGCGAAGAGTCAGACAGGACTGAGCGACTTCACTTTCACTTTTCACTTTCAGGCATTGGAGAAGGAAATGGCAACCTACTCCAGTGTTCTTGCCTGGAGAATCCCAGGGACGGAGGAGCCTGGTGTGCTGCCGTCTATGAGGTCACACAGAGTTGGACACGACTGAAGCGATTTAGCAGCAGCAGTGAAAGTGAAAGTGAAGTCGCCCAGTCGTGTCCGATTCTTAGTGACCCCATGGACTGCAGCCTACCAGGCTCCTCCATCCATGGGATTTTCCAGGCAAGAGTACTGGAGTGGGGTGCCATTGCCTTCTCCAAGATACACACTGCTGCTACTGCTAAGTCACTTCAGTCGTGTCCGACTCTGTGTGACCCCATAGACGGCAGCCCACCAGGCTCCGCCGTCCCTGGGATTCTCCATGCAAGAACACTGGAGTGGGTTGCCATTTCCTTCTCCAATGCATGAAAGTGAAAAGTGAAAGTGAAGTCACTCAGTCGTGTCTGACCCTCAGCGGTCCCATGGACTGCAGCCTTCCAGGCCCCTCCATCCATGGGATTTTCCAGGCAAGCAGCAGCAGTAGCAGTGACTAAACAACAACCACACAGATAGTGGGAGATCTTAGTATCAAATGTGAGTGGCTTTAGGACCCCTCAGACTTTTACCTGGTATCTAAAGTGAAGTCTGCCCTATGGAATATTGTATCCTTAACTTGAAAAGGGTGGCCTAACACCAAGTATTTGGTTTCAAAAGTAATTGCAGATTGAAACAAGATAAAATAGAAGGCAATGAAGCTGAGCATGAATGTCAAATCACTTCCTGATGATTGTCTTTATTTCAGTTTCTTCTAAAACTATCATTGACTTCCTGTTTTCATTTCACAGTGAAATGATGAGGACTTTATCCCCCAAACTTTAATACTCCCAAGGAAGAATTACCTTCATTTTCACTAAATACATGCTAAGGCAATAGGAAATTGTGTATGATAAATTATTTTTCAAAAATTAGATGAACATACTATGTTATAGGTCCCTGGGAGGATTAAATTAATTCCCTACGCTCTTACTATTTTTATAAAAGTCCTGAGAACCCAGCTTGTCTTCCAGTTTCTTAATAGTTGATATCATTCACTTTATCTTTAATAGTATTTTATGTCTATCTGACAAATATTTAAGTTTGGAGAATTTCTTTCTTATTGAGGTATAGTTCATTTACAATATTGTATTAGATGTATTGTTTCAGATATACAGCATAGTGATTCAATATTTTTTAAAGATTATACTCCATTTAAAGTTATTACAAAAGAATGATTATAAAATCTCTGTGCTGTACAACACATCCTTGTTGCTTGTCTATTTTATACATGGCAGTTCATATCTATTCAATAAATTTTTTTACAGAACTTCAGTAGTATACTCAATGCAAATAAAAACACTCAAACTTATTATAGTGGTATAATCATATTGCCTCCTAGATAGGTAAGATTTAAACTAAAACAACTTTATAATTACAAATCATTGAAAGTAGTAAAATTAAAACATACATATATTTCATGTAAACTATAAATGAAGAAAATTTAAGTTTACAAAGTAAACTTTGTAGCACTCAATTCTTTTGTTCCTTTGCCAAGGTTTGTTTCAAACTGTGATCTTTCTAGGGATGCAACAGTGAGCATAGGCAGCCATGTTCTAGGATTTTTAGAGCTTACATTTTACTGGAAGGAACAGTCAGTATCAATAATTGCAATAACTGCCTAATTATAAATTTTGATAAGAACTATGAACGGAATATGCCTTGTATCAAAACATCTCATTATAGGGACTTGACTTTGAAAAACGGAAGTCTGCAAGTGAGGTAATAGGTTTGCTACAAGAGCTCAAAGATGAATCAAGTAAATCATCCATACAGAATTTAGGAAGACTATCATGACAGGGAAGTGTGTGTCATGTTCAAGGACCAGAAAGAAAGTTGCTGTTCTTGGGAAAAATAGAGATTTGTGACTTGATGGGAATAGGCTGGAGGAGAAGTTCAAGACCTAGCTCAGAAGGTCATAAGAAACCATCTTCAGTCTTCTGGTATTTATCTCTAGAGCACTCAGAAGCTATTAAAGGTTATTTTGTATGGAATGATGTAAAGATTTTCCTGTTTTTATTGTATGTTTGTTTTTTAAATCACTATTACCGAGGTGTGAAGACCATTCACTGAAGGTAAAAGAGTGAATGAATGTAGATAATGCTAGAGGTCAATAAAAGTGACCTGCAAAAGGAGAGAGCCACACCACCAGCATGATGTGGACACTGATACAAAAGATGGAAAGGAAGAGATGAGAATTACTTCAGAAGTAAAATCGATAGTCCTGGGTGACTGACTGTTCCTGACAGGAACAATTCATCCAAAACACTGAGAAAAATGGAGCTGGTTGCTATGAAATAGAATAGCTTGAATTCTTCTTTCCCATAATTAATGTAGTGTATGATTGCCTAATTTGCTCACATTTTTCTTTATTCAATTTAATGAAAAAATAATTAAATGTTATGTCAAAAAATTGCCTTTATTATAAATGTATCTTTCACCTATTACTATTACTCCAATACTTTCTTTAGTAATTTGAATGTATTATATTACCACAGTTAGGGTTTGCTACAGACCAAAAGCACAAATTCATACTCCAGTATAATATATAATGATAATATATAATCATGTCAACATATTAAAATTATAATAAAAATATAAACAAAATCCCACATATACCTGAATGGCTGTTTGAGAAGTACTGTCTGGTAGTCCTGTCTTTCTTGTGATCCATGTGTAATTGCTAAATGAAAGATTTCTGTCATTATTACTAAAAATTCATTTTTAAATTTTTCTAACATTTTTTTTTCTATTAAATACTCAAGAAAGAGCAAAATTAGCAAACATGAATAAGTTAAAAAGCTTAAGAAATACTATGGATATTATCTCTCTTTTCTAGTCTCAGGGTATTTGGAGCACGAAAAATTAAGACCATATTAAGTTTCTGCTCTAATTTTTTACTAAGACTCAGGCTTCCATAATGTCTCCAACTCCCTCCCTTCAAAGGGAAGGCCAAGGGACCTTATTTCCCCAAAGTATCTCCCAACTAAACTGAAGGTGTTCCTGAAAATCACAGGTGAAATAAATAATTTTTTAAATTAATTATATATTAGAATAAAACATAAAGGACTTTTTAATAAATTATATATTTATATATAATTTCTATCCTAGAATAACTTATACAGGTATATCTTACATATTTTTCTGACTCTGGGTTAGAAAATAAAATGGGTTAAAAGAGTGTTTTCAGTTTTTTAAATACTGCCTTTAAGCTACATTTCTTACATTTCTTGTTTGAAAGAATAAAAAAATATTATTTTTATTAACTACATGTAAGGATAAAATATCTAAGAAATAAAATTTCATCTATATATTTTTAATAGAATGATCTATACATACATACCTTTTATTTTTAAAAAAAACCTCTGGATCATAAAATATAATATAAAAAAGTGATTTCATTTTTTAAAAACTCTACTTTTAAGCCACACAGATTTTTCCATCTCTTACTCTAATGATGCAGCTCCCAACTTCTATGAAACGCTATATATTTGGGGAAGCTCTTTTACCTACAACATTAATACTATTTATAAATTAAAAAAACAAAGCTTCATCAAATTTACGTACTCTGAAAAGTTGATTCATAGACTCAAAGTCATATCTATTTGAAGGTAAGTTTTCATGTTTGAAACTGGCTGAGCTTAGCATCTCTTTGAAGCATATCTATCACTTTTGAGGATGAAAATCTTGAAAGATCTCAGATACATTAGAGAAGAAAAGACATACCATTTATTAAAAATCAATATTACATACTTTGCAAAATATATGTAGGCTGAGTCCATTTAGAGGCCTGCAAATATCCCCCAAATCAAATTACAGTATTTTTTTTTAGAAGAGAAGAAATTATTTTGATTATTGAATAACCATTACACCAGAATGTGATGCTCATCACAGGTAGTTCACTAAAAATCAGGACAGAGAGAAATCTCACCCTTTTATGCAGGCAGCTAGAACAACCCAGTACCTGATCTCAAAGTAAATGATACTTAGTCTACAAGTAAGGTAGGACATGACAGCATTATTTGTCACACATAGTTCTTCCTAAACTCACCTGGTATTTAGATGGCCATTTGGATTTGCTGATTACCTTTTTATTTTTTTAATTTATTTATTTATTTTAATTGGAGGCTAATTGCTTTACAATATTGTAGTGGTTTTGCCATACATTGACATGAATCAGCCCTGGGTGTACATGTGTGCCCCATCCTGAACCCCCTCCCATCTTCCTCCCCATCTCATGGGTTGTCCCATGTGCACCAGCTTTGAGTGCCTTGTTTCGTGCATCAAACTTGGACTGGCCATCTATTTCACATATGGTAATATACATGTTTCAATGCTATTCTCTCAAATCATCCCACCCTTGCCTTCTCCTACAGAGTCCAAAAGTCTGTTCTTTATATCTGTGTCTCTTTTGCTGTCTTGCATATAGGGTCATTGCTACCATCTTTCTAAATTCCACATATATGCATTAATATACTGTATTGGTAGTTTTCTTTCTGACTTACTTCACTCTGTATAATAGGCTCATAATTACTCACAGGCACCTCATTAGAACAGATTCAAATGTGTTCTCTTAAATAGCTGAGTAATATTCCATTGTGAATATGTACCACAGCTTGCTTATCCATTTTTCTGCCAATTGACATCTAGGTTGCTTCCATGTCCTATCTATTGTAAACAGGGCTGCAATGAACATTGGGATATATCTGTCTCTTTCAATTCTGCTTTCCTTGGTATGTATGCCCAGCAGTGGGATTGCTGGGTCATATGGCAGTTCTATTTTCAAATTTTAAGGAATCTTCACATTGTTCCCCATAGTGGCCGTACTAGTTTGCATTCCCACCAACAGTGTAAGAGGTTCCGTTTTCTCTGCACCCTCTCCAGCATTTGTTTGTAGACTTTTTAACAGCAGCCATTCTAACTGGTGTAAGACGGTATCCATTGTGGTTTTGATTTGCATTTCTCTGACAATGAGTGATGTTGAGCACCTTTTCATGTGTTTGCTAGACATCTGTATGTCTTCTTTGGAGAAATGTCTGTTTAGTTCTTTGGCCCATTTTTTGATTGGGTCGCTTATTGTTCTGGTATTGAGCTGCATAAGCTGCTTGTATATTTTTGAGATTAATTCTTTGACAGTTGCTTCATTTGCTATTATTTTCTCCCATTCTGAAGGCTGTCTTTTCACTTTGCTAATCATTTCCTTCATTGTGCAAAAGCTTTTAAGTTTAATTAAGTCCTATTTGTTTATTTTTGCTTTTATTTCCATTACTCTGGGAGGTGGGTCATAGAGGATCCTGCTGCGATTTATATCTGAGAATGTTTTGCCTAGGTTTTCCTGTAGGAGTTTTATAATTTCTGGTCTTACATTTAGATCTTAAATCCATTTTGAGTTTATTTTTGTGTATGGTGTTGGAAAGTGTTCTAGTTTCATCCTTTTACAGGCAGTTGACCAGTTTTCCCAGCACCACTTGTTATAGAGATTGTCTTTTCTCCATTATATATTCTTGCTTCTTTTGTCAAGGATAAGGTGTCCATAGGTGTGTGGATTTATCTCTGGGCTTTCTATTTTGTTCCATTGTTCTATATTTCTGTCTTTGTGCTGGTACCATACTGTCTTGATGACTGTAGCTTTGTAGTATAGCCTGAAGTCAGGCAGGTTGATTCCTCCAGTTCCATTCTTCCTTCTCAAGATTGCTTTGGTAATTCGAGTTTTTTTGTATTTCCATACAAACTGTGAAATTATTTGTTCTAGTTCTGTGAAAGATATTGTTGGTACCTTAATAGGGATTTCATTGAATCTATAGATTGCTTTGGGTAGTATGCTCATTTTCACTATATTGATTTTTTCCGATCCATGAACATGGTATATTTCTCCATCTATTTGTGTCATCTTTGATTTCTTTTATCAGTTTTTTATAGTTTTCTATATACAGGCATTTGATTCTTTGGGTAAATTTATTCCTAAGTATTTTATTCTTTTCATTGCAATGGTGAATGGAATTGTTTCCTTGATTTCTCTTTTTGTTTCCTCATTGTTAGTGTATAGGAATGCAAGGGATTTCTGTACTAATTTTATATCCTGCAACTTTATTCATTTATAAGCTCTAGTAATTTTCTAGTAGTGTCTTTAGGGTTTTCAATGTAGAGGATCATGTCATCTGCAAACAGTGATAGTTTTACTTTTTCTTTTCCAATCTGGATTCCTTTTATTTCTTTTTCTTTTCTGATTGCTGTGGCTAAAACTTCCAAAACTATGTTGAACAGTAATTTCCCCTTTCATACTTACTGTTAATTTCCCCTTTCATACTTACTGTTAATTTCCCCTTTCATACTTGTTAGCATTTGCCTCACATATTGCGGTGCTCCTATGTTGGATGCATGACAGTGAAAGTGAAGTTGTTCAGTAGTGTCCAACTCTTTGCGACTCCATGGACTTTAGCCCACCAGGCTCCTCCATCCATGGGATTCTCCAGGCAAGAGTATTGGAGTGGGTTGCCATTTCCTTCTCCAGGGGATCTTCCTGACCCAGGGATCGAACCCAGGTCTCCCACATTGTAGGCAGATGCTTTACCATCTGAGCCACAAGGGAAGTCCATATATTTAAAATTGTTATATCTTCTTCTTGGATCTATCCTTTGATCATTATGTCATGTCCCTCTTTGTCTCTTTTCAAGGCCTTTATTTCAAAGTCTATTTTATCTGATATGAGTATTGCAACTCCTGATTTTTTTGGTCTTCATTTCCATGAAGTATCTTTTACTAGCTCTTCGCTTTCAGTCTGTATGTGTCCCTTGGTTTGAGATGAGTCTCTTGTAGACAGCGTATATAGGGGTTTTGTTTCTGTATCCATTCACCCAGTCTTTGTCTTTTGGTTGGGGCATTCAACCCATTTACATTTAAGGTAATTATTGATAAGTATGATCCCGTTGCTGTTTACTTTGTTGTTTTGTGCTTGAGTTTATAAATCTTTTCTCTGTTTCCTAGTTAGAGAAGATCCTTCAGCATTTGTTGAAGAACTGGTTTGGTGGTGCTAAATTCTCTCAGTGTTTGCTTGTCTGTAAAGCTTTTGATTTCTGCTTCATATTTGAATGAGGTCCTTGCTGGGTATAGTATTCTGGGTTGTAGGTTTTTCTTTCATCACTTTAAGTATGTCCTGCCATTCCCTTCTAGCATGAAGAGTTACTATTGAAAGATCAGCTGTTATCCTTATGGGGATCCCCTTGTGTGTTATTTGTTGCTTTTCCCTTGCTGCTTTTAATATTTGCTCTTTGTGTTTGATCTTCATTAATCTTATTAATATGTGTCTTGGGGTGTTTCACCTTGGGTGTATCCTGTTTGGGACTCTCTGGGTTTCTTGGACTTGGGTGGCTGTTTCCTTCCCCATTTTAGCGAAGTTTTCAACTATTATCTCCTCAAGTATTCTCTCATGCCCTTTTTGTCTTCTTCTTCTGGGACTCCTATGATTTGAATGTTGGGGTGTTTAACATTGTCCCAGAGGTCTCTGAGGTTGTCCTCACTTCTTTTAATTCTTTTTTCCTCTCTGCTTCATTTATTTTCACCATATTATCTTCCACCTCATTTCTCCTATCTTCTGCCTCAATTATTCTACTGTTGGTTCTCTCCAGAGTGCTTTTGATCTCAGTTATTTCATTATTCATTATTGATTGACTCTTTTATTTTTCTAGGTCCTTGGTTAAGCATTTCTTGCATCTTCTCAATCCTGTCTCTAGTCTATTTGTCTGTAACTCCATTTTGTTTTCAAGATTTTGGATCATTTTCATTATAATTATTCTGAATTCTTTTTGAGGTAGACTCCTATCTCCTCTTCTTTTGTTTGGTTTGGTGGGCATTTATCATGTTCCTTTATCTGCTGAATACTTCTCTGCCTTTTCATTTTGCTTAAATTACTGTGTTTGGGGTGGCCTTTCTGTAGGCTGGAAGTTTATGGTTCCTCTTAATTGTGGAGCTTGCTCCCTATGGGTGGGGTTAGACTAGTGGCTTGTCAAAGTTTTCTGGTTAGGGGAGCTTGTGTCTGTGTTCTGGTGGGTGGCACTGGATCTCTTCTCTCTGGAGTGCAATGAAACGTCCAGTAGTGAGTTTTGGGGTGTCTATGGGCTTGGCATGGCTTTGTACTTTAATGCTCTGGGCTGTGTTCCTCCATTGCTGGAGAATTAGTGTGGTATGTCTTGCTCTGGAGCTTGTTGGCTCTTGGGTGGACCTTGGTTTCAGTGTATGGAGGCTTTTGGATGAGCTCTTGTCGATTAAAGTTGCCTGGAATCAGGAGTTCTCTGGTGTTCTGGTGTTCTTAGGTTTTGGATTTAATCCTTCTTCCTCTGGCTTTCAGTCTTATAGTAGCCTCAAGACTTCTCTATCCATACAGCACAGATGATAAAACATCTAAGTTAAAGGTGAAACAATTCTCCATAGGAGGGACACCAAGAGAGTTTCACAAAGTTACATGGGGAAGAGAAGAGGGAGATAGGGGTGACCAGGAGAAGACGGGGTGTCAAAAGGGGAGAGAACAATCTAGCCAGTAATCAATTCCCTCTGTGTTCTACACAGCCTGGAATACCCAGAGAGATTCAGGCCTTTAAGTAGAGAAAAGAATGGGAGGGAGGAGATAGAGGTGACCTAGGGGCAAAAAGGGAGAGTCAAAAGGGGAGAGAGCAATCAAGCCAGTAATCACACCCCTACATGAAAATGGATATGATGATTAGATTCTTAAAGGTACAAAATTGATAACCTACCAAAAAGAAAAGGTTAAAAATTTAAAATAGAGGTTGGACACTCAAAAATATAATATTAAAACCACAAAATAAAATCAATCACAAAAATTATAAAATATGTATATATATGAAATTTGCTTTAAAAATAGGGTCTTTTTTTGCAAGGTTATAAAATGAAAATTTATAGGTTTTAAAAATGAAAATTAAAGGAGTAATAAAGAACCTAAAAATTAAAAAAAGAATTAAAATATGATCATAGTTTAAAATAAATCTAGGAATTTATCTGTAGCTGTTGTGGGCAGTGTGGGGTCAGTTCAGTTTCAGATAGTTTCTTGTTCCAGCTTGTACTTCTTTTCAACATCTATAGGCCCCTTCCAATGTTTAGTCAGTGTTACAGGGTTTTAATCTGTTGCACCTATCATTTCCAGAGAGGTTCCTTCTTCCTTGTTTATTTTGGCTTCCTCTGTTTTCAAGTCTCTTCAGTGTCTAATTTCTGCCCTGACCCAAGCTGGTAAAGGTTGTCACTTATTTAGGCTTATTTGTTCAGTTGTGTTGTGGGGAGGGAAGGACACTGTAATCAAATATCACTGGCATGTGGGGGGAGTGTTTGCAGTGTATGGACCACACTGGATCTGCCCAAGCTTATGGCAGCGTGTGCTTTCTGGGTCTACACTGCTCAGGCTGCAAGTTGCTCTGCAGGGGCACTGTCCAAAACAGCCCTGTGTTTCATGCACTTCCCAGGTCTAAGCTGCTCAGGTTCAGGTTCTCAAGTACTCTGCAAGGGCACAGACTCGGTTGGGCATGTGTTTTGTGCCCTTTCCATGTCCGAGCAGCTCAAACGCACTGGTGCTTGACGAGTGCACTGTCCCAGGTGGACCATGCATCTTATCACCTCCCCGGTTCTGGCCGCTCGGTTTCCCAGGTGCTCCGTGAGAGCACTGTCTCAGGTGTGCCATGTGTCTCTTCTGGGGAGCTGATCTCAGGCCGTGACCCTCCTGGCAGATGTCAACCATCTAGGATCCCAAGAAGATGTGGTTAGCAACTGGTAGCCTGCTCACAGTTTGGTAGAGGATGCCAGTCTCTGTGGTTGAGATTGCCCCTTGCCATCTGGCTCTGGCTGTCACACACCTGCCTCTCTACCTCTGGTGGGGGTGAGGGGATGTGGAGAGCTGGAATGCAGCCAGCTAGCTCTCCTTTGGTGTTTGCTCAATCCTTCATTCTGTGAGTGGGCCAGGCTCTGCATTACGTTAGAGCCTATCACGGGAAAGTTCTCTTTGTTTCCTCTGTGACTATCCCACAGTTTGGGTTGCTATTTCACATTAACTCCCTCAGATTGTCCTCAGTGAATTCAGGTCTGGTCCTTACCCTAAGCATGCAGCCTGCACCTACCTGTCCAGCCCCCGCTCGCTGATGGTGGAGCAAGCATCTGGGCTACTTCTCCACTGGGAGTTGCAGTTAGGTATGTATTATTTTTGTTTTTTTCTCCTGTTGCCCTCTGAGATTCCAAAGCTCCCCACAGATCCACCAGTGAGAGGGTTTCCTGCTGTTTGGAAACTTCTCCTCCTTCATGACTCCCTCCCCAGGATGGGTCTTCATCCCTAACTCTTTTGTCTTTCTTTTTGTCTTTTATATTTTGTCCTATGTCCTTTCGAAGAGAATGGGCTGCCTTTCTGGGTGTTTGGTGTCCTCTGCCAGCATTCAGAAGTTGTTTTCTGGAAGTTGCTCAGCATTCAAATGATCTTTTGATGAATTTGTGGTCTTCCTGTCCTGTCCTATTCCTCTGCCATCTTGGGACTGCCCACCATATTACAGTATTTTAAATCTCTTTGGAGGGTGGGACAGGGAGTGGGAGATGAATCATTACTTGCTAAATTCCCATTCAATTCTTACACAATATACTGACTGTGTGACGGGCAGTGGACCTAACCATAGCATATCCAACAATAAATATCAGGGGTTCCTGACCTTGAAGTAACTGAATAGTTTCAAAAAGTTAATGTGATTTACTCATGGTATTACTTAGAAGGGAGATTGGTCCAAAATGCATTAAGTATTGACTGCAAAAGCTCCTACATTGTGGGAACTGTGCCAGAGTGGAAAAGAGAATTAAATCTGGCATCCTCAGCATCCTCAAACCTGTAGTTTCTAAATTTTAATTTTTTTAAGCTTGGAAACTATTTCAGAAAATGCATTGGAAAAAAGAAACTATTGAAGAGGCTGATTTAACAGTGAGATTTCTTTTACAGTGTGCTTGGTGCTAAAGATGGAAACAGCATCTTTGTAGTAATCAAAGACTTAGGGCAGAATCCTACAGATTTATGTATATTCCAATACTTTAATTAATAAATAAAGGATCAGGTTTTATTTGTGCTGCTCAAGAATATCCACAGTAAAAATATATCAGAGTTCAGATCTTTGCAGTACAATGACAATTACAAAGAATACTTGTATGTCAAGACAAGTGCCTACCAGGGATTGTCCTCTTGTATTTTAATATTTATGTTTAGGATAAATAAATATTTCTCTTATTAAGCAGGAATCATCCTGTCTGTATGCTGGAGCCTGGCATAACTAGGCTCTTAATGCTATAAAATCTTTGAGAAATAAAATGTCTATGAGATGTTATTTTTTCCTTTTCTCCAGTACTGCTTGGTAACAGTAAAAACAACTTCCTTTTAATGAATCCATTCATAATCCAATTGTAGCTTCAAATTTATGTTATGTGGGCTAATGAAAATTCATAGAGAAGACATTCTTTTCAACAAGTAACTGTCAATATAGAAAGGAAATATTTGAAAATTGAATTTTATTTCCCACAGAATTATTAACATGCTGATACATTAAAAAGGTAGGAAATATGGAATTGCTGTTTAGTGATGGCCATTTTATATGTATTGCTTGATAAATTATTCTGAATATCGTACAGTATCTTGAAGAGGTCAATATGTCTTGTCCATACAAGTGATAAACCAAAAATCTTGATTAAATTAGAATGAAAAACAGATCATAGTTTAACTAAACCTGTGACTGTATCCTGCTTAATCATTCAGATGCCCCCCATTCCCAAGATGTTATTGCTATGATATACAATGATTAATTAAGGGGAGTTATTTCTGGAAAAGTCACACCCTGGCAGTTCCTCCTCCTGATCCTGATGCTTTTGAAAAACTCAGCCCTGTAACTAATTAGAATGTCAGAATGTGCTGATGACCTTTGCATTGAAGAGAACTATAGAGAAGTTAACAGAAATGGGCTACTTAGACTGTAATCATCTCATTAACACGAACAGGTGCTATGGCCAGCAATACTGTATAGCTAGGTTGTTTTTTTTTTTTTTTTTAATTATCACAAACAGTGGGAGAAGAGTCACATGATCAAGTGGTAAAAGCACAAATATTTGCCAATTCCTTTTTAAAATACAGAGGACAGAAAACAAAGCAAAGTAATAGAAATATACTATTACCATGAGTTAAAAGTCCAAAAGGGGGAGTGTCCAACTTTAAGTCGCACACTCCTACAACAGTTGTAAATTATTCTGTCTTCTTTTCTCTTTCTTCACCTTTTTCCCACTTTTGTTATTTGATTGGACACCATCAACTCCATATTTACAAAAGAGATAACTGCAAATCCTATTGTTAACAAATTACTTTTGTTAATAAAATGGTTGACACAAATATTGATAGATTTTAATTTCATAATGGATTATCTAATTTAATTCCATAAAAACAGCTGATTGTTTTTAAAGTATATATAAAGACTCTAGGAAAAGGAGGGCTAGGCAGTTTTAGAAAGCAAAGAACTGAGAAGCAACAGAATTGGTGAAAAAGAGAAATGAGGAGATATCTTGAGAAAAAGGAACTGAAGGGACTTAGGGAGCTTCACTGGTGGCTCAACTGGTAAAGAATCTGCCTGAAATGAAGGAGACCCAGGTTTGATCCTTGGGTTGGGAAGATCCCCAGGAGAAGGGACTGGCTAGCCACTCTAGTAGTCTTGCCTGGAGAATGCCAAGGACAGAGGAGCCTACCAGGCTCCAGTTCATAGGGTCACAAGGAACTGGACATGACTGAGAGACTAAGCAGGCACACGCATGCAGGCAAAAGTCCCTTCCTTGGTAGAGGAGAGAGGTGCAAAGTGTTGACATGTGGGCAGGAGACAGACACTTATAGGAATGCCAGGCAAAAAAGGTAAGTATACAGAGAAAACTAACTCCAGGTAAAGCCTATATGTCTTTGGCAAGTCCCCAGTTACCCCACATCTCAAAACATGATACTTCTCTGCCTTCATAGCTAAGACCACCTATTCAAACACAATGTGGATTTGCTCCCAGAATCTGGGTCTTTTCCTTGGATCAGATTAACCATCCAAACTGATCCAAACAAATTTGTCCAGATTACATATAGAACACTGAGGCTTCTATTAATAGCATTTTCTTTTACTTTCACCAATGGTTAGAACTGGACAATGAACTGGCTGGAGTCAATGTCTATCATTTGCATCGGAGAGAGACTTAAATGTAGGCAAGATAGTGTAAAAGTTTTACAGTGGATAAAAGGGAAGGCTCCAAGGCAATGGCATCCCACTCCAGTACTTTTGCCTCGAAAATCTCCTCCTGGACGGAGGAGCCTGGTAGGCTGCAGTCCATGGGGTTGCTAAAAGTTGGATATGACTGAGCGTCTTCACTTTCACTTTTCACTTTCATGCATTGGAGAAGGAAATGGCAACCCACTCCAGTGTTCTTGCCTGGAGAATCCCAGGGACAGGGGAGCCTGGTGGGCTGCCATCTACTAGGTCGCACAGAGTCGGACATGACTGAGGCGACTTAGCAGCCACTTATGTTCTGAAATTGTTAGCATTGTGAGCTGGAGAGGAGACATCCCATGAGATTGGGTAAGGGACCATATGGTTTTCTTTGACTGATTCTAAATAGGAACAAGGGCAGATAATTAGGGAAGCTAGTAGTTAGGGACCAAATCCTGAATATTCTAAGTCTACAGTTGTTAAAATTGATAGTTGTGGATTGTGGGTCAGAGTTGTATTGTGTACAGATGGTTTGATTTTTATCAAGTTTGTGTATTTGGTCTCTGGACAGCTGCTCAGAAGGGCTTCCCTGGTGGCTCAGATGGTAGAGCGTCTGCCTGCAATGCAGGAGACTGGGGTCAGGAAGATCCCCTGGAGAAGGAAATGGCAGCCCACTCCAGTACTCTTGCCTGGAAAATTCCATGGATGGAGGAGCCTGGTGGGCTACAGTCCACAGGTTCACAAAGAGTTGGACACGACTGAGAGACTTCACTTTCACTTTTCACTTTAGCTGCTCAGATGAGTGCATCTTTTCTCAAACACAAGCAGTCACCTATGCTTTGTCTTTCAGGTTGGATGCTGAGATAGAACTGAATTGCAAATGAATAACTATTGCTGTAACTTCCTGTGTCTCAGTTGACTCAAATAAAATATTTTCTTGGGAACAATGATGACTATGCTCATAAAGATTTGCAGTTAAATTTCAAAGATAAGTTGTAAATAAAACTTTCTTTTCCTTTAGAATGCTAATGCTAAAGAATACAGGTTATTTTCTTGAACCTGAATTTTCATATCCACAAGAAAAACACAGGGTGCCTGAGCTCCTGCCAAGCTCTCTCATGCTGATTTTGTAAAGTGCCTTGATTTGTGCAACACTAGAAAATTTAAGACATTTACTCCAGAAGTTTAAGGATGGCAGTTAATTCAGAATTCCAGCTTGTGGTCATTTCCTTAGCAGCCAGTTTTCTACTTGCCTTTGGAGTAACAGACTCCATCTAAATGAAGCCTGCCTCATTCAACAATATCCAAGGACTATAAGTTTTTTTAAATCACTTAATTGTTTCTAAGTAATCTATTCCATCTCCCTTTCCACATACACAAAAGTACCAATAATAATTTATTTTTTTCTCAAATTGGCCCTAAATTTAACTATGACATGAGGAAAGATAATTAATTATAAAAAGAAACTTTTAAAAGCTATTTAGGGAAAAGAAGAAAGCTTACTTCAGTTTGCAGCTAATCAGTTCTCCTTATTAAATATTCAGAAGTTCTCGTCCCTGTGGATGGTAAAGAAACCTCTATTTAAACACACTGAATCCTGGGACCACTGTAAAAGTCCTTTAGGGAAATCCCCAAACCCCTTCTACAGAGAGAAACCACAACTGGTGAATTATTAACTATTAGCAAAAGTATTCAATGTGAAAAATAAATAGCACAATGTCTGCTCATCTCTTAAAAACAGTATATTTAAAGAAGGAGTATGAAAACAGGCAATGCCAAAGGAGCAAAATAACCTCACAGAAAAACACTAAGATAGAATAGAAATACTTTGATGAGGAAAGAGGATTAAACATATGATTTTTTGGTATTTTCCACTGTTTAAAAGTTTGTCCTTATTTTTAAAATGTACATTTTATTCATTTACTGTGAAAACTCCTGTTTTAAGAGTAAGGTGGCTATATATAATATATGAAAGAGTTTCTGATTTTCTGAGACAAAATTTGGAAGACTTACTTTTAGATATATTGAATTCACTTATAAAATTTACAAACATAAAAATTTTAGATCTTTGCATATGATTTTTAAAAACAAATTTCTAAAATGTAGAAAATTACTTTAAATAGTATTAATTACAATCTTAACATATACAGATAATTAGCATTTATATTTTTGAATGTTTCCTTCAGGTCTGTTTCCAGTCTGTGTTCATGTATGTATTCACAGTATGTGATGTGTATTTTTTTTAATCTTATATAAACAGATTATCTTATTTTATAAAATATTATTTTACTCTAATTTTTTTTACTTGAAGTTATATATTTTAGTATTTAACCCTGTCAATCTTTTTCAGCAGCATTGTTTTAAATAATGGCGTAATAATTTATTTCAAAATTTGAACTTCCAATTTATGCTATTATAAAGAAGTCAGTATGGTTCCTTGAATGGACAGCTCATGAAATCGATATATTATTTCTATGTTTTTCATTTTACACAATTATTAGTCAGATAGAGTCTTTGGATTTTAAGGAGGCTGACTCATTACAATATTAATATTCACAAAATTTGGAATCAATTTAATTTCCAACCAGCTTTATTAAGAAAATTCTCACCAAACAATGGCAAACATATCATATGTTCAGTAATATAGATCAGAAATATTTGATAGTTTCATAGATGGCAATTAATATTCTATTTATAAAACAGATAACTGTAAAAATACATTTTAATAGTCAAAATAGGTTCTGGTAAGTCTTAAAGATTTCATTTCTAATATGTTTTAGTGAGCTGCATATTATTACTTTGAGTATTGAGGTAAACAAAATCAATTATATTGTGATGTTGCAAATTTGCAATAGCTTTAATTGTTCTCATTCCATCAATAATTAGTAAAATCTCAAACCAGGAAAGCAATAATATGTGATAGTACTGTTCAAAAAAACATTTGAGTTTTATCAATAGGGTCATAATGGTTTTACCTTTAAAAAGCTTAGATTTTAGCTTTCAAATTCTGTCTTCATTTTCAGATGTTGCCTCAGATTTTATTCACAGAGTTAATTTGTTAGCTTTTTAATTTATTCTGTTTTCACACTCTGCTTCCACAGTTTGACTATGTAGAATAATTAGTAGAATTCTCTCATAAAGTTTCTTCATAGCAAATTGACAGAATTCTGGAGCACTTTACATGATTAGTGTCCTCATGATGCTAGATGACTTACATTTCCACTTACATTTCCATTTTATATACTTACATCTAGTATATAAAATTAATAATACCTCATGATTTAGTGTTAAAAGGCAACAGAGAATGAACTGGATTTGAAAACAGAGTATCTGAATTAAAATTTCAATGTTGCCATTTACTTAATGACATCTTAGTAACACAAAACTTCTATAAGCTTAAATATCTATCCTCAAAGTGAATAAAACATTCGTCTTAATTAGCATGAAAAATAATAATATACTTTGGAATCAACTAGGATGACAAAAGACTTGTAAAATAAAAACTACAAAACAATACTGAAAGAAATTAAAGAAGGCATGAAGAAATGGAAGGCCACCCCGTGTTCATTGACTGTTAGGTCAATATTGTTAAGATGTCAATACTACTCAAGTACTCTACAGACTCAATATAATCCCTATCAAAATCTCAAGGACATTTTTACAGAAATAGAAAAATTCATTGTAAAATTAAGAGAATGGACTTTTCAACAAATGGTACAGGAGAAAACTGCTTATCAACATGCAAAAGTATGAAGCTGGATCCTTACTTACACCATATATAAAAATGCATTCAAACAGACCAAAGGCCTACACTCAAGAGCTACAACTATGAAACTCTTAAAAGAAAACGTAAGAAAAAAACCTCATGACATTGGCCTTGACAATGATTCCTTGTATAGGACAACAGAAGAAGAAATAGACACCCTGAACTTCATCAAAATTCAAAACTTCTGTGCAAAGAATAGTATCAACAGAGTAAAGAGGCAACCCACAGAATGGAAGTAAATATTTTTAAACTGTATATCAGATTGTCAGCCAAATATATAGATAACTCATAAACCCCCACAATAACAACAAAACACAACCTTATTTAAAAAAAAAAATCACAGATAAATAAGCATTTCTTCAAAGACATAGAAACAGTCAAAAGTCTATGAAAAGGTGCTTAACATTACCAATTATTAGGATAATGCAAATCAAAACTACAAAGGGATACACCTTCATACTCTTTAGAATGCCTATTATTTAAAAAATATGTCAGTAAGGATGCAAAAAAATTGGAACCCTGTACACTAATAGTGAGAATATTTTAAAATGTTGCAACTATTATGGAAAACAGCAAGTTAGTTCCTCCAAAAACTGAAAATAAAATCACCATATGAGTCAACAATCTCACTTTGAGTATACACACAAAAGGATTAAAACCAGGGACTTGAACAGATATCTTAATAGCCATATTTTTGAAACATTATTCACAATTGACAAAAAGTGGAAGCAACCCAAGTGTACATTGATAACTGGATGTATAAACAAAGTTTGTAGGGAGTGGAAGATTATTCAACTTAAAAAGGGAGTGAAATTCTGAGACATGCTACCACATGAATGAACCTTAGACATTATGCTAAGTTAAATAAGTCAGTTAAAAATGACAAATACTGTACAATACCACATAAACCAGATACTTAAAATAGTCAAATTTACAGATAAAAAAGGTAGAATGGTGGTTACCAAAGGCTGGATGGAATAGAGAATGTTCATATATTGTTTAAAACGTGCAGTGTTTCAGTTTTGCAAGATGGTGGAACATCAATATGAATGCACTTCATGCCAGTGAACTGTACACTTACAAATGATTAAAATGGTAAATGTTATGTTAAATTTACTGAAACTAAAAAAAATAAAATCAATAAAAAATTCTGCAAAGAGAAGCATTTTACAGTGGTACAGAGTTCAAGCTAGGTATTATAGATGGGTCAATGTTTCAAAACCTCTTAGGTACTTAGGTAATTAAAATAAAATTAAGGAAGAAGTACGTTCCTTTCAAATAGTCTCTCTATTGGCTTTTTAGGAAACCAAGTAATTGCTAAATGGCTGGGTCATCAGAAGTATTACTCATATTTACAACTCTGAAGCTTGCCTAAAGTTTCGCTTGAAGTACTCATCTGCCAAGGGCTAACCAACAATGTGAACAATTTCACTTTCCGATAAAAATTTCATGTTCTTTGTATTTTCAAAATATATCAACAAATTGGAGAAACTCACAGACTAGTAAATATGGACTATTCAAATTGGCACCCTGGCACTTTGTTATTCCCTTAGTAATATAACTAGAGGATTTGACTGTAAAAGCAATGTTAATAAATGTATTCTGGAAAAGTACAAGAATCACAAAATATTACTTAACATACATTTGGCTTAAACAACAACAAAAAATTACAATGCATATGTTTGGATTTACCTCCCTTAAGGTAGTGATATACAGATTTTTTTCTTTCGTTCTCAAAGAGTAAAGCTTTTATCATATTATTGATGTAGAAACAATTGCTAAGCAGAATAGCCTTGGTATTTTAGGTGCAAGTACTATAAACATACTCTAGCTAACAGAAAAAGCAGGTAAGGAATTATTAAAAGAGGTAAGTGACAAATTTTCAGAAAGAAAAAAAAAAAGAATGAACTTCGGAGGTCATATATCTAAGAGAAATGCTAAAAATAATCCAGATAATCCTTGAATTCATTTCTGAAGACTGGTACTACCTCCTGGACAGTGGCTCCACCAACTAGTACTTTTGCTTCTATACCCACTTGCAGTTAGCTACGGCTCCTGCTGCCAGGCTTTCTGAGATAATCTACTGCTTGTTCACCCCAGCTGAGGTTGTGGTTTAGATCATGGAATGGACATGTATGTCTCACACAGCCATCAGAATATGCTAAGACTTACAAATATGAAAGGCTGAGAGAGCAAAGAATTAGAATTATAATATTTGGGCTTCCCAGGTGGCACTAGTGGTAAAGAGCCTTGCCTGCCAATACAAGAGACACGGTTTGATCCTTGGGTCAGGAAGCTCCCCTGGAGGAAGGCATGGCAACCCACTCCAGTATTCTTGCCTAGAGAATCCCATGGACAGAGGAGCTTGACAGGCTACAGTCCATGGGGTCACAAGAATTGAATATAACTAAAGAGATTTAGCATGCATGCACTATCAGATTTGTTGATAGGAGATGCAGAAATGAATGTCAAATGTTGGGCAGTGGAAGAGAATGACAAATGTTAGCAAGACAGGGGAGCACTGAAAAATAAAATCAGGGCTATGTCAAAAATAACATTTATTATTAGCTTTTTCTGTGAAACATGACAAATGACCAACTGTGGCTTAGTGTTTTCCTCAGCTTAACAAACTTCAGGCAGGCTTCTCTTGACTCTGGGGGCTTCTCTGAAGGCTCAGTGGATAAAGAATCCACCTGCAATGCAGGAGACACAGGAGATGTGGGTTTGATCCTCGGGTTGGGGAGATCCCTTTGAGGAGGAAATGGCAACCCACTTCATTATTCTCACCTGTAAAACCCATGGACAGAGGAGCCTGGTAGGCCACACTCCATGAGTTGCAAAGAGTCAGACATGATTGAGCAGCTAAGCACATCTTCCTGACTCTAGGTTCTCACCTTCCCATCTCCTAGAGCATTTACTCTAGAAAAATCACTGCATAAAATTTTCCTTGCTCCTTTGAGATGTAAAATTTCTTCCAGTCTCTCATGAGTTTCATACCTGAGGAATACTCTCAAGGAGTATTCCCACTGAAATTTAACCATCAATAAAATGAGAGCCTCTCTGTCCTAGTCTCTGTGGGTAGGTAGGGGGCCTCACTTCAATGAACACAGATTTGCAAACAAAGATGGGCATAATCACCCATCAATCACCCTGAAACCAAATTTTCCTCTAATGTCCACCCTGCAGTACTCTCATTGTCTTGCTCTAGCACTTTAAAGCACTCTAACCTCTTGTTTTGGGTGAACTCCGGGAGTTGGTGATGGACAGGGAGGCCTGGCGTGCTGTGATTCATGGGGTCACAAAGAGTCGGACATGACTGAGCGACTGAACTGAACTGAACTGAACCTCTTGTTTCAATGGAATTGAGTTAAATCCCTTGCCCAATAGATTTGATCCCTACTGCAATAATCTTAAATAAAGTCTTCCTGGTCTGTTTAATTCCATCCAGTGCAATGTTTCTTTGACATAAATGATTAAAATATACATATTAAAATATACATACATATATATATAGGTAGATATGTATGATACAAGTATACTCACACTTATACACTACATGGCATATCTTTATATCTGTATACTCTTAAAATGTAATTTTTATAGGAAGGTAAAATCATGACTCACATAAAAATATAAATATGAACCAGGTTAAAGCATTTGTCTCACTCAATGATATGACAGAACTAGGCAGATATTGTAACTGATTCAAAGAAAAAGTAAAAAGAGCTCAAATTAATATGGAATAAAGGATTATTGAGACAAAGGTAATTTTTGGCAATGGTAAGTCAATAAAATCATTAATAGACAGGACAGAATTTACATATCTCTCAGTTACCTATAACTTACAAAACTGAAAGTTACAGGGTAGCTCAAAGTTAATGAATAGAAGTAGAACCTCATAACTTGGGACAGTAAACTTGTAGACAGTAAATAGTTTTGCATTGGAAGAAAAATTTGCTTTCCTACAAAGCACAATAGTGGGTGTCCATGTGCATGCATGTGTGTGTGTATACAAATGGCATGCTAATAATTTTCTCCTAAGATACTGACAAAGATCAAATTGATAGGAGTAGACATAAGCAGCCAAAGTGCAAGAAATAGGCATTCATTAATCATCAATTGAAACCTAAATTGTTGCAGTGTTGCAGAAGGAAATGTGTAATTTTTCCCACATTTTTAGGTCATCATGTAAAGGTTCACCCAGCAAATCTAATTTTGTAAATGTATCTTACACAAATACAGGCATAAGGATGCAAATGTGTGTGAACACACACATACACATATACAATATTTCCTGTTTCTAAAATAGTAAAATTTGAAACAACAGACATATTCATCAGTAAGGTGAAGCTGAACAAACTGTGGTAGAGCTACAGAAGAAAATATTTTATGAATAATATTAATAATGTGGCAGATATAGAATCTACGACAAGATCTCCAAAATTCAGTCAAGTGAAAACAGTTAGGCTTATGTATTATAAATAGCTATAAGTAAAGAAATCTGTGATTCCTTTATGCTTGCACAGGTTTCTCGTTCTGTTTACTACCTGTGTCATTTTGCCTTCTAAATGTTTCTTCTGCCTTGATTAGTCCAAGACTGTGTTTTGATCAACCTCCTTTCAAGGCTGAGGATTTGCTTTTCTTGGCTTGTAGGGTGTGTATGTATACACACACACACCACACTACTGCTCAGATTTTGTTGTTGTTATTATTTTGTGAAATTGAATAGAATGGTAGATTGGCATGTCTCTTTGGGGAAATGAGCTCCTGAGTGGATCCACAAAATAACATAATGTTCTTTTGGTTTTGTTTTTGTAGCTCAGTGCAGTAAGGACCCTCTGCAGAACAATCTGAAAGAGTATTTCAAAGTCCATGAAAAAAAAAAAAAAGTACAAAACACTGAGAGAAGTGATACTGTCAACAAAGGTCTAGAGAATATGTTGCTTACTGTGTATGTGTACGTGCTATAGTCGTCAGTTCAGTGATGTGATATTCATGGCCATCTTTGACCCAAGGGAATGAATATAGTGCATTTCTAATTAGAATTTCTTATATGGGAGAGATGAAACATAATTTCAATCCCTGATAGATAGCATTTTAGTATTCTGACCTTTCAGTAAAGGTACATGCTTGATTAGAAAACATTTGAAACACCCTTGCCATTGGAAGACAGCGTCGTAAATGGTAAAAGCAATGAAATGAGCCCCCAACTCAATATAGACTCTCCAAAGGTCAAGATGAAGCAGCCCATCTATTTAACTGCTCAGATATATGAGGCATTCATCCTAGTACAAGGCAGTTTCATGATAAAGACTATAAAACCAAAGCAATGGCACTATATTAAGTGAGTTTATAGTCTGTATTAAGAAGATAAAATTCCATATATTTACATATACAAATATGTAATATTCTAGAATCTATAATTCTGTAGGTGGTTCTTTGCTATCACATGATATCAGATTAATTTAAGAAAGCTGCCAATGAATTAGAAAAGTTTTGTCAACAAGTAAGGATTTCTGATAGCTTCCTGAAAGAAAAACTTCCCTCACTAAAATTTGTTGTTTTCCTTTTCTGTGAGAATGAATGGGTTATTTTCTGCTTTGTTGAATTATTAAGCTTCCTTGTATTATATATTTTCAAACCACAGATGAAAGGCCACCTTCAGAATTGTTGTTTCACTGCAAATACATATTTGAAAAAAAAAAAAGAAAGCAAAAAAATTGACTTAAGAAACATTTGAAAGAAAATAGAAACAAATAATTTTATCATTTTACTTTCAGTGTTTTACATACTAAGTTCTTAAATCAGATTTTGGGACCCACTAAGATATCTGTAATCACCTGAAGGGAACTTTGTAAAGTGAACTTTTTATTCCTTCAGTTTATAAAATTGGAAAAATCAGTAGAGATTTTTAAAAGTACCAGGCACTGTAATAAAGTGGAGATGAGACCCAAGTTTCTAAAGTACTGGGAATGGCTGTTTAAACTATTAAATAAGGATTTGTTTGGGTTTAAAAAATAATAATTTCATTTATACTAAAATCAATATAAACTAATGGGCAGATTGTTTCAATTTTTATTCCCCATTTTGTCACACTACTGAACAAAAACCCTGAAAAGGCTTTTTTCAATTATCCACAAATATTTGTATATATGAACACCTATTACATAAACCTTCTTCACATCCTATGCACTTCTGATGTAGAGCTAACTTTTCTCAACATATAATTGTCTGTTTTTTGGCTTTCATGGAATACACTTTCCTGATCTTATTTCTACCTTTGGCTTATATGTAGGGCAATGGGTTTTACATGAGATA
This sequence comes from Bos javanicus, assembly GCF_032452875.1. Taxonomy (NCBI): domain Eukaryota; kingdom Metazoa; phylum Chordata; class Mammalia; order Artiodactyla; family Bovidae; genus Bos; species Bos javanicus. The sequence goes on along the minus strand of NC_083875.1, from coordinate 32,897,008 downwards.
TTCTCCACTACTCTTAAACAGGATGATCATATAACATTAATTCACATTTTTCAGGTTTCATTACTTGCTGTTGATGAGAACTAAGTATTATAATCCAATGTAGGAAAGAATGCAAAACTAGCAGTAATTTAAATTATAATATGATGAGACATTATCTGCGAAAACAAGAACTATGTACATTGGTGGGACATAAAAAATCCATGTCAATGTTCTAAAGTCTTTAAAGGGTTCAAAGCACTCCAACAATATTGAATAGTGGGACTAGGCAATAGTCCACTGATGTAGGTAAAGTAAGGTTACTGTTTCCATGGTAAAAATGAGAATATAGAGAAAAAAATGAAGAAAAAGAGAAAAGAAGTAAATGAATTTCATAGGCCTGGAAAAAATTTAGTAATTGAAGTGATCATTTTTTTGTTTGTTTGTTTTCTTTTTTGTGTGTGAAATATGGATTTTTTTTTAATTTAAATTGATTTAATTGGAGGCTACTTTACAATATTGTACTGGTTTTGTCATACACCAACAGCACTAGTGTAAGAGGTTCAAAGCAACATTTTCCTTCAAATTTTTGGATTACTAGAGAGTAAACATTGTGGCAACAGAAGTCAGCATGTGCTAACATAAAAGGAAATGGAAGGATACCTGGTATGGTAAGGATTAGAGGCAGGGAAAAAAGTGGAAAGGAAGTATTGGGAATTGCCCATTCTTCTTTTGCCACTGATGATTTCTGAACCAAAGGAGAGAACCGAGTTGAGAAATGGTGCAGTTAGTGGTTTGGTATGTAAGAATGAGTTTTACAAAAAAAATGTATGATTCAACTGGATGTTTTAATAAGTAAATACAATTTTTTTTTTTTTCTAATCACAGAAATGTGATTAGGAGTTGAGACATGTTTAGAAGTAGAGACAGTTAAAATCAGAGAGAGCACATTTGAAAATAATGAAATATCATCATTTTTATCTTAAGCCTATCAAGTCCAGCCCATTCCAGAAAAAAAGAAAAAATGTTAAACTGATTAACATAATTGATGTTAAACTACTTTTCTCTGCCTTTAGATTCTGAGTACAAAGAGAGGAGGGTTTCCTTCTAGTCATCTGAATGTGATTAGGGCTGTTTCTCTCTATTCCTCATTTTATTTTGTTTTACTCCAGAGGACAAGGAAGTCTTTAAAAATGCATCAAGTTATGCTCTTATGCATGGTGATTTATTTACTTGTAAATGCTTTCTTTTTAATTTTTACTGAAATACAGTTGATTTACAATGTTGTGTTAGTTTCAAACATGCAAGGTGATTCAGCTATCTATATCTATACTCATACATTGCATTATCTTCCATTATAGGTTATTACAGCTATCTATATCTATACCCATACATTGCATCATCTTCCATTATAGGTTATTACAAGATACTGAGTATACTTCTCTGTGCTACACAGTAGGGCCTTGTTGGTTATCTATTGTATATATATAGTACTATATACATGTAAATGCTTTTCTGATAAATGTGAAAACCTAAAAAACCCACAATGAACTACAAGGATGCTATCAACTTTCTAGAATGGAATCTAGTTTTGATTTAGCACATGTAGGTGGAATAAAGTTTATGAGAGGTAAAAACAACACAAAAACATAGCCCAAAAAACTCAACAATTAAACAAGTCAATGAAAAAAAAAAAAAACCTTTGGAGTTGTGAAGAAGGTAAAGGAAAAAAACTATGGGAAAGAAGGAAAAGTATAGAAATGCCCTTTATATAATGAAAAATGAAATATTCCTTTAGACCATTGTCTAGAAATTCTAGGTGTTCATTATCATGGAATATGGTATAGTAGGTACTGAATAGAAGCTTTCAGGAAACAAAAGTTTTCATCATAAAAATTATATTTCATAGATTTCTTAGTCTTGAATTCTATGATTATTCATAAAATTTTCTGAAAACTGATGATGTGCCAGAGTGTTTAACTTGAAAAAAATTTGAAAACAAAATTTAAGTTTATCTAGAGCAAGGTATTGGAGAAGGCAATGGCACCCCACTCCAGTACTCTTGCCTGGAAAATCCCATGGATGGAGGAGCCTGGTAGGCTGCAGTCCATGGTGTCGCGAGTCGGACACAACTGAGTGACTTCACTTTCACTTTTCACTTTCATGCATTGGAGAAGGAAATGGCAACCCACTCCAGTATTCTTGCCTGGAGAATCCCAGGGACGGGGTAGCCTGGTGGGCTGCCGTTTATGGGGTCGCACAGAGTCGGACGTGACTGAAGTGACTTAACAGCAGAAGCAGCAGCAGAGCAAGGTATAAAATCATGTCAGAATTTCAAGAGGAATAAAATAATAAAATAGTTGTCTTAATCTGTGTAAATATTGTTTACAAACCTATCATTAAAGAATAATCTAAATCAATTATATTTAATTGGGTTAATAGTTTTTTATCTTTGTTCAGTTTCTCATGTAAGCCTACCATTTCTACGTAGAGTTGTCTACACATTAGCCTAATAATACAATACCAACGTTTACCCCTAATAAATAGCCACAATTCTCCAAACTTATTCTCAAAAAGCAAAAAGAAAAAAATGAAAAAGAAATAGAGCAATTCAATAGCATACAGCTCTCATTATACTATCTTCCTGGTTTTCATTATATTGGCATGATGAACATTTTATGAAAAACTTGTCTATCATAGACCACATACTTAGTGATAAAATTATCCTATAGAGTCCATGGATAGCTACCCAGATATTATTTCAGATGTTTTTGAAATTAATTGTATCAATGAATTGTTGAAGTATATAAAAATCTAAATTTTCATACTTTATCATTAATGTCTTTTCTCAATATATTGCAGTTGATTGATAATGTTGTGCTAGTTTCTGGTGTAATACAGCAAAGTGATTCAGTTATATGTATACATATATTATATATTCTTTTTCATACTCCTTTCCATTATGTTTTTTATAGGATATTAAATATAGTCCCTTGTGCTATACAGTAGATCCTTGTTGTGTATTAATTTTATATATATATAGAAATTTGTATCTGCTAATCTCAGACTCCTAATTTACCCTACCTTTTTCCCCTTTGGTAACCATAAATTTGTTTTCTATGCCTGTGAGTCTATTTCTGCTTTGTAATTAAGTACATTTGTGTCATATTCCCAGGTGGTGCTAGTAGTAAAAGATCCTGCCTGCCAATGCAGGAGACATAAGAGAGGTGGGTTTGATCCCTGTGTTGGGAAGATCCCCTGGAGGAGGGCATGGCAACCCACTCCAGTATTCTTGCCTGGAGAACCCCATGGACATAGGAGCCTGGCAGGCTAAGCACACACACACGTGCCCTATTTTAGATTCCACATATAAGTGATAACATATGGTATTTGTCTTTCTCTATCTGACTTACTTCACTTAGTATGACAATCTCTTGACCCATCCATATTGCTGCAAATGACACTATTTCATTTTCTATGCCTGAGTACTATTCCATTGTATGTGTTTATATATATACACTACATTTTCTTTATCCAGTCACCTGTTAATGAACATTTGGGTTGCTCCCCATGTCTTGGCTATTGTAAATACTGCTTTGAACACTTGGGTGTGTGAATCTTTTCAAATTATAGTTTACTCTGGATATATGCCCAGGAATATGGAATGGGCTTTACAAAAGTTCCTGACAATTAGGTTTTCATTAAGTTATGACCATTGTTATATTGTTATTTTAGGTGTTCAAACTGTTGGTTTGATTTGGAAAATTGACAAAATGCCTAAAAATGCTTACAATAATAAGACCAAGGCTCTTGTTAAAGATAAAGTCACTTAAAGAGATTTAGTGATCACATTCAGTTTGGACTTTAATTGCTATGAGGATTCAAAGATAAATTAATATTTGAATATGTAATATATTTATCATGAAAACCATTTGACACATCCCTAAATTGTGTTTTCCTTTTACAAAAAAATTATAATATAATTTTATAGATTTAAAATTAAAAATAGGAAAGAACTCAGAAAATTATTTGGGATATCCTAAGGATATTTTAAAAAGTCAAAACACCATCTGCAATCTTAAGTATCTGCTGAAATAAAGCAGGAAGTAAACATTACTTACTTGAAGTGATCAGTTGTGGAGATAAATTACCTAATTTTATAAACCATTTAATTCTGTAGAAGAGATAACTTACCCTGTAAAAGGCCTTGCTCTAGGTCCAAAGAGGAGAATACTTAGTCTTCTATCTATAACATGATGCACACATCTGATGAAAATTAAGAGAAATGGCACCACTTAGCCTCTTGAACTGCAGCAACCACAAGAAAGCAAAGAATTGGAGAGGGAAATGTTAAGTGATTGAGTACAAATGAACCATGTATGAATCAATTCAGATAAAGTATTTCAAGTCCAGAAATAATGTTTTTGGGGAACAGTACTTCGACTACTAATTATATAATTCATAACTTACAATGCCAATGACCCTGGCTTTTGAGATTTTGTGAACAATTTTCATTTAGATGTGTATTGCTGGCAAGCCACAGAATTTTCAGCAAGTCAATTAGAAAGAAGCAGGAAGTTGCCCTAATAGAATCACAAATTATAGTGTCTTTCTCCAGTACTTTGACTTAAATAACATCTATTATAGGCTAAGCAAGTGATATCATTGTTTAAATTTTTCTCAGTCCATTTTTTTTAAACTCCAGAGAACTAATTTTGCCAAAGATTTCTCAGAACATGTGTCTGTAATTCCCTTATATGACTCCTGGGTCACTAGGCAAGTGTTAACATTTAGTGAACTTTATACAACTAACTCTGTCCTTTGGGTGTTCAAACACATTTTCTTTATCTTTATTCTGTGCTTAGGAAAGGGAAATTTACAGTAGAAATGTAGTCTTAAAATCTTCATTAAAGTCTCTCAGGGCACTTTACAATCATTAAAAGTTATAATTAGCACTGAAGAACATTCAACTCCTAAAAGGATCATTTTTTAAACTAATAACTTTTTCTAACATCTGTATTTTTAAATCTCAAAACAGTTTAAGTGCTCCCGACTTCAACAGAAAATGACTTCCTATGTATAGAGGAAAGAAACCAACGTGTTTTTAACTGCTCTGAAACATATTTCCTGATCCCCTCTAGATTCTGTTCATTGCAAACAGTCAACTATTTATGCAGTTTAAGTAGGATTTCTGTATTAAGAAGAAAAAAATGGCAAGCAAGGAGATAAGTAAACTAGTAGGTTTGCTAAGGAGACTATAGCAAGAATTACGAATTTACTCTATGCCTTAAACATACAAATAGTTAAAATTAGGCCTCTATACGGATTTTGTCTGTTGTTTTTAGGAGTTTAGCTTTATATGGTAGATGCTGTTGGGTGGGAACTCACACTATATATACAATCATGTCTTCCCAGCCATCATCCAACTGGGCTTATGTATGTGACACAATTCTGCCACTATCGTTGTCAAGAACTCTGAAAGATCTGGTATTTTACACTTTTTGCAAGCTAACGATTATGCCTGTCACAGTTTATTGGATGCTGGTAGATGACACAAATCTTCTGGATCAAAGAAAAAGAACAATTATTATTCACAGAAATAGCAGTAGCCAGAATATAATTTTCCTGTACTAATTCCTTACCAATGCAAGGCTGAAAAACTGATCCAGTAAAGAAAAGAAAGTCATTTTTTTAGATTATCAGTGTTTGTTACTTACACAAATAGCAAAAACAAAGAGAAGTAAAGATGCCTGCTTCTATTCTATCTGTCCCTTAGAGAGAGTGTTAGGAGACATTTTTGCAGAGCAGCTAATGTCATGCTAAGCAATCTAAGAGCCTGAGCCTGCAGTATTACCCTAAAGAGACAAAGCAGACAGTCTCACAGCTCATGAGAAACCAGAAGACTAGGGAAAAATTGTGTCATGACAGTATCCCGGGGAAATGGGAAACAAGTAGAAAATAACCTTATAATAGCTATCCACAAACATCAAATGATCTCATGTTGCAGGAGGATCACAGGGCATTCTGCAAAGACTTAGAAAAGCTACAGTCAGGTCTTGCCTTTGTGGTCTACATAGAAATGTTCAAGGTTGCTAGGGTGGCATGATCGAGTCATTCTCACAGATTTTCCAAGCCTCAGTTCCCACAGGCAATACAGTAAGAGCCAAGAGAACCCAGAACATACAGTGTGTTACAATAAAAAAGGACTCTGAGCTTAGGAAACTTCAACCTTTAATAAAAGCTACAGTAAATATGACTGTCCTTTATCCCAGAAGTAGATATTATTTTGATTTTATTGGACAACACACAAACTTGCCCTCTGCTCTGACAGGACATTCTACTTCCCAAGGTTGTTATCCACATAATACATTGAAAGATCTTATATAATAAAACACTTGGTACCTTTGTATACATGCAAAATCCTAAGAGACTCATGGAAAATTGTCTCCAAATATTCATGTACTGACAAGTAGCAGAAGGGAATAGCCAATATAGTGGAGTAGGAAGACCCTGAACCCACTTCCTTCCATGGGCACAACAAAATTACAACTATTTACAGAGAAAATACTGATGAGAAAGACTAGAGGACCAGAAAAGATCTTCTGCATCCAAAATTATAGAGGAACCACAGTGAAGCAGGTAGGAGGGGCTGAGATGCAATATAGTGAAATCTCATAAACATGGGTGGGAAATCTGCAAATAGGAAGATAATTAAAATTTCAAAAGTTCTCTCCAAGGACAAAAGGTATGAGCCCCACATTTGAATTCCCTGGTTGGTGGTCCTGTAGCAAGAAGACAATACTCCTGGACAATTTGGCTATAAGGGCTAGCAGGGATTACTTTTGGGAGACAGAGGGATGTCGGGAAAAGAAACTCTACTCTACTCTTAAAGACACATACAGAATCTCACATGCTCTGGGACCAAGGGCAAAAGCAATAATCTGAAAGGAGCTTGGGTCTGACCATGTGCTGATTTTGGGAAGCCACCTAGAGAGGCAAGAGGCAACTAGAGCTCACCTTGGGGACATAGGCACTGGAGGCAGCCATTTTTGGAGCTAGTTCTCCCAAGAGAATACCGGTGCTGACAAAGGATATTTTGGAATTTTTTTCCCCTGGATGGAATGCAGCCTTATCCACTGACCTGTCAGAACCAGTTCTGGGATACCTCAAGACTAGCAAATTGCTGGATGGGGAAACAGTCCTACCCATCAGCAAGCCAGATGCTGTAGGACCACCTGAGTCCATAGTGGCACCAAGAACTCTCTCTTTCCATAACAGGGCCAAGGACCTGACCCTATATACCAGTGCATGGGCACTAGGACCAGAACCCCCAGGATCCTGCATCAGAGACCCTGGGACCAAGCACTATTCACCAGTTGGCAAGCATAAGGCCCAGGGCTCTGAGGGTTCTGGTCCATTCACCAGAGGGCCACCACCAACTCTGGGTATCCCTGGGCCCTGCAGCCAGAGACCACAGGACCTGTCTATACCCACCAGTGAGCCAGTACTAGCTCCAGGACCAGTCTCATCACCAATAGGTAGGCACAGCTCCAGGATCAACTATGTAAGAGCACCAGCATGAGCAGGTAGACACCATTTCCAGGACCAACGCTGTGCTGCAGCCTTCCATGTCAGCACCCATCCCACATTCCTGCTGGTCAGCACTAGCACAGAGACCTCTTGAGCTCTGGCTCCATCCATCAGCAGGCAAACACCAGCCTGTGAACACTCCCCCTGGGCCCCAACCTCACCCACCAGGAACCACATACCAGCTTCAAAACATCTTGGACCCCAAGGTCAGCTGCCCCAGGATCCAGACCCATCCAACAGTAGATCAACATGAGCTCTGGACACTCAAAGATCCCATGCATACCATTTAAGGTACTGGCCTCACACAAAAACAGGCCAACACGGAATCCAGGAAACCCAGCTTTGCAACTATCTATCCCAGGACTCAGCTCTGCCTACCAGTGGACCAACAATAGACCTAGGACGCTTGGGGCTCTGCAACAAGTTGTCTAACAACCTGGCCTTGTGCACCAGCAGCTGGCAGCCTCAGCACAAGGGCCTGGCAACCAAACAGACTGGGGGCCTGGAACACATACCAGACCACTTATAGTACACAGACTGCTACAAGAGGAGGATCCATGCAGCCACATAGGGTGCACAGCTAAAGCGTATAGCTCTGGTGACTAAATAGAAGTACACTGTGGAGATACATATGATATCCTCTAGAAAAATGTACTTCTTCAAGGTTAGGAATCATAAACCTCTGAATACCTAGAAACAAAAACAGCATATAAGGCAAAATGAAGTGACAAGGAATACGTTCCAAATGAAGGACTGAGATAAAAGCCCAGAAAAAGAACTAAGAGAAGGGAAGAGAAGCTATATGTTTAATAAAGATTTCAAGGTAATGATTATACATATGCCTCAAGAACTTGGGAGAAGATTAGATGAACAGATTTCAGAAATGAAAAAGGAGAGATTATAATCAACATCACAGAAACATGAAAGATCTTAAGAGATTACAATGAACAATTATACCTTCAATAAAACTGACAACCTAGTAGAAATGGACACATTTCCAGGTGTAAAACTGAACTAAGAAGAAAGAGAAATAGACCACACCAATTACCAGTAGTGAAATTTCTTCAGTAATTTAAAAACTCCCAACAAACAAGCCAGGACCAGATGGCTTCACAAGTGAATTATACCAAACATTTAGAGAATAGTTAACACCTATATTTCTCAAATCATTCCCAAAAATTGTAGAGGAAGGAATAATTCTGAACTTATCTGACAAAAATAGCATCATTCTGATATGAAAATCAGACAAACTTATTATGAAGAATAAATAAAATTACAGACCAATATCACTGATGACACAGATGCAAAAATCCTCAACAAAATATTAGTAAATTAAATGCAATAATACTTTAAAAGGATCATACACCATAATCAAGAGGCATTTGTCCCATGGACCCAAGGATGGTTCAACATATGCAAAATGATAAATTCTATATATAATATTAACAAACTAAAGAATAAAAATCTCAATAGATTCAGAAAAATCTTTTGACAAAATTTAACATCTAGTCATGATAAAAAGTCTCAACAAAATGGCTATTAGGGAACTACATCTTAACATAAAAAGGCTGTATATGGCAATCCCACAGATAAAATCATAGTCATTGGTGAATAGCTGAATTATTTCCTCTATGATAAGGAATATTACAAGGATGTCCCCTCTCACCATTTTTTTTCCAACATAGATTGGAAGTCTTAACCATAGCAATTAGAAGAAATAAATAAATCCAAATTAGAAATAAAGAAATTAAACTGCCACCATTCGTAGATGACATGATACTAAACACAGAAAATTCTAAATATGCAGCCAGAAAATGACTACAACTCATCATTGAATTTGCTAAAGTTGCAGGATAGAAAATTAGTATACAGAAATCAGTTGCATTCCAAAACACTAACAATTATCAGAAAGAAAAAATTAAGAGAACAATTCTATTTATAACCTCAACTAAAATAATAAAGTACCCAAGGATAAATCAAACTGAGGATGTACAAGACCTGTACTAAGAAAACTGTAAGACATGGATGAAAGAAATTGAAGATGACACAACTAGATGGAAAGTTTGTTGTGTTCATAGATTAGAAGAATTAATATTGTTCAAATAACCATATAGCCCAAGGCAGTCTACATATTCAATGCAATTCGTATCAACAAACCGATAGCATTTTTTTTACAGAAATATAAAAGAGAAATTCTAAAATTATGGAAAAAGCAAAAATTCTAAAGCCAAAACAATCTTGAGAAAGAAGAACAAAGTGGATTTCTCACGTTCTGATTTCAAACTACACTACAAAGTTACAATAATCAAAACATTATGAGACTAGCACAAACACACACACATATATAAAGGAACCAAATAACCCAGTAATAAACTCACACTTATATGGACAATTAATCTGTGACAAAAGAACCAAAATACGCAATGAAGGTAATATAGCCTCTTTAATAAATGGTATTGGAAAAACTGGACAGCTCCATGCTAAACAATTTAAGTGGACTACTCTCTCAAACCATGGATGAAAATAAATTCAAAGTATAATTAAAGACTTAAATGTAAGACATGAAACCATAAAGCTTCTAGAAGAAATCTTAGGCAGTAAAGTCTTTGACATGAGTCATAGTAATATTTTTTGTATATGACAAATATGACTAAATCAAACTAAAAATACTTGCATACAAAAGTTAATTATAAACAAAATAAAAATGCCACCTACTGAATGACAAAATATATTTGCACATGATATCCTATAAGGGGTTAATATCCAAGATATAAAAAGAACTCACACAACTCAACTAAATAAAAGAATCTAAATAAAAATGAGCAGAGTATCCAAATAGACATATTTTTAAAGACGTATAGATGGCCAAAATAGGCTTCCGAAAAGATACTTAACATTGCTAATCATCACAAAATTGAAAAATTAAAACAATGAAATATCACTTCACACCTGTCAGAATGACTATTATCAAAAAACCCACAAATACCATAATCATAATCACTTCATGATGTTTGTAAGTAAAATCATTATTTTGTACCCCCTAAACTTATACAGTACTGTTTGACCATTATGCCTCAATAAAAGTGGAAGGAAAAAAGAAAAAGAAAAAAAGTAGCAGTGAAGCTTCTCAGATTTTGCTTTCTTTACTAAAACAAAACAAAACAAAAGTAGACTCAGCAGGCCCAATCTTGGCTTCATTGCCCTTGTATCTACTCTCTTCCTTGAACATAATGTCAAATATATTGTAGAGGAAAGATGATTCTACATAAATATGGTAGAATGCAAAAATAGGAACCTATGTCCACAAACTATTGTTAAACATCTTCAGTTGCCCTGGACTGCCCTCGTGTTGTTTTTGTATGACTTTGTGTGTGTGTGTGTGTATGAGGCAATAACAGAGAGAGAAGAGAGAAGAAACTATTTGCTTAAAAAACTGCAAGCCAAATACTCTATTCTTGTTTTTGAATACATTTCAAATCAAAGAAACTTTAATTCAGAAGAAACTATATGTCAAAATTCCTTAATATTGAATGCTTTTTCCAAATCTCCATTATTAAATGGAGCCAAACTATCATTTGATGCTATCACTTCCAAGTTCCAAGTTATTATTGCCTCACAAATAGATGGGGAAACAGTGGAAACACTGTCAGACTTTACTTTTTTGGTCTCTAAAATCACTGCAGATGGTGACTGCAGCCATGAAATTAATAGACGCTTACTCCTTGGAAGGAAAGTTATGACCAACCTAGATAGCATTATCAAAAGCAGAGATATTACACTGCCAACAAAGGTCCATCTAGTCAAGGCTATGGTTTTTCCAGTGGTCATGTATGGATGTGAGAGCTGGACTGTGAAGAAAGCTGAGCACCGAAGAATTGATGCTTTTGAACTGTGGTGTTGGAGAAGACTCTTGAGACCCTTGGACTAAAGGAGATCCAACCAGTTCATCCTAAAGTAGATCAGTCCTGGGTGTTCATTGGAAGGACTGATGCTGAAGGTGAAACCAATACTTTGGCCACGTCATGCGAAGAGTTGACTCATTGGAAAAGCCCCTGATGCTGGGAGGGATTGGGGGCAGGAGGAGAAGCGGACGGCAGAGGATGAGATGGCTGGATGGCATCACCAACTCAATGGACATGAGTGTGAGTGAACTCTGGGAGTTGGTGAGGGACAAGTGTGCTGTGATTCATAGGGTTGCAAAGAGCCGGACACGACTGAGCGACTGAACTGAACTGAACGCTTAGTTATATGTATGACTTGATAACATACAGTCAATCCACACTAGATTCTTTCCTCTTCTGTTGCAGTTGAGACAACATCATCCAATTGGCTTGATGGGAAGATTAAATTATAGTGATTATAAATCTATCTCCTGAGGCCTTTATAGCTACTTAATAAACATCTGTTTCCCTAAAGCCAAAGGCCCTTGATAACCTTCTGTGAAGATAATGGTGATTCAATTTTCCTTTATTCAGTATAACCAAAAGTGTTTTTATTAATTTCTAAACACATCATTTAATTCAAAAGTCTAATAGAATTTTTTAGACGTTTTGGTTCCTAAGTCATATTTTTAATAATTTATGTTCATGGATTATTTTAAATGAATTATCATGGAACCAAACAGAATAGTACTAATTATTTGACCTTCATTCTAGTGACAAATAGGTTTACTTAGTTGCTTTAAATAGTCTTGGGAAAATTAGATATTTTAAACTTACTCACGTGAGTAAACATTTTTTATTTTTGTTTCACTCACCCCAAAACATTATTTTAGGCAAATGTGTTTACCTTTGAGGGAAAAATAAGAATGATTTTGATAGAAGCAGTAATTTGGACCGTGGGTGAATTAATATGTATTTTTAAATGTACACTTTTGGGTTTAATTTGTTCATATGTTGTTAGGAACATTTGAAACTATGTTCATGAGATATACTGGTTGCAATTTTTCCTTCTTGTAGTGTACATCTGATTTTATTTAGGACAATGATGCTTCAAAGATTGCATTACAAAGTATTTCTTCTGCATCTAATATCTGGAAATGATTGTATAGAAATAGATTATTTCTTAAATGATTGGTATATATATATCTCAAAAATAATATTATAGTTATAGATGAACTTATTAATGATGAGTGTACAGAAAAATAGAAAAATTATAAGCTATAAAAGGGCTAACTGTGATCATAACATTATTATAACTATAGCTATCATAACAAATTAATTATAATAAGATAAAGGATATTATTCTAGTACACCAATCAAAATGAACTGGGACATAAATTTTTTTGTGAATAACTGACTGGAAATAAAGCCATAAGTATGAGAGAGAGAGTTACGTATTACTAGCATCTGAACTGAATCTGAGACCTAGATTGATGACATGGGGCAGTAAAGGAACTTGCACTCAGCAATTAAATATTATTTGTCAAATATATCCCTAATTATTATAATAATCTCACAAAGCTGTTATAATCAATCCCCTTATTTTTGTAAATAATAATGTGTCTGAAGAAAATGAAAACTAACACACTGAGCTTCTTTCACCCCAGTACCCTGCTATGTCTACAAGATACCATAATGATTCTCTGGGTCAGAAGACAGAACTCCAGGGATTGGTATTACATGATAGGATTTTGGAACCTTCTGCTATTATAATTTGTGAAAAGCTTCTCCCCATGTCAGCTGTAATACTAAACTTATCCTAGTATTAATGATTGGAAGGCTGGATGAATATGTAGATGAATAGATAAAACAATAGCACAAATAGGAGAGTTCCAAGATTCTCAAAACAGTTTATATCTCTTTCTCGTTCCCTGTCTCTCATATGACTATTGAACTGAATCCTCCAGGTCTTAAATTTGAATCCTAGGGAGAAGGCAATGTAATTAAAACAAAGGGCAGTTCTCTAAGTTGTTGTGAACACAAGGAACTGTGGCTTTGTCTCTCCTCATACAAATGAGATTGGAACTTAAGTTGGGTAGAACTATTCTTATTTCAACAGTTAGGATCCTGAGAGCACTGGTCTCTGTGTATTAATTCTTTAGGATATGGGAGATATGGGTGAAATGAATCTCATTTAGTTCTGCAGTGTGTTAATGTGGGACTATTCAGATAGATGTTAAAGGTAGATGTTAGTAGTAGCCTTGGAAAGTGACTTCATTAAGATTGCAAAATGTATATATTACTTCTAAAATACTTGAATAAAATTTATCTTTATATTCTATAACTAATTTTAGCATTTTAAAAGAGCTCCTATCCCATTCATTGGTAGCAGGTATCAGAAAAAATGTGAAGACACTGAAATGGACAAAAATGATGACTGTCCCGTTGAGAGTACCCTTCCACGTTATCTATGACTTTCACTGACTTAGAGCCATTTTAAAATTCTGAAAGTAGTAGAATACTAATAGAAATTCAATGTTTCTTTTCCATAAAAATAGAAATTCTCTCTGGTGGAGACACACATAAAAATTACCCTGAGGATATTGACCAGTGTTTCATAAATTCATTTTAGCCTTCCTGAAAGAGATTAATATAAATGTTTTTAAAATTCTCTTGTGAACTGGTGGTAACATCTACTAGTTACCTCATTAATTAAAGAATAAACAAAATCTTTGAAATATAGGAAAACTTTTTTGTAATCTTCCTTAAATTATTTAGGCTTTCTGCTTTCTTTTGTGAAATCTTATTGATTAATGATTGGATTTTTAAATAGATATAAACCCATTCAAATTATCTATTTCTTCTTTCTTAAATTTTGACAGTTTGTACCTTTCAAGAAATTGATCCATTTTATATAAGTCATCCAATTTATGGAAACAGATGTGCTCATAGAATTCATTGTTATCCTTAAGGGTCCAAAAGTCAGTAATGATAACTCAACCTTATTTCTGATATTGGTAATTTATGTTTTCTCTTATTCTTTAGTTAGCCTATTGATCTTTTTATAAAAACTAGTTTTCTATTTTTTTTCTTTTTTTCAATTTTATTGATTTATATTCTATTTTTATTTTCCTTATGTTTGCTTTGTGTTTAAATTGCTATTCTTGAATTTTTCTTCTTTTATTATACATATATTCAGTGGTCTAAGTTCTCCCCATACACTGTTTTCACTGCATTTTACAAATTTTGATCACTTCATTTTTTACTTATATCAAAATGCTTTTGATTTCTCTTGAGATTTCTTTAATCCATGATTTATTTAAAATGTGACTTCGTTTCTATCTCCAGCTACCACTGTGTAACTAACTCTTCTTCCTTACAAGGGTCCTCTCTATGTTTCTCCCAAGTGTTCAATTGCCATTCTCTCCCAAGTTAGCCAAAGGGACCAAATGTTATTGCACTATAATCTTAACTGTCACTGATTGCAGATGACATGGTCTTATATATAAAAAATATTGCAGGCCACTAAAAAATTAAAATACTAGAATTAATGAATTCATACAATGGTAAGGTACAAAAATGAACAAAGTAAAATCAGGTATGCTTTTATACAGTAACATGAGACTATCCAAAAAAGAAATTAGGAGAACAATCTCATTTAAAATAGCATTTAAAGAAATATATATTTAGGAATAAACTTAACTAAGGAAATGAAAGACATAAACTACTGATGAAAGAAATTAAGGAAGACACAATGAAAGACATATATTCATGGATTGGAAGACATATTATTATTAAAGTGTTCATACTACACAAAACAATCTACATGTTCAATGAAATCTCTAGAAAAATCTCAATTTTTTTTTACAGAAACAGAAAAAAACAGCAATTCTAAAATTCATATGGAATCTCTCCTTGATATTGATCTTGACAATAGTTTTATGGATATGACACCATAAGCACTGGCCACAAAAGCAAAAATAGACAAGTAGAACTACATCAAACAACAAGAAGGTTTTGCACAGGAAAAGAAATAATTAAGAGTGAGAGAGAACCTACAGAATGAGAGAAAATACTTGTATATTTGAGAAGGGATTTATTTTCAAATTACATAAGAAAGTGCTACAATGCTATAGCAAAACAAACAAAAAATTAAAAATGGACTGTGGAGTTAGATAGACTTTAATAATCTCCAAAGAAGACATGCAAATGGTCAACAGGAACATAAAAAGATGCTCAACATCACAAGTCATCAAGAAACTGTGAATCTAAACCACAATGATATACTACTTCACACCTTTCAGGATGGCAATTATGAAGGAGGAAAAAAAAAAAAGTGTTGACAAGATGTGAAGAAATTGGAAGTTTTATACACTATTGGTGGGAATGGAAAATGGTATACCTGCTTTACAAAACATAAGGATATTCCTCAAAGAAATTAAAATAGACCTACCATATAATCCAGCAATCCCATATTTGGATTTTTATCCAAAATATATGAAGTTGGGATCTCAAAGAGATATCAGCACTCCTGTGTTCACTGCAACACTATTCATAATACCAAAAAAAATAAAAAATAAAAATAAAACCTGAATGTCCATTGATAGATAAATACAAAAATAAAATGTGTTATACACATACACAATGAAATATTATTCAGACTTTAAAAAATAGGAAATTCTGTAATATGCAACAACATGGTTGAATAAGCATCTTATAAAAACAAAGCTCAAAGCAAACAATACTTCATGAACAAAGGAGCAAAAAAAGATCCACAACAAAATATTAGCACATCAAACTCAACAACATATCAAAAGAATCATACATCATGACTACCTGAGACCTTTCTCAGTCATTCAAGACTAGCTCAATATTCAAAAATCAATGAATGTAATTGATTATATTAATAATCATCTAAAGAAATATATACACACACACACAACTACACCAAACATGCAGAAAAACATCTCACAAAAATCCAACACATATTCACAATATACATTCTAAGTAAACTAGAACACAGGGAAACTATCTGTATTGATTAAGTATATTTACAAAAATTCTAAAACTCTAATATTATAGTTAATGATGATAAGCTCAAGTCTTTCCTAGTCAGATCAGTAACAGGGCAAGAAAGTCTTTCTGTCACCACCACTTTTCAACATTGTACTGGGAATCCTAGCTAATGCAATGAAACAGACAGGAAATAAAAGATATAGAGATTCACACGGAAAAAATAAAACTGTTTACATTCACAGATGACAGAATTGTTTGTGTAGAATATCCAAAAATCAACAAAGATATTTTGTAATTAATAGGTTATTATATAAAGTGTGATCCCCTCATGGATCACAGCCTTGTTGTAGCACAGGGATTTGCATAACTCAATGAAGCTCTGAGCCATGACATGCAGGACCACACAGGATGGATGGATCATAGTGGAGAGTTCTGACAAAACGTCACCCACTAGAAGAGGGAATGTCAAATCACTCCAGTTTTCTTGTGAGAACTCTAAGAACAGTATGAAAAGGCAAAAAGACGTGACAGATGAGCCTCCCAGGTCAGAGGTGTCAAATATGCTATAAGGGAAGAAAGGAAAGCAATTACTAGAAACCAGTATGCAGAGAACAGCTTGTCAAACTCAATTAAACTAAGCCATGCCGTGTGGGTCCACCCAAAACAGACGGGTCATGGTGGAGAGGTCTGTCAGAATGTGGTCAACAGGACAAGGTAATGGCAAACCACTTCAGTATTCTTGCCTGGAGAACCCATGAACAGTATGAAAAGACAAAAGATAGGACGCTGAAAGATGAACTCCTCAGGCTGGTAGGTGCCCAATATGCTACTGGAGATCAGTGGAGAAATAACTCCAGAAAGAATGAAGGGATGGAGCCAAAGCAAAAACAATACCCAGTTGTGCATGTGACTGGTGATAGAAGCAAGGTCTGATTCTGTAAAGAACAATATTGCATAGGAACCTGAAATGTCAGATCCATGAATCAAGGCAAATTGAAAGTGGTCAAACAGGAGATGGCAAGAGTGAATGTTTACATTCTAGGAATCAGAGAACTGAAATGGACTGGAATGGGTGAATTTAACTCAGATGACCATTATATCTACTACTGCAGATAGGAATCCCTCAGAAGAAATGGAGTAGCCATCATAATCAACAAAAGAGTCCAAAATGCAGTACTTGGATACAGTCTCAAAAAAGACAGGATGATCTCTGTTCATTTCCAAGGCAAACCATTCAATATTACTGTAATCTAAATCTATGCCCCAACCAGTAACACTGAAGAAGCTGAAGTTGAACGGTTCTATGAAGACCTACAAGACCTTTTAGAACTAACACCCCAAAAAGATGTTCTTTTCATTATAGGGGACTGGAATGCAAAAGTAGGAAATCAAGAAACATCTGGAACAACAGGCAAATTTGGCCTTGGAGTACAGAATGAAGCAGGGCAAAGGCTAATAGAGTTTTGCCCAGAGAATGCACTGGTCATAGCAAACACCCTCTTCCAACAACATAAGAGAAGACTCTACACATGGACATCACCAGATGGTCAACATCAAAATCAAATTGATTATATTCTTTGCAGCCAAAGATAGAGAAGCTCTATACAGTCAGCAAAAACAAAACTGGGAGCTGACTAGCTCAGATCATTAATTCCTTATTGCCAAATTCAAACTTAAAGAAAGTGGGGAAAACCACTAGACCATTCAGGTAAGACCTAAGTCAAACCCCAAATGATTATACAGTGGAAGTGAAAAATAGGTTTAAGGGACTAGATCTGATAGATAGAGTGCCTGATGAACTATGGACGGAAGTTCGTGACAAGACCATCACCAAAAAAAAAGAAGTGCAGAAAACCAAATTGGCTGTCTGAGGAGGCCTTACAAATAGCTGTGAAAAGAAGGGAAGTGAAAAGCAAAGGGAAAAGGAAAGATATACCCATTTGAATTCAGAGTTCCAAAGGATAGCAAGGAGAGATAAGAAAGCCTTCCTCAGTGATCAATGCAAAGAAATAGAGGAAAACAATAGAATGGGAAAGACTAGAGATCTCTTCAAGAAAATCAGAGATACAGAGGGAACATTTCATGCAAAGATGGGCTCAATAAAGGACAGAAATGGTATGGGCCTCACAAAAGCAGAAGATATTAAGAAAAGGTGGCAAGAATAAACAGAAGTATACAAAAAAGATCTTCATGAGCTACATAATCACGATGGTGTGATCACTCATCTAGGGGTAAACATCCTGGAATGTGAGGTGAAGTGGCCCTTAGTAAGCATCACTATGAACAAAGCTAGTGGAGGTGATGGAATTCCAGTTGAGCTATTTCAAATCCTGAAAGATGATGATGTGAAAGTGCTGCACTCAATATGCCAGCAAATTTGGAAAACTCAGCAGTGGCCACAGGACTGGAAAAGGTCAGTTTTCATTCCAATCCTAAAGAAAGGCAATGCGAAAGAATGCTCAAACTACCACATAATTGCACTCATCTCACATGCTAGTAAAGTAATGCTCAAAATACTCCAAGCCAGGCTTCAGCAATACATGAAGCATGAACTTCCAAATGTTCAGGCTGGTTTTCGAAAAGGCTGAAGAACCAGAGATCAAACTGCCAACATCTGCTGGATCATGGAAAAAGCAAGAGAGTTCCACAAAAACATCTACTCCTCTTTTATTGACTATGCCAAAGCCTTTGACTGTGTGGATCACAATAAACTGTGGAAAATTCTGAAAGAGATGGGAATCCCAGACCACCTGACCTGCCTCTTGAGAAACCTGTATGCAGGTCAGGAACCAACAGTTAGAACTGGACATGGAACAACAGGCTGGTCCCAAATAGGAAAAGGAATAAGTCAAGGCTGTATATTGTCACCCTGCTTATTGAACTTATATGCAGAGTACATCATGAGAAACGCTGGGCTGGAAGAAGCACAAGCTGGAATCAAGATTGCCAGGAGAAATATTAATAACCTCAGATTTGCAGATGACACCATCCTTATGGCAGAAAGTGAAGAAGAACTAAAGAGACTCTTGATGAAAGTGAAAGAAGAGAGTGAAAAAGTTGGCTTAAAGCTCAACATTCAGAAAACTAAGATCATGGGATCAGCTCCCATCACTTCATGGCAAATGGATGGGGAAACAGTGTAAACAGTGGCTGATTTTATTTTCTGGGGCTCCAAAATCATTGCAGATGGTGATTGCAGCATGAAATTAGAATACACTTACTCCTTGGAAGGAAAGTTATGACCAACCTAGACAGCATATTAAAAAGCAGAGACATTACTTTGTCAACTAAGGTCCATCTGATCAAGGCTATGATTTTTCCAGTAGTCATGTATGGATGTGAGAGTTGGACTATAAAGAAAGCTGAGAGCAGAAGAATTGATGCTTTTGAACTGTGGTATTGGAGAAGACTCTTGAGAGTCCCTTGGACAGCAAGGATATCCAACCTGTTCATCCTAAGGGAGATCAGTCCTGGGTATTCATTGGAAGGACTGATGTTGAAGCTGAAACTCTAATACTTTGGCCACCTGATGCGAAGAGCTGACTCATTGGAAAATACCCTGATGCTGGGAAAGATTGATGGCAGAAGGGAAAGGGGACAACAGAGGATGAGATGGTTGGATGGCATCACCGACTCAATGGACATGAGTTTGGGTAAACTCTGGGAGTTGGTGATGGACAGGGAGGACTGGCATGGTGCTGTTCATGGGGTCACAAAGAGTCGGACATGACTGAGCAACTGAACTGAACTGAACTGTATGCAGATCAAGAAGCAACAGTTATAACCAGATGTAGAACAACAGACTGGTTCAACATTGGGAAAGGAAAAGAACAAGGTTGTATATTGTCACCTTGTTCATTTAATTTATATGCAAAGTACATCATGCGAAATGCTGGGCTGAATGAATCACAAGCTGAAATCAAAATTGTTGGGAGAAATATCAACAACCTCAGACATGCAGATGATACCACTCCTTTGCTGACAGAAAATGAAGAGGAAGTAAAGATCCTCATGATGATGGTGAAAGAGGACAGTGAAAAAGCTGCCTTAAAACACAACATTCAAAAAACTAAGATCGTGGCATCTCGTCCCATGACTTTATAGCAAATAGAAAGGAAAAAGTGGAAATAGTGACAGATTTTCTTTTCTTGGGCTCCAAAATCACTGCAGATGGTGACTGCAGCCATGAAATTCAAAGATGCTTGCTTCTTGGAAGGAAAGCTATGACAAACTTAGCATATAAAAAAGCAGAGATATCACTTTGCTGACAAAGGTCCATACAGTCCAATTTTTGCAGTAGTCAGGCATGGATGTGAGAATTGGACCATCAAGAAGGCTGAACGCTGAAGAACTGATGCTTTTGAATTGTGGTGCTTTGCTCTTGAGAGTCTCTTGGACTGCAAGGAGATCAAACCAGTCAATCCTAAAGGGAATCAATGCTGAATATTCATATGAAGGGTGGATGCTGAAGCTGAAGCTCCAATACTTTGGTCACCTGATGCAAAAAGCCAAGTCACTGGAAAAGACCCTGTGCTGGGAAAGACTGAAGGCAAAAGGAGAAGGGAGCAGCAGAGGATGAGATGGTTAGATAGCATCACAGACTCAATGTACATGAATTGGAGCAAAATCCAGGATATATGGAGGACAGTGGAGCCTAGTGAGCTGTAGTCTGTGGGAAAATAGAAATATTACAGCAAACAGGTTTAATATTTAATACACAAACATTAAATACATATGTGTGTCTATGTATGTGTATATATTTGAAGTATGTAAAGAGTTAAAAGAAGGAAAAATTTTAATATTTGGAAACAACTTTAACATGTAATAAAATACATAACAAATAATTAACCAGAATTTTAGGCTGGATTTAGTTCAGCAGAGAAAATCAACAAATTACATCTAAACTAAGGAAGGCACTTGTAGAATTGTACAGAAAGAGAAAATTATAAAAGTAGTAAAATATTTGGATGTAATATGGAGAGATTTAATATTCTATCAAGTAGTCCAGAAAAAAAAAAAGAATATAAAGTATAAAAGAAAACAATTTTTGTAAAGACTACTTCTGAAACTTTTTTGAGTGGAGGAAAAATATTTCTTTGCAGATTATAAAATGTACTTCAAGTACCAAAGAAGTTTTAATACATACATTAAAACAGAGACATATTATAATATAAAATATAATAGAGTATCAGGAAGCTAAAGCAGTACCCTTAAAAGCTATCAAGAGTTAAGACATAGTACAAACTACTTCAAATGAACAATCAGACAGGGAAGAGCTTTCTCACAGGAAAAATAATTCTTCCATGATATTGAAAAGATATGTATGTACCTGAGGGAAAATAACTGTAAACTAGTATTCTACATAGTCAAATTAACATATGAGTGAATATGGAAAAATAAAATTTTATATATAAAAGCTGAAAGAGTTTACCACTCATTACTTTACTTAAAACACATGTAACATAAAATAGTCATAATGCCAACTGAAAAAAGAAGAAAGGCTTGGAAATAGATAAAAAAAAAGCATAAAATTTTACAAAATCTATTTTATACTTAACTATTTACTATATTCACTATATACTATATTTACTATATTAACTATATAGTTAAATATTTAACTATTTAAATATTCACAAATTTTGTGTTAGTTAGATATACAATAGAATTTAAAAGAATACCAATTTGGAACAGTATTGAATAGGGAGTTCAGGAACATTATACAAAATATGCGTCCAATGGAGACACAGACTTAGAGAACAGACTTCTTGACACAAGGGTGGCTGTAGAGGTTGGGACTATTGGAGAGAGTAGCATAGTAACATATACACTACCATATGCAAAACATATAGCCAGTGGGAATTTGCTGTATGATTCGGGGAGCTCAAACCTGTGCTTGGTGAAAACCTAGAGTGGCTGGATGGGGTGGGAGGTGGGAGAGATGTTCAAAAAGGAGGGGACATATGTATGACTATGGCTGATTCATGTTTATGTATGCCGGAAACCAACACAATATTGTAAAGCAATTATCCTTCAATTAAAAAAAATTAATAAATAAAGAAAGAAGGGTAACAATGTTGAATAGATAAGCAGAGAGAATATGTCCTATCTTTTCTGCAGGAAGTTTTCATTTTTGTCTCAGGTTCAAAGGATTTGTTAACAAAATAAGCCAGTCTTTATATACGAATAAATAATAACAATATTTATAAGAGAATTATCTAGCTTACTTTGAATTTACTGACATTAAAAGAAAAGAGAAATAGAAACAGCAGATGATACATCACCAAATTGGGTTTTGACCAACACCAAAACTTAAAACAGCACTGGGAAGTTCCATGACACAGCATATCTGGAGTCCCAATCGGGAAAATGTCCCAGGCAGCCTGTCGGCTCTGTGGGTGAGACTTAAAAATTGCACTTTAGGTTCCAGTTTATAATCCCAGGATGCAAAATGATTTCCTCATCAGTCTGTGAGCAAATTGCAGCTCTGGTTTCACATTAATGCTCTTTGTCTTGAAAAACTTGGAATGCCCTTAAGCCCAGGGCCAGACCCCCTCCAGGGGCTCAACAATCTCAGGATTCATCCCCTATCTTATCTATTATAAGATGCAAGATGGCAGAGAAGTACCTGTGCTCACGTTCTCATGTGAGAACACCAAAATTTCAACTAGCTGCTGAACAACCATCGACAGGAGAATGCTGCTGCTGCTGCTACGTCACTTCAGTAGAGTCCGACTCTGTGGGACCCCATAGACTGCAGCCCACCAGACTCCCCCGTCCCTGGGATTCTCCAGGCAAGAACACTGGAGTGGGTTGCCATTTCCTTCTCCAATGTATGAAAGTGAAAAGTGAAGTCGCTCAATCGTATCCAACTCGTAGCGACCCCATGGACTACCGTCCATGGGATTTTCCAGGCAGGAGTACTGGAGTGGGGTACCATTGCCTTCCGCAACTATCAACAGGAGAATGCTGGATCCAAGCAAATAAAGATACCCCATATTCAAGAGCAAAGGCGAAGGCCCAGCAAGATGGTAGGAGTGGCGGAATCATGTTTAGAATAAAACCTCATACCTACAAGAGACACTCAGAGGGCGCAAAGCACCTTGTGTGCACCAGGACCCAGGGAAATGAGCAGTGACCTCCACAAGAGCCTGAGCCACACCTGCCTTTGAGTGTTTGAGTGTCTCTGCAGAGGCACAGGTCAGCAGTGGCCTGCCGTGGGGACAGGGGCTCTGGCTGCAGCAGACCTGAAAGGCACAGAGTGGGGCATAAGTTCTCTCGGAGAAGGTCACCATTAGCCCCACCAGAAAGAAGCCAAGCAGACAACCCACAAACTGGAGAACAATTATATCAAAGATGTTCTCGCACTGCTGCAAAAGTTCTAAGGCCCACAATAGATTTCCCAGCCTGGAGATCTGGCGAGGTACTGAGAACCTGCAGGGGATTTGAATACAGAAATTCCATAGGACTGGGGAAACAGACTCTCGGAGGTCACAGCAAAACCCTGTGTGCACCAGAACCCAAGAGAAAGAAGCAGTGACCTCACAAGAGACGGAGTCAGACTTACCTGTGAATGTTCTGGAGTCTCTGGGGGAGGCGTGGGTGGACAGTGGCTTGCTGCGGGGTCAGAGGCACTGACTACAACAGTCTTGGGAGCCGTGCTGTGCTGGCATAGGTCCTTTTGAAGGAGGTCACCATTACTGTCATTACCCCTACCATAGTTTGGCCTCAGGAAAACTACAGGGATCTAAGACTGCCCCACCCCTTAGCAGAAATTTGGATTATAGATTTACAGAGCATTGCCTCGCCCACCAGAGCCAGACCTAGTTATCTCCACAGCCAGTCCCTCCCAGCAGGAAGCTTCCAAAGCCTCTTATCCTAATCCATGAGAAGGCAGACAGAATAAAAACCACAGTGGCAGAAAACTAATCAAACTGATCACATGGATCACAGCCTTGTCTAACCCAATGAAACTATGAGCCATGCCCTGTAGGGCCATCCAAGAGGTCATGGTGGAGAGTTTTGACAAAATGTGGTCCACTGGAGAAGGGAACAGAAAACCACATCAGTATTCTTGCCTTGAGAACCCCATGAACAGTATGAAAAGGCAAAAAAGATATGACACTGAAAATGAACTCCCCAGGTCAGAAGGTGCCCAATATGGTAATGGAGATAAGGGGAGACAGCTCCAGAAGGAATGAAGAGGCTGAGCCACAGCAAAAACAACACCCAGTTGTAGAAGTGTCTGGTGGTGAAAGTAAAGCTGATGTTGTAAAGAAAAATATTGCATAGGAAACTGGAATGTTAGGTCCATGAATCATGATAAATTAGAAATGGTCAAACAGGACATGGCAAGAATAAACACAGACATTTTAGGGATCAGTGAACTAAAATGGACCAGGATGGGTGAATTTAATTCGAATGAACATTGTATCTACTACTGTGGGCAACAATCCCTTAGAGAAATGGAGTAGCCCTCATAGTGAACAAGAGTACAAAATGCAGCACTTGGGTACAATCTCAAAAATGACAGAATGATTTCTGTTCATTCCCAAGGCAAACCATTCAATATCAGAGTAATCCAAGTCTTTGCCCCAACCACTAAGGTTGAAGAAGCTGAAGTTGAATGGTTCTATGAAGCCAAACTAGATCATCTAGAACTAACACCAAAAAAGATGTCCTTTTCACAATAGGGGACTGGAATGCAAAAGTAGGAAGTCAAGAGATACCTGGAGTAATAGGCAAGTTTGGCTTTGGAGTACAAAATGAAGCAGGACAAGGGCTAACAGGGTTTTGCCAAGAGAATACACTTGTCCCCTCTTCCAACAACACAAGAGACGATTTTACACATGGACATCACTACATGGTCATTTCCGAAATCAGATTGATTATATTTTTTGCAGCCAAAGATGGAGAAGCTTTATACAATCAGCAAAAACAAGACTGGGAGCTGACTATGGCTCAGATCATGAACTCCCTGTTGCAAAATTCAGACTTAAATTGAAGAAAGTAGGGAAAACCACTAGACCATTCAAGCATGACTGAAAACAAATCCCTTATGATTATACAGTGGAAGTGACCATTAGATTCAAGGAATCAGATATGATAGAGTGGCTGATGAACTATGGATGGAGGTTCATAACACTGTACAAGAGGTGGTGATCAAAACCATTCCCCCAAAAAGGAAATGCAAAAAAGGCAAAATGGTTGTCTGAGGAGGCTTTACAAACAGCTGAGAAAAAAAGAGAAGCAAAGGAGAAAATGAAACATATACCCATCTGAATGCAGAGTTCCAAAGAATAGCAAGAAGAGATAAGAAAGTTTTCCTAAGTGAACAATGCAAAGAAATAGAGGAAAACAATAGAATGGGAAAGACTAGAGATCTCTTCAAGAAAAAAAGACATACCAAGGGAATATTTCTTGCAAAGATGGGCACAATAAAGGACAGAAACGGTATGAACCTAACAGAAGCAGAAGATATTAAGAAGTGGTGGCAAGAATACACAGAACTATACAAAAAATATCTTAATGATCCAGATAACCATGATGGTGTGGTCACTCACCTAGAGCCAAACAGCCTGGAGTGGGATATCAAGTAGGCCTTAAGAAGCATCACTACGAACAAAGCTAGTGGGGGTGATGGAATTCCAGTTGAGCTATTTCAAATCCTGAAAGATGAAGCTGTGAAAGTGCTGCACTCAATATGCCAGCAAATTTGGAAAATTCAGCAATTGCTACAGGACTGGAAAAGGTCAGTTTTCATTCCAATCCCAAAGAAAAGCAGTGCCAAAGATTGTTCAAACTACCACACAATTGTACTCATTTCACGGGCTAGCAAAGTAATGCTCAAAATTCTCCAAGCTAGCCTTCAACAATATGTGAACTGAAAACTTCCAGATATACAAGCTGGATTTAGAAAAGGCAGAGGAACCAGAGATCCAGTTGCCAATATCCACTGGATCATAAAGAAGGCTGAGTGTTTAAGAATTGATGCTTTTGAACTGTGGTGTTGGAAAAGATTCTTGAGGGTCCCTTGAACTGAAAGGAGATCAAACCAGTCAATCCTAAAGGAAATTAATCCTGAATATTCATTAGAAGCACTGATGCTGAACCTAAAGCTCCAATATTTTGGCCACCTGATGAGACCATCCAACTTTGGCCATCCAACTAACTCATTGGAAAAGACCCTGATGCTGGGAAAGATTGAAGACAGGAGAAGAGGATGAAAGAGGATGAAATGGTTGGATGGTATCACTTACTTAATGAACGTGAGTTTGAGCAGGCTCTGGGAGATGGTGAAGGACTGGGAGGCCTCGTATACTGCATTCCCTGGGGTTGCAAAAAGTTGGACAGGACTGAATGACTGAACAACATCTTATCTATGGTATCTGAAGACTTGCACTCACAGGAGGCAGTCACTCAGTCAGGGCAGTGTCTAGGAACCTTAGAATCAAGGTCAGAGGCCAGCTCCACTTTGTCTCTGAAGCCTAAACAGACTATTTAATTTCCCTAACACTATCTCATTTAATGAGACTAGCATTATCCGAATATAATACTAAAATCAGACAAGACATTACAAAAAAGCTAAATAAAAACAAATACTGCTCATGAACACAGATGCAAAAATCCTCAAAAAAAAAAAAAATCTTAGAAAATAAAATACAACCCAGCATTAAAAGAATTATGTCTAACTGAGATTTATTCCAGATACTCAAGGCTGGCTCAATATTTAAAATCAATTAATGTAATCCATAACATCAAAAAACTAAAGGAGAAAAAGTATACACCCATATCAGTTAATTCAGAAAAAGCATCTGACAAAATCCAATACACATTCATAATACAAATTCTCAATAAACTAAGAAAGGAGGGGAACTTTTTCAACTTGAAAGTTTATTCACCAAAATCTTACAGCTAAGGTCATACTTAATGGTGAGAAACTCAAAGATTTCTCCTGCTAAGATCAGATACAGGCAAAGATGTCCACTCTCACCATTCCTTTTCAACGTTGTACTGGAAAACCTTGCTAATATAATAAGAGAAGGAAAGAAAGCAGAATGTATAAAGATTTAGAAGGAAGGCATAAAATTGTCTTTACTTGCAGATGACATGATTGGCTAGTTAGAAAAACTAAGAGGGGTTAGTGTGGTGGAAAGGGTGAATACGTGGAACACAAATAATTTTCAGAAGAATGAAAATACTCTGCTTGATACTATTAACTAAAACATATAGTCACAATCTGAAAGTAGACAGTTATTTTATTTGGTGGGAAAGCTTAGGACTCCAAGCCCAGGAGACAACATCTCAATAGCTCTGAGAAAACTACTCCAAGGATGCAGAAGGGAAGACAGGCTATATACAAGTTTGCAACAAAGGGAAGAGCAGGCTGAACATCAAGATCAGGTATCAGGTTTAGGAATTTAGCATTCTATGTATGGGAAAATGAAAGCCTCTGGGCTCACTAAATTCATTCCTTTCATACGTACCTCAGTTTCATTTCAGTTCAGCCACTCTGTTGTGTCCAACTCTTTGCGACCCCATGGACTGCAGCACTTCAGTCCTCCCTGTCCATCACCAACTCCTGGAGCTTACTCAAACTCAGGTACATCGAGTCGGTGATGCCATCCAACCATCTCGTGCTCTGTCATCCCCTTCTCCTCCTGACTTCAATCTTTGCCAGCATCAGGATCTTTTCTAATGAGTCAGTTCTTCACATCAGGTGGCCAAAGAATTGGCATTTCAGCTACAGCATAAGTCCTTCCAAGGAATATTCAGGACTGATTTCCTTTAGGATGGACTGATTTGATCCCTTTGCAGTCCGAGGGACTCTCAAGAGTCTTCTCCAACACCACAGTTTAAAAACTTCAATTCTTCAGTGCTCAACTTTCTTTATAGTCCAACTCTCACATCCATACATGACTGCTAGAAAAACCAGAGCTTTGACTAGATAGACCTTTGTCGGCAGAGTAATGTTTCTGCTTTTTAATATGCTGTCTAGATTGGTCATAGCTTCTTCCTAGGAGCAAGAGTCTTAATTTCATGGCTGCAGTCACCATCTGCAGTGATTTTGGAGCCCCCCAAAATAAAGTCTCTCACTGTTTCCATTGTTTCCCCATCTATGTGCCTTCAAGTGATGGGACTGGATGCCATGATCTCAGTATGTGAATGTTGGGTTTTAGGCCAAACTTTTTCACTCTCCTCCTTCTCTTTCATCAACAGACTCTTTAGTTCTTCCTTGCTTTCTGTCATAAGGGTAGTGTCATCTGCGTATCTGAGGTTATTGATATTTCTTCTGGCAATCCTGATTCCAGTTTGTGCCTCATCCAGCCCGCCATTTCGCATGATGTACTCTGCATGTAAGTTAAATAAGCAGGGTGACAATATACAGCCTTGAAGTACTTCTTTTCCTATTTGGAATCAGTCTGTAGTTCCAAACCCAGTTCTAACTGTTGCTTCCTGACCCGCATACAGATTTCTCAGGAGGCAGGTCAGCTGGTGTGGCATTCCCATCTCTTTAAGAATTTTCCACAGTTTATTGTGACCCACACAATCAAAGGCTTTGGCATAGTCAATAAAGCTAAAGCAGAAGTAGATGATTTTCTGGAACTCTCTTGCTTCTTCAATGAGGTATCAAGTTTCGATCAAGTATGGTAAGATGCAAGCCTCTGTGCTCACTAAATTCATTCCTTTCATATGCACCTCAGCCATCTGGGGTCAATCCTGTTCACCTTGCTTCTTGCATCCCCCAGCTCCTCAGCAAACCATAGTGGGTGGCAGCATCCCCTGGATCACAGTTTTGGGAGCCCTCATTCACATTTGGATGCCAGAAATCCAATGATGGCTGTGACAAGTCCTGCTTATTCGTATGGCAGGAGATATTTTCATTTCACAATACTATAATGATGGTTTTATTATAGTATGAAGTGAAGTGAAGTGAAGTCGCTCAGTCCTGTCAGACTCTGTGATCCCATGAACAGGAGCCTGTCAGGCTCCTCTGTCCATGGGATTTTCCAGCAAAAATACTGAAGTACCAGTTTGCCATTTCCTTCTCCAGGGGATCTTCCCAACCCAGGGATCGAACCCGGGTCTCCTGCATTGCAGGCAGACTCCTTACTGGCTGAGCCACGAGGGAAGTCTTATTATAATATACTTTTGTTCAAACTTATTTATTGTACTCACCTGGAGTAAAGTTTACAATAAACTGTGGATTGTGAGTGATTATGTGTCAGTGTAGGTTCATCAATTGTATCAAATGTATGATTCTGGTAGGGGATGGTAGCAATAAGAAAGTTATGCATGTGGGGTGAGGGATATATGACAAATCTCTATACCTCCCCCTTAGTTTTGTTGTGAACCTTAAACTGTTTTATATATAAAACAAAAGGTAAAAACACTTAATAAGTCACTGAATAAATATGAAGAAAATAGACACAGACCAAAATAACTATGCTTATTATGTTCAAAAATAAAAAAGATAGTATCAAGAATTTTGACAGAGAAAAAATTTAACTACCTTAAAAATAAGTAGGGGAAATTATAGAGCTTAAAGTGTACTAAAGTTCTAAACCTAGTGGGTAGAATTAATGTCAGATTTGATTCCACTAAGTCAAAAAAAATTGTAAAACCTGACTATGATTTTGAAGAAAATATCCACAATACACACACAAAACAAATGAAAGTAACAAACACATAAACAAAAGAAGGAAAATACAGAAAAGAGCACAGAAAATCTATTAAATACTATGAAAAGCTCTAATTGACATGTTCTTAGCATTTCAGGTGGAGATGAGAGTAAGAATGAGGCAGAATCCATATTCAAAGAGGATAATGGCCAAAAGGTTTTCAAAAATAATACTAAAATAAAATTCCTCTTAGAGAGTAAGTCTGACATTTTGACAACTGCTAAAAATAAAAGCCAAAGACAACAATCTGAAAAGAAGGAGTATAGTAATGGGCTCAGGAAGGAACTTTAAAGGGATATCAATAAAATTACAGTTGGCTTCTTAAAAGAAAAAAATGGACACCAGAACACTATAGAATTATATTCCTTTTTCTTCAAAAAAAATAATTTTAAATGTAAAATGAAGCCTAAATAAAGACATTTTCTGACAAAGTAAAGAAAATTCATCTCTGCTGTAAATATAATGGAAAATACTATCCTTCACGAGAAGGAAATGTAACCTGAATGAAAATTGAGGATAAAGACTATGTATTACTAATAGAAAGTTTTCACATAGCTGTACATTTAATATTATAAAAATATTTATTAAGTAAAAAAGTATACAACTGTAATAAAAATACTTATGAAGTGTACAACATGGAGGAAATTGAAATACATTAAAATGATAATACATGTTAAGAAAGTACTTGGTGCTAATGTAAAAAATACATATTTAATATTAGTATATTTATAGTGTAATAACTACAATTCACCATGAAGATGTAACAGTTGTTGTGAGCTGTGCATTAAAAATCTGCAGTCCCCAAAAAGCAGAGACTAAAAGACATACAAGGAGGAAGATATAGAAACTGCCCAGAAACTTCTCTTTAGGACTGAAAGACCTTTCCTTCAACTACTTGGAATACTGTGAGCTACCAACTCCCAGTTGTTAGCCCTCTTGGAAATTGTCTTGGCTGCAGAGAGCTGGCTCATCTAAGAAAACTTGTTTCTGGTGACAGAGTATATCCAAAGACCCGTTGTGTAAATACCAGGCCAATAGATGTAACATGGGGCAACTCTGAAGGGCCAACCCAGCTTCAGTGCCCTGCTCAGATTTGCTGGATGAAGTCTTTGTAGAGAATGCATGACAGCCCATCTACTTCCTTGGCCTACTCTGGCTTTTTCCATTTCTATCTGTAAGCATTGATCCCAAGAGTGCTTTTTAATATACTTCCAGTACAATGTTTTGTCTCGAACAAAATTGATACAATATTGAGCAAAGATGAAAAACATCTGAAAATCAATCAATAAAGAGGCTCTTCCTGATACAGTCAATTCTGCACTCAGATACTAGAAAATAAAACTACATTTTTTGTGCTCATGGGGCAATATAGTATTTATTTGTTTATTGAAGTATACTTGATTTACAATGTTGTATTAGCTGCTTGTGTACAGCAAAGTTATATATGTCTGCAATCTAAAAAAAAATGGAACTGGAGAAAAATCAGTAGTCAAAGGAAGAACTAAAAATATTTTCCATTGATATATTAGTCAAAGACTTAAAATCACCATTATATAAAATGCTCTGAAAAAAAGAGCAAGTTGACAGAATAAAGGGACAAAAGGAAGTTAACTGGGGGAAAAAGGGAAATAAAATGGCCCTTCAGATCAGATCAGTTGCTCAGTCGTGTCCGACTCTTTGCAACCCCATGAATAGCAGCACGCCAGGCCTCCCTGTCCATCACCAGCTCCCGGAGTTCACTCAGACTCACGTCAATCGAGTCAGTGATGCCATCCAGCCATCTCATCCTCTGTCGTCCCCTTCTCCTCCTGCCCCCAATCCCTCCCAGCATCAGGGTATTTTCCAATGAATCAACTCTTCACATGAGGTGGCCAAAGTACTGGAGTTTCAGCTTTAGCATCATTCCTTCCAAAGAAATCCCAGGGCTGATCTCCTTCAGAATGGACTGGTTGGATCTCCTTGCAGTCCAAGGGACTCTCAAGAGTCTTCTCCAGCACCACAGTTCAAAAGCATCAATTCTTCGGCGCTCAGCCTTCTTCACAGTCCAACTCTCATCCATATATGACCACAGGAAAAGCCATAGCCTTGACTAGACAGACCTTTGTTGGCAAAGTAATGTCTCTGCTTTTGAATATGCTATCTAGGTTGGTCATAACTTTTTTTCCAAGTAGTAAGCATCTTTTAATTTCATGGCTGCAGTCACCATCTGTAGTGATTTTGGAGCCCAGAAAAATAAAGTCTGACACTGTTTCCCCATCTATTTCCCATGAAGTGGTGGGACCGGATGCCATGATCTTTGTTTTCTGAATGTTGAGCTTTAAGCCAACTTTTTCACTCTCCACTTTCACTTTCATCAAGAGGCTTCTGAGTTCCTCTTCACTTTCTGCCTTAAGGGTGGTGTCATCTGCATATCTGAGGTTATTGATATTTCTCCCGTCAATATTGATTCCAGCTTGTGTTTCTTCCAGTCCAGCGTTTCTCATGGCCCTTAGGAACATGAAATTATATTTAACATAATAATAACACCAACACATAAAACTACAGGGTGATACCATTTCTCTTTTGGCAGATTGGCAATATCAGAAAGACCAACCTGTTAGAAAGTTGTAGAAGGAATTTTATGTGTTATGGGCATATTTAAAAATGTTGGAACCTTTACTGAGTAGACTTTGATTCACGTCTACAAATGTAAGACTATATATACATATAGATATATTTTTATAACATATTATAGCAAAATTGGAAAAACATCTGCAACTTCAACATCATAATAGGTAACTAGCTGGGTACATTATGATATATGCATACTAGTATGTAATTAAAAGAACTTATTAATTGTCAAAAGAAGTAAGATGTTCATTGTGGAATTATTTCCAGTATATATCATTAATTTTAAAATGCAGGTTACAGGTACATTGTATAGTTCGCTAAAAATTTACAAAATACAAGGGGCAGTACACAAATATGTATTCTTGCAAAAGAGGACATGGGGAGGATAGAGCTGAAGAGATGCAAATGGACTAATATTTTCTTGAATATACCATTTTTAGAAAGTTTTTATATTTGAACCATGTCAGTTTTACACATGAAAAATAAAAAAAAAAATAAAGTAAGTGTAAAAAATTTAACCAAAAATAATTAATGGAACTATTTTATCAGGTTGTTAACAAAACCATGCAAAAACAGTAAGTGCTTTGTAATAAATTTGAATACAGTACATTAACTAAATACTCTTTGTGGGGTATACTCTAAAGATAAAAGGAATTACTAAGGAATCTTAAACTACAAAGTTAACATTATAACTTTAAAATTACTTTAAGTATATCATAGAATAACATACATTCATACATACATATTTATATACTTACATATGTTAATAATAAAAGATATGTTCCATATTAGAGAAAAGAAAGATAAAGTCAGTAAAGGTATAAATAGGTTACACACTATATTTAAATTGGAAATATTAATAAAAACTCAGGTTTTAAAACACATAAATTGAGGGATTTCTGGTTCAAGTTTCAATACATGAAGAGCTTGGAAGTTTTAGTCTCCTTCTTACTGCAACAGCGCAACAAAGAATTAATTATCTATCTTGGACTCACCAGGGGACTGAGGATGCAAAGGCTAACTGCTAGATTGAAAGTCAGAAAGACAATCAAAGCAAAGGAGTCACAGATCTTCACCTGGAGAAAAAACAGTTGGAGCCATTAACTGGTAGGAAAAGTTAAAGGACATTTTGAAGAATTGCTAGAGTATGAATACAGACCATCATGAAGGTGAAAGTGAGAAACTCTTCAGGCTTATAGTATTGGGAAGGCACAAACTTCTGTAGATTTATCTCTGGGGAACCAACCAGAATCTACTGGTGAAGAGCTGCTGCTGCTGCTGCTGCTGCTAAGTTGCTTCAGTCATGTCTGCAGCTCCCATTATCAATTTGTCAGAGGAAGGGGAAAAGTAACCATTGTAAACCAGTTAGAGGTTCCTCCATAAGAGAGACATATTCTCCAGAGGAAAAAGAAATTGTCAGAGCCTTATTGGAGAGGATATTTCCTTAGATCTAGCCTCTGGCCTTCCTCTCTGGCCTTCCTCATGGAAGGTAGGTCTCATGGGGGGTAGGTCCTCATGAAGGTAGGTCTCATGTAGGGTAGGAAGAGTAAGCTAAATAATGAAATTAAAAACCACAGTTCAGGGACACGGGTCTACTATTACAATGAGGTGCAATCATAATATTGTAGAATGCTTTCCTTTCACCACATCTGATCATCACAGACAATGGGAAGACCAAAGCAGGCATAGTCTAGGAATTCAACTGTGCCTAAGATACGATAAACATTCCAAACACCTCAGCTCCTAATCAGAGTTACATACATGCTCACACTAAGGTTATTTACCTCAATTTATTTTCATCACATCTAGCATTCAAAAAACATATAAAAATTAAAAGACATGTTAAAAAGTTCAGAAAAAACAAAATCTTAAAACAGAAAGCAAGCATCAGAAACAAACAAATGTTAGAATCAGAGAGGAACTTTAAAATCATTATAATTCATGTAATAATGACTCTAATGAAAAAGTAAATAAAATGCAAGAACAGATGAGGAATATAAGGACTGAGATGGATATTATAAAAAAAGAATCAAAAGAATAATCTAGAAATTAAAAACACTGTGACAGAACTGAAGAATGCTATCAGTGAGTCCTTAACATACTAAACATGGCCTGGTAGAGAATTTAGTGTTCTTCAAAAAACATTATCTTAATTATGAGGGATAAGGGTTTTTTTTTTTTTTTTTAATACAGTTGAGTGTTCATCAGAAATTGTACAAGAAAAAAAGAGTAGAGTAACAGGTAGATAGACAGATACAGATATAGACACAGATATTTCCCAAAAAAATATATTCACCAACATAGATCTTTCTTAACAAGCTAATACTTCATAAGGATAAATGAAGACTTCCTTTTAAACAAAACAGGGAATTCATTGTGAGCAGTTCTGCTAATAAAAGTTACAAGTTTTTTATGGAGAAGGAAATGTTGTATGTCAGAGACTCAGATCCACACAAAGATAGTCATGGAAGAATTAAATAAAAATAAAATATTTTTTTCCTTATTCTTAATTAAGATAGTCTAAAAGATAACTGTTTCTTTGATGTAAAACTAGTAACAAGATAGTGTATAATTATAGGGTATGGATAAGTGAAAGGAATAATAACAGTGCCAAAAGGAATGAGGCAGGAAGGAATTGGGAATATTTCATTATTAAGAACACTCATTACAAGAGAAGCAGTATATGTTATGTGAAGGTGGATTACATAAGTTAAAATGTACACCTGATCTGCCTCTTGAGAAATTTGTATGCAGGTCAGGAAGCAACAGTTAGAACTGGACATGGAACAACAGGCTGGTTCCAAATAGGAAAAGGAGTTCATCAAGGCTGTATATTGTCACCCTGTTTATTTAACTTATGTGCAGAGTACATCATGAGAAATGCTGGACTGGAAGAAACACAAGCTGGAATCAATATTGCGAGGAGAAATATCAATAACCTCAGATATGCAGATGACACCACCCTTATGGCAGAAAGTGAAGAGGAACTCAAAAGCCTCTTGATGAAAGTGAAAGTGGAGAGTGAAAAAGTTGGCTTAAAGCTCAACATTCAGAAAACAAAGATCATGGCATCTGGTCCCATCACTTCATGGGAAATAGATGGGGAAACAGTGTCAGACTTTATTTTTCTGGGCTCCAAAATCACTACAGATGGTGACTGCAGCCATGAAATTAAAAGATGCTTACTCCTTGGAAGGAAAGTTATGACCAACCTAGATGGCATATTCAAAAGCAGAGACATTACTTTGCCAACAAAGGTTCGTCTAGTCAAGGCTATGGCTTTTCCTGTGGTCATGTATGGATGTGAGAGTTGGACTGTGAAGAAGGCTGAGCACCGAAGAATTGATGCTTTTGAACTGTGGTGTTGGAGAAGATCCTTGAAAGTCCCTTGGACTGCAAGGAGATCCAACCAGTCCATTCTGAAGGAGATCAGCCCTGGGATTTCTTTGGAAGGAATGATGCTAAAGCCGAATCTCCAGTACTTTGGCCACCTCATGCGAAGAGTTGACTCATTGGAAAAGACTCTGATGCTGGGAGGGATTGGGGGCAGGAGGAGAAGGGGACGACAGAGGATGAGATGGCTGTATGGCATCATTGACTCGATGGACGTGGGTCTGAGTAACTCCGGGAGTTGGTGATGGACAGGGAGGCCTGGCGTGCTGCGATTCATGGGGTTGCAAAGAGTTGGACATGACTGAGTGACTGATCTGATCTGATATTGAAAATTACAGGGGAACCACAAAAAAAGGATACAACCAATATTCTAAGAGAAGAGTTTAAATTATATCACATAAACTATTAAATCAAACCAGATTAGACAGAAAACAGAAGGAAAAGAAGGAACTAACGCAAGGCACAGAAAACAGTTACAAACGTAGTGTCATTAGACTAAAACACTAATCATTTTAAATCTGAATTGTCTAAGTACCACGATTATAAAACAGATTGTTAGAATGAATTTTAAAAAGACAATTATATTTTGCTTATAGAAAATTCAATTTAAATATGAAGTTTCATATAGGTTAAAAGAAAAGTATTAGAGAAAGGTATAGTATGCCAATGCTAATAAATAGAAAGCTGGAGAAGTCATAGTAATTTAAAATAAATTAGACTTTGGAGCAAGGAAAGCTACTAGGGATAAAGGTAGACATTGAATATCTATAAAGAGGTCAGTTCTCCAAGAGGAGATTAAAATCCTTAATGTCTGTGCACCTAACAATGGAGAAACAAAAGACTTGAGAAAACACACATATTCAAGTAAAAACAGACAAACTCACTATTACAATTAAAATTTTCAACAGCCTTCTATGCCCATAAATTTGATAACTCAGAAGAAGTGAACCATATCTTTGATAGACTCAAACCCACTAAACCCACACAATGAAAAATAATCTGAATAGTCCAGTATCTCTTAAAGGAATTGATTAATAGCCAATAATCTTCTAATGAGCAAAGCAACACACCACACCTAAGTGGTTTCAAGGATTAATTCTTCTAAATATTTAATGAAAAATGATATAAATTATCCACAATATATTCCAAAATATATAATTACAAGGAATGCTTCCTAACTCATTCTATGAATTAATCAATCAATAACATAAAGACAAATCAGAGAGTTATGATATGAAAAGGAAAGTATGGACTAACACCTTTCATGAAAATAAATGCAATAAATTCTCAACAAAATTTTAGCAGAGAAAATCAGTAATATTTTAAAACAATTATAAACCACACCAAAGTGGATATTTTCTAATTATTCAGGGTTGTTTCAACATTCAAAAATCAATGTTCTACCACATTGAGAATTGAAGCAGAAAGATACTTGACAGAATTCAATATCTATTAATGATAAAAACTCAGCATATTAGGAATAGAAAAGAATTTTCTCAATTTGATAAAGAACATCTATAAAAACATTCTTTAAATACCACATTTTACGGTGAAACTTCAATGGTTTTCCCCCAAGGATGAGAACAAGTCAAGGGTGTCTTCTTTCAACAGTTCCTTTCAACTTTGCACTGGAATTTTACCTAGGTCAGTAAGTTGTTGCTGCTGCTAAGTCACTTCAGTCATGTCTGACTCTGTGTGACCCCACAGACCGCAGCTCACCAGGCTCCTCTGTCCCTAGGATTCTCTCTCTGTCCACGGGATTCTCTAGGCAAGGATACTAGAGAGTGGGTTGCCATTTCCTTCTCAGTTCAGTAAGTTAAGAAAAGGAAATAACATATATACAGATTAGTAAGGCAGCAATAAAACTGTCTTTGTTCTGAGGCAATATGATCTTTGTAGAAATTCTCGAAGAATCAACAAAGGAGTTATTGAAACTAATCATCCAGTACAGCAAGGTCAGAGGACACAAAGTTACTACACAGAAGTCAATTACTCTTTATATACTATAATGCTAACAACGAACAGCTAAATTTTGAAATTAAAATTGCAATACCATTTATGATATAACCAAAAAAGATAAGTAATCAGGTATAAATCTGACAAATTATATAAAGATCCTCTATATAAAAAAAACTATAGAACTCTAATGAAAGAAAAATAAGATCTAAATACAGATATTTCATGAGTAGAAAGACTCAGTATTATTTTTAAAATGTCAGTGTTTACCAACTTGACTTACAGATTCAATACAATCCTAACTGATATCTCAGGAAGCTATTCTGTTGATACTGAGAAATTTTAAGTCAGAAAGGAACTGCAATGGATCTAAGATGATCAACACAGTATTGAAGAAGAAGAAAAATACACTTGGAAATTTCATACTACTCAATTCCAATACTTAATATAAAACTATAGTATTTGTGTTTTGAAAATGTGTGAGATCTCCAGGTAAAATCTGAAAGTAGTCCCCGCAAATGGAGGGGAATGAGAAACTTAAGAAAGAGGCAGACCATTTAAAATTGGTAGGTGACAGGTTTATTTTTTTTAATTAAAAAAAAAAATTTTTTTACCAGTATGACAAACTTTACTATAGGATCTAAAACCAGAATACTTGCAGAAATGTACCATCATTATTGATGGGTACACTTAATATAGGGATATTCACTCTCAATTATAACTAAAGCAATCTTTTATTTTCTTTACTAATTTTTAAAATATAAATTTATTCATTTTAATTGTAGGCTAATTACAATATTGTAGTGGTTTTGCCATACATTCATATGAATCTGTCATGGGTGTACATGTGTTCCCCATCCTGAACCCCCCTCCCCCTCCCTTGGGTCATCCCAGTGCACCAGCCCTGAGCACCCTGTCTCATGCATCGAACCTAGACTGGTAATTCATTTCACATATGATAATTAACATGTTTCAGTGCCATTCTCCCAAATCATTCCACCCTCACCCTCTCCCACAGAATCCAAAAGACTGTTCTATACATCTGTGTCTCTTTTTCTGTCTAGCATATAGGGTTATCGTTACCATCTTTCTAAATACCAAATATATGTGTTAGTATATTGTATTGGTGTTTTTCTTTCTGGCTTACTTCACTCTGTATATTAGGCTCCAGTTTCATCCACCTCATTAGAACTGATTCAAATGTATTCTTTTTAATGGCTAAGTAATATTCCATTGTGTATATGTACCACAGCTTTCTTATCCATTTGTCTGCCAGTGGACATCTAGGTTGCTTCCATGTCCTGGCTATTATAAACAGTGCTGAGATGAACACTGGGGTACATGTGTCTCTTTCAATTCTTGTTTCCTCGGTGTGTATGCCCAACAGTGGGATTGCTGGGTCATAGGTGACAGGTTTAATAAGCAAGGGAACTTGCATACAAGGCTCATCTTGGGTAACTACAGTACCTACTCATCTGGTAGATAGGTGCACCCACCTACCAGAATTTTAAAAGTTATATAGAGACTTTAACTGGGTTCAGTCACATATTCAGTCCACATGGTCTTGAAGCACTTTACTCTGTCAAGTCTACTTTTTTGATACAGATTCAGCTGTGGGAATGGTGGGCAGAATGTATGTTCCAACTACAGGACACAGGGTAAGGAGTCACCGATTGCCTGGGTTCAGCTTTTGGTTCACCAGGGGTCATGTCCTCTCCATGACTTCCTCTAACAGTAACCCAGGCAACATAGTATTAGCAAAAGAACACACACATATTCAGTAAAACAAAATAGGCAGACTAGAGACAGACTCACAGAAAGATAATCCAATGGAGAAAATTCTACAAATGGTGCTAGAACATTAAATATACATATGTCATAATTATAAAAAAATACTTGGAACAGTAACAAATAAATCTAATCACAGAATTTACAACTTTCTCACACACACACACACACACACACACACACACACAAATAGAGGTAGATAAAATACCTAAAAGAAAATGCAAAACTACAAAACTTCTAGGAGAAAGTACAGTCGAAAATCTAGGTGACTTTGGAGTTGGGTATGAGTTTTGAGATAAAACATCTAAAATATAGTTCATGGGAAAAAAAGATAGATGGATTTATTAAAATATAAACTTTCCTCTGTGAAAAACACTTAAGGGAATGAAATGGAAAACCACATGTAAGAAAAAGACTATGAAAACACACTTATAAAGAACTATGAGAGAACTCAACACTCAAGAATAAGAAAAAGGATGAACCCATTTGAGAACTAGAATCTGAAAAGATATCTCACCAAAGAAGACATACAGATGGCAAATAAGCACATGAAAATATTTTATCCATAAAACACCATTAGGGAATTGAAAATTAAAACAAGAGAGCATTATACACCTATTAGATTAGCTAAAATGGAAAAAAAAAAAAAACCTTATAACTTCATTTATGGTAAAGAGGTAAAAGAACAGTTACATTCACTATTTGTGGGAATGCAAAATAGTACAACCACTTAGGGAGCACTTGGACATTTCTTACAAAGCTAAAAAATGGGGAAACAATGGGGAAACAAAGAAATGGGGAAACAATGGAAACAGTGAGAGATTTTTTTTGGGGGGGTGCTCCAAAATTATTGCACATGGTGACTGCAGTCATGAAATTAAAAGACACTTGCTCCTTGGAAGAAAAGCTATGACAAAACTAGACAGCATATTAAAAAGCAAAGACATTGCTTTGCTGACAAAGTTCCATCTAGTCAAAGCTATGGTTTTCCTGTAGCTATGTATGGATGTGAGAGTTGGACTATAAAGAAAGCTGAGCACTGAAGAATTGATGCTTTTGAACTGTGGGGTTGGAGAAGGCT
Source organism: Bos javanicus (assembly GCF_032452875.1). Taxonomy (NCBI): domain Eukaryota; kingdom Metazoa; phylum Chordata; class Mammalia; order Artiodactyla; family Bovidae; genus Bos; species Bos javanicus. The sequence continues at coordinate 32,856,038 of NC_083875.1, read as the reverse complement.
CTTGAGAGTCCCTTGGACTGCAAGGAAATCCAATCAGTCCATCCTAAAAGAAATCAGTCCTGAATATTCATTGGAAGAACTGATGCTGAAGCTGAAACTCCAATACTTCAGCCACACGAAGAACTAACTCATAGGAAAAGACCCCGATGGTGGGCAAGATTGAAAGCAGGAGGAAAAGGGGGTGACAGAGGATGAGACGGTTGGATGGCATCACCAACTTGATGGACATGAGTTTGAGAAAACACCAGGAGTTGGTGATAGACAGGATAGCCTGGCATGTGCAGTCCATGGGATCACAGAGTTGGACACGACTGAGTGACTGAACTGAACTACAAAGCTAAACATACACTTCACATGTGAAGTATTAATTGCATTCCTTGGTATTTACCAACTGACTGGAAAAGTTAGGTTCATATAAAAAATTCCATACAAGTATCATGATCATCAAAAACAAAACCTACCAAGATGCCCTTCAGTAGATCAGTGGAGACTCTGCTGTAATAGATTCAAAATATTTAATATTTACTCAGTGATAAAAACATGAACAATCAAGCCATAAAAAATGTCTGAATCTTAAGTACATATTTATTAGTAAAAGGCTAAACAGACTATATACTTTGATTTCAACTAAATTGCACTGTGGAAAAACCAAAGCTACTGAGACAATAAAATACAGTGTTTGCCAGGGTTTTGGGGAAAGGGGAGGTAAGGTTTAATATCTGAAACACAGGGGAGGTTTTGGGAATGTGAATCTATTATGTATATTATATTTTGGATAAATGACAATATTCATTTTCCAAAATCTATTTATCAATACAGGACAAAGTGTGAACTTTAACATTTTAAAAATTTTAAAATAATGATTTAGGAAAAATAAAAATAATGATCAGGGACTCCCAGGATGGAATGCAGAATGTGACAAAACAACTGAACTTGATTACAAATACATAAAGCAACAAAACTTCACTGGATGGAGTGGGGTAAATGTTCTAAGGTAAGTAACTGGAAGTCAGTGGAGACTATAAAACTAAATGGGGAAAAATGTACATAACCACTGAACTTGAGTTGAAAAAGGTATATTCCATCAGGTATGAGTTAACAATTCTGAATATATATGTCTACTAGAATTAAAGTAAATGGAAGGTAGATGATGAAAAATCAATTTCCTCACTTTTGTAGTGATAGCTTAGAGATAAGCAAGAGGAAGGAGCAAAGAATATGTGGTAATAAATGAGAATGGGAGATATCAGTATGAACTTATATTTAGATTAATATAGATATTTATGGTGACATGGTGACATGGGCTTCCCTGGTAGCTCAGCTAATAAAGAATCTGCTTGCAATGCAGGAGACCCTGGTTTGATTTCCTGGGTAAGGAAGATCCCCTGGAGAAAGAATAGGCTACCCATTCCAGTATTCTTGGGCTTCCCTGGTAGCTCAGATGGTAAAGAATCCACCTGAAATGCAGGAGACCTGGGTTAGACCCCTGAGATGGGAAGATCCCCTGGAGGAAGGCATGGCAACCCACTCTGGTATTTTTTCCTGGGAAATCCCAGTGGTGTCACAAAGAGTCAGACATGCCTGAGCGACTAAACATAGAACAGCACATATGGTGACATAGGTATCAATAAATATAGGTATGTATATACACATGGGTTAGTATATACACATATACTTTTCCTGCACTGATACTGATAAAGACAAAGATATCCCAGTAGCAAGGAGTAAACCTATATCATGATTTACTAATCTAAACCTGTATTACTAACTGGGTTTACTAATTAAAGCTATATTAAGTTTCTTCAAAGAATCAGAACTAATTATATATATATATATATATATATACACACACACACACACACACACACACACACATATAGAAAGTGTTTATAATGAGGGGACTGGCTCACACAATTATGGAGATAGAAAAGTATCATCATCTGCCATCTGCAAGCTAGAGACCCAGGAAAGCTGGTGGTGTAATTCGAGTTTAAACTCAAAGGCCCCAGGACCAGGGGAGTCAATTATAAGTGAGACCAACTCCAAATATCCAAGAATCAGGAGAACAAATATCTGAGAACAGAAGGTGTATGTCCCAGCTCGAGCAGAGAGCAAATTTACCCTTCTGTTTTATTGTTCTACTTAGGCCCTCAATGAATTGGATGATATCTACCTGCAATGGAACTTATCTTTACTCATTCAAGTTATCTTTATTACCTATTCAATGTTAGTCTCATCTGGAGACTCTCTTACAGACACACTCAGAAATATGTTTTACCAGCTATCCCATTATACCTTAAGCCAGTCAAGTTAACATATAAAATTAACCATCTTATCACCTGTTGCCCATGATTTGGTTTCTAATCCAACCTCCAAAACAAAGAACTAGAACTTTGCATAAATGGTTATTCCAAGACTAAGGCTGGAAATATACCAAATGAGCCTGGAAAAAAAATCTTGTGGTGCCAGAAAGAGTTCTAAAACAAAACAAACCAAAACCATGATGTGGAATTTAAGCAACTAGAACCAACTGAAAGATCTCCCAAACTATTTGAGCAACAAAATAAATATGTACTGCATTCTGACTCAGAGTAGAATGTAAATATTCATGAGTATTTACTAATATAATAGGTTTTTGAATAAAGAAAGAGGAAAATGAGGGATGAGATTTCCAATGCAGAATGAAATGCAAATAATTTGTGTAGTTAGTTTGCCTTACTGGAGGCAGAAATTAATTCCACACTTTTCAAGTCTTGTTTTCATATTGTGAGTTCTCTCCAAAGTGTACGATATGAAAATGGGGAAAAAGAATAACTGGACAGTGGAGAAACTTGACAAACTATCGCCCCAACCAGAAGATCAAGATTAACAACAACAATATCAGTATTCTACATACCCTTGATGTGATGCATGAAGTAAGCCAGAAGGAAAAACACCAATACAGTATACTAATGCATATATATGGAATTTAGAAAGATGATAACAATAACCCTGTGTACGAGACAGCAAAAGAGACACTGATGTATGGAACAGTCTTATGGACTCTGTGGGAGAGGGAGAGGGTGGGAAGATTTGGGAGAATGGCATTGAAACATGTAAAATATCATGTATGAAATGAGATGCCAGTCCAGGTTCAATGCACGATACTGGATGCTTGGGGCTAGTGCACTGGGACGACCCAGAGGGATGGTATGGGGAGGGAGGAGGGAGGAGGGTTCAGGATGGGGAGCACATGTATACCTGTGATGGATTCATTTTGATATTTGGCAAAACTAATACAATTATGTAAAGTTTAAAAATAAAATAAAAACAAACAAACAAACAAAAAAAAACGGCACTTCACCTCTGGTCTTCCTTTCAAAAGCCCATAACCACAATCTAATCATAAGAAAACCATCAGACTTTCTAACTCTAATGGAGGCAATTCTAGCAGAGAAACTTTCTATATAATACCTGAACAGTACTCTTCACAGCTTTTAAGGTCATTGAAAACATGAAATATCTGGGGAACTCTTACAGCCAAGAGAATCCTAAGGAGACACAATGACTAAAGGCAATATGGTATCTTGGATGAGATCCTGGAACAGAACAGGGACACAAAATGAAAGTTAATAAAATCTGAACAGGATGTGGACTTCATAATAATGTTTCAATATTGGTTAATTAACTATAACAAATGTATCGCATTAAAGTTAGATGTTAATTATAAAGGAAAACAATGGAGAATTTATTTAAAAAAAACTATACTGTATTTGCAATATTTCTATAAATCTAAAAGTGTTCTAAAATATAAAACTTATTTAAAACTATATGCTACATCTCTCCACTGAAAAGCTACGATACTACAAGAGTAATTAGTACATAGTAATTAGTAATTAACACACCTAGCACCCAGGTTTGGTTTGCAACTACCCTTTGCCACTATAAAAAACTAGGACTCTTTGAAGACACTTCTGAATATAGTTATATGGCAAGCAAAAAAGGAAAGTAAAACTGATAAATGTTATTATAAAAGAAGCTCTCAAAGACTAGTTCAGTTCAGTCACTTATTCGTGTCCAACTCTTTGTGACCCCATGGACTGCAGCACACCAGGCTTCCCTATCCAACTCCCAGAGCTTTCTCAAACTCATGTCCATCGAGTCGGTAATGCCATCCAACCAAAGACTAGTGGAATCATGTTAAAAAAAAAAAAAAAAAAAAAGAATGCTTCTTGAAAGAGATTATATTGATCACATTTTGTGCAAACTGAGTATAAAAATGAATATTCATAGTAATAATTAAGTAAAGCATGTGAATCCATAATTACGTATAAGGAGAAAGATATTGAGAGAGAAAAAGGGAGAGAAAAACCACTTTGAATACATTTAGTTCACTTTAGTTCCTAAACCCTCCAGTACATTTAAAAAACTCATCAGTAAGCCACCTACAGCTCACTAGCACAAATGCAATCTTTCTATGTATACACATGCATATAAAAAAAAGTTTGTATTTTAAAAACTACATAAAAGCATAACATAGTAAATCCTGAAGATAAGTGGATATGTATTAGAAATGTTGATTCAAAATCAAGCATTCAATAATAATGTTAAGAGCATCATTTAATCATAAGAATATTTCACTGTATCTATTAAGGATGAAATAAATTTTAAGTACATAGAGATATGCCTCATATTCAATATACTTTCATATAATTAATATTATTTAATAGTAATCATAAAATCACAATGATCTGAGAGACAGATATATGTATCTAACAAGTTTTTAATTCCTATCCATTTTTTAAAAATTATTATTTATTTATTTTATTTTACAATATTGTATTGGTTTTGCCATACATCAACATGCATCTACCTTGGGTGTACATGTGTTCCCCATCCTGAACCCCCGTCCCACCTCCCTCCCCGTACCATCCCCTGGGTCATCCCAGTGCACCAGCCCCAATCTTCCTGTATTCTGCATCGAACCTGGACTGGCTATTCATTTCTTCTATGATATTATCCTATCCATTCTTTAGCTCAGTTGCTTTTAACCATTTTTTCCATAAAATTTATATACAATTACATCTATAGCTTATATTATAGGATATGTTAAAGACATTACATTGTAATTTTTAATCCAAGTAACTTTCACCTTAATTTTGAACCTTAATTTCAAGAAACATGACTCTACATTCTATAATATTTTTGAATAACATTTCACTATTTTCATTTCATCACATAATATTGCACAGCTATTATCACTTATCCTTTAGGCTTATTTCAGCAAGACAGAGTTTAGAAAGTATGATTCACTTTTCTCTGGTATATAACATTACTAATATACCTGGAATTTCAGCCCAATGAAATATTCTCAGGCTCATTTTTATTGAAAAATATTTTTTCAATACTATTTTTCAAGTCTAGAGCAAAGACAAGGCAAAAACAAATTATCAGTGTTTGTGTAAATCACATACCAATGTACATCATCCACTGAATATTGAAACTGTAAGATGTAAATGGTGATTATTTGTGAGTTAATATACTTTTCAGATGAACATAAAACTAATAAAATGGAAAAATGATACACATGACATATAAAATAAAATGCCATATTGTTACCATGCCAATACCAATTTTATTCTATACATTTTTATTAGTTACATAGAGTTTTTATAGTTATTATTGAAATATTTTGGAGATTCCACTTTCCACTCCTTTTTCACCATTAATCATGGTATTTAGTATGTGTAAAACATAGATGTTAGATGTTTGACTTCCTGTACTTGGAAATTTTCATACACTTGTCTTGAAATTCCCAATGCTACAGACATAGAAAAGACAAATCCCTTTTACATATTTCTGCTAAATACCCAATAAATATTTAAACCATCTGGGCCTCCTAGGGATCCAGGTTAGTAATTTCTAGCCTGCCTGAGCAACGGAATTATTTCCAACAGTTTAAAGAATAGCCATGCCCGAGTCATACCCCTGATTAGTCCACACAAGCAATTAGAATGAAAGAAATGAACTGTGTGAACTACCACATCGGCAACTTAACTGACACCTCAGCAATGAAATTTAACTGTGTTTTCTTCTTCTACTCCTTCCCATTCCCCACTTAGCCTTCTTCCCATTACTTTTCTGATAGAGAACTCTATCAGAAAAGTATTCTGTTCTGACACCTTAAAAAAAAGATGTGAAAACACAGATGAGGGAAAAGCAGACTTTTTTTTTTTTTTTCTGATTTACAAAAGTATTCTGGTAAGATTAGGGGAATAATAGTGGATAATACTTGTAAAGGTTTTACTGTGGTCCAGACAAATTTCTGATTATTCATACATTTCACCTTTTCTGAGGAAAATACTATTACGTTTATTACTTATCAAATGAAGAAAGCAAAGTGCATACTGGTTAAATAACAAGGTTGAGAAGGTAGTCAGTAGATGTGTAGGATTCAGCCTCAATCTGACTTTAGAGTCCATGCTTTAAATAACCCCTAAAATAGTAACTCCAGGTATAGGCAATAGAAACAGCAGAATATAGGTAAGAAATCAGACCCAGAATTCTAGATGCTACCAAAGAATAAGAACATTAGAATTCTCCCAAAGTGTGGTTGGGAGAGGAAGCTTTCTCCCCACTCCAGTACTTTTGCCTGGAAAATCCCATGGACGGAGGAGCCTGGTGGGCTACAGTCCATGGGGTCGCAAAGAGTCAGACACAACTGAGCGACTTCACTTTCAACTTTTCACTTTCCTGCATTGGAGAAGGAAATGGCAACCCACTCCAGTGTTCTTGCCTGGAGAATCCCAGGGACGGCGGAGCTTAGTGGGCTGCCGTCTATGGGGTCGCACAGAGTTGGACACGACTGTTGCGACTTAGCAGCAGCAGCAGCAGTGAAACAGAGAAAAAGCAACGTCTTGAACTTGAAGGGGATTATGAATAGGTTTGAGGGATAATTCTGCCATGACCTATATGAACCAACAATAGAACACCAGAGAAAACATTAATACCTCAGTGGTTATTAGAGTTTATTATATGGCCAATGAAGAAGTTATGAGATTCTTTCCCTAAGGATAATACCTTCCTTCAACTAAGGTATTATCCTTATATAAGCCTCTAGAAATTAGACACAACCTCCTAAAAGGACGGGGGGAAAATGACAGAGATAAAATTACTACCACTGAAGTAAAATAGGAGTTAAAGAAAACTATTAGTGTATTGAATAAGATTATTACATGCCACACAAAATTTCCAAAAATTGAATGCCTTTGGGATACATGATAGATAGGTAGCAGTCATGTGTGTCTGTGTGTGTGCGTGCGCCTTCAGTTGCTTCAACATGTCTAACTCCTTGCAACTCCATAGACTCCTCTGTCCATGGAATTTTCCAGGCAAGAACACTGGAGTGGGATGCCATTTCCTTCTCTAGGGGATCTTCCCAACTCAGGGATCAAACTTGCGTCTCTTGTGTCTCTTACATTAACAGGTGGATTCTTTACCACTGCATCACCTGGGAAGCCATAAGCTTTCACATGTTATTATAAATTAATATTCACATTACATTTACTATGGAGAAAATTGAGATGCAAATCTGTCCAAGGTCACATGACTTGTGTTACAAGACCTATTCTAAGAACCTGAATCTTCTAAGTCATGACACTACATAATCTAATATTAAATATTAGAGCATACCTAAGGAAAGCTTTGAACTCTCATTCTTAAGCCTTTTTTAATGCTTCATCTGTCATGAATAGCTTAACATGATAGTACTGAAAAGTTCAAAAATAGACATTTCGACCTCTTGAAATATCAACCCATTTATTAAATCAGAACAGGAATACTGGAGAAGAAAATCTGTGGAAAGATCAAATCAAAGTTTTTAAATGCCACTAGTCTTAACAATTCTTTTTCCATAAAATATGTCTCTGTGATACCATCAACACAAAGATATACTAAAACATACCCAAAACCTACCAAAATATTTGCATATAGTAAATACATCAAGTCTATACATTAAATATGTTGTTATTTGTATATCAATTATACCTCAAAAAAGGTATTTTAAAAGCTTAAAAAAAACATGCCACTTCTACATTTGTTGTTTAGTCATTAAGTTGTATCCAACTCTTCCATGACCCCATGAACTTTATCCTGCAAGGCCACATTGTCCTTGGGATTTCTCAGGCAAGAATACTGAAGAGAGTTGCCATTTCCTTGTCTGGGAGAGCTTCCTGACCCAGGGATCAAACCTGAGTCTCCTGCATTGGCAGGCAGATTCTTTACTGCTGAGCCACCAGGAAAGCCCACTATTCCATTTACTACCTCTTGACGTGTTATTTTGATTTTAATTTTTTTTTTTACTTCTCAAAATTCTAAAATCCAAGATAACTCTTTAGCTAATAATGTATAAACTCTACCTTTTACAGGGAAATTATTTCAATTTGTGTGCAAAGAGAAGATAGAAGAGAAGAAAAACAAACTAGAATTTGTTCATATCTTTTCATGATTTTATAGAATTTTCAAATAAACAGAAACAAGAATAGTGTAGTGAATCATCATGACCTCATCCAGTTTCAATAAAACATTATGTATTTCTTACTTAATTGAACCCATCTTTTATTTATGACATCCTTTAAAGAATATTCTAGACAAAATTTAATTAAATTCTGAATAGTATATAATACAAAAGACTTTAAAAATATATAATATCAAGATGATTTCTACAAACAAAATTAAAAGTAATTCATTACTAATTTAAAACAATCTCTATTAAATTTTTACTGATAGTTAATATTATTTTTAGTTAACTTTATTTGTTTTGTAGAACTTATATCCATATAACCTACATATTATTAGGTCTTAATGACATGTATAACCATGATGGTGTGATGACTCACCTAAGGCCAGATTCCTGGAGTGTAAAGTCATGTGGGCCTTAGGAAACAATGGTATGAACAAAGGTAGCGGAGGTGATAGAATTACAACTGAGCTATTTCAAATCCTAAAAGATGATGCTGTTAAAGTGTTGTGCTCAAAATGCCAGAAAATTTGGAAAACTCAGCAGCGGCCATAGGACTGGAAAAAGTCAGTTTCTATTCCAATCCCAAAGAAGGGCAATGCCAAAGAATGTTGAAACTGCTGCACAATTGCACTCATTTCACATGCTAGCAAAGTCATGCTCAAAATCCTTCAAACCAAGCTTCAACAGCACATTAACTGAGAACTTCCAGATATACAAGCTGGATTTAGAAAAGACAGAAGAACAAGAAATCAAATTGCCAACATGGGGCTATAGCTTAGTGGTAGATAATTTGACTGCAAATTGCTAAATCCATTGGATCATAGGAAAGCAAGGGAATTCCAGAAAAAACATCTACTTCTGCGTCACTGACTACACTAAAACCTTTAATTTTGTGGATCACAACAAACTATGGAAAATTCTTAAAAGAGATGGGAATACCAGAAAATCTTACCTGCCTCCTGAGAAACCTGTACACAGGTCAAAGAGCAACCAGTAGAACTGGACATGGAACAAGGGACTGGTTCCAAAGTCGGAAAGTGGTACATCAATACTGTATATTGTCACCCTGCTTATTTAACTTATATGCAGAGTTGCTGCTGCTAAGTTGCTTCAGTCTTGTCCGACTCTGTGCAGCCCAATAGACAGCAGCCCACCAGGCTCCCCCGTCCCTGGGATTCTCCAGGCAAGAACAATGGAGTGGGTTGCCAGTTCCTTCTCCAATGCCTGAAAGTGAAAAGTGAAAGTGAAGTCACTTAGCCGTGTCCGACTCTTAGCGACCGCAAGGACTGCAGCCCAACAAGTTCCTCTGTCCATGGGATTTTCCAGGCAAGAGTACTGGAGTGGGGTGCCATTGCCTTCTCATATATGCAGAGTACATCATGTGAAATGCCAGGCTGGATGAGGCAAAAGCTGGAATCGAGATTGCCAGGAGAAATATCAATAACCTCATATATGCAGATGACACCACACTTACGGCAGAAAGAAGAGAGGAACTAAAGAGTCTCGATAAAGGTGAAAGACAAGAGTGAACAAACTGGCTTAAAACTCAACATTCAAAATATGAAGATTGTGGCCTCTGGTCCTATCACTTCTTGGACAAAAGGAGAGGAAAAAGTGGCAACAGTAGAAGATTTTATTTTCTTGACTCCAAAATCACTGCAGATGGTGACTGTAGCCATGAAATTAAAAGATGCTTTCTCCTTGGACGAAAAGTTATAACCAACCTAGACAGTGTATTCAAAAGCAGAGATGTCATTTTGCCAACAAAGGTCCACCTAGTCAAAGCTATGGGTTTTTCCGTAGTCATGTATAGTTGTGAGAGCTGGACCATAAAGAAAGCTTAGCATCAAAGAATTGATGCTTTTGAATTGTGGTGTTAGAGAAGGCTCTTAAGAGTCCTTTTGATTGCAAGGAGATCAAATCAGTCAATCCTAAAGGAAATAAACCCTGAATATACATTGGAAGGACTGATGCTGAAGCTCTAATACTTTGGTCATCTGATGCAAAGAGCCAACTCATTGGAAAAGACCCTGATGCTGACGTTGAGGGCAAGAGGAAAAGGGGGTGACAGAGGATGAGATGGTTGGATGGCAATATTGACTCAATGGCAATGAGTTTGAGCAGATTATGGGGGATAGTAAAGAATAGGAAAGTCTGGTGTGCTGCAGTCCATGGGGTCACAAAGAGGCAGACACCACTGAGTGGCTGATCAACAATAAATTATATTAGGTTTATATCTCTGTTTCATTCCTCCCCAGTGTCATTACCTTAAGGAAACATGTCACTTGTCATAAATAAATTTCCATACTCTGTGTTTAGCTGATAGCATCTTTATAATGTCATTTAGGAATTTTTTTCTCCCAATCTTTTTTCTAAACTGATAGAGTTAAAAATGTGACCCATGTTCAATGGTTGGAAAAAAATATATCATCTAATTCATATCATATTAGGAAATACATGATGTTTGCTTTCCTGCTGTTTAATAATCTTAGTACTATTGAGAAATTCAAGTGTATTAGCCTGATCCTCCTATTACAATATTTCACATCAATATCTCACAATGGTTAGCAGGTATTACTGAACTAACTACCATTTATTAGCTCTGATTCCTTTAGAAAGTTGACTTTTTCTCAGCATCTGTTTGGTTATGCTCAAATACTTTTTAAGAACAGCAGGAAAAGTAATAGATTTCATTCATAAATCATGATGATTTATATTATTATTATATGATGCTATATTATTATAGGGTGGTATATATGACATGTATATATAACATCAGGAAACTCCAGTATGGAATTCAGAAAAAAGTCATGCAGGTAATATATTTTAGTTTGACATGCTTTTTATGAGAGTTGAAACAATGGGAATGACTGTGTTTGACCAAAGACAGAGAAGTGAGAGCCAAAATAATACAAGGCTAACAAAACTATCTGAAGAAAGTTTACAGCTTTAGTGTAGAATATCACAGAAGTTGAAATGGTAAAGGAAACACAAATCATTTGGCCTAAGAGGCAAATTGTGGCATATACTACATTGTGATCCATGCATTTTGGAAATGAATAAAATATGTTTCTGAAATATTTTATTATCATTAAACTATACCCTTATTTTTAAATAAGATTAAACCTATTCATTAATTCATAGCACAACTTTAACATAAAAGTTAATACACCAGTAACATATGAACTAGTAAATGAGCTATTTCTTTCAATATTTATACAAAAAACTTTCATTCACTACACAAATATGTTAATTGCTTGACTGAAACTGAGCTAAGTAATACAGCCAATAAAGAGAAGAATAAAAGGAGCTCACAGAGTGGTACAGCATATTGGGATAAATGATTTTCAAAAAGCCCTCATGCCCCAGGTGGACATGGCTACTGTACTATTCATTTTTTGTGCTAGGGTTTTGGAATTAATCATAGAAATGTCATGTATGGGACAATGTTGGTAACACTATTGTATAATCATTCATACCTTACAATCTCCTGGGTTGAGTAAATACCTGTGAGAAAAAAAATGACAACAAAATCACAAAGGTCAGATTGGAGATACATGAGAAGGGCCAGGAATTTTTCCAATAATGGATTGCAGGCAAAATGACTCATTAAGGACCAAACTCCTCTCTCTGCAGATGACTGGGATGACTATCTAAGTCACAGGACAATATCCCACCTATGACTGTCAGGGGCTAAATATCGAAGATAAAAGGCAGTTCACCTAGTCGGGAGGGTAGGTGCAGTGGTGACTCTCCTGTGACAAGTGACTGCTGCTGCTGCTAAGTCACTTCAGTCGTGTCCGACTCTGTGCTACCCCAGAGACGGCAGCCCACCAGGCTCCCCCATCCCTGGGATTCTCCAGGCAAGAACACTGGAGTGGGTTGCCATTTCCTTCTCCAATGCCTGAAAGTGAAAAGTGAAAAGTGAAATTGAAGTCACTCAGTTGAATCCGAATCCTAGCGACCCCATGGACTGCAGCCCACCAGGCTCCTCTGTCCATGGGATTTTCCAGGCAAGAGTACTGGAGTGGGCTGCCATTGCCTTCTCCAGACAAGTGACTGAGGAAGTTCAATTTATCGGCAGTTTCTGGTCTATGCCATTTCTTGGGCATCCACAATCATGGGCACTTCCAACTGGAATGGTTTCCTAATCTCAAGACCAAAGAGTGAGGGTAAATTTCGAGAGGTTTTACCATGTGACTGGTTTCACCATTGCACCCCATAATTTTTTCTTTTTTTTTTTTTTTTGCTTTAAGAAAAAAGAATGCCAAGAATATTTGAATTAGTCAACTTTAAGGAATTATGGATTAGCTTTAAGGGAGCTACAAAGAGTCAGACTCAACTGAGCAACTTTCACTTTCAAGGAATTATTGAGGGAAGAAAACATCAGAGGAAATTAAAAGAATGTTACTTCTTTGGTGTGGTATCAGAAGTGATACAGATAATAAGAAATACTGTTAAAGTGAATAGCATCATTTTACAATAAGTTTTTAGAATTAGAATAAGAATAATCAGTGATGCCTTGGTATATCTATTCTGTTTCCCACTTCCTCCAATTCCTTCTCTGTTTTACTTAACCCAGATTATATATCACTACATCCACAAATGCCTTCCTAGTGAGGTCCTAGTACTTGGGAAAGTACTTTTACCTACTTCTAAATTTTAATATTTTGTACTTTCTTATTTATAGCACTTATCACACTTGATCATAAATTGTAATATTTTGACTTAAAAGAAAAACATAAGTGAAAGAGTTTAGAACAACTGCTTTATAACTCCTTATTGCTAATAATGTTGTATCATGCACCTTTGTTTTCTTACCCTTGCAAGGAGCTTTTAGGTCTACAAAGTTTCTTAAGGGCGGTAACTGTATCTTTTAGTCCTTACAACATAGTCAAACCCTTTAGGTGTATTTCAGAACAATCTGATTGTGCCTAAGGAATAATAAATACTTAATTTTCTTCTATTTTAAATTAGCCATGTAATAAGTTAATTCATTCTAATGTAATCATAGGAATGTCATGAGTGATAATATGTCCACAGGGAAAATTGATACATTAATGTGGCATCTAGCATCTTTAATGTAGTGATTTTTAAAACACATCCAGAGAAGGCCAGAGTTTGTTCTGTAAAGTGCTTTGGAGATCACTGTAGGGTCAGAGCAAGGTGAGGTTGCTGTGAAAAAAATAATTTTAAATGGACTACTCCTCATCCTAACTTCAACCAGTGTAGCTCAGTTTTTATTATAATTTAACTTGGCTCTGTTTAATTCAGTTAAAAAAATTAACTGTTAAATATAATTTGAGAGCCACTGGCACAGCAATTATAATAAAAGTAGAGTTCAATCAATTTCAGTTTTAATTCTTGGTCTGCCACTTAGAAGCTTACAGACCTTGAAACAGTTATGCGTTCTTTAGTCCTAGAAAGACCCAGGTGATTTATTCCTACCTACTTCAGGTTAACGTAAAGAACAATTTCCCATTCTAGATAAGAAAAAGCTTTATCCTAAGGTTGATCAGTTACAAACTGAAAATATCAACTGGCATTTCTGCAACATATGTTAGTTTTACAGGCAGGAATATAGTTAGCTGGAACAAATTTTCAATGTTCCTAACATCCTATGGAACATCATTTTCCAAAATTTACTAATGCTGCAGTTTTATAAACTACAGGACTCATATGCTCTCTGATTTCATTTTTTATTTGCTTTTTAATTGAAGGATAATTGCTTTACAGAATTTTGTTGTTTTCTGTCAAACCTCAACATGAATCAGCCATAGGTATACATATATGCCCTCACTTTTGAACCTCTCTCCCATCTCCCACCCCATCCAACCCATCTAGATTGATACAGAGCCCCTGTTTGGGTTTCCTGAGATATACAGCAAACTCCCACTGTCTATCTATTTTACATATCATAATGTAAATTTCCATGTTACTCTCTCCATACATCTCACCCTCTCCCCACATCCATAAATCTTCACTATGTCTGTTTCTCCATTCAGTTCAGTTCAGTTCAGTCGCTCAGTCATGTCCGACTCTTTGCGACCCCATGAATTGCAGCACGCCAGACCCCTCTGTCCATCACCAACTCCTGGAGTTCACTCAGACTCATGTCCATCGGTGATGATGTCGGTGATGCCATCCAGTCATTTCATCCTCTGTTGTCCCCTTCTCCTCCTGTCCCCAATCCCTCCCAGCATCAGAGTCTTTTCCAATGAGTCAACTCTTCGCATGAGGTGGCCAAAGTACTGGAGTTTCAGCTTTAGCATCATTCCTTCCAAAGAACACCCAGGACTGATCTCCTTTAGAATGGACTGGTTGGATCTCCTTGCAGTCCAAGAGACTCTCAAGAGTCTTCTCCAACACCATAGTTTAAAAGCACCAATTCTTCAGTGCTCAGATTTCTTCACAGTCCAACTCTCACATCCATACATGACTACTGGCAAAACCATAGCCCTGACTAGACAGAACTTTGTTGGCAAAGTAATGTCTCTGCTTTTTAATATGCTGTCTAGGTTGGTCATAACTTTCCTTCCAAGAAGTAAGCGCCTTTTAATTTCATGGTCTCAATTACCATCTGCAGTGATTTTGGAGCCCCCCCAAAATAAAGTCTGACACTGTTTCCACTGTTTCCCCATCTATTTCCCATGAAGTGATGGGACCAGATGCCATGATCTTCGTTTTCTGAATGTTGAGTTTAAGCCAACTTTTCGCTCTCCTCTTTCACTTTCATCAAGAGGCTTTTTTTTTTTTTTTTAAACTTTACAAATTGTGTTAGTTTTGCCAAATATCAAAATGAATCCGCCACAGGTATATATGTGTTCCCCATCCTGAACCCTCCTCCCTCCTCTCTCCCCATACCATCCCTCTGGGTCATCCCAGTGCACTAGCCCTAAGCATCCAGTATCATACATCGAACATGGACTGGCAACTCATTTCATACACGATATTATACATGTTTCAATGCCTTTCTCCAAAATCTTCCCACCCTCTCCCTCTGCAACAGAGTCCATAAGACTGTTCTATACATCAGTGTCTCTTTTGCTGTCTCATACACAGGGATATTGTTACCATCTTTCTTCTGCCATAAGGGTGGTGTCATCTGCATTTCTGAGGTTACTGATATTTCTCCCGGCTCTGCAAATAAATTCTTCAGTACCATTATTCTAGATTCTGTATATCTGTGTTAGTATAGGCTATTTATCTCTTTCTAACTTACTTCACTCTGTATAATAGGCTCTAGGCTCATCTACCTTATTAGAACTGAAATCCATTCCTTTTTAAGGCTGAGTAGTATTCCATTGTGTATCTCTACCACTACTTCTTTATCCATTCATCTGTCAATGGGCATCTAGGTTGCTTCCATGTTCTAGCTATTGTAAATAATGCTACAATGAACAATGGGATACATGTGTCTCTTTCAATTTTGGTTTCCTCAGGGTATATGCCTAGGAGTGGGATTGCTGGGTCATATGATGGTTTTATTCCTAGTTTTTTAAGGAATCTCCATACCATCTTCCATAGTGGCTGTATCAGTTTACATTCCCACCAACAGTGCAAGAGCGTTCCCTTTTCTCCACACCCTCTCCAAAATTTACTGTTTATAGACTTTTTGATGATGGCCATTCTTACTGGTGTGATGTGATATCTTATTGCAGATTTGATTTGCATTTCTCTGATAATGAGTGATGTTGAGCATCTTTTCATGTGTTTGTTAGCCATCTGTATGTCTTCTTTGGAGAAATGTCGGTTTAGGTCTTTTTCCCGCTTTTTAACTGGGTTGTTTGTTTTTCCAGTATTGAGTTGTATGAGCTGCTTGTATATTTTGGAAATTAATCCTTTATCAGTTGTCTCATTTGCTATTATTTTCTCCCATTCTGAGGGTTGTCTTTTCAGCTTGCTTATAGTTTCCTTTGCTGTGCAAAAGTTTATATTTAATCAAGTTCCACTTGTTTACTTTTGTTTTTATTTCCATTACTCTAGGAGGTGGGTCATGGAGGATCTTGCTTTGATTTATGTCATTGCATTCTGCCTATGTTTTCCTCTATGAGTTTTATAGTTTCTGGTCTTACATTTAGGCCTTTCATCCATTTTGAGTTTATCTTTGGATATGGCATTAGAAGTGTGCTAATTTCATTCTTTTACATGTAGCTGTCCAGTTTTCCCAGTACCATTTATTCAAGAGGCTGTCTTTACCTCATTGTATATTCTTGCCTCCTTTGTCAAAAATAAAGTATGCATAGGTGCAT
This sequence comes from Bos javanicus, assembly GCF_032452875.1. Classification (NCBI taxonomy): domain Eukaryota; kingdom Metazoa; phylum Chordata; class Mammalia; order Artiodactyla; family Bovidae; genus Bos; species Bos javanicus. Next base: position 32,839,286 of record NC_083875.1, on the reverse strand, counting down.
GGTTTTATATCTGGGCTTTATATCCTATTATATTGGTCTATATTTCTGTTTTTGTGCCAGTACCATACTGTCTTGATGACTGTTGCTTTGTAGTATAATCTGAAGAAAGGAAGCTTGATTCCTCCAGCTCCATTCTACTTTCTCAAGACTGCTTTGGCTATTACAGGGTCTTTTGTGTTTCCATATGAATTGTGAAATTTTTTTTTTCTAGTTCTGTGAAAAATGCCACTGGTAATTTGATAGGGATCACATTGAATCTGTAGATTGCATTTGGTAGTATAGTCATTTTCACAGGATTGATTTTTCCTACCCAGCAACATGGAATATCTCTCCATCAGTTTATGTCATCTTTGACTTCTTTCATCAGTGTCTTATATTTTCTGTGTGTAGTTCTTTTGTCTTCTTAGGTAGGTTTCTTCCTAGATATTTATTCTTTTTGTTGCAATGGTGAATGGGATTGATCTCTTAATTTCTACTTCTGATTTTGCATTATTAGTATATAGAATGCAAGTGATTTCTGTGTATTGATTTTGTATCCTGCAACTTTCTAAATTCACTGATTAGCTTTAGTAATTTTCTGATTCTATATTTAGGGTTTTCTATGTACAATATCATGGCATCTACAAACGGTGAGAGTTTTACTTATTCTTTTCTGATCTGGATTCCTTTTATTTCTTTTTCTTCTCTGATTGCTGTAGCTCAGACTTCCCAAACTATGTTGAATAATAGTGGTGAAAGTGGATACCCTTGTCTTGTTCCTGATTGTATGAGAAATGCTTTCAATTTTTCACCATTAAGAATAATGCTTACTGTAAGCTTATCATTTATGACCTTTACTATTTTGAGGTAGGTTCCTTCTATGCCAATTTTTTGAAGTTTTTAATCATAAAGGGATGCTAAATTCTGTCAAAGGCTTTTTCTTTTGCTATTGAGATTATCATGTGGTTTTTATCTTTCAATTTGTTATCATGCTGTATCACATTGATTGATTTGCATATATTAAAGTAACCTTGCATCACTGGAATAAACCCAATTTGATCACGATGTATGTGCCTTTTAATGTGTTGTTGAATTTCTTTCCTAAAATTTTGTTGAGGATTTTTACATCTATGTTCATCAGTGATATTGGCCTGTAGTTTTCTTTTTTCTGTTGTCTTTGTCTGGTTTTGGTATCAGGGTGATGGTCGCCTTGTAAAATAAGTTTGGAAGTGTTCTTTCCTCTGCAATTTTTTGAAAGACTTTTAGGAGGATAAGCATTAGCTTTTCTCTAAACATTTGATAGAATTCTCCTGGGAAGCCATCTGGTCTCAGGCTTTTGTTTTTTGGCAGATTTTTTTTTAATTTATTTATTTTAATTTGAGGCTAATTACTTTACAATATTGTATTGGTTTTGCCATACATCAACATGAATCTGCCACGGGTGTACATGTGTTCCCCATCCTGAACTCCCCTCCCACCTCCCTTCCCATACCATCCCTCTGGGTCATCCCAGTGCACCATCCCCAAGCATCCTGTGTCCTGCATTGAACCTGGACTGGCAATTCGTTTCTTATGATATTATACATGTTTCTGGGAGATTTTTTTTTTTTTAATCACAGCTTCAATTTCAGTACTTGTAATTGGGTTGTTCATACTTTATATTTCCTTTTGGTTCAGTCTTGGAAGACTGAACTTTTCTCAGGTTATCCATTTTATTTCCATATAGTTGTTCATAACATTCTCTTATACTCCTTTGTATTTATGCATTGTCTGCTGTAACTTCTTTTTCATTTCTAATTTTGTTGATTTGATTATTCTCTCTTTTTCCTTGATGTGTCTGGCTAAAGGTTCGTCATTTTTGTTTATCTTCTCAAAGAACCAGCTTTTAGTTTTATTAATCTTTACTATGCTGGGAGGGATTGGGGGCAGGAGAAGAAGGGGACGACAGAGGATGAGATGGCTGGATGGCATCACTGACTCGATGGACATGAGTCTGAGTGAACTCCGGGAGTTGGTGATGGACAGGGAGGCCTGGCGTGCTGCAGTTCATAGGGTCGCAAAGAATCAGACACAACTGAGCGACTGATCTGATCTGATTTGATTGTTTCTTTCATTTCCTTTTCATTTATTTCTGCTCTGATCTTTATTTCTTTCCTTCTGCTTTGCTTCTGTTGTTGTTCTTCTTTTTCCAGCTGTTTTAGGTGTAATGTTAAGTTGTCTATTAGAGATTTTTCTTGTTTCTTGAAGTGAAGTGAAGTCGCTCAGTTGTGTATGATTCTTTGTGACCCTGTAGACTATAGCCTGCCAGGCTCCTCTGTCCATGGGATTCTCCAGGCAAGAATACTGGAGTGGGTTACCATTTCCTTCTCCAGGGAATCTTCCCAGTCCAGGGATCAAACCCGGGTCTCCCACATTGCAGGCAGATGCTTTAACCTCTGAGCCACCAGGGAAGCCCTGTTTCTTGAAGTAGGGTTGTATTGCTATAAACTTCCCTCTTAGGACTGGTTTTTCTGCATCCCATAAGTTTTGAGTTATTATGTTTTCATTGTCATTTGCTTCTAGAAGTTTTTAGATTTTCCTTTTTATTTCTTCAGTAACCTGTTTGTTATTTAGAAATGTGTTGTTTTATCTCCATACATTTGTGTTTTTTACAATTTTTTTACTTGTAATTGATATCTAGTCTCACAGTGTTGTGGTTGGAGAAGATGCTTGACACAATTTCAATTTTATTAAATGTACTGAGATTTGATTTGTGACTCAATATGTGGTCATAGATATTTGCAAGTTTTATGTCTTCCTCTTGGCCTGATCCTTTGATCATTATGTAGTGTCCTTCCTTGTCTCTTTTAATATTCTTTATTTTAAGGTCTATTTTTTCTGATATGGAATTGCTACTCCATCTTTCTTTTGCTTCCCATTTGCATGGAATATATTTTTCCATCCTCTCACATTCAGTCTATATGGGTCTTTATGTCTGAAGTAGATTTCTTATAGACATCATATATATGGGTCTTGTTTTTTTTATCCATTCAGCCAGTCTGTGTCTTTGGGTGCAGCATTTAATCCATTTTACATATAAAGTAATTATTGATATATATGTTCCTATTGCCATTTTCTTAATTGTTCAGAGTTTGATTTTGTGAATCTTTTTTTCTTCTGTATTTCTTGACTATTTATGTTCCTTTAACATCTGTTGTAAAGCTGGTTTGGTGGTACTGAATTCTCTTAAGTTTTGCTTGTCTAAAAATATTTTAACTTCTCCATAAATTTTGAATGAGATCCTTGCCAGGTAGAGTAATCTAGGCTGCAGATCTTTCCCTTTCAGTACTTTATATATATCCTACCATTACTTTCTGGCCTGCAAAGTTTCAGCTGAAAGATCAGCTGTTAAATGTATGGGCTTTCCCTTGTAAGTTACTTGTTGCTTTTCCCTTGCTTCTTTTAATATTCTTCCTTTGTGTTTAGTCTTTGTTAGTTTGATTAGTATGTGTCTTGGCATGTTTCTCCTTGGGTTTATCCTGTATGGGACTCTTTGTGCCTCTTGGACTTGATTGACTATTTCCTTTTCCATGTTGAGGAAATTTTCAACTATAATCTCTTCAAAAATTTTCTCAGACCCTTTCTTTTTCTCTTCTTCTGGGACCCCGATAATTTGAGTGTTGGTGCATTTGATATTGTCCCAGAGTTCTTTGAGACTTTACTCAGTCATTTTCATTCATTTTATTTTATTCTGCTCTTCAGAAGTTGTTTCCACCATTTTATCTTCCAGCTCATTGATTCATTCTTCTGCTTCAGGTATTCTGCTATTGACTCCTTCTAGAGTATTTTTAATTTCAATAATTTTGTTGTTTGTCTCTATATGTTTATTCTTTAATTCTTCTAGGTCTTTGTTAGTTGATTCTTGCATTTTCTCCATTCTGTTTTCAAGGTTTTTGATCATCTTTACTATCATTATTCTGAATTCTTTTTCAGGTAGTTTGCCTATTTCCTCTTCATTTATTTGAACTTTTGTGTTTCTAGTTTGTTCCTTCATTTGTGCAAGATTTCTCTGCCTTTTCATTATTTTTTTTAAACTGAATGTGTTTGAGGTCTCCTTTTCCCAGGCTTCAAGGTTGAATTCTTTCTTCCTTTTGGTTTCTGCACCCGCTAAGGTTGGTTCAGTGGTTTGTGTAAGCTTCCTATACATGAGATTTATGCTAAGTTTTTTTGTTTGTTTGTTTGTTTTTCCTCTGATGGGCAAGGCTGAGTGAGGTGGTAATCCTGTTTGTTGATGATTGAGTTTACATTTTTTTTTTGTTTGTTGTTTGGATGAGGCATCCTGCAGAGTGTGCTGCTGGTGGTTGGGTGATGCGGGTCTTTTATTCAAGTGGTTTCCTTTGTGGGAGTTCTCACTATTTGATACTCCCTAGGGTGAGTTCTCTGGTAGTCTAGAGTCTTGAAGTCAGTGCTCCCACTCAAAAGGCTCAGGGCTTGATCTCTGATCAGGAACAAAGATTCCACAAGTGGTTTGTTATGGCATTAAATGAGATTTAAACACATACCTAAAAACAAGAAATGAAGAGAACCCCCAGACTAATGGCAGTTACAAAATCAGGCAAATAATAATTAAAATAATGGAATATGCACAAACACATATATATCCATAAGAAAAACCAAATAGTCCAACAAAACCAAAGTACAATAAATTGACCTGGTGAATAAAGGAAACCAAAAATTATATCAACCAGTTAAGGACAAACCTAACTAAAACAGAAACTGGAAAGCAAAACTAAACCAAGGTGCCAACTGGGGAATAAAGCAATGAAAAGAATACTAATCAATACGTTGAGAGAAAAGGAAAGAAAGCGAGAATAGATATGCAAAGCTAAATAGAGGTAGATAAAGAGGATATACATATACATTAAAGATTAACTGCAAGAGGAAAAAACAGTAGGAAAAGAAACAAAGGAATAAATGTAGAAAAATAATAATTGGTTTAAAATATTTAAATTAAAAAAAGAAGAAAAAAAGGAAGAGGAAGGAGGGAAAAAAAAATAAAAAGGAAACTCCACAGAACCTCAGAAGTCCAACGTAGAGGCAGAGGTTTATAACAACAATAAAATGTGTAATTGAAATAAAAAGAAAAAGAAAAAACTCAAAAGCTTAATTAGATTTCATAGTGCCAATAAAACCAAGAACAGCAATCGAGGAGGGTGGAAGAAAGGGAAAAAAGAAAAAAGAAAAATCCAAAAGAAACTACAGAAGTCAAAGCATAAGAATAATAAATGTTTTTCTTGAGTCACTGCTGTCAGAGTCCCTTCCAGTCCTGGGAGTCAGTCCACCTCACTTCCCTAGGATGCACTCCAAAACTGTGCTGGTCTCTGGATCTGCTGTAGGGGCAGCTCAGATTCTAATCTGGTCCTACACCTGTGTGTTCTTGCCTCCAATGTCCACAGCTATCAGAACTACTGAGTTTTCTTTTGTGGGAGCTCTCAGTGTACTTTTATATACTCTGTAGATGCAGAGCCTGCCTAGTTGATCATGTGGATTCAATCTGCAGCTTGTACAGCTGGTGGGAAGGTTTTGGGTCTTCCTACTTAGGCACACTGCCCCTGGGTTCAATTATGTTTGATTTCCACTTCTGCATGTGGGTTGTCCACTGGGGTTTGCTCCTAAGGCTGCCCTGGAGGACTTGGATTTTCCCCAGTGAGGGCCAGGTGTGGAGGTGGTGCAGCTGCATGGGTCACAGGGGTTCTGGCAGCACCAGGTACTCAGAGGAGTTGGCAGCTAGGACAGTAGGAAATATAATGCTCTAAAAGGGCAGTCCACAGGTTCTCAAAGAATTGGATGTGACTGAAACAACCCCTGTGTGCATAAACATAAGACTTTTTTTTTTTTTTTTGGCCTGTGGCAGCTCTGCTTCAGTGAGGGTTGAGCGTGAAGGTGGCACAGCTGCTTGGGTCATGGGGACCCTGGCAGCACCAAGTGTGCGGAGACACGGACTGCCTCAGCCGCTGGAATTATGACCCTATCAGAGTCTTTTTTTGAACCTCTGGTAGCTGGCAATCAGGCTCTTTGGCTTGTCTCTCTCCATAGCTCCACCCATTCAGGCATTTAGAGGGCTCCCTTGCCTGGGGTTTTTCTCTGTTGTTTGGCATGTCAGGCATATAGAGGGGCCCCCATGGCTGGGGTCCTACTCTGCATATCAGTGCACCAGGCACTTAAAATATACCCTGGGTGGGGTCCTACTCTGTAGTTCAGTGTGTCAGGAGCTTGATGGGCCAGCCTCTCTGTTGTTCAGCTGCTGATACTGGCATGTGGGGACAGAGAAGCTATGGTGATGGCTCCACCTACTACGTATGACTCAGCAATATTATCTTCCTTCCATGACTGCCTGCTTTCCTCCACAGGTGTTTCCCACCACAGTCTCCTCCCTCACCTCCCCTTGGTCCATCTCTCCACAGTCAACATCAGCCCTTGCCTTGGGATTGTTCCACAAACCCTAAGCTCTGGCTCCCAGCTGCTGTGCCTTCTAGGGTACCTGCGTCCCTGTCCAGAGTACATATGGCCATGGCAGGGACTGTCTGATTCTCATTCCACTTAGGCTGCCACAGATTAGCTGGTTCCCTCTCAGCCTCAACTGTTTATCCTCTGACTCAGACAATTGTCCCAATGTGGGGATTGGACCCCTGCTTCAGTTTCCCCACCCACCAATGGCAGGTTCAGTCCTAGTAACACTCCTATTTTTCCCCCTAGTTCCTTCATCCTACCAAGTTTTGTGTGGTTCTATATATTCTTTTCTGCTGGTCAGGAACTCCTGTCTGCTCTCAGCTGGTGTTCTGCATGCACTTCCATGTCTGAAGGTGTATTCCTGATGTATCCATGGAGAGAGATGTACTCCACATCCTCCTACTCCTCTGCCATCTTGTTCTCCTCTGATTTCTTAGTTAACATATTTTTCCCTGAACACACAATAATCAAACCTGGTTCTCAGTGTTATCCTTCTGAATGGACATTTTATTACTTATTTGACTACTTCAAGTGAAAGCTTGATGTCTGCATCCCAAACATATGTTTGGAAAAGGCTTCACAGGATCGCTTTCATTCACAGGGTAGGAGGGTAAGATAGACAGTTTCATAAGTGATCAGATGGTTAATTTTACATGGAAAGTAGTAAATCAAGATGGACCCATAATTTTGACATCCAGCCTGAAATAAATTTCAATATGTGGAGGGAGGAGGGAGGAGGGTTCAGGATGGGGAGCACGGGTATACCTGTGGCGGATTCATTTTGATGTTTGGCAAAACTAATACAATATTGTAAAGTTTAAAAATAAAATAAAATTTTAAAAAAATAAATAAATAAAAGGAAACACATCTTTACAAAAAAAAAAATTAGTTTCAACTTGTAAGCCTAATATGTACACTCTTTATGACAGTTTAATTGGATGTTTTAGAACTCAGCCTAAAATCTTGGCTTTCAATCCGAAATGTAGACACATAACAAAATTAATAGTGTTTTTATGTAACTAATGGGAAAAATCTTAGCTTAAAGAAAACTATAAATGTCTATATATTGTGTTAAAGTAAGAATAAATGAAATATTTATTTATGGTTTCATGGTTAAAACATTTGGAATTAAATTCTATATTTGACTTAGGGTTTAGTAGTTTTTATAACACTGTTGGTGCAGAGAGAATGTTCATGCTGTGAAAATGATGCAATTGTGACAAGGTACTATAGTAAATCTAGTAAAAGAAAACTAAATTCTATCATGTTATGATAGAAATGAAAATAAAATGCTATCAATTATAAATAGAAATATGATAGACTCATTAATACCATTTTTTAAATATTTGCAAGCATAATAATATTACATATGTTATAAATTTCTAATAAGACAGCAAAATCCATTTATTTCTAGTAGCAATAATTCATATAAGATTTAGGATTCTCCAATTCCTGTTACTTGTTCATTCATTATTTCATCATTATCTTACAATTGCCCAGATTCCTTTTCATAATAATCTCTAGGCAAATTACCCAAATTGTTAAAATGGTGTGAACTTCATAATTTCTTTCAGCAGACCTCAATGATTTAAGTTACATGGTCATTAATTGTCAGCAGTATTCTTTAATCAGGTAAAACTGATCATAGTTCAAGGAATTTTACTGTGCTGTTTGAGAAACCACTGATCCCAGTCTAGAGGCTATGACATTATTAATTTTATTTTACTACTTTCATGGCAATTAGTAAGCAATTTTGCTCCTGCTTCTAATTTATGTCATCACAAGGACAACTGTCTGCTTTATGTGTCAGAGAAGTATACTGCAAATTAGAATCTTTAGTGTTAACAGAAATCTTTTGTTTGTGGCTTTGGGTTTTCACAACTTGTAAGTAAGAATTATACATGTTTAAATCAGTTTTAAAATCAATTATGTAGGAAGTGCTACATGCCCTTTTATTCTGAGTACAAATTCATAACAACATAATCGATTGTAACTGCTAGGACTGTCTACAAACCGAACATGTGCTATTGGCTCAGCTTCTCATTTGACCCCTCAGGTCTGGTAAGTATAAGGGTACTTTTCTGCAAGACAGAAATGACAAAGGCTATTTTTTTCCTGTTCCCTGGATCAATTGCCTTGAGAGTGGATTTAAATCTGATCATGCTTAACTGTGTGTGTGTGTGTGTGTGTGTGTGTGTGTGTGTGTGTAGGCTTTCAAAACCTTATGAAGGCAAATGGCATATTGTCATCATTTCCCTAATAAAGTCTACCATTCGCATTGCTATTCAAACCCATGGTATTATTGACAATATTTGTGAATCTTTAAATAAAATGAAAGAGAAAACTAGTAATTTTAATTTCATTGTTTCTCTCTGCTTTAGTTACAAAAACACCATAACATTTATGAAAGTCTGTAAGAATAAGTTAACCTCAAAGTTCAATCAATTATGGGGAAAAGACAAGAGAATCACACTGCCTCCTGCTGCAAAGAGCTAAGTTCAAAACATAAGATATTTCTCTTATACTAAGTGATATCATTTCCATTATAATTCTTTAATTCTCTTCAACAAGTACTTAATTAACTTCCCAGATTAATCAGTTGATGCTTAACACAGAGTCTTCATATGTATTTTCCTTCATTCAGGTATCTTAGAGAGCGATAATACTGGACAGATATGTTAACATCAGTAGAAAAGAAACATAAAATGAAAGAGAAATCTGTGTGTATGCCTTTAGGCACTTAGTCAATTAGAAAGGAGGTTTTGAGAACTTCTTGTGCCGAGTATTGTGAATATATATGTAACTATAACACTTACTGGTAAGAACAGTTATTATAAATAAGAACAAAGCATTATGAATGACAGGTGTAAAGAAAAGAAAATTATGATCTGAAAAGGGTAAAAATTGGAATGGGTATGTGCATAAAAATTATTAATCTTTCTCTCTCCAATACTTTGATTCTGTTTTCTCTCCCACTGGAATTCTAGCTCTTGTTATACTAGAACTTTTCATTGTGTCCCAGTGTTTCAGATTCTCTTTTGTTCCCCACCTGTTTAGCTCTTCATGATTTAAACCTCTATCTTGTTTCACTCATCCTCTTTTCTCATGGTTCCATATACAATTATATACTGAATTTTTAATTGTTGTATTAATACTCAACAGTTTTAGAATTTTTATTACTTTGTAAATCGAGGTCAGGGGCGGCAGCCGAGAGGAGCAACCCCACGTCCAAGGAGTGGTGGATGCGTGGGAGCAGGAGGGCCGAGGAGCTGCTCCACATTCAAGGTCAGGAGGGGAGGCCGTGAGGAGATACATCTGGTCCAAGGTAAGGTGCAGGGGCTGCACTTTGCTGGAGCAGCAGTGAAGAGATACCCCACGTCCAAGGTAAGAAAAACCCAAGTAAGATAGTAAGTGTTGCAAAAGGCATCAGAGGGCAGACACGCTGAAACCATAATCACAGAAAACTAGTCAATCTAATCACACAGACCACAGCCTTGTATAACTCAATGAAACTAAGCCATCCCACGTGGAGCCACCCAAGATGGGCGGGTCATGGTGGAGAGGTCTGACAGAATGTGGTCCACGGGAGAAGGGAATGGCAAACCACTTCAGTATTCTTGCATTGAGAACCCCATGAACAGTATGAAAGGCAAAATGATAGGATACTGAAAGAGGAACTCCTTAGGTCAGTAGGGGCCCAATATGCTACTGGATCAGTGGAGAAATAACTCCAGAAAGAATGAAGGGATGGAGCCAAAGTAAAAACAATACCCAGTTGTGGATGTGACTGGTGATGGAAGCAAGGTCTGATGCTATAAAGAGCAATATTGCATAGGAATCTGGAATGTTAGGTCCATGAATCAAGGCAAATTGGAAATGCTCAAACAAGAGATGGCAAGACAATGTCAACATTCTAGGAATCAGCGAATTAAAATGGACTGGAACAGGTGAATTTAACTCAGATGACCATTATATCTACTACTGTGGGCAGGGATCCCTTAGAAGAAATGGAGTAGCCATCATGGTCAACAAAAGAGTCCAAAATGCAGTACTTGGATGCAACCTCAAAAACGACAGAATGATCTCTGTTTGTTTCCAAGGCAAACCATTCAATATCACAGTAATCCAAGTCTATGCCCCAACCAGTAATGCTGAAGAAACTGAAGTTGAACGGTTCTACGAAGACCTACAAGACCTTTTAGAACTAACACCCAAAAAAGATGTCCTTTTCATTACAGGGAACTGGAATGCAAAAGTAGGAAGTCAAGAAACACCTGGGGTAACAAGCAAATTTGGCCTTGGAGTACGGAATGAAGCAGGGCAGAGGCTAATAGAGTTTTACCAAGAGAACACACTGGTCATAGCAAACACCCTCTTCCAATAAAACAAGAGAAGACCCTACACATGGACATCACCAGATGGTCAACATCGAAATCATATTGATTATATTCTTTGCAGCCAAAGATGGAGAAGCTCTATACAGTCAGCAAAACAAGACTGGGAGCTGACTGTGGCTCAGATCATGAACTTCTCATTGTCAAATTCAGACTTGAATTTTCCCCACTTGAAGAGTGGGGAACCACTAGATCATTCAGGTATGACCTAAATCAAATCCCTTATGATTATATAGTGGAAGTGAGAAATAGATTTAAGGGACTAGATCTGATAGAGAGAGTGCCTGATGAACTATGGAATGAGGTTCGTGACATTGTACAGGAGACAGGGATCAAGACCATCCCCATGGAAAAGAAATGCAAAAAAGCAAAATGGTTGTCTGGGGAGGCCTTACAAATAGCTGTGAAAAGAAGAGAAGTGAAAAGCAAAGGAGAAAAGGAAAGATATAAGCATCTGAATGCAGAGTTCCAAAGAATAGCAAGGAGAGATAAGAAAACCTTCCTCAGCGATCAATGCAAAGAAATAGACAAAAACAACAGAATGGGAAAGACAAGAGATCTCTTCAAGAAAATTAGAGATACGGAGGGAACATGTCATGCAAAGGGAGGGAATTAGAGATACGGAGGGAACAAGCCCATGCAAAGATGGGCTCGATAAAGGACAGAAAAGGTATAGACTTAACAGAAGCAGAAGATATTAAGAAAAGGTGGCAAGAATACACAGAAGAACTGTACAAAAAAGATCTTCATGACCCAGATAATCACGATGGTGTGATCACTCACCTAGAGCCAGACATCCTGGAATGTAAAATCAAATGGGCCCTAGAAAGCATCACTATGAACAAAGCTAGTGGAGATGATGGAATTCCAGTTGAGCTATTTCAAGTCTTAAAAGATGATGCCATGAAAGTGCTGCACTCAATATGCCAGAAAATTTGGAAAACTTAGCAGTGGCCACAGGACTTAAAAAGGTCAGTTTTCATTCCAATCCCAAAGAAAGGCCATGCCAAAGAATGCTCAAACTACCACACAAATGCACTCATCTCACACGCTAGTAAAGTAATGTTCAAAATTCTCCAAGCCAGGCTTCAGCAATACGTGAACAGTGAAATTCTAGATGTGCAAGCTGGTTTTAGGAAATGGCAGAGGAACCACAGATCAAATTGCCAACATCTGCTGGTTCATGGAAAAAGCAAGAGAGTTCCAGAAGAACATCTATGTCTGCTTTATTGACTCTGCCAAAGCCTTTGACTGTGTGGATCACAATAAACTGTGGAAAATTCTGAAAGAGATGGGACTACCAGACCACCTGACCTGCTTCTTGAGAAACCTATATGCACGCCAGGAAGCAACAGTTAGAACCGGACATGGAACAACAGACTGGTTCCAAATAGGAAAAGGAGTACGTCAAGGCTGTATATTGTCACCCTGCTTATTGAACTTATATGCAGAGTACATCATGAGAAATGCTGGGCTGGAAGAAGCACAAGCTGGTCAAGATTGCCAGGAGAAATATCAATAACCTCAGATATGCAGATGACACAACACTTATGGCAGAAAGTGAAGAGGAAAAGAGAAGTGAAAAGCAAAGGAGAAAAGGAAAGATATAAGGATCTGAATGCAGAGTTCCAAAGAATAGCAAGGAGAGATAAGAAAGCCTTCCTTAGCAATCAATGCAAAGAAATAGACAAAAACAACAGAATGGGAAAGACAAGAGATCTCTTCAAGAAAATTAGAGATACAGAGGGAAAGTGATGAAAGTGAACGAGGAGAGTGAAAAAGCTGGCTTAAAGCTCTATATTCAGAAAACGAAGATCATGGCATCTGGTCCCATCACTTCATGGGAAATAGATGAGGAGACAGTGGAAACAGTGTCAGACTGTATTTTGGGGGGCTCCAAAATCACTGAAGATGGTGATTGTAGCCATAAAATTCAAAGATGCTTACTCCTTGGAAGGAAAGTTATGACCAACCTAGACAGCATATTGAAAAGCAGAGACATTACTTTGCCAACAAAGGTCCATCTAGTCAAGGCTATGGTTTTTCCAGTGTTCATGTATGGATACGAGAGTTGGACTGTGAAGAAAGCTGAGCGCCAAAGAATTGATGCTTTTGAACTGTGGTGTTGGAGAAGACTCTTGAGAATCCCATGGACTGCAAGGAGATCCAACCATCTATTCTAAAGGAGATCAGTCCTGGGATTTCTTTGGAAGGAATGATGCTAAAGCTGAAATTCCAATACTTTGGCCACCTCATGCAAAGAGTTGACTCATTAGAAAAGACTCTGATGCTGGGAAGGATTAGGGGCAGGAGAAGAAGGGGATGATGACAGAGGATGAGGTGGCTGGATGGCATCACCGATTTGATGGACATGAGTTTGAGTGAACTCCGGGAGTTGGTGATGGACAGGAGGCCTGGAATGCTGCAATTCATGGGGTCTCAAAGAGTCGGACACGACTAAGCAACTGAACTGAACTGAACTGAACTTGTATAATCTAATCCCGTTCTCTGGTGAAGTTTTCCATCTCATGTCATTTTTTATTAGGTTGGTACAAAAGTAGTTTCAGTTCTGCATTGTTGAATTTTGCCATTTGATATTGGAATGCATTCTTAAATAAATGTGGTTATGTTGTACACCATTTTAATGTGTATGTTTTGCTTTATGTTTTTTGCTAATGAATAATTACTTGCTGTTTACTTTATATGTATTTTAAACTACGGAAATGATGTTAGATAAAAAGCAAATTCAAGCAATTTTCTTATTTAAGTTCAAAATGGGTCTTAAAGCAGCAGGGACAACTCACAACATCAACAACACATTTTGCCTGGGAACTGCTAATGGGAATACAGTGCAGTGGTGGTTCAAGAGGTGGTCTTTGCAAGTCTCCTTCGCAAAGGAGATTAGAGCCTTGAAGATGAGAAGCACAATGGCCACCCATCAGAATTTGACAATGACGAATTGAGCAGATCATCATAGCTGATCCTCTTGGAACTAAATGAGAAGTTGCCTAAGAACTCTACATCGACCATTCTGTGGTCATTGGACATTTGAAGCAAACTGGAAAAGTAAAAAAGTTCAATAAGTGGGTGCCTTATGACCTGACCACAAATAAAAAAATAGAATGTTGTTTTGTAGTGCCATGTTCTCATTCTATAAAACAACAAGGAACCATTTCTTGACTGGATTGCGATGTGCAATGAAAAGTAGATTTTATATGACAACCAATGACAACTAGCTCAGTGACTGGACTGAGAAGCTCCAAAACACTTCCCAAAACCAAATTTGCACCAAAAGAAGGGTAATGGTCGGTCACTCTTTGGTAGTCTGCTACAAAAGAGAGAGTCACTACAGCTCTCTGAATCCCAGCAAAACCATTACATCGGAGAGGTATGCTCAGCAAATTGAAGAGGTGCACTGAAAACTACAATGCCTGCAGCCAGCACTGGTCAACAAAAAGGGCCCAATTCTCGGCGATAATGCCTGACCACATGTCACACAACCAATGCTTCCAAAGTTGAACAAATTTCACTACAAAATTTTGGCTTATCCGCCATATTCACCTGACCTCTCACCAATTGACTACCACTTCTTAAAGAATCTCCACAATTTTTTGCAGAAAAATGCTGCCACAACCAGCAGGATACAGAAAATGCTTTCCAGGAGTTTATTGAATCCAGAAGCATGGGTTTTTATAATACAGGAATAAGCATACATATTTCTTGTTGGCAAAAATGTGTTGACTGTAACAGTTCCTATTTTGATTAATAAAGATGTATTTGAGCCTTGTTGTAATGATTTAAAATTCAGAGTCTGGAACTGTAATTACTTTCACACCAATCTAATATATATTTAACACAAGTGCATCCAACTTGTGACTTATAAGTCCAATTATTTGGGTTGCCTGTACATAGTAAAGTCTCTTGGTCCTGCAGAGTAATTATTGATAGAATGCAACACATTTATCATCCTCTTTAAAGAAAGATTGAGTCCCATTCTCTGATAAACAAACAGGATAGGACTAGAACAACTAATCAGAGGCTGAGTTGACTAGATGCTGGGCTGGAGTTTTTGCTAAGGTCTGCCTACCACTGTATAGTACCATAGGAGTTCTTTCTGAGAGTCTGGGAGTTTTCTGGAGCTTCTCTTACTTGAAAGGTTCTGAATTCCAATATATGTCTTGTTCTCCCTGTTTGACTGATGTAAATTACCATCTATTTCAGCAGTATTCTGCTTAGATCTGTAGAATTACCAATTCTGTAAAAGCCATGTTGGAGAAGTTGCTGAGGGGAGGGCACTCTTTCCCTGACTCTCCCTTCTCCTGGCAACACTGACCCCTTCAAGTTTTGTCTATGTAGTTAGTGACCAATTCCCTTCCATGTTTCTCCAGCTTTATGAGACTGCCCAAACTTCTGCTTTGTCACCTACATGGCTGCAACTAATTGATAATCTCAGTATATTCCCTGCTCCAAGAATAAAGGACCAGAAAGTCTGCTTATAGACTTTCAACTCACCCTCCATTATTCCCTTCTTTCAGTAATCTTGACTCTCAGAGGGCTTTGGACTCAGCAGTTCTTTGAGACTTGAGGTGTCTTTTCTACTTTTTTTTCAATGGGAGCATTAGCCTAATAGAAGCTATTCATTGTGTCCTAGACAATTTATTTGAATAGTATACGTTGATAATGTTTGAGAAGAGATGGGGGTGATAAAGTAAGAAAAGTCAAATTGTAATGGTGCCTACCCACTGGATTGAAGCACATAATCTTTAAAATGATAATCTACTGAAGACTCTTTCAGCAAAAGATTTTAGATTTAGATTTTAGATTTTCAAATGACAGCACTATCACTATAGAAGATAGGCTGGAGGGACATGAGAATAGAAGCATTCTTTGAAAGGCAACGAGTAAGAAGTAATATTAATTTAATGACTATCAATTATTTTTTATATGCTAAATACTGAAAGGTGACAAACTTTTATAACCCTTAGTCTTAAAATTAATTCTTATATGTAAGAGAAAACATAATTTTTAAGATAATCATGTTTACTAATATTTGCTTGCTAACTTTTTTCCAGATTTATTGAGATCTAATTGACATTAACAGCTTCCCTGGTAGAGCAGTTGGTATTGAATCTGCCTGCAATCCAGAAGACCCTGGTTCGATTCCTGGGTTCAGAAGATCCCCTGGAAAAGGGATAGGCTACCCACTCCAGTATTCTTGGGCTTCCCTGGTGGCTCAAACAGTAAAGAATCCACTTGCAATGCAGGAGACCTGGGTTTGATGCCTGGGTTGGGAAGAGCCCTTGGAGAAGGGAACAGCTACCCATTCCAGTATTCTGACATGAAGAATTCCATGAACAGAGGACCCTGGCAGGCTACAGTCCATGGGTTACAAAGAGTTGGACACAACTAAGTGACTTTCACAGCACAGAAAGTTTAAGAAATAAAATGTGATTTCATAAACATGTAGATTGCAAAGTTATAACCACAATATGTTAGTTAACACATCCATTACCTCATACTGTATGTGTTGAGAAATTTTATTTTGTCATCTTGCTGATATTACATCCCTAGACCCCTTTGTTTACTGAAGTATAGTTAATTTACAACATTTTGCTAGTTTCTGGTGTACAGCAAAGTGATTCAGTTATAACTCTTTCTTAATCACTTCCTCTGAAGAGGCTCTGAAAAGTCACCTTCCACTGCAAATTAAGAATTCAGGCTGAGGTGGATGAAACTGGAGCCTATTATACAGAGTGAAGTAAGCCAGAAAGAAAAACACCAATACAGTATACTAACACATACATATATATGGAATTTAGAAAGATGGTAACAATAACCCTGTATGTGAGACAGCAAAAGAGACATAGATATATAGAACAATCTTTTGGACTCTGTGGGAGAGGGAGAGGGCGGGATGATTTGGGAGAATGGCATTGAAACATGTATAATATCATATATGAAACGAATCGCCAGTCCAGGTTAGATGCATTATACACGATGCTTGGGGCTGGTGCACTGGGATGACCCAGAGGGATGCTATGGGGAGGGAGGTGGGAGGGGGATGCAGGATGGGGAACATGTGTACACCCATGGCAGATTCATGTTGATGTATGACAAAACCAATACAATATTGTAAAGTAATTAGCCTCCAATTAAAATAAATAAATTTGGATCATAAGGCAGTTCTATTTCCAGTTTTTAAGGAATCTCCACACTGTTCTCCATAGTGGCTGTACTAGTTTGCATTCCCACCAACAGTGTAAGAGGGTTCCCTTTTCTCCACACCCTCGCCAACATTTATTATTTGTAGACTTTTGGATCGCAGCCATTCTGACTGGTGTGAAATGGTACCTCATAGTAGTCTTGATTTGCATTTCTCTGATAATGAGTGATGTTGAGCATCTTTTCATGTGTTTGTTAGCCATCTGTATGTCTTCTTTGGAGAAATGTCTATTTAGTTCTTTGGCCCATTTTTTGATTTGGGTCATTTATTTTTCTGGAGTTGAGCTGGAGGAGTTGCTTGTATATTTTTGAGATTAGTTGTTTGTCAGTTGCTTCATTTGCTATTATTTTCTCCCATTCTGAAGGCTGTCTTTTCACCTTGCTGATAGTTTCCTTTGATGTGCAGAAGCTTTTAAGGTTAATTAGGTCCCATTTGTTTATTTTTGCTTTTATTTCCGATATTCTGGGAGGTGGGTCATAGAGGATCCTGCTGTGATGTATGTCAGAGAGTGTTTTGCCTATGTTTTCCTCTAGGAGTTTTATAGTTTCTGGTCTTATGTTTAGATCTTTAACACACTGAGGAAACCAGAAGGGAAAGAGACACGTGTACCCCAATGTTCATCGCAGCACTGTTTATAATAGCCAGGACATGGAAGCAACCTAGATGTCCATCAGCAGATGAATGGATAAAGAAAGCTGTGGTACATATACACAATGGAGTATTACTCAGCCATTAAAAAGACTACATTTGAATCAGTTCTAATGAGGTGGATGAAACTGGAGCCTATTATACAGAGTGAAGTAAGCCAGAAGTAAAAACACCAATACAGTATACTAATGCATATATATGGAATTTAGAAAGATGCTAACAATAACCCTGTGTACGAGACAGCAAAAGTGACACTGATGTATGGAACAGTCTTATGGAATCTGTGGGAGAGGGAGAGGGTGGGAAGATTTGGGAGAATGGCATTGAAACATGTAAAATATCATGTATGAAACGAGATGCCAGTCCAGGTTCAATGCACGATACTGGATGCTTGGGGTTAGTGCACTGGGACGACCCAGAGGGATGGTATGGGGAGGGAGGAGGGTTCAGGATGGGGAGCACATGTATACCTGTGATGGATTCATTTTGATATTTGGCAAAACTAATACAATTATGTAAAGTTTAAAAATAAAATAAAATTTAAAAAAAAATAAATTTATATTAAAAAAATAATAATAATTCAGGCTGATGGAAGTTTTGCAGTCTTCCACATGTGCCTTCCTGGCTATCCTAGTGACTGTATCCAATTCTGCTAGCCAGAGGGGTACATGTGTAACTAGATTTCATAGGCGAGGTCTGGGATATTTACTAATTTCCATATCTTTATAAAACACTTTTGATGTATCTTATCTTAAGCATGATATGTCTAACAGTTTTGCATGGCATATCTAACTACAGTTAATCCTTTCATTTAACTTGCGATATGCAGTCATGTAACAGATATCATTGGTGAGTTTATCAGGTGTTTGCTTCATTTTAAGTGCACAAAGTAGACAAAGGGAAACAGAAATAAGGAATAAATATAGTAAATGAGTCAACTATATAATATTTTAGAAGGGAATGAAAATAATGAAAAGAAAAAAGCAGAGTATGAACACTGAAGGGCAGATTGGTAATTTGTAATTTTAAATTGAAAATTTAGAGTAGTTAACATGAAGAAGATTTAAAGTTGAGTAACTGATTATATATACATGTCTGTTGGAAGACATTTCCAGACAACAGCGAAAATGTGGACCTGTGCTTGCCATATCCTAGGACAGCCAGGAGGTGTGGCTAGAAATCAGTGAAATTTAAAAAATGTGAAGTCAAAGAAGGAACAAGAAAGGCGAAATTACACAAGATTAGGTAGAGATCTCATTGTTTTAGATTTTACTCTGAATAAAATAAGGGGACCAGAAAAAAGATATGATCTGATTTACATTTTTAAAGTTTGATCCTTCCTGTGAGTATATATCCAAACAAAATGAAATGAGTACTTAAAAAAGATATTTGCAACCCCATGTTCACTGTAATAAGTTACAATAGAAAACTATATGTATAATTCAACCACAAAAAAGAGATCTTGCCATTTACAAAAACATGGGTGAATGTAGATGGCATTATGGTAAATGACATTATGATACAACCAGACACAAGGAAACAAACAAATAAATAAATGGCATGATCTCACTTACATGTGGAATCTAAAAAAGTCAAGAACATAGAAGCAGAGAGTGGAACACTGATCACGGGGCAGTGACATAGGATGGCTCTTCCAGTAGGCATGTTTGGATGGGAGAGTTGGATTATAAAGAAAGCTGAGTGCTGAAGAATTGATGCTTTTGAACTGTGGTGTTGGAGAACACTCTTGAGAGCCCCTTGGACTGCAAGGAGATCCAACTAGTCAATCCTAAAGGAAATCAGTCCTGAATATTCATTGGAAGAACTGCTGCTGAAGCTGAAATTCCAATACTTTGGCCACCTGATGTGAAGAACGGACTCTTTGGAAAAGACCCTGATGCTGAGAAAGAGAAGGTGGGAGGAGAAGGGGACAACAGAGGATGAGATGGTTGGATGGCATCACTGACTCAATGGACAACAGTCTGAGCAAGCTCCAGGAGTCAGTGATGGACAGGGAAGCCTGGCATGTTGCTGTCCATGGGGTTGCAAAGAGTCGGACATGACTAAGCGACTGAACTGAACTGAGCTGACATAGAATATATGGAGATGTGTTGGTTAAAGTGTATAAAGCTGCAATTACATAGAATGATTAAGCCTAGAAAAAAAATGTAGAGGATGATGACTATAGTGAATAATACAGTACTGAATACTGGAAATTCACTCACAGTAGATTTCAGGTCCTCTCACCATCAAACAACAGCAACAACAACAACAAGTTAACTACATGAGCATATGAATAGGTTGATTAGTTTGATTGTAGAAACTGTTTCACTATGTATATCAAATTACGTTGAAAATCTTGCATATACAATTCTTATTTCAAAAATAACAAACAATTTGAAAAAGCTCACTATTTATGTTACATGATGAGACTTTAGAAGCAAAGTTGGAGGTGAGGAGATCAATCAAAAGACTTTAGTAGTTATACACATGAAGAGGAGGGTTAGTAACTTGTCCAGGAGGCTAACAGTTAAATGATGAAATGATGTCTGATGCTGACTATATCTCATCTACCGGGGATATGGGAAAAAAGAGAGAACCAAGAAGGAAACCAATACTGACAACCAATACTGAGAGAGCTGGGAGTAGAGCCGATTTTAAAAATATCATAACAGTAATTTTGAATAGGACTGATATGGAATATTTACTGGGCATAAAATTTAAAATATTAAATAGACAATTAAACCACAAATCTGGTGATTCAGAGAAAGGTCTGGACTAAAGATATAGATTTCAGGGGATTTGATATGTGGATTCAATTTAAAGCCGGGATAATACTCAACACTCACTCACTAAGGAAGTAAATGGTGATAAAAGCAGAGAATGAGAACTGATTAATGATTACCTTAAAACATAAGAAAATCCTCTCTGCAAAAAATGAAGTCTTAGAAATCAAGAGTTATGGGAGAGAGGATGATTAACCATGTCAAATCCTGTAGTCTAGTCTAGTTAAATGAGGACTGAACACAATTCACTAAAATTACCAAAATGGAAACAAATGGTGAAATTATCAAAAGCATTTTTTATTGTTGTGTTTTATTCAGTTTTTAATGGAGAAAGGATTTAGGAGACGAGGAGACAAATTGGAGAATCTTTGTAGGGTTAATTGGGAACTTTTCGAAAAGAGGAGAAAATATTTCATTAGATCTATTACATAGTGAAAAACAATAGAATTTTCTAAAAAGGATGATTCTAAAACATTAATCTCAAAAGATAGCTGAAAAATAATAAAATAAAATGATAAGGAATGGTTGGAAGTAGATTAGTACCAGCATTTTTTAACTCTCATCTCTTTACAGGAATCCTTAAAACCGAAATATATTTTCACATATTTCTTAGGTTTCTAAAATAAAGCAATTTGTTTCATCTTTTAAAATAAGTTGCATAATGTCAGAATTGCTAGATATATACCTTGGTTTCATTACAGACATATCACAAAAATTTAATATTACACAGAGAAAGGAATATCTATATTTTAATGCAATGCAATTTTCATATTGACAAATGATATAAAGTCACTAAAACTGCAAGAAAAAATCCATGTATTTCTAACAAACTATTATATTTGAATCATTTAAATAAAATCTTTTAGATTTTCCTGTTATTTCAATTCAGAACCCACTTCCATCTTTCCTCTAATAAATTATTTTTTGTCATTAGAGCTCTGATTTACAAACATTTGGGTGATATAAAGACTTAATTGTTATAGATTAGTAGGAGTGTGGCATGGAATCAACATTTGGACTATTAAGAAATCACCATTATTATTTACAGTTGATCAATACACAAAACTGCAAAGTGTGTGAGCATATTCTATTAAATACTCTCATGAAAGTAAATAATTTATAAGCAGTAAACTCTTTACACATAGTAGTAGTACTAAAATATTTAAGAACATAATTGATCAAAAGCCACTGTACTCTAGGAAGGATGGTACATCCTTATTAGGAAACTACATAACTAAATAGGGAACTATAGGGATATTAATAATAAATGCTGAGACTTCTCCTAGAAATATCATTTAATATTTTTCCCTCATTTTAGGCTTTCCCAGGAAAAATTTAATTGCATAACAATCCTAATGGTGCCATTTTTTGTCTATTTTACTTGTCATAACATTTATTGTGTTATTAATTCAGCTGTCATCTTATTTATGTTATTAAACTTCTTAGAAAATCTTTATTTCATAAATTTATAAAACTGGTAACAAAGAAAAAGAAAGGAAAAATATCAGCATATATGGTTCTAAAGTTTTCAAGAAGTCCAAAATGAAATAAAAGCAGTAAGAGGGGGCATCCTTGTCTTGTTCCTGATCTTAGAGAAAATGATTTCTGCTTTTCACCATTGAATATGTCATTAGCTGTGGGGTTGTTATTTATGGCCTTTATTATGTTGAGGTATGTACCCTCTATGCCCACTTTCTGGAGAGTTTTTATCATAAATGGATACAAGTTTTTATCATACTACCCAGAGCAATCTATAGATTCAATACAATCCCTATCAAATTCCAAATGGCATGTTTGCACAGAACAGGAAAAATAACCCTAAAATCTGTATGAAGACATAAAAGCCCTTGAATAGCCAAAACAACCTCGAGGGGAAAAAAAAAAAAAAAAAAAAATGGAGCTGGAGCAATTAGGCTTCCTGTTCAGACAAAACAGCTACAGTAATCAGAACAGTATGGCTCTGGCCCCAAAACAGACACAGATATCAATGGAACAAGATAGAAGGTCCAGAAATAAATCCACATGCCTGTGGTCAATTCATCTGTGACACAGGAGGCAAGAATATGCAATAGAGAAAAGGTAGTCTCTTCAATAAGTGATTCTGGGTAAAAAGGACAGCTACATGTAGGAGCATGAAATTAGAACATTCTCTAACACTATATACAAAAGTGAAAACAAAATGGATGAAAGACCTAAAGGCAAGACAGTTTCTATAAGGCTTCTAGAGGAAAAATAGGGGGAAATTCCTTGACATAAATTCACAGCAATATATTTTTGGATTCATTACCTGGAGTAATGCAAATAAAAACAAAAACAAATGGGATCTAATTAAACTCAAAAGCTTTTTCATAGCAAAGGAAACCATAATCAAAACAAAAATTCCACAGATTGGGATAAAATAGTCAACCAACAATGGGTTAATTTCCAAAATATACCAAAAACTCATA
Source organism: Bos javanicus (assembly GCF_032452875.1). Classification (NCBI taxonomy): domain Eukaryota; kingdom Metazoa; phylum Chordata; class Mammalia; order Artiodactyla; family Bovidae; genus Bos; species Bos javanicus. The sequence continues at coordinate 32,816,320 of NC_083875.1, read as the reverse complement.
TAGCTCAATGGAAAAAAAAAATAAAGAATATGTGCAGAAGACCTAAAGAGACATTTTTCCAAAGATGACATACAGATGGTCAAAAGGCATATGAAATGATACTCAACACTGCTAATTATTAGAGAACTGCAACTCAAAGCTACAATGATGTATCACTCCACTCAGGTCAGAATGGTAATCATAAAAATATTATCAAATAATAAGTACTAGAGAGGGTTTGGTGGAAAGGAAACCATTTTATACCACTGGTAGGAATGTAAATTGGTGCAGCCACTATGGAGAAGAATAGGTTCTATTTTTAAAAAAACTGAAAATACAGTAACCATGTGATCTACCACCCTGATACCAATTCCTGGACATGTATTCAGAAAAGATAAAAACTCTAATTAAAAATTAAAAAAAAAAAAAACATGAAGTTCAATATTTATATCAACACTGTTTGTAGTAGCCAAGACATGGAGGAAATCTAAATGTTTATGCACAGATGAATGGATAAAGAAGATGTGGTATACACACACACACACACACACACATAGTAGAATATTACTAAGCCATAAAATGGATAAAAGTGTCATTTGTACCAAAATGTATGGATCTAGAGATTATCATATTAAGTAAGCCAGATCAGATCGGATCAGATCAGTCGCTCAGTCCTGTCTGACTCTTTGCAACCCCATGAAGTGCGGCACGCCAGACCTCCCTGTCCATCACCAACTCCCGGAGTTCACTGAGACTCATATCCATCGAGTCAGTGATACCATCCAGCCATCTAATCCTCTGTCATCCCCTTCTCCTCTTGCCCCCAATCCCTCCCAGCATCAGAGAGTTCCAAAGAATAGCAAGAAGAATAAGAAAGCCTTCTTCAGCAATCAATGCAAAGAAATAAACCAAAAAAAAAAAAAAAAAACAGAATGGGAAAGACTAGAGATCTCTTCAAGAAAATCAGAGATACCAAAGGAACATTTCATGCAAAGATGGGCTCAGTAAAGGACAGAAATGGTATGGACCTAACAGAAGCAGAAGATATTAAGAAGAGATGGCAAGAATACACAGAAGAACTGTACAAAAAAGATCTTCATGACCCAGATAATCATGATGGTGTGATCACTGACCTAGAGCCAGACACCTGGAATGTGAAGTCAAGTGGGCCTTAGAAAGCATCACTACGAACAAAGCTAGTGGAGGTGATGGAATTCCAGTTGAGCTGTTTCAAATCCTGAAAGATGATGCTGTGAAAGTGCTACACTCAATATGCCAGCAAATTTGGAAAACTCAGCAGTGGCCACAGGACTGGAAAAGACCAGTTTTCATTCCAATCCCAAAGAAAGGCAATGCCAAAGAATGCTCAAACTACTGCACAATTGCACTCATCTCACACGCTAGTAAAGTAATGCTCAAAATTCTCCAAGCCAGGCTTCAGCAATACATGAACCGTGAACTTCCTGATGTTCAAGCTGGTTTTAGAAAAGGCAGAGGAACCAGAGATCAAATTGCCAACATCTGCTGGATCATGGAAAAGTAAGCCAGATAGAGAAAGCTAAATATCATAGGATATCGTTTATATGTGGAATCTTAAAAAAAAAAAAAAAAAAAAGGTACAAATCAGCTTATTTAAAAGACTCAAAGACATAGAAAACAAACTTATGGTTACCAAAGGGGAATGGAGGGTGAGGGATAAATAAGAAGTCTGGGATTAACAGATACACACTACTATATATAAAATCAACCACAAAAATATTGTATATATTTTACACTATATATAAAAATAAACAACAAATACCTACTATATAGCACAGGGAACTATATATATTTGATACATTGTAATAACCTACAATGGATAAGAATATGAAAAAGTATATATGTGTGTTCTATATATACATATATGAACATATGTATATATACAAATATATATTTGTGTATATATATACAAATCACTTTACTATATGCCTGTAAAACAACACTGTAAATCAATCAAATACCAATAAATAAACCATAAGCAAATATTTCATGTGTGAGAAAAAAAATTTTTGTTATAGAATTATATTCTAAAACTTAAAATATGAAATAATACTTAATAATTATTTGCTACTATTTGGTGTATGGTACTGACCACAAAGACAGAAATATAGATCAGTGGAACAAAATAGAGATAAATTCATGCACCTATGGATACCTTATCTTTGACAAAGGAGGTAAAAATATACAATGGAGAAAAGACAATCTCTTTAACAAGTGGTGCTGGGAAAACTGGTCAACCACTTGTAAAAGAATGAAACTGGAACACTTGCTAACACCATATACAAAAAGAAACCAAAAATGGATTAAAGATCTACATGTAAGACCAGAAACTATAAAACTTTTAGAGGGAAACATAGGAAGAACACTCTCCAACATAATTCACAGCAAGATCCTCTATGACCCAACTCCCAGAGTAAAGGAAATAAAAACAAAAATAAACAAATGGGACCTAATTAAACTTAAAAGCTTTTGCACAACGAAGGAAACTATAAGTAAGGTGGAAAGACAGCCTTCAGAATGGGAGAAAATAATAACAAACCAAACAACAGACAAAGAATTAATCTCTAAAATATATAAGCAGCTCATGCAGCTCAATACCAGAAAAATGAATGACCCAATCAAAAAGTGGATCAAAGAACTAAACAGACATTTCTCCAGAGAAGACATACAGATGGCTAACAAACACATGAAAAGATGTTCAACACCACTCTTTATCACAGAAATGCAAATGAAAAACCACAATGAGGTACCATCTTACTCTGGTCAAAACGGCTGCCATCAAAAAGTCTGCAAATAATAAATGCTGGAGAGGGTGTGGAGAAAAAGGAATCCTCTTACACTGTTGATGGGAATGCAAACTAGTATAGGCACTATGGAGAACAATGTGGAGATTCTGTAAAAAATTGGAAATAGAATTGCCATATGACTCAGCAATCCCATTGCTGGGCATACACACTAAGGAATCCAGAATTGAAAGAGACATATGTACCCCAATGTTCATTGCAGCACTGTTTACAACAGCTAGGACATGGAAGCAACCTAGATGTCCATCAGCAGATGAGTGGATAACAAAGTTGTAGTACATATACACACTGGAATATTACTCAGCTATAAAAGGAGCACATTGAGTCAGTTCTAATGAGGTGAATGAAATTCTAGCCTATTATACAGTGAAGTAAGTCAGAAAGAAAAACTCCAATACAGAATATTAATACATATATATAGAATTTAGAAAGATGGTAAAGACGACCCTATATGCAAGACAGCAAAACAGACACAGATGTAAAGAACAGACTTTTAGACTATGTGGGAGAAGGCAAGGGTGGGATGATTTGAGAGAATATCTTTGAAACATGTATATAACCGTATGTAAAATAGATGACCAGTGCAAGTTCAACGCATGAAGCAGGAAACTCAAAGCTGGTGTTCTTGGACAACCCAGAGGGATGGGATGGGTTGGGAAGGGAGGTGGGAGGGGGCATTCAATGGGGAACACATGTACACTGCAGCTGATTCATGTCGATGTATGACAAAAATTGCCATAATATTGTAAAGTAATTAACCTCCAATTAAAATAAATAAATAAAAATATGTATTGGGAGAAGAAAAATGTTTTGTTATAGAATTATATTCTAAAGCTTGAAATATGAAATAATACTTAATGATTATTTGCTAGCATTTGGTGGCAATAATCAGACTAACAATTTTCATAGATATGATTTAGAAAGATATGAAGTGAAAGTCGCTCAGTCGTGTCTGACTCTTTGAAACCCCATGAACTATACAGTCCATGGAATTCTCCAGGCCAGAATACTGGAGTGGGTAGCCTTTCCCTTCTCCAGGGGATCTTCCTAGCCCAGGGATCGAAACCAGGTCTCCACATTTCAGGTGGTTTCTTTACCAGCTGAGCCACAGGGAAGCCCAAGAATACTGGAGTGGGTAGCCTACCCTTTCTCCAGTGGATCTTCCCTACCCAGGAATCAAATTGGGGTCTCCTGTATTGCAGGAGGATTTTTTACCAACTGAGCTATCAGAGAAGCCAAAATCTGAATACACTCAAATAATTCATTATATTTTGATTCAGAAAACACAGCAATTTTTCAGTCTACTACTATTATTAAGACATTACCTAGCTGTTCTTTAAACATATAAAATGCTGCTGCTGCTGCTGCTAAGTCACTTCAGTCGTGTCTGACTCTATGCAACTCCAGAGACGGCAGCCCACCAGGCTCCCCTGTCCCTGGAATTCTCCAGGCAAGAACACTGGAGTGGGTTGCCATTTCCTTCTCCAATGCATGAAAGTGAAAAGTGAAAGTGAAGTCGCTTAGTCGTCTCCAACTCCTAGCGACCCCATGGACTGCAGCCTACCAGGCTCCTCCATCCCTGTGATTTTCCAGGCAAGAGTACTGGAGTGGGGTGCCATTGCCTTCTCCAAACATATAAAATATGGACTATTAATTCATTTCTATGAAGACCTACAAGGCCTTTAAGAACTAACACCCCAAAAAGATGTCCTTTTCATTATAAGGGCCTGGAATGCAAAAGTAGGAAGTCAAGAAACACCTGGAGTAACAGGCAAATTTAGCCTTGGAATATGGAAGGAAGCAGGGCAGAGGCTAATAGAGTTTTGCCAAGAAAATGGACTGGTCATAGCAACACCCTCTTCCAACAACACAGGAGAGGACTCTACACATGGACATCACCAGATGGTCAACACCAAAATCAGATTGATTATATTCTTTGCAGCCAAAGATGGAGAAGCTCTATACAGTCAGCAAAAACAAGACTGGGAGCTGACTGTGGCTCAGATCATGAACTTCTTATTGCCAAATTAACACTTAATATTGAATAAAGTGGGGAAAACCACTAGACCATTCAGGTATGACCTAAATCAAATCTCTTATGATTATATAGTGGAAGTGAGAAATAGAATTAAGGGACTAGATCTGATAGAGTGCCTGATGAACTGTGGACAGAGGTTTGTGACATTGTAAAGGAGACAGGGATCAAGACTATCCCTATGGAAAAGAAATGCAAAAAAGCAAAATGGTTGTCTGGGGAGGCCTAACAAATAGCTGTGAAAAGAAAGAAGTGAAAAGCAAAGGAGAAAAGAAAAGATATAAGCATCTGAATGCAGAGTTCCAAAGAATAGGAAGGAGAGATAAGAAAGCCTTCCTCAGCGATCAGTGCAAAGAAATAGAAGAAAACAACAGAATGGGAAAGACTAGAGGTCTCTTCAAGAAAATTAGAGATACCAAGGGAACATTTCATGCAAAGATGGCCTCGATAAAGGACAGAAATGGTATGGACCTAAGGGCAGGAATACACAGAAGAACTGTACAAAAGATATCTTCATGACCCAGATAATCACGATGGTGCGATCACTCACCTAGAGCCAGACATCCTGGAATGGGAAGTCAAGTGGGCCTTAGAAAGCATCACTACGAACAAAGCTAGTGGTGGTGATGGAATTCCAGTTGAGCTATTTCAAATCCTGAAAGATGATGCTGTGAAAGTGCTGCACTCAATATGCCAGCAAATTTGGAAAACTCAGCAGTGGCCACAGGACTGGAAAAAGTCAGTTTTCATTCCAATCCCAAAGAAAGGCAATGCCAAAGAATGCTCAAACTACCACAAAATTTTACTCATCTCATACGCTCGTAAAGTAATGCTCAGAATTCTCAAAGCCAGGCTTCAGCAATATGTGAACCATGAATTTCCACATGTTCAAGCTGGATTTAGAAAATGCAGAGGAAACAGAGATCAAATTTCCAACATCTGCTGGATCATCAAAAAAGCAAGAGAGTTCCAGAAAAGCATCTATTTCTGCTTTATTGACTATGCCAAAGCCTTTGACTGTGTGGATCACAATAAACTGTGGAAAATTCTGAAAGAGATGGGAATACCAGACCACCTGACCTGCCTCTTGAGAAACCTATATGCAGGTCAGGAAGCAACAGTTAAAACTGGACATGGAACAACAGACTGGTTCCAAATAGGAAAAGGAGTATGTCAAGGCTGTATATTGTCACCCTGCTTATTTAACTTATATGTAGATTACATAATTAGAAACGCTGGGCTGGAAGAAGCACAAGCTGGAATCAAGATTTCCAGGAGAAATATCAATAACCTCAGATATGCAGATGACACCACCCATATGGCAGAAAGTGAAGAGGAACTCAAAAGCCTCTTGATGAAAGTGAAAGTGGAGAGTGAAAAAGTTGGCTTAAAGCTCAACATTCAAAAGACCAAGATCATGGCATCTGGTCCCATCACGTCATGGGAAATAGATGCGGAAACACTGTCAGACTTTATTTTTGGGGGCTCCAAAATCACTGAAGATGGTGACTGCAGCCATGAAATTAAAAGACGCTTACTCCTTGGAAGGAAAGTTATGACCAACCTAGATAGCATATTCAAAAGCAGAGACATTACTTTGCCAACAAAGTTTCGTCTAGTCAAGGCTATGGTTTTTCCTGTGGTCATGTATGGATGTGAGTTGGACTGTGAAGAAAGTTGAGTCCTGAAGAATTGATGCTTTTGAACTGTGGTGTTGGAGAAGACTCTTGAGAGTCCCTTGGACTGCAAGGAGATCCAACCAGTCCATTCTGAAGGAGATCAGCCCTGGGATTTCTTTGGAAGGAATGATGCTAAAGCTGAAACTCCAGTACTTTGGCCACCTCATGAGAAGAGTTGACTCATTGGAAAAGACTCTGATGCTGGGAGGGATTGGGGGAAGAAGGGTAAGGGGATGACAGAGGATGAGATGGCTGGATGGCATGACTGACTCGATGGACATGAGTCTGAGTGAACTCCGGGAGTTGGTGATGGACAGGGAGGCCCAGAGTGCTGCAATTCATGGAGTCGCAAGGAGTTGGACATGACTGTGCGACTGAACTGAACTGAATTCATTTCAACTTAACTTACGATAGAAATAAATTGGACAACTTCATTCAAACTCTACATTTCTACTAGTTTGGTAATTTTACATAAATACACTCCAATGATTTAACCTTGTAGAATTTTTTCTCAACTTTAGAGATTGTAAAATCAATTTACTTAACAAAATGAAATGCCAACAACAATGTGAACATTAACTTATAAATCAGCTTTTAAAATACTGATTTTATTCTTTCTAATCAATCATATGAGAAAATATGACTCAATGACTCATTTTAAATTCATTCCTGAAGGAATGCTTTCCAAAAGCGATATTATTATAACCTTTGGATATTAATTTCATTAGTGTAATTCTGAGAAATACATGAGGGTTTAAAAACTGCTTTCCATTAAAAAAACTGCTTTCCATTAAAAAAATTGCTTTCCATTAAGTTATATTAATTATGCTGCATATTATGTCAGACACTTGACTAATTATCTGAACTCAGGCAATCATAGGTAACTAAATCTACCATTGAGAGATGTTAGTATCTTCAATATTATAAAAATGTGATACATTGAACAATGTGAATTTTATACTTTTTAAAAAGAAAAAAATCTTAAGAGAATAATTAATTGCCTTTTGGTGGGGGATAATAACTCTATAACCAAAGAACTTTTTAATATGGTACTAGGACTTCCCTGGTGGCACAAGGGATAAGAATCTGCCTGCCAATGCAAGGGCATGAGTTCAGTCCCTGGAAGATTCCACACACCATGGAGCAACTAAGCTGGTGCACCACAACTGCTGAGCCTCTGCTTTAGAGTCTGCAGATCGCCACTTCTGAGCTCACCCTCTGCAACTACTGAAGGCCACGTGCCCTAGCTCCCATGCCACAACAACTGAAGCTGGTGTCCCTAGAGCCTGTGCTCTGCAACAAGACAAGTCACTGCAATGAAGAGTAAACCCCACTTGCCGCAACCAGAGAAAGCCTTCACAAAGCAACAAAGACCCACCATAGCCAAAAATAAAAATTATAAAAATAAGTTTTTATAATATTATATATATATTTTTTCATTTCTTAAAAATATTGTAAAAATAAATGGCTTCCCTGGTAGTTCAGAAACTTCCTTAATATGGGAGACTCAGATTCCATCCCTGGGTCAGGAAGATCCCCTGGAGAATGGAATAGGTACACACTCTAGTGTTGACTAGAGACTTCCATGAACAGAGGAGTCTGGCAGGCTATAGTCCATAGGATCCCAAAGAGTCTTGACACTGAAGTAATTTAGCACATGCATTTGAATATATCTTTTTCAATGGCAACAAACTCTAGTTTTAGAGTGAAAAAAAAAAAAAAAAGAACAGGCTTGATCTGAAATTACTTTCTTTCTCCTGGTATAAAATTAAGAGAGTTCATTAATGTCTGTGAGAATGAAATTGTTGTTTAGTCACTAAGTTATGTCCAACTCTTTTACAGCCCCTTGGAATTTCCCAGGTAAGAATACTAGAGTGGGTTGCCATTTCCTTCTCCAGGGGATTTTATTGACCCAGGGGTCAAACCCACATGTCCTGTGTTGCAGGCAGATTCTCTATCACTGAGACACCAGGGAAACCCTATTAATATTATTAATATATTTTAACAATAGATCACATCTAGTTTATATACAGTATTTTCAAAATCTTTCTTTCCTTTAAATGTCAAAGAATTATCCTAAGATAATTATTTCTGAACTAAGCCAAGGTCAGGAGTTAGGTGATTTGATACGTCAATATATTTAAAAGAGTACAGGAAAAAAAAAAAAATCCAAAGAGTTAAGCCTGATCCTCAGTATGGACAGACTCTTCACGTCCATCACTCAACAATAAAATGAATATAATACCCACCTTCTGTGATGAAGCAGTGCTTGAAAAACACTGAAACAATGCATGTGACATAAACAACCAATTATAGTCACTCGGAAATGGATACAGACAAAGGATAAAATGAGCTTAGAAAACTACATCATGTTTTTGTTTACCATTTTCAACAGTCCTGCTTGCCATGAATTTATTTAAACTATGATTCAATTTGTGTCAAATATGAATAAATAAATAATATCTTTATATATCATTAATTCAGTATCCTCTTAAATACACGGTAAACATGCGATCTCAGAATCAGAAATATTCTCTCATCCATAGAATTTTTTTTGAAGCATAACATTCATATAGAAAATGTGAAACTAAGAGTTGTGGAGTCCTACAGTAAGCATTATTTGTGTTTGGCAACTTTCCCCCAGTATTTTACCTATGAGATATATGTAGTTTTTTATGCTATGAACAAATCACAATTATGCACTATACAACTGATGGATACATACTTCAGGTACTTTCATTTTGGAGAACATACATACCCATTTCCATTGGGTGTTTACTTAGGAATGGAACTGCTGAGTCATTGGATTGGTATGGGTTTAGCTTTATAGATAAAACCAAAGGTTTTATTCAAGTTATTAGTATAAACTCACTTTGCTGTGGCAGTTAGGATAATTCAGTTTTTCTCATTTGAATTGACATCTTGTCAATACTTGATATTGCCTGCCTTTTAAAAATTTAGTCATTCTTTTGGATGCATAATAATTTGCATTGTGGTTTTAATTTATATTTTTCTGAAAACTATTTTAAAAAGTTTAGTCCCATTTCAAAACCTTATTTTTTCTATTACATGAAATGCTTGTTGAAATTCCTTATTCATCATCATCATCTGCTTTACACTGTGAATTTGAGTCTTTGGACATGTATCAATGTATATCAATACATGTATATTTACAATGGATAGAAAAGTTTTATGCATGACTTTTTAGTCTTTCTGTGATTTTGTTTAATAAATAGAATTTACGCGTATTCCTTGGAAGGAAAGTTATGACCAACCTAGATAGCATATTCAAAAGCAGAGACATTACTTTGCCAACAAAGGTCTGTCTAGTCAAGGCTATGGTTTTCCCTGTGGTCATGTATGGATGTGAGAGTTGGACTGTAAAGAAGGCTGAGAGCCGAAGAATTGATGCTTTTGAACTGTGGTGTTGGAGAAGACTCTTGAGAGTCCCTTGGACTGCAAGGAGATCCAACCAGTCCATTCTGAAGGAGATCAGCCCTGGGATTTCTTTGGAAGGAATGATGCTAAAGCTGAAACTCCAGTACTTTGGCCACCTCATGCAAAGAGTTGACTCTTTGGAAAACACTCTGATGCTGGGAGGGATTGGGGGCGGGAGGGATTGGGGGCGGGAGGAGAAGGGGACAACAGAGGATGAGATGGCTGGATGGCATCACTGACTCAATGGACGTGAGTCTGAGTGAACTCTGGGAGTTGGTGATGGACAGGGAGGCCTGGTGTGCTGTGATTCATGGGGTCGCAAAGAGTCGGACACGACTGAGCGACTGAATTGAATGGAACCTATCTATTTTCCCTTTATTTTTTGTGCTATTTAATGAATCTTTACTGTATTGGTTATAGTCTGTGTTTTTTATAGAACCTTTCTTTTTTATACCTTTCATATTTAGGCTCTGACTTACCTGAAATTAATGTTTGTTTATAAGATACAAGATTCATGTTTTTCAGAAAGATATCCAATGAATTCAGAACATTTTATTTAAAATACCATCATTGAGAAAAGATCAAAATGGCAGAATAAGAAGATAGGGGCAGGCTTCCCAGGTGGCACCAGTGGTAAAGAACCTGTCTGCCAATTTGGAGACATGGATTCAATCCCTAGGTCAGGAAGATACCCTGGAGTAAAGCATGGTACCTCACTCCAGTATTATTGCCTGGAGAATCCCAAGGACAGAGGAGCCTGGCAGGCTACAGTCCATAGGCTCTCATAGAGTTGGATATGACTGAAGTGACTTAGCACACATACACAGGAACACAAGGACTTCACCCCATCCCATGCACACATCAAAAGTATGTTTACATGTGGAGCACTTATCACTGAAAACTAACTGGATACTGGTAAAAAGAATCCCATACAACCAAGAATGAAAGAAAGATCCCCAAAGAATCCAGTAGGAAGGAAAGAAAAGTGATTAGGTTCAGACCTATGCCCTTGGAGGGGACAAAAAAAAAGAAGAGGGTTTAAAAGAGCAGATATCCTTCCTGGAAGTAAATGCACATATTGGGTGCACATATTGGGTGCCCAAGTCGTGGGGTCCAATATTTGCAAGATAAGTCCACTTAGCTAATTTAAAAATGAGAAGGACTAACAGGAGTTCTGTAAGAAACATGGACTCTGCTGATCAAGACTCTGTACACACTTGCTTACTCCTAAAACAAGGTGGAGAGAGCAGAATGAAAAGCATGGAGTTCTGGCCAGGTTCCCATGACCAGTCCGGTATTTGTGCCTGACTGAGCTGAGTGCCCACTCTGGTCCCACAAGCTCCACAATGCAGCTCCAGACAAGGAGCACTGCTGCCTGGGCTGAGGAGAGTACTCAGTTGTGAAGAACAAAGCTGTCTTGAACCTGAAAATGCATCTGAAGTGACAGGCACCCATTTTTTATTCTTAAGAAGTCAGCACCCTAAACAATGCTGAGAACCTGATCCAGTCCCTCTTGCTCCAGCACAGGCCCCCTCTGGGTAGAGGGTCCCAGCATTGGGAGGGGGAAGAGCACACTTAGAGGGAATGGAGCCAACACAGACCTGACTCTCAGGGCTTCTGATCCAGCAACTCGAAACCCGAAACCACCACAAGTAGGGTGGCAGTCACTCAGTTGCTCAGTCATGTCCAACTCTTTGCAAACCCATGGACTGCAGCACTCCAGGTTTCCCTGTCCCTCACCAACTCCTGGAGCCTACTCAAACTCATGTCCACTGAGTCGGTGATGCCATCCAACCATCTCATCCTCTGTCATCCCCTTCTACTCCCACCTTCAATCTTTCCCAGCACCAGGGTCTTTTCCAATGAGTCAGTTCTTCACATCAGGTGGCCAAAGGATTGGAGTTCCAGCTTCAGCATCAGTCCTTCCAATGAATATTCAGGACAGATTTCCTTTAGGATTGACTGGTTGGATCTCCTTGATCCAAGAAACTCTCAAGATCCTTCTCCAACACCACAGTTCAAAAGCACCAGTTCTTTGGCACTCAGCTTTGTTTATAGTCCAACTCTCACATCCATACATGACTACAGGAAAAACCATAGCTTTGACTAGACAGACCTTTGTTGGCAAATTAATGTCTTTGCTTTTTAATATGCTGTCTAAGTTTGTCATAGCTTTTCTTCCAAGGAGCAAGTGTCTTTTAATTTCAAGCCTGCAGTCATCATGTGCAATGATTTGGGAGCCCCCCCCCAAAAAAAAATAAAGTCTCTCACTATTTCCATTGTTTTCCCATCTATCTGCCATGAAGTGATGGGACCAGATGCCATGATCTTTGTTTTCAAAATGTTGAGTTTTAAGCCAACATTTTCACTCTCCTCTTTCACATTCATGAAGAGGCTCTTTAGTTATTTTTCGCTTTCTGCCATAAGGGTGGTGTCATCTGCATATCTGAGGTTATTGATATTTCTCCTGGCAATCTTAATTTCAGCTGTGCTTCATCCAGCCAGGCATTTCACATGATATACTCTGCATATAAGTTAAATAAGCAGGGTGACAATATATAGCCTTGACATACTCCTTTCTTGATTTGGAACCAGGCTGTTCCATGTCCATTTCTAACTGTTGCTTCTTGACCTACACATTGATTTCTCAGGAGTTAAGTAAAGTGGTCTGGTATTCCCATCTCTTTAAGAATTTTCCACAGTAAGGTAGAACAGTGAACTTGGCCAGTGAGCAGAGTAGAAGTCTCAGATCACCCCTGGCTCTGGCTCCTGCCTCTCCATCTCTATCCCTGCGTCCTCCCAAAGTGATAGTTGCCAGTACACCTTTGAGGCATACATGACTCATGCTCATATTAAATCCATCTCTCCTACCAAAGCAACTGGGCACGTATAGACTATATAAGAGCTCCCATACAAGGATTCCACTTTAAGACCAAGTTAGATAACTGTTTCTCTTAATTTCATACAAACAGACAAACTAAAGGAAAAAAAAAAAAAGAATGAGGAATTTCTGTCAAGAAGAACAAAGCAATGAATACAGTGAGAATTTTAATAAAGAACTGCAAAATATAAAGAGAGATGAGTGTAAAAAAAAAGATAGATGAGTGATCCAGTCAGAGCTAATAATATGATAACTTAAATGAAAAAAAAAATACTAGAAGGAAATATAAAGTATTGAAAGGGAAACTTTGCAATCTAGGATACTCTATCCATAAATATTATCATTTAGAAATAATGGAAAGATAAATAACTTCTCAGACAATAAAAAACTATAATAGTTTATCAATAATAAACCTACCCTAGAATAAATATTAAAGGGTCTTCTCTAAGTGGAAAAGAAAAAGCTACAAGAACAAGTAAAAGAAAGGGGAAAAACCCACTAGTAAAGACAAACACATGGTAAATAAAAGTGGTGAGACTGGACGTCCTTCTTTTGTTCCTGATCTTAGAGGAACTATTTTTAGCTTTTCAGGGTTGAGTATGATGTTAGCTTTGGTTGATCATTTATAGCCTTTATTGTGTTGAGATACGTTCCCTCTATGCTCACTTTCTAGAGGGTTTTAAATCAAATAGTGTTGATATTTTTAAGAACTTTTTCTACATCTATTGAGATACATCTATTGAGATGAGAGTCCCTTGGACTGCAAGGAGATCCAACCAGTCAATCCTAAAGGAAGCCAGTCCTGAATATTCATTGGAAGGACTGATGCTGAAGCTGAAATTCCAATACTTTGGCCACCTGATGCGAAGAACTGACTTATTGGAAAATACCCTGATGCTAGGAAAGATTGAAGGTGGGAGTAGAAGGGGATGACAGAGGATGAGATGATGGGATGGCCTCACTGACATGATAGACATGAGTTTGAGTAAGCTCCGGGAGTTGGTGATGGACAGGGAAGCCTGGAGTGCTGCAGTCCATGGGGTCACAAAGAGTAAGACACAACTGAGGGACTAAACTGAACTGATTGAAATGATAATATGGCTTTCATTCTTCAGTGTGTTGATGTTGTATGTCTAGAGACAAATGAAAAAGGAAACACAACTTTCCAAAATCTATGGGACTAACCAGAAGCAAATCTAAGAAGGAAGTTTATAACAATACAGGACCAACTCACGAAACAACAAAAATCTTAAACACTCTAACCTGCCATAGAAAGAAACTAGAAAAAGAAAAACAATTAAAACCCAGAGAAAGCTGAATGAAGAAAGTAATAAAAGATTAGAGAGATAATTTTAAAAAATAAATACATAAAAAGAGAGAAAATATCAATGAAACCAAAAGCTGTTTTTAAGATAAGCAAAATTGGTATTTCCTTAGATGTGGTCATCAAGGGAAAAAAAGAAAGGACCCAAAAAAACCCACAATAATAAATGAGAGAGAAGAAATAACAACTGATATCATAGAGATACAAAAGAAAAAAAATCATAAGAGGATACTAAGAACAGTTATGTAGCAAAAAATTGGACTACCCAGAAGAAATGAACTAATTTCTAGACGCATACAACCATCCAAGAATGAATAAGGAAGGAAGAGAGAATTTGAACAAATTATCACTAATAGTGGAATTGAATTTATTATTTAATAACCCTGATCAATCAAAAGCCCAGGACCCGAGCGATCCTACCAAACATAAAGAAGAGCTACTACAAATCCTTTTCAAACTTTTCTAAAAAACAGAAGAAAATGAAACATTCCCAAATTCATTCTGAGGCCAACATTATCCTGATACGAAAACTATCAAAGACAATAATGACAACAACAAAAATACAAGTCAATATAATACAGATGTATTCATCAAGACATCTGCAAATCAAATGCAACAATACATAAAATGGATCAAATATCATGATCAAGTAGAATTTATTTCAGAGATGGAAGGATACTTCAATACCCACAAATTAATTCATGTAATATACTACATTAAACAAAATAAGGATAAAATCACATCATCGCAATAAACACATAAAATATATCTCACAAAGTTCAAGATACATTCATTATAAATATTGTCATCCAATTAATGATATACAGTGAACATTATTAACACAATAAAGGCCATTTATGGCAAATCCAAAGTTAAAATCATGGTCCATGGTTAAAAGCTTTAAAGCTTTTCCTATAAAGCTTACAAAACCAGGAAGCTTACTCTCCCACTTCTATCTAACATTTTATCAGAAGTTCCAGACACAGCAATCAAATGAACAACAACAACAAAAAAAAGAAATAAACAGCATCTGAATTTGAAGTGAAAAAGTGAAACTGTTATTTTATGTAGATAAACTAATACTATGTGTGTATAATTCTGAAATGTCACCCCACCAAAAACAGTGAGAACTAATAAATTCAGTAACATTTAAGGATAAAAGATTAATATACAGAAATGTATTACTTTCTATATGCTAATCATTAACTATCAGAAGGAGAAAGCAAGAAAACAGCTGCATTTAAAATCACATGAAAATAAAATAACTAGGAATAAACTTAATTAAGGAGGTAAAAACCTATACTCTAAAAAAAAATTAATGAAAGAAGTTGGAAATGATACTATCAAGTGAAAGATATCCCAGGTTCTTGTATTGTTGAAACTACGTGATTTCAACATGTTTGAAACTACAGACTTAGTGTAATTTCTACCAAAATACCCATGACATTTTCCACAGAACTAGAACAAATAATCTATGAATGTATATGGAATCACAAGACTTATTGCCAAAGTCATCTTGAAAAATAACAAAGTTAGCAGTATCACACTCCTAAACTTCAAATTTATACCACAAAGCTACAGTATTCAAAACAGCATGATACAAAAACAGATACATTGATCAATGGAATAGAACAGCCAAACCAGATAAATTCATGCACTTGTAGCCAATCTATAACATAGAATGAAAAACTATGCAATATAGAATAAACAGCATCATCATGTAGGACAGCTACATGCAAAAGAATGAAATTAGAACATTCTCTAACACTGTACACAAAAAGAAATCCAAAATGGATTAAACCTAAATATAAAACATGAAATCATAAAATGCCTAGAATAAAACATTAGTTGAACACACTTTGACATTTATGTCAGCAATATTTGTTTTAGATCCATCTCCAAAGGGAAAAGAAACAAAAGCACAAATAACCAAATATGACTTCATTACATGCTTTTGCATGGCAAAGGAAACCACAGTCAAAATGAGAAGACAACTTCCTATGGAGTGCAAGAAAATATTTTCAAATGATATTCCTGATAAAGGGTTAATATTAAGATTATATAAACAGCTTATAAAACTCAGTGTCTAAAACAAACAATAAGATAAAAAATGGGCAGAGGATATGAACATTTTTCCAAAGAATATATAAAATGCCCAACAGGGATGGGAGAAGATGCTCAATATTGTTAATTATCAGAGAAATGTAAATCAAAACTACGATGAGATATCACTTCACATCTGTCAGAATGACTATTATCAAAAAGAACACAAATACAAATATTGACATCATAGTGCATTGGAATAAGGATGGTCTTTTTAATTGAAGAATAGTTGATTTAAAATATAATATAGTTTCATCCCTATAACATAGTGATTATATTGTAAATCAACTTAGATATAAAAAGAGACCATGTATGTGTTATTTTCAAATGTCCTTTTATGTTATACTTATCTATTTTTTTCCATTGTTACACCAATAATAAATACTAAATAGTTTTAATCCTTATAGGTTTCTGTACAAATATTGATACCTAGTAGTCTCTTAATTACTTTTATCTCAAAGTATTCCTGGAATAATCAGATTTAAATTTCTAATACAACCCAATAATGTAAGATTTACTGAGGCAAAGTTATTATTGACTCCAGTTGTAATTCTTTTTTGATAAGAAGCAGAACCAGACAACTAAATTAGGGCATGAACTCTATCATGAACTATAACAATACATTTTAAACATTAGTATGTACTGTGTTTAAGTTTGTTGCTTCTGCTTATGACAAGATTTATCAGAACTACACAACATTCAAAACAGAGCAGGCACTTTTCTGTGTCATAAGTATCATTAGCAATTTTAACGTCATTGTTATGAAAAAAATGAAATATATGTTATAAAACAAATGTACATCTTTTCCCAAGACAGACGAATGAGATGAAAAGAAGAAAAATTAGGCTGAACCATAATTAACACTTTTTGCATATTTATTAACAATTCTCTTTTAGAGTAACTTCCATCCTAGCACTTGAATGAAATAATGATAGCAATTATCAATGCTATATTCTATAGTTGTTTATAAGTTCTTAAAGTAATATTTCATAACTATAATTTATTGAATCCCTGCCATGTAAGGTGCTGTTTTATAAAACTATAATCTCTGATATTAAATTACAGTTATTCATATTTTTGCAACAAGAAAATGAGGCATGGAGAGCTTAATAAAGTCATGCCTATAAGAAGGGCCAGAATAGGGATTCATGTCCTGCCTTTCTCATTCCAAGATGCCTCCTTTGTAAGCATAAAATACCACATACAGTATCCCTTTGATCCTAAAAACACTGGGAGATAGTTTAGAATTTTTTTCCTGTTTATTTCATAAGTAAAAAACTAAATCATTAAAAAATAAGTTATCTTTAGATTACAATGCATAGAAAATATTTGCCCAATCCAGTTGATTGCAAATCTGATTTTCTCTTTTTCTTCATAACTATTATTAATACATCCTTTAAAAGTTGACTTTTACTTAGCTTTATTGCCCTTTTGCTGTATTAGGTGTGAGTTTTACACAGTAAGGTTTTAGTTGGATGTTTATGGTCAGAATCATAATCAAAATTAAAAATCATATTCAGTATGAGAATTTTGAAAGTGTACTTCTTTAAACTGATTTGCTGCAATTGAACTGCTTGAAAAATATCTTCAAGGAAAAAGGGTTCACCCTAAGAAGAGGGGCATTTTGCTTTGCTTAAAAACTCAAGACCAAAACATTTAGTTGACCAAAAAGTTCACTTAGGTTTTCCAAGATGTTATAGAAAAATCCAAATGAACTGTTTATATAATTAAATATATAAAAGTTTTTATGATTAAAATCCACCCAATATAATTAAAACCAAGAATGTTGATATTTTCTAGAATCATTGGCTAGAAATATTTCTTTACAAAATTTTTGAGATGAAAAAATAGAAATAAACAAGTAACACTGAGGAAGTTCAATTTAGGTATGAAGAGGAAATTTCCCTTCTCTAGAGAATCAACAAAGAAGACAAAAATGGGAACCAAACAAAAAATAAATGCCCCTAACAAAAATGGAAACAGGAATTAAAAGAAAACATAAACAGCCTTGTTTCTGATGCCTAGAAAATAAGAAGGGAAAAGATAAAGGTCTCAAAATCAGGGAATAATAATAAGGAGGTAGGTTTTCTCATAGAGGAGATAGAAACAGAGGGGCTGACTGGGAAAAAGACTCACTTAAGCTACGCTAGTGACAAATTATCTGGTGTCAAGAATTCAGGACGTAGGTAAGTCAGTCCCACTCAGTCCAGATTAAGTGAGATGAGGTTCAAGTCCAGCAGTGCATCAGATCAGTTGACAGAAGGCATTTTGATCATATTCATAGTGGAATAAGACATTACTGGAGAGTTTAAGGAAAGAAGTGATGCGATACGATTTACTTTGTGAAAGACCACTTCAGTCGCCTGGTGAACATCAAGCAGTAAGAATAGATCAGAGAAACCAGTTAGAAAGCTCTAAAATCTTGGTGGAGATGAATATTGTTTAGTCTAGAACAATGGTCATGTAAAAGGTGAAAATTGGGGAAATTTAGAACTTCATTTTAGAAATACAGTCAAAAGGAAGAATCAGAATAAGTGACAGGGTTCTGTCTTAAGCAATGGAATGGGAGGAAGTGTAAATTTCTAACGTAGAAAAAAAAGGAAGGATATGACAGACTAGGGGAGAGTAGGAAAAAAAAAAATCAACATTTCTGTTTTAGACATGGAGAGATTAAGTTGCATCCTGGGTATCCGGAGGATGGATACCTGAAGTTTTAGTTCAGGGGAGAAATTATATATATATATATATATATATATATATATATATATACACACATATACATATATATATACATACACACATATACATATACATATATATATACATACACACAATAATCATATCATTATATTATTATAATCAACATATTATAAATTTACAGATATAATTTACATATAAAGTCTCTCCTAAATATATGCATATATATTTGAAAAAAATATTCAGCATATATGTGTGTGTGTGTGTGTGAAAGAGAGAGAAAAAGAGAGAGACTCATTTATCTAGAGAAAAATCTGAGTACCATAGCTTCTTGCTGTGATTACTTAGTCCAGGAACTCTGAAATCTTGATTTCACATTCAATCATCCCCCTCTACAATCTACAAATGTAAGAGAAAATAGCCAATTTAGCAGTGGCTCTGCTCAATGATATAATCTAGTCCATGTCATACTTTACAGAGATTGAAGGAAAAGCCATTTGAAACAATTTTAGTGACTGTTTGTCATTATGTATATTTAATTTAATGGGGAATACTATATGCTTATTAATGTTTAAAAATATGGCAGTTAGATAATCATACAGGGAGCTTTGATAAATAAGATACAGTGAAATTAATTGGAATTAAATTTATTCAAATTTAATTGAAATGTTGATCTAAGTATTCAGGCCCACAACAAAAGCTATTACAAATCTATTTTAAAAAGTAGACAGTCCAACAGAAAGATAGATAAATGACTCAGGCAGAAATTTCACAAATGATGATATGAAAGAAGTCAATAAATAAAAACAGCTCAACTTTGACATCAGTGAAATGCAAATTAACACCACAATATAGTACTGCTATTCATTTACTAAAATGGCTAAAATGCAAAGAAGTTGTAGATGATATCAATATCAGAGAGTGGAAACAACAAAAGTCATTATAGATAGATTAGATAGATATTGAATCAGTATTCTTAGTATGAAATGAATATTAAGCACACCTATGGTATTAGTATCTCTAGCAAGTTGATTTATATACCCATCTATCTATCCCATACTGTTGGCGAATGACATGTATGCCAAAATGTCCAAAAGAAAACATACCAAATCTCATTATCTAGAGGAAACCCTGAGTATCAACGCTTCTTGATTTTGAAATCTGGAAGGTCCTTAGGTGGCTACTAGTTTTTCTAAACACAAAAATATCCATTTATTCTCAAATTAAAATCGATTTGTAACTGCATGTTCAAATGGTTTACTAACACATTTACTTGAAAAGATCCAATCAGTACTCTTTGTATGAAAGGACTTAAAGCATACCTACAATATAGTGAATTATTTTAAGATTAAGAATACATTCATCTCAGTTTTGGAGAAGGCAATGGCACCCCACTCCAGTACTTTTGCCGAGAAAATCCCATGGACGGAGGAGCCTGGTAGGCTGCAGTCCCTGGGGTCGCTAGGAGTCGGACACAACTGAGCGACTTCACTTTCACTTTTCACTTTCATGCAATGGAGAAGGAAATGGCAACCCACTCCAGTGTTCTTGCTTGGAGAATCCCAGGGATGGGGGGAGCCTGGTGGGCTGCCGTCTATGGGGTCACACAGAGTCGGACACGACTAAAGTGACACAGCAGCATCTCAGTTTGGTCATGAATATCTTATAAACACAGAATTGTCATCACCTTCAACTCAATCCTGATTCACCTATCCAAGAAGTTCACACTTGTAGCTTGTTAGACATAAACAGCTTGAAAGACACTTAGTCTCAATATGACTAAAACCTATCACCTCATCATGAGGAAACTCTTCTGATCTTTATTATTTAGATGACGTTTTTCCTTCATCTACTATTACATTTTTCTTCCTATTTTGAATAAATACTAATTTACCAGGCATTTAGTTCTTCCATACATATCACAAGTAAACATAACAGAAATAGAGTTCATATGCCAATATACAAATAATATTCAAATAAATAATATTCAAATTACCTTGCTGATAAAGTTTAATTTAATAGAAAGTAAATATTAGAAGAGGTTATAATATATACCAGATATATTAGAATATTAACATCCACATGTCTACCTTAGGTGGTTATTACTTTTAACCACAGTACATAAAGATTTACAGTTTTTTCATCCTTTGCATAGGGAAACATATTTTGAGATTTTAAAGTATTTTTTCTTCAATATATTCAACAATCTGTTTTCCCAGACTAGGGAATAGAAAAATATAAAGGGTTCTTATCAGCAAAAGTAACACTTGTGCTGAGTTATTCATGGAGAATCAAATGCAATAAAATATGTTATAAATCACTTTGCAATTTCCCAATCCAGTCATATATTAAGTCAAACCAGGAACTCTAAAAAAGAAAAGCCTCAAACATAGATTTTACTATAATAATGACATCATTAGACATAGATGGTTTTCTTTACCCAGACTTATTTGCATTCCTCAATATCCTAAGAAAGGTTTAAAAAAAAGGCAATTTACAAATAGAGAACCTCTCAGCTGGTATATGCTTACAATAGAGCACAAAGTAGTAGCTAGAAGCTACAAATGATGTTTTTGAAATAGAGAACAATACAATAGAGCACAGTAAACCATGTAATGTATAATGTATATAATATACATTATATAATGTACTTATTATATAAGTACTTCAATTTCTGTCCTCATTTTCCTCATCTTTACAGATGAGTGAGATGGTGATAACTGTAATCTCTTGTTGTTTGACAGGATAAAGTTATACATAAATTTAACCACAGCTCCTGACACAAAATATTTGATTAATAATACTGTTAATGTGTCAGCTTCTCTGATAGCTCAGTTGGTAAAGAATCTGCCAGCAATGCAGGACACCCCGGTTCAATTCCTGGGATGGAAGATATACTGGAGAAGGGGTAGGCTACCCACTCCAGTATTCCTGGGCTTCCCTTGTGGCTCAGCTGGTAAAGAATCCACCTGCAATAAGGGAGACCTGGGTTCCATCCCTGGGTTGGGAAGATCTCCTGGAGAGGGAAATGGCAACCCACTCCAGTATTCTTGCCTGGAGAATCCCATGGACAGAGGAGCCTGGCAGGCTACAGTCCATGGGGTCACAAGAGTCTGATACGACTTAGAGACTAAACCACCACAACCATACAGTTCATGGGTCACAAAGAGTCGGACATAACTGAGCAACTTTCACTTCACTATTAATATAACATTGGGAAAAGTTTCTGTAATAGTTTTAATATTAATTTTAGAATTTTTAGTCACTCTTCCATTTTTTAAAACACATATACCTTCTTTCCTCTTTTAAGATCTCCCTCATTTTTACCCATTATCAATGTCATTTGATATATCCTGCTTCTCTTTCAAGTTTCCATTATTCATTGATTTATTTGTATCTGTATTGATTCATGGGTAGATATTAAACAGGTTAAAACCATTATTGAAATTTTACTCTGATGTTCACGTTGTCCAAGATTTGGCCAATAAGAAGACATTCAAGCCTGTTTCTATGTCTTCTTGACACATCCCCATTGTTTGTTGAACACTTTATTGATCTCTGATACAAAAAGATGCTTCAGGTTCATCTTATATCTACCCTTCCCAGCCACTCAGTCAGTCATTTTCAAAAGAGGAATCTTTGCCCCTGTTTATGTTCTTTAGAATTCAAAACACCTAGATGTTAGAGACACACATCACTGTGATGGTGTTGCTGCTCCTATACTCTATCACTGAAAAGAACTATGCATACACACAGCAATTTATACCTGTATTTATTTCTCTGTATATTTCAAACCATGAGTTTAGATCTATACTTCCAGGTATAGCACAACAGTAGATTTTAAACTGTCTTCTCTCTTTTCATATATGTAACTATATCACCCTGAAAGTGATATACCTAGAGCCCTCATTCATAATACATTTGCTCTTTTAATCAATCTCTCTGTGAATCTCCCTTCTCCAATATCAATTTTATCCCCCCAAAGTGCCTCCATCACCCTGCTTAGACTACAACCACCCCACTATGCAGGTTTTCTCTTCAATCTGCTTAGACTGTGACTTCTGTTCTGAATCATCCCCATATGAGCTCTAACTTCCTTTGCTAAGTGCCCCCCTACATGGATTTCACCTTCATCTTGTTTAGATTCCAACTCCCAGTTTCAAGCCATCAGATCCCTCATCCCTAACTTCTGACATACATGCTTGTGTCTATCTGCACCATTGAATGGATTTATGTTGAAACTGGGCTTCCCTGGTGGCTCAGATGATAAAGAATCTGCCTGCAGTATGGGAGACCTGACTTTGATCCCTGGGTCAGGAAGATCCCCCGGAGATGGGAATGGCAAACTACTCCAGTATCCTTGCCTAGAGAATTCCATGGACAGAGAAGTCTGGCAGGCTACAGTCCATAGGGTTGCAAAAAGTGAGATATGACTGAGTGACCAACACAACAGCAAATGTTGAAATTGTTCAGGAGGAGAAGAGAAGATAAATGAAGAAAAGAGAATGAAAAGTTGAGAAAAAAAGGAGAGAAGTGGTCATTATTATAGCTTAAATAACAAGTAGATAATAAAAAATATTTTCAATGTGATATATACATGGAGATATTATTTACATTAACTTATGTCATCACCAAACTCTCAAGTTTATTATCTAAATATATGTAATCAGCTAACATACATACTACATAAAATGTAATTTTTGTGTTCTCAGTCTGACACTCCTAAAATATTATGCCTCATTAACTTGCTTTTTAGTTTTGAATTTCTAGTTGAATTAACAATTAGTAAATATAATTTGAAATTAAGGACTCTTTTTTGAGGATGTGGTTGTAGGCTTGTTAAAGAAAGTGTTGATCTAGTCCTTAATAGAGGAGAGGAAAGGTAAAATTTGGAGAATGAGTTAGGCTGTCTTGTGGTAAATGCAAAGTTCAGAGATACTGCCAGTCATGTCCAGACACTAAGGATGAAAGTGTGTAGATCATTATTCAGAATCAATTTTAGAAATATTTCCTGGCAGATTTAGCTTTTAAGAACTAATTACCTCTCTTACCTAAAAAATAGGTGGCTAAAGGGACTTTTCTCTGTAGCCTAAAGCACCATGCATGAAATTCAGTATTATATAAATTTTAACAGTTTTTCTGTGGTTAACTTCATTAAGAAAACAAAAATATTTTTAAAAGGTTACTATACGATATCAAATTTTTCCATATGACAGGTTTATGCTACTTATGTACTGTACAGAAAAATTATTTCTGCATCTAACATAGCCTGAGATGTATAATTACCTAAAGTTTTTGAAATAAATTGCTTTTTTGTAGTCTACAATACCAACTTATCAACTAAGAGTTTCAGAAACTCTGTCTAGTTCAAATTACTTAAAGCAATTTATTGATGATAACTTGCTCCTCAAATTTCATAGTACATCTTGAGAGAAAGTAATTTTGCAATTAACAATTTATTCATTATTCCTCATATCAAACGAAGTTTGATTTTTTTATGAAATAAATGGTTTTCTTCTAGCAGTTTAAAGTATACAATGATAATATATAGGTATATCTATAAAAACAACAAAATAATCTTCTTATTTAAAAAAACTATTCAGTTCAGTTCAGTTCAGTCGCTCAGTCGAGTTCAACTCTTTGCAACCCCATGAATCACAGCATGCCAGGCCTCCCTGTCCATCACCAACTCCCAGAGTTCACTCCTTAATAGATATAAAATGGAAATACACAGTTCACTACAATGACCGGTGGACCAGATTTTGGGGAAAAAAATCATTATTTTTTAAATTATGTTCATTCAAATACCAATCAAGAGAATATAAATATATGGCACTACATACTTATATGCAATACATAGATCTAACAATTGACTGCTGTTAGTAAGGAATTTCTAAATATCAATAATTACAAAATACTTAAGGAATTAAATATAAATTTCACAAAAGAGGAAAGTAAAATGTCCAATAAACCTATGAACATTTCTTCATCTCTGTTACTGAGCAGGAAAATGCAAATCAAAGTCACAAAGAAATACTGCCACACATACCAGGATGCCAAAAACTCTTAAAGTCAATATTATTTTATCTTGACAATAATGCAAAGCAACTTTATACTATAATTCTGGTGAGAATATGCACTGATAAAACTTTTGGGGGAAACTATTTAGCATTATATAAAAAGGTTTGATTATTCTATGATCCAAAAAGCATTCCTAGCAGAAGAGATACGAGAATATTCTCAGTAACACTCTCAATAACAGCCCAAACTAGAGAGCCAGACAGGATTCACATCTCCATGAACACTAAAATGGATCAATATACATACACACACACATATTACATAGATATATGTATATATACAAGTATATGTGATATAAATGGTACATATAAGTATATATGTTTATATTCTGTTGCTGTTTATATGTATACATTACTGTTTATCTGTTGTTGTTTAGTTGCTAAGTCATGTCAGACTCTTTTGTGACCCCATGTACTGTAGCCCACCAGGCTGGAGTGGCTTGCCATTTCTTTCTCCAGGGTATCTTCCTGACCCAGGGATCAAACCTGCATCTCCTGCATTGGCAGGAGCGTTTTGTACCACTAACCCACTGGTAAAGAACACAAACATATATTAATATAGATTTGTCACTATATATTATTCTAACTGTTTTATATAAAGGTTTGTATAAACTAAGAACATGACCTAGTATAAATATATGTACAAATATACAGATTAAAAAATCTAATCAATAACATACAGTAATAAGAATGAAAAATGTGATATGCAAAAAAATAAATGAATAGCAATTATCATCATGTTAAGTGCAAAAAGTCAGATGTATTACTTTTAAAAAACACAAATTTATGAGTATAAGGCTTATCATATTATTTAGTTTGGGGATGTGACTAAATAGAGCAATAGTAGGAGAACTCTGAGGACTCTGGAAATATTCTCTATCTTAATCTGGTTGCTGGTAAAATAGACTTTAATTTTCAAAAATTTAAGCTATAAGCATTCAATAAAACATATAAAAATATTCTCTTCAGATTTGCCTAAGTAATAGTATTCTAGGATGGGATTTTTCATTTGTGTAGTTATAATCATAAGAAGGATTAACACATAAAGTGCTCTAGAAATGATCAGACCAAACTCCAATGTAAAAAAAAAAAAAAAAGGAAAATAAGGTATTGAAAGATTAGATGATGGTACATATTGAAGCAGAAAACAAATCTATGACTCTACATTCAAATGCAGGCCTCCATTCTGAGCTCATTCTACTTCATTAGGATTTATATTCATTCAAAAATGTTTCTTCATTTAATACACCTACTTCTATTATATACCATAGTTTTGATACTTCCCACAGCATATTGCCAACATTTGTGATTAATAACAATTATTAATCTATTTTGAGCAATAAATAATATGGGTAATACATATGTCAAATTAGCCTGTATTTATTTTTCTTCATTTATTGAATAAAAATAGTTTAATGCAATGATGCTTTGTAATCATACAATCTAAACACAGGGCATCATAAATCTGTACATAAGTTTTGTATCTTCTAGGTAGATAAGACCTGATTTGTTGGCAGCTTTTCCTTTCCTGACACTGCAGAAAATTCACTTGAAATATTTAATTCTAGGAGAAGTTTGTACTGGGTCATATTCTTACTTGATACAAATCTTTATATAAAAGTCTTATTGTTACAAAATAGTATAAAGCTGGAGGTAAAACATAAATTGTCAAAGACTCCTGCTGCTGCTGCTGCTAAGTCGCTTCAATTGTGTCCGACTCTGTGTGACCCCAAAGATGGCAGCCCACCAGGCTCCCCCGTCCCTGGGATTCTCCAGGCAAGAACACTGAAGTGGGTTGCCATTTCCTTCTCCAATGCATGAAAGTGAAAAGTGGAAGTGAAGTCACTCAGTCATGTCAGACTCTTCGCGACCCCATGGACTGCAGTCTACAAGGCTCCTCCGCCCATGGGATTTTCCAGGCAAGAGGACTGGAGTGGGGTGCCATTGCAAAGACTCCTACTGTCCAGTTATTTAATAGTTTCCTCCTCATACATGTAGGGTATCTAGCTGGTTGAAGTTTCCTTTGCTTT
Source organism: Bos javanicus (assembly GCF_032452875.1). Classification (NCBI taxonomy): domain Eukaryota; kingdom Metazoa; phylum Chordata; class Mammalia; order Artiodactyla; family Bovidae; genus Bos; species Bos javanicus. The sequence continues at coordinate 32,789,231 of NC_083875.1, read as the reverse complement.
TCAGTAAAAGATCACAAATAAAGAGTTCTATGGCTCTGCATATGTGACTGTATTACACACAAACGTAAGACAGCAAAAGAGACACTGATGTATAGAAAAGTCTTATGGACTCTATGGGAGAGGGAAAGGGTGGGAAGATTTGGGAGAATGGCATTGAAACATGTATAATATCATGTATGAAACGAGTTGCCAGTCCAGGTTCCATGCATGGTACTGGATGCTTGGGGCTGGTGCACTAGGACGACCCAGAGGGAGGGGAGGGGAGGGAGGAGGGAGGAGGGTTCAGGATGGGGAACACGGGTATACCTGTGGCGGATTCATTTCGATATTTGGCAAAACTAATACAATATTCTAAAGTTTAAAAATAAAATCAAATTAAAAAAAAAGACACAAATGGGATATGAATATATTTGACAACTATACTAAATATTTGTATCTCTCTGCAAGCTTCTGTGTATACTGGCATGAGCAAACCAACAGTCAGGTAACAGGGACCAAAGGTGATTGCAAATAACTTGTGTTAGCTTAATGCTTACACAAAGCTATGATAAAGCCTTACAAATAGCTATGAAAAGAAGAGAAGCAAAAAACAAGAGAAAAGGAAAGATATACTCATTTGAATGCAGAGTTCCAAAGAATAGCAAGGAGAGATAAGAAAGCTTTCCTCAGTGATCAATGCAAAACAATAGAATGGGAAAGGCTAGAGATCTCTTCAAGAAAATTAGAGATACCAAAGGAACATTTCATGCAAAGATGGGCTCGATAAAGGACAGAAATGGTATGGACCTAACAGAAGCAGAAGATACTAAGAAGAGGTGGCAAGAATACACAGAAGAACTATACAAAAAAGATTTTCATGACCAAGATAATAACGATGGTGTGATCACTCACCTAGAGCCAGACATCCTGGAATGCTAACTCAAGTAGGCCTTAGGAGGCATCACTATGAACAAAGGTAGTGGAGGTGATGAAATTCCAGTTGAGCTATTTCAAATCCTAAAAGATGATGCTATGAAAGTGGTGCACTCAAAAAGTCAGCTAATTTGGAAAAATCAGCAGTGGCCACAGGAATGGAAAAGGTCGGTTGTCATTCCAAGCTCAAAGAGAGGCGATGACAAAGAAAGCTCAAACTACCACACAATTGAATTCATCTCACATGCTAGCAAAGTAATGCTCAAAATTCTCCAAGCCAGGCTTCAACTGTACGTGAACCATGAACTTCCAGATGTTCAAGCTGGTTTTAGAAAAGGCAGAGGAACCAGAGATCAAATTGCCATCAGCTGCTGAATCATCAAAAAAGCAAGAGAGTTCCAGAAAAACATCTATTTCTGCTTTATTGACTATGCCAAAGCCTTTGACTGTGTGGATCACAACAAAATGTGAGAAATTCTTCAAGAGATGGGAATACCAGACTACCTGACCTGGCTCCTGAGAAATCTGTATGCAGGTCAAGAAGTAACATTTAGAACTGGACATGAACAACAGACTGGTTCCAAATTAGGAAAGGAGTACGTTAAGGCTCTATATTGTCACCCTGCTTATTTAACTTATATGCAGAATACATCATGAGAAATGCCGGGCTGGAAGAAGCACAGGCTTAAATCAAGATTGCCGGGGAAAATGTTAATAACCTCAGATATGCAGATGACACCACCCTTATGGCAGAAAGTGAAGAAGAACTAAAGAGCCTCTTCTCCATCTATTAGTGTCCTCTTTGATTTCTTTCACCAGTGTTTTATAGTTTTATATGTATAGGTCTTTAGTTTCTCTAGGTAGATATATTCCTAAGTATTTTATTCTTTCTGTTGCAATGGTGAATGGAATTGTTTCCTTAATTTCTCTTTCTGTTTTCTCATTATTAGTGTATAGGAATGCAAGGGATTTCTGCGTGTTGATTTTATATCCTGCAACTTTACCATAATCATTGATTAGTTCTAGTAATTTTCTGGTGGAGTCTGTAGGGTTTTCTATGTAGAGGATCATGTCATCTGCAAATAGTGAGAGTTTTACTTCTTATTTTCCAATTTGGATTCCTTTTATTTCTTTTTCTGCTCTGATTGCTGTGGCCAAAACTTCCAAAACTATGTTGAATAGTAATGGTGAAAGTGGGCACCCTTGTCTTGTTCCTGACTTTAGAGGGAATGCTTTCAATTTTTCACCATTGAGGATAATGTTTGCTGTGGGTTTGTCATATATAGCTTTTATTATGTTGAGGTATGTTCCTTCTATTCCTGCTTTCTGGAGAGTTTTTATCATAAATGGATGTTGAATTTTGTCAAAGGCTTTCTCTGCATCTATTGAGATAATCATATGGTTTTTATTTTTCAATTTGTTAATGTGGTGTATTACATTGATTGATTTGCGGATATTGAAGAATGCTTGCATCCCTGAGATAAAGCCCACTTGGTCATGGTGTATGATCTTTTTAATGTATTGTTGGATTCTGATTGCTAGAATTTTGTTAAGGATTTTTGCATCTATGTTCATCAGTGATATTGGCCTGTAGTTTTCTTTTTTTGTGGGATCTTTGTCAGGTTTTGGTATTAGGGTGATGGTGGCCTTATAGAATGAGTTTGGAAGTTTACCTTCCTCTGTAATTTTCTGGAAGAGTTTGAGTAGGATAGGTGTTAGCTCTTCTCTAAATTTTTGGTAGAATTCAGCTGTGAAGCCGTCTGGACCTGGGCTTTTGTTTGCTGGAAGATTTTTGATTACAGTTTCAATTTCCATGCTTGTGATGGGTCTGATAAGATTTTCTATTTCTTCCTGGTCCAGTTTTGGAAAGTTGTACTTTTCTAAGAATTTGTCCATTTCTTCCACGTAACTGGAAATAGAACTGCCTTATGATCCAGCAATCACATCTGGATCCGGCTGCTGGGCATACACACTGAGGAAACCAGAAGGGAAAGAGACACGTGTACCCCAATGTTCATTGCAGCACTGTTTATAATAACTAGGACATGGAAGCAACCTAGATGTCCATTAGCAGATGAATGGATAAGAAAGCTGTGGTACATATACACAATGGAGTACTACTCAGCCATTAAAAAGAATACATTTGAATCAGTTCTAATGAGGTGGAGGAAACTGGAGCCTATTATACAGAGTGAAGTAAGCCAGAAAGAAAAACACCAATACAGTATACTAATGCATATATATGGAATTTAGAAAGATGGTAACAATAACCCTGTGTACGAGACAGCAAAAGAGACACTGATGTATAGAACAGTCTTATGGACTCTGTTGCAGAGGGAGAAGGTGGGAAGATTTGGGAGAATGGCATTGAAACATGTATAATATCATGTATGAAACGACTTGCCAATCCAGGTTCGATGCACGATACTGGATGCTTGGGGCTAGTGCACTGGGACAACCCAGAGGGATGGTATGGGGAGGGAGGAGGTTTCAGGATAGGGAACACATGTATACCTGTGGCAGATTCATTTTGATATTTGGCAAAACTAATACAATTTGTAAAGTTTAAAAATAAAATAAAATTTAAAAAAATAAAAAATAAATAAATAAAGAGCCTCTTGATGAAAGTGAAAGAGGAGAGTGAAAAAGTTGGCTTAAAATTCAACATTCAGAAAGCTAAGATCATGGCATCTGGTCCTATCACTTCATGGCAAATAGATGGGGGAACAGTGGAAACAGTGTCAGACTTTATTATTTGAGGCTCCAAAATCACTTCATATGGTGACTGCAGCCATGAAATTAAAAGATGCTTACACCTTGGAAGGACAGTTATGACCAACCTAGATAGCATATTGAAAAGCAGAGACATTACTTTGCCAATAAAGGTCCGTCTAATCAAGGCTATGATTTATCCAGTAGTCATGTATGGATGTGAGAGATGGACAATAAAGGAAGCTGAGTGCCAAAGAACTGATGCTTTTGAACTATGGTGTTAGAGAAGACTCTTGAAAGTCCCTTGGACAGCAAGGGGTAACCAATCCATCCTAAAGAAATCAGTCCTGAATATTCATTGGAAGGACTGATGCAGAAGCTGAAACTCCAATACTTTGGCCACCTGATGCAAAGAACTTACTCATTGGAGAAGACCCTGATGCTGTGAAAGATTGAAGGCGGGAGAAGAAGAGGACAACAGAGAATGAGATGGTTTGATGGCATCACTGACTCAATGGACATGAATTTGAGTAAACCCTGGGAGTTGGTGATGGATAGGGAGGCCTGGTGTGTTGCAGTCCATGGGGTCAAAGAGTTGGACATGACTGAGTGACTGAACTGCATGTGGTGCTGTTAGGAATTGAGGCCTTTGGGATCTAATGAGGTTTAGAAGATGTCATGAAGGTGGAACCCCACAATGGGATTAATGCTCTCAAGAGCCAAAGAGTTTGCTTCCTCTCTCTGCTCTCTGTCATGTTAAGGAGATGATGAGAAAAAGATCATCTTCAAAATAAGTTTTCCACAAACACTAGATCTGCTGGCATCTTGATCCTGAATATCCAAGCCTCAAGAACTGTGAAAAATGAATGTTTGTTGTTTAACCTCTCCAGTTTGTCGTCATCTGTTAGCAGCCTGAACTGACAAAGACACCATCACATGTGAAGTGAGTTCTATCAGCTTATATTTCATAAACTGAACATAGCCTGAACTCATCCTCAACCTAAAGACAGACTGTATTCAGAATTTGCTAAACCTTTCACAATTTATATCATTTCCCTTCTTCTTTTAAAATAATTTTTCCAAGTGTTCATATCCATATAATACCATAGACATATGGACAACATGAAAGTTTGATTGACATTAACCACTGGCCCTCTAGGCACCCCATAACCTTACATAGTTATAGAAAATAGCCACTTGCATCCTAGGAGTAACAGGTAAAAAATAAATTCTGGGTTGTTAGAGAAACTGCACAATGGATTGAAAACATATTGCTCTATATCCAGAGGAAGAGAATTCTCTCTAGAGAAATGCTCTTGTCAGCAATGAATCAAATAAATTGTTTGCTTTACTGAAGTCAGAGGAAAAGATATTCTTAAAAATATCAACATGCACCTACTGTTTAGTTAGATAAATAATAAAAATGTGCTTCCTCTCTTCCTTAATTCTATTTTCAACAATGAGAGTATCATTAAATTTATAGTTCTTTGAACCTGATGTGTTTATGCAATGCAGATGAATCCATGAAGTTAGAAAGCATTGAAAAGTATGATTCACTTTATCATTTGATTCTCTCAGACTGACAACCAAAAACTTAACTGCAGATGAAGATGGGCATGATCCAGTCTCATTCTTTTATCTGTCTCTCTCTTTTTCTCACTCCTTCCTTCCCTCTTTCCAAGCCAACTACACAATTTGTTTTTTAAGACTGTAGACCTTGAGGTCCCTATTTCCTGATGTATATTAGGAGGTTTTCATCTACTCTTTTACAGTTTGATATCTTAGATACAAAGATGTTTTCAGTGATTCTTCTGAAAAATTTTCTAGAATGGGAAACAAAAATAATTTAAGCCTTTATAAATATACTGTAATGTTTAGTGATTGTTTAAAATGAGAACTTTTTGACTTTCCTCTTTCAATATTCAGAAAACTATAATTATGGCATCCAGTCCCATCACTTCATGGCAAATAGATGGGGAAACAGTGGCTAACTTTATTTTTCTGGGCTCCAAAATCACTGCAGATGGTGATTGCAGCCATGAAATTAAAAGATGCTTACTCCTTGAAAGGAAAGTTATGACCAACCTAGACAACATATTAATAAGCAGAGACATTACTTTGCCAACAAAGGTCCATCTAGTTAAGGCTATGGTTTTTCTGGTGGCCATGTATGGATGTGAGAGTTGGACTGTGAAGAAAGCTGAGCACCGAAGAATTGATGCTTTTGAGCTGTGGTGTTGGAGAAGATTCTTAAGAGTCCCTTGGACTGCAAGGAGATCCAACCAGTCCATCCTAAAGGAGATCAGTCCTGGGTGTTCACTGGAAGGACTGATGTTGAAGCTGAAGCTCTAATAATTTGGCCACCTGATGCGAAGAGCTGATTCATTTGAAAAGACTCTGATGCTGGGAAAGATTTGAGGCAGGAGAGGAAGGGGATGACAGAGGATGAGATGGTTGGATGGCATCAATGACTCAATGGACATGGGTTTGGGTGAACTTGGGAAGTTGGAGATGGACAGGGAGGCCTGGTGTGCTGCTATTCGTGGGGTCGCAAAGAGTCAGACACGACTGAGCGACTGAACTGAACTGAACTGAACTGAGAGATCTCCTCAATAAAATTAGAGATACCAAGGGAACATTTCATGCAAAGATGGGCTCAATAAAGTACAGAAATGGTAAGGAACTAACAGAAGCAGAAGATATTAAGAAGACGTGGCAAGAATACACAGAAGAACTATACAAAAACGATCTTCATGACCCAGATAATTACGATGGTGTGATCACTCACCTAGAGCCAGACACCTGGAATGTGAAGTCAAATGGGCCTTAGGAAGCATCACTACTAACAAAGCTAGTGGAGGTGATGGAATTCCAGTTGAGCTCTTTCAAATCCTGAAAGATGATGCTGTGAAAGTGCTACGCTCAACATGCCAGCAAATTTGGAAAACTCAGCAGTGGCCACAGGACTGGAAAAGTCAGTTTTCATTCCAATCCCAAAGAAAGGCAATGCCAAAGAATGCTCAAACTACCGCACAATTGCACTCATCTCACACACTAGCAAAGTAATGCTCAAAATTCTCCAAGCCAGGCTCCAGCAATATGTGAACTGTGAACTTCTATATGTTCAACCTGGTTTTAGACAAGGCAGAGGAACCAGAGATCAAATTGCCAACATCTGCTGGATCATCAAAAAAGCAAGAGAGTTCCAGAAAAATATCTACTTCTGTTTTATTGACTATGCCAAAGCCTTTGATTGTGTGGATAACAATAAACCATGGAAAACTCTGAAAGAGATGGGAATACCAGACCACCTGACCTGCCTCTTGAAAAACCTGTATGCAGGTCAGGAAGCAACAGTTAGAACTGGACATGGAACAACAGACTGGTTCCAAATAGAAAAGGAGTACGTCAAGGCGGTATATTGTCACCCTGCTTATTGAACTTATATGCAGAGTACATCATGAGAAATGCGGGGCTGGAGGAAGCACAAGCTGGAATCAAAATTGCTGGGAGAAATATCAGTAACCTCAGATATGAAGATGATACCACCAATATGGCAGAAAATGAAGAACTAAAGAGCATCTTGATGAAACTGAAAAAGTTGGCTTAAGGCTCAACATTCAGAAAACTAAGATTTTGGCATCCGGTCCCATCACTTCATGGCAAATAGATGGGGGAACAGTGGAAACACAGGCTGACTTTATTTTTTGGGCTCCAAAATCATTGCAGATGATGATTGCAGCCATGAAATTAAAAGATGCTTACTCCTTGAAAGGAAAGTTATGACCAATCTAGACAGCATATTAAAAAGCAGAGACATTACTTTGCCAACAAAGGTCCATCTAGTCAAGGCTATAGTTTTTACAGTAGTCATGTATGGATGTTGAGTTGGACTATAAAGAAAGCTGTGCACATAAAAATTAATGCTTTTGAACTGTGGTGTTGGAGAAGACTCTTGAGAGTCCCTTGGACAGCAAGGAGATCCAACCAGTCCATTCTAAGAGAAGTCAGTCCTGGGTGTTCATTGGAAGGACTGATGTTGAAGCTGAAACTCCAATATTTTGGCCACCTGATGTGAAGAGCTGACTCATTTGCAAAGACCCTGATGTTGGGAAAGATTGAAGGCAGGAGGAGAAGGGGACAACAGAGGATGAAATGGTTAGATTGCATCACCGACTCAATGGATGCGTGTTTGGGTAAACTTTGGGAGTTTGTGATGGACAGGGAGGCCTGGCATGCTGCGGTCCATGAGGTCGCAAAACGTTGGACATGACTGAGCAACTGAATTGAACTGAACACTCACCACAACATCTGAAAATTTATCTAACATTGATAACCTTTCTATTTTTCAGAACTAATTTTTGAGAAAAGGTTCACTTTTTCAAGTTGTGTGAATGCTAATATATCTTAGTCTTATGAAGATTTCAGTAAATGTGCAACAAGTAGAGTTGAATCAAATGTAAAATTGCATTCTAGAATATTATTTATATATAATTTAATCTTCAACCATATATATATATATGTAATTATCAATCTGTATATAATATGTATCTTTTTAATATAAGCTATGTTATATATATCTTCAAATATATATGTGATCTTCTATAATATGTATAGTGTATACCCCCTTTATATAGGTTATATGGTTCGTATGTGTATATATATATTTTTTAATATTTTAACACTACAATGATCTATCACATCTGTACAGAGATGCAACAATTCATTTTTAAAATAAACTATAAAAGTTGTCAATGATTCAGACAGTAAAGAATCTTCCTGCAATGTGGAAGACCCAGGTTTGATACCTGGGTCAGGAAGATTACCCTGGAGAAGGAAATGACTACCTACTCCAGTATTCTTGGCTAGAGAATTCTATGGACAGAGGAGCTTCGCAGGCTACAGTCCATGGTGTCACAAAGAGTTGGACTTGACTGATCAGCTTACACAAATTAGTCTATGAAATAGATACATTAATTTATTTACTCAGTATTTTCTCTGATTTTTTATTGGCTTAACTGAATATTTTTGTCAATATATTCTTTAATAATTCCATGAGTATCTATCAAATAGGCCTACAGAAACTGACTGTGTATTCTTTATTTGAATAAGCATGAATAAATTGCCTTCTGAAAGTCTGCAGCAATACATATACTGTTGAATTTGAGGGTAAAGAAAACACATTGTCTGAAAATAATGCCTTTTATTTCTTTTTAAAACATCAATCTTACTCTATTTTTGCCTTGTCATATTGACTATTATTAGGACATATTAAAATTATACCAGTGATTGTGGGTTTCCATATTTTTTTTCCTAATTTTAATAGAAATACTCAAGAGTTTCCACATTAGGTATCATGCTTACTGTTGATTTTTAAAATATATCTTTTTCTCATGATAAGAAGTTTTTCTCTAATTTTAAATGCAGAAGAGTTTTAAACTTAATCAGAAATGAGTGTTGGAATTATCAAATGCCTTTTTATATCTGCAGTGATTACATTAATCTATTAATGTAGTAAAGCATGTAAGTGGTTTTTCCTGTCATCAGTTATCCTTGCAATCCTAGATCAAAAATTTAAAAATCAAACCACAGAACTCTTTTAGTATGATGCTGTATTGAATTACTTATATTTCATTTAGAATTTTTTTTAATTTAATTTAATTTTTTAACTTAACAATATTGTATTGGTTTTGCTATATATCAACATGAATCCACCACGGGTATACACATGTTCCCCATCCTGAACTCTCCTCCCTCCTCCCTCCCCATACCATCCCTCTGGGTCGTCCCAGTGCACCAGCCCCAAGCATCCAGTATTTGGCTGAGCCAGGTCTTACTTGTAGCATTTGGATATCTAGTTCCCTGACCAGGAATTGAACCCTGGTCCTCAGCATCTGGAGCATGGAGTCTTAGCCACTGGACCACCAGGGAAGTCCCTCATTTAGAATATTTTTATGTTCATACATCAGTTTGGTTTATAGCATTCTGTCATATTCAATATTTTACTAGATTGCTTGTCAGAGGTATGGTAATCTCATGTGATAAAGTATTTATCTGCTCTGAATATTTAAAATTAAAGATAACATTATTATTTAAAAGTTTGATTGAATTCTCAATCCTATACAATCATCCCTTCACAGGTGCCTGTGTGTGCTAAGTCACTTCAGTAATGTCTGACTCTTTGTGACCCTATGGACTATAGCCCACCAGGCTCTTCTGTCCATGGGATTCTCTAGACAGGAATACTAGAGTAGGTTGCCAGCCCTCCTCTAGGGAATCTTCCTGACCCAGGGATCAAACCTGTGTCTCTCATGTCTCCTGCATTGGCAGGCAGACTCTTTACTTCCGTTGCCACCTGAAAAGCCCCATCCTTCCATATCCAAAGGAAATTGGTTCCAAGACAGACCTAAGGACCCCAAAATCCATGAATGTTCAAGTCTCTTGTGGAATAAGGTGAACATTTGGATATATGCATACACTCTTCTATACACTTTAAATCATCTCTGAAAAGAACGGGAAAGTGTAAGTAGCTCAGTCATGTCTGCCTCTTTGCGACCCTAAGGACTGTAGCAAAGCTCCTCTGTTCATGGAATACTTTAGGCAAGAATACTGGAGTGGGTTGCCATTTCCTTCTCCAGGGGATCTTTCCAACCCAGGGATCAAACCCAGGTTTTCTGCATTGCAGGCAAATTCTTTACCATCTGAGCCACCAGGGAAGCCCAACAAATCATCTCTAGATTAACTATAATACCTAATTGAACATAGATCAGATCAGATCAGTTGTTCAGTCGTGTCTGACTCTCTGCGACCCCATGAATTGCAGCACGCAAGGCCTCCCTGTTCATCACCAACTCCCAGAGTTCACTCAGACTCACATCCATCAAGTCAGTGATGCCATCCAGCCATCTCATCCTCTGTTGTCCCCTTCTCCTCTTGCCCCCAATCCCTCCCAACATCAGAGTCTTTTCCAATAAGTCAACTCTTCGCATGAGGTGCCCAAAGTACTGGAGTACAGCTTTAGCATCATTCCTTCCAAAGAAATCCAAGGGCTGATCTCCTTCAGAATGGACTGCTTGGATCTCCTTGCAGTCCAAAGGACTCTCAAGAGTCTTCTCCAACACCACAATTCAAAAGCATCAATTGTTTGGCGCTCAGCCTTCTTCACAGTCCAACTCTCACATCCATACATGACCACAGGAAAAACCATAGCCTTGACTAGACGAACCTTTGTTGGCAAAGTAATGTCTCTGCTTTTGAATATGCTATCTAGGTTGGTCATGACTTTCCTTCCAAGGAGTAAGCATCTTTTAATTTCATGGCTGCAGTCACCATATGAAGTGATTTTGGAGCCCCAAAAAATAAAGTCTGACACTGTTTCCACTGTTTCCCCATCTATTTGCCATGAAGTGGTGGGACCGGATGCCATGATCTTCATTTTCTGAATGTTGAGCTTTAAGCCAACTTTTTCACTCTCCACTTTCACTTTCATCAAGAGGCTTTTGAGTTCCTCTTCACTTTCTGCCATAAGGTGGTGTCATCTGCATATCTGAGGTTATTGATATTTCTCCCGGCAATCTTGATTCCAGCTTGTGTTTCTTCCAGTTCAGCATTTCTCATGATGTACTCTGCATATAAATTAAATAAACAGGGTGACAATATACAGCCTTGACGAACTCCTTTTCCTATTTGGAACCAGTCTGTTGTTCCATGTCCAGTTCTAACTGTTGCTTCCTGACCTGCATACAAATTTCTCAAGAGGCAGATCAGGTGGTCTGGTAAGTACTATGTAAATATTAATTATCACTGTGTGACAAATTCAAGTTGCAATAATTTTAAATGGAGTATAACCTATAAAATATTGAATCATTAAGCTATACACCAAAAGCTAATATAATATTGTAAATCAATCAGACTTCAGTCAGAAAGAGGAAAAAAACAAAAACAAAAAGTGTATCAGTAACACCTACAATTACATCTGGAATAATGCCTATTCTGGAAATGTCAAGAACCAATTGATAAGGAAAAGATGTGAGGCTTTTGGAGGTAAGAGATGGTAAGATACATAAAGAATTATCTTACATAGCAGTAACTTTTGGTAATGGCCAGATCAAAGAAGTATCTCATGATTAGTTATTAAAAGTAGTTTCAGAGATTATCAAATAACAGTAATACTGATCATTTTAACTTTTCACTGAATTGTCAAATAATCTGTGAATACATGTGGATTAATGAGATATTGAGAGTACAAGCAGTTGGAAAAAGAACACAGAATAATTTGTCATATAGCAAATTTAACCTTCATTTGTGAACAATATATTCCTAGAAAGCAAAAGAACATGTCAATTGAAATTGTCTCCCATGAATCAAGCCACAATAAACTGAAATTCATCTCCAATTTTCCTAAAGATGCCATTTAATTTTTTTAAAAATTCTCAAAATGAGCAGATTGTCTTATTCACTAAGTTACCTTCCAGAACTAATACTTTATAAGTGTAATTCCTCCTAAAATAAATAGGGATCAACAAACGTAAGATAAATTAAGAACATATTACCTACATATATTTTTTAGAAAGCTAGTAATAATTATTAAGTACTTTACAAACTGTGGAAAATTCTTAAAGAGGTGGGAATACCAGGTCACCTCACCTGTCTCTAAGAAACCTGGATGTGGGTCAAGGAGCAAGTGTTAGAATCTGACATGGAACAATGGACTGGTTCAAATTGGGAAAGGAGTACAATGATGCTACATATTGTCACCCTGCTTATTTAACTTATATGTTGTACACTTGCAGAGTACAACATGCAAAATGTCAAGCCAGAATTAAGACTGCCAGGAGAAATATTAACAACCTCAGATATGCAGATAATACCACTCTAAAGGCAGAAAGTGAAGAGTAACCAAAGAGCCTCTTGATGAGGGTGAAAGAGAAGAGTGAAAAAGCTGGCTTAGAACTCAACATTCAAAAAATTAAGATTATGGCATGTGGTCCCATTACTTCATGACAAATACATGGAGTAAAAGTGAAACAGTGACAGATTTTAATTTCTTGGGCTCCAAAATCACTTCAGACAGTGGCTGCAGTCATGAAATCCAAAACTTATTCTTTGGAAGGAAACCTATGACAAATCTAGGCAGCATATTAAAAAGCTTTGCCAACAAAGATCCATATAGTCAAAGCTGTGGTTTTTCCAGTAGTCATGTATGGATGTGAGAGTTGGACCATAAAGAAGGCTGAGTGCCTAAGAACTGATGTTTTTGAACTATGGTGCTGGAGAAGGCTCTTCAGAGTCCCTTGGACAGCAATGAAATCAAACCAGTCAATCCTAAAGAAATTAATCCTGTATTTTAAGGACTGATGCTGAAGCTGAAACTCCAATACTTTGGCCATCTGATGCAAAGAACCGACTCACTGAAAAAGATGCCAATGTTGGGAAAGATTGAAGGCAAAATGAGAAAGGGCTAACAGAGGACAAGATAATTAGATAAAATCACTGACTCAATGGACTTGAATCTGAGCAAACTCCGAGAGATAGTGGAGGGCAGATGAGCCTTGCATGCTGTATTCCATGGGGTTGTGGAGTGTCAGACATGACTTAATGACTGAACAACAAGGATTATCATATATAAAGTATTTGTATGGAAATTCTCTCACTAAATTTTAAGACACTGAAGCAAAATAGATCATGAGTCTCATTTTATAGATTAAGAATGTAGGTGTGTTTGTTAAATATATTGACCAACATCATGCAAGTAATCAAAAATCATCTATACAGAAGTCAGCCTACAAGATCAGTTAAAGGAAAAAAAAAAAAAAGAAAAGCTATCATACTAACTTAAATTATTGTATTGATTTCTAATTATTCTTTGATCTTTGATAACACTAATCCTTATTTTTTCATGGGATCGCAAAGAATTGGACACAACTGAGCAACTGAACTGAACTGATAGAACTATTTGATTAAATTCAGTTCAGTTGCTCAGTCGTGTCCAATTCTTTGCGATCCCATGAACTGCAGCATGCCAGGCCTCCCTGTCCATCACCAACTCCCGGAGTTCACTCAAACTCATATCCATCGAGTCAGTGATGCCATCCAGCCATCTCATCCTCTGTCGTCCCCTTCTCCTCCTGCCCCCAATCCCTCCCAGCATCAGAGTCTTTTCCAATGAGTCAACTCTTCGCATGAGGTGGCCAAAGTACTGAAGTTTCAGCTTTAGCATCAGTCCTTCCAAAGAACACCCCGGACTGATCCCCTTTAGAATGGACTGGTTGGATCTCCTTGCAGTCCAAGGGACTCTCAAGAGTCTTCTCCAACACCACAGTTCAAAAGCATCAATTCTTCGGCGCTCAGCCTTCTTCACAGTCCAACTTTCATATCCATACATGACCACTGGGAAAACCATAGCCTTGACTAGACGGACCTTTGTTGGTGAAGTAATGTCTCTGCTTTTGAATATGCTATCTAGGTTGGTTATAACTGTCCTTCCAAGGAGTAAGCGTCTTTTAATTTCATGGCTTCAATACCATCTGCAGTGATCTTGGAGCCCAAAGAAATAAAGTCTGACACTGTTTCCACTGTTTCCGCATCTATTTCCCATGAAGTGATGAATAGAATTAGCAAAAAAAGGTGACATTATGATAATTGTTTCCTTTCCCTAAAAGGAATATTTTTAAAGATTTGTTATTTAAAAAAAAAAAAAAGTGCACTTTTTCCACTTCCTTAGCAAGTGTCAGTGGAAGTGTTAAAGCAGTCAAATTTAAATTTCCTAAAATAGACAACCCATGAAATAATCGTCTGTGAATTGGTACCAAGATTGAAAAATAAAATTAATTCAAAGAATAAGTATTCATTTATTGTGTGAGGTTGGTGATATATAAATGTAGTCTCACAGGATATTCTAAAAAAGACCAAATATTCATTTCTTATTGATTGTTCCAAATTACAAACTGGAAATATAAAAACAAGACATTTTTGTTTGGTTGAAGTAAATGAATTGTGCTTCTAACCTGTTATGTTAAGTAAAGTGAAGTCGCTCAGTTGTGTCCGACTCTTTCCAACCCCATGGACTGTAGCCTACAAGGCTCCTCTGTCCACGGAATTTTCCAGGCCAGAGTACTGGAATAAGTTGCTATTTCCTTCTCTAGGGGATCTTCCTGACTCAGGGATTGAACCCGGGTCTCCCGCATTGCAGGCAGAGCCTTTACCATCTGAGCCACTAAGGAAGCCCAACCTGTTATTTTAGTAAGCATTAAAACTTGAAATGGGTCAATTTTAAAATATGTTCTCTGACAATCTTAAGTTTCCATGTAGGCATTATAATTATCACACATTTTTACAGTTGAAGTATATTAGCTATTAATCATAGAATTCATTTCAGTGAAATGTGATATTATTTCCTCATATATTAAAGTATATTAATACTTGTAAATAGAAAGGATAATTTAATGTAACTTCACAGAAATCACAGATTAACAATTTAAACTATCCATCTCTGTAACATGAAGGCTGCACTAAGTAGATGAGAGCAATTGGACAACTTTCATATCTGACATTTCCTAATGAATGGAAAAGAATGTCATTGTGTCCAGATGATTAAATGGATATCAGAATGTACAAAAGGACACATGTCTCTTGGTACCCCCTAAAACCTTCTGTCCATTCAAAGAGAATACTGCAGGAAGCTTTAGTCTATTTATTTTGTGAGCACAGGTAATTTTATTATGTCCAGATTGGAACTTTCATACTTACCGTGAAATCTCCTTCAGTTAGAAAAAGCTAAAAAATGAAAGGCAACTTTCTTTTTTTTTTTTTTTATTCTTCCAATTTTATTTTATTTTTAAACTTTACATAATTGTATTAGTTTTGCCAAATATCAAAATGAATCCGCCACAGGTATACATGTGTTCCCCATCCCAAACCCTCCTCCCTCCTCCCTCCCCATACCATCCCTCTGGGCCGTCCCAGTGCACCAGCCCCAAGCATCCAGCATCATGCATCGAACCTGGACTGGCAACTCGTTTCCTACATGATATTTTACATGTTTCATTGCCATTCTCCCACATCTTCCCACCCTCTCCCTCTCCCACAGAGTCCATAAGACTGTTCTATACATCAGTGTCTCTTTTGCTGTCTCGTACACCGGGTTATTGTTACCATCTTTCTAAAAGGCAACTTTCTTCACACCTCATCTCTGTAGCTCAGTTGATTTTAGGAAACGTAACTCACCAAATAGGTCACAGAGCACAGATCCTTTGGTCCATCAAAACCTCAATGGATCCACTGCCTCAATCTTGACCTTACAATTGGTTGACAGAAGCTTTTGAGTGTCAGTGTCATAAATCAACAAAAAGTTAAAGTTGTACTTGAAAAACAGTCACATCACACAATGGAAGGAACTGAATGTCAAATTACTTCTCTAGCTCAACTGTAAATGAGAATGATATTTATGAAGCATTAGCACTATATTTTTTTGTAATGAGTATCTAAATGTTTTTATCAGAGATTAAATGCAAGTATAGCACATTAAACTACAGCAAATACCTGGAAGATTCTCCTTAGCAGTTTAATCACAGCACTTCCCAAAGTCTGCTTAGACCAGTGACAGTTATTTCAGATGCATTTCAAAGTAAGCATATTGTGAATTTAATGCAGTACAGTGAATATCTGCACTAGTTGAAGCATACTCATTCCTGAAGGGGACTCCCTGTTTCCCAGTAGCAAACGTGAAAAACTTTTATTTTTAAAAGTACGAATACTAGGGGAAAATGATTATCTTAACTACTAAACTGCCAAACCTTGCTACTAGGTTTTGGTGGTACAGAGGGGATGGGTATTATCCCAGGATCTGACCTTAGAGTCTAGCAGATTAACAAAAAAAAGTTAAATAGTGAGAAATTATTACAAACTCTGATGAATATGCAACTGGAGATACATGATGTGTTGCTGTAGTACAATTCAGGATCAACTAACCTAATCAAAAGAAGTAATAAATATTTCACCTATTTTGAAAGTGAAGGTATATGAGTAAAGAAGGGAGTTTGGCATTTTTTTAATACTAGGTAAGTCCTGACTCTGAAAAATATATTAAACAACCATATAGATTATAATCCCCTTGAGGGCGATGGCTATGCTTACATTTTAGATTCTACAGCTTAGAGATTACATCATAAAATATAGCATGACAAAATATTTGGTGGAATGACTCTACAGAAGAAGCAATGAATAAAGGAATGAATTAATGAATTAATAAATGAATCATTGACCAAGGGGAGAGAGAGAGCCTGAAGATGATGTCTTTGCAGAGCATCCCCAAGTACATCAAAGATGAGTACAGAGGCAGACACACTGTTTTCTCCACATATGTGTCACACATTTAACTTGACCATCTCCATATTTAAGAAATTAAAACCATTTTGCACTTTGTAATCAAGTCATTTTCCATTTCTTTTTGAGATTCAATCAACTAATAAAAAAAGATGAAAAAAAGAAGTAAAAGAGAAAAATTAAAAGCCATTAAATTCAGAGTACTGCCTATCTTTTGCCATTCAATTTGCAAACACACCAAATTGAAACACAACATTGTCATCTGTACTTTCAATCAAGTGCCAAACATAGGGTTATGATTCTGCTCCAGTTGCAATATTTTCCATTATTCAACTTATTTAATAAACTGTCCCTTGAAAGGGGCCTGATAGGCTTTTTCACAGTGAATCAAAGAACTGCTCTGCTTTCCTCCTTTATAATGCATGCTACATTTGAAGCTAATGAAGTATAACCTCTGAGCTGATACTTTTGTAGATGAAAGAGACATCATGTCACATCTTCTATTTATTTCATCAGCTACTCTAGCCAGTGCAAAACACATTGAATTACCTTGTACTTCATTTATGACAGATGATAGGCATTCTTATTGCTATCTTGTCTAATTATTCCATACCATATGCATATTTTAGCTATTAACTATGAACAAAATTACTAGGAAAAATCACCTGTGATATAGATGATACATGTAAGAAATGCAATAATCAAGATAGTCCTGATCATGTATTTTACAAAAGTGGATATAGTCTCCACCTAGAGCCAATATCCTTTGAAATAGTTCTTTTTAAGTGCTTTTATATCACCAAACACTGTTTTCATAAGGCTTTGCTATTTATTAAAAAAATCTAGAAAGGTATTTCAGATAAAAGTATATAATCATCTCTGCAAGTAGGACTACCTCATTTTCAAAGGGCGTCAAAAGGAATAATTTGTCACTAAAGAATGCTCTCATTACAATAACAGTATTCAATGTCACTAACACTAGTCAGTTCAACATGTAATAATATTCAGGCATAAGCTATATTCAATCTGTTAGCATGGTATAGGAAATAAACAGCCTTTTCTATTTATAGAGGCATATAAATTTAAGTAAAAAAAAAAAACAACAGGTTTTTATATGTAACATTTAGCAGCTTTGTAACTTTAAAAAATGCTAATGTAGGATATAACTTTTTAAAAATTGACCCTACAAGTAAAATTCCAAAAGTGTAAAGATATTTCCAAGATAGTAAAGTCTACCACTAGGAGTAGAGATACCATTTTTACTCATAAGAATAGAAAAAACCGTTTTGCCTACATGCAGATAATCACACAGATTACTCGACAAATAGAAAGTCCTCATTGTATTACATAACCTATTTCTTTATAATTGATTGTGAGCTTGCTTACTCAATAAACCATACTTCTTCCAAGCACAGTAAGTTTTACATTTGGAAGTGAGGAAAAATATTTGAAGTGGAACTATAAATACTCCAAGACATATCATTACAAGGAATTGTATCATGAATTATCTTAATCAAAACAGAGATGAAAAAACTATGGTAAGTCTAGAGCATAACTAATTGGAAAATTGTTCCACAGGCGCATAATAACAAAGTTATTGAAAACATACATAACAAGTTATTATGTCAATGAAACAAAATTAATAGGGAACAAACACACTCAGTGTACAAAAGCTACGTCAAGCCTCTCTTCTAAAAATAAAAATTGTCAAGGATCTTTACAGTCAAAATGACTACACAAAAAGGAATGAAAATAAAACTGTGTAACTTAATCAGCAATTAAAAATTGGACTCCAAATCTGTTATTTTTATATATTTGTAAAATTGTGGAATTTTAAGGAAAGTAAAATATTAAAAGCATAAATTACTTTCCAAAATAAGTGTTCTTCATTTGAACTCAAAATTTGCTTCTGTTATATCATCTCTTCAGCTATATTAATCAATCTAAGTTGTGTAAGTCACTGATTCAAGATGCATTATGGCTAAGGTCTTAATAACTCTGCAGTATACAACTGAATTAATTCTCAGCTTCCATTCCCCCAGAGACAACCAGGCTCTGTCTTAGCATGAAACCGGTCTGTTCCTTAATATAGTGTTGTCAAGTTTACTTCATTAGAAATCACAAGAAGCCCATTTTATTCATGGCTCATCTACTCTGGGTCAGTTCCCCTATTTGCAAAACAAAGCACTGAATCAACACCAAAGCTCTAAAATTTAGTAATTCTAAATGATCCAAAATTATGAATTCTATTACTTATTTTTAAAGAATACTAGATCAGAAGTCCAAATATTCAAGGTATGAATGTGCATCTGTTTTCTGCATATAAGATACAATCACACAAATACAGCTTTTCTTACATATAATTAGACTCTGTATTGTTTAAATAAATATAGTTGTCCCTATCATGTTATCCTATAATTGAACATACATTTACATTCTTCCTTTTACATGTTTCCAAAATCAAAGAAAGCTAGTACATGATCATTCTTTAACCATCACCAGAACAACAGTATTCTAGTAAAACTTCATATCAAGTTCAATTTCAATTTAAGAATCCCTCTGTTAGCCCAGCTGATTCATAGAGTTTCTGTGAAACTTGATCTCACCAGGTGTATTTTAAAAATTGTTCATAATATCTTAATATATTCAGCATGATATCAAATAGTTATATTAAAAGATTTTAACATTCTTTTATGAACCTATGGATTGTTAAATACCTATATTCAGCTTTCTATAAACATTTCACAACATTCTTGACTATCTAAGCAGGACCCTTTAAAGAAATAAATTTTCCATGTCTCCCTAGAATATATACTCCAACTGATAGGTAAGTATAATGAGACTTTAAATGATTAAGTATAGGTTCAAGAACAAAATCAAAACTTGATTGGACTTCTTGCTGCTCTGCATTTGTATTTATCACGAGACCTTATTTTCCTTGTATATTAAATACATAGAAATAAAATATGTTTCATATGATTTTCACAGGAATTATATACACTAAAGGATATGAAATATCTTGAATAATTTCTGGGTATGTGACTATTGTCCTATAAGGAAATATATTTTAATTATATAATTATTATATCAAATGTATACATAATTTAATATTAAATTATATATGGTCATTATTACATACTGCATTTATATTGACTTTCTTTAATGATATCATATATAATTACTATAGGTGAAATAATAAATGCTCAATTATTTTAAAAAGAGGAAAAATCTATGCATTTATCTATTACTTTTTTTAGATATAATTATTTTATATATTTTTTTGCTTTAGGTGAACTTTATATTTTTATACATTTAAAATATTCCTTTTGATATGTAGAAATGTTCTCAAGTCCAGATATCTATAAGGTGAAATTAAACTTCTTTTGAGTTTTTACTATATTCATATTAACAATTCATCAAGTGGAAAAACATATTCTCTACAGTACAAGAGTAATTAAAAGGTGCACTTATGAAATCTATATAAATATGTTCATCTGTGACTACTATCGGAGAAGGCAATGGCACCCCACTCCAGTACTCTTGCCTGGAAAATCCCATGGACGGAGGAGCCTGGTTGGCTGCAGTCCATGGGGTCACTAAGAGTCAGGCATGACTGAGCGACTTCACTTTCACTTTTCACTTTTCATGCATTGGAGAAGGAAATGGCAAGCCACTCCAGTGTTCTTGCCTGGAGAATCCCAGGGATGGGGGAGCCTCATGGGCTGCTGTCTATGGGGGTGCACAGAGTTGGACACGACTGAAGCGACTTAGCAGCAGCAGCAGCAGTGACTACTATAAACCTTTATTATTCAAATACATTGAATCATGAACAAGATTTTTGTCAGTTTAGTCATCATAGCACTAGTTTATCAAAAAGCTACATTTCTGCCATGCTACTTAAAAACATGATTCACTTTCTCAGAGTTTCTGTACAACTACAAATAACACTAACAGGAGTGTTCCATTGGAGTACATACGTCTTTTTGAATTATGGCTTTCACTTTCACTTTTCACTTTCATGCATTGGAGAAGGAAATGGCAACCCACTCTAGTGTTCTTGCCTGGAGAATCCCAGGGACGGGGGAGCCTGGTGGGCTGCTGTCCACGGGGTCGCACAGAGTCGGACACGACTGAAGCGACTTAGCAGCAGCAGCAGGGTATATTAGATTGCTGAGTCAGTATGGTAGTTTCATTCCTAGCTTTTTAAGTAATCTCTATATTGTTCTCCATAGTGGTTGTATGGTTTACACTCTCACCAACAGTGCAAGAGAGTTCCCTTTCTCCACACCTTCCCCAGCATCATTTGTAGATTTTTTTGATGATGGTCTTACTGACTGGTATGAGGTGATAACTTATTGTTGAAAAATACACATGTACATACATGTATTCCAATACACAATTGGCTATTACTCAGCCATAAATAGGAACAAATTTGAGTTAGTTCTAGTTAGGTGGATGAACCTTCACTGTACAGAGTGAAATCTGAAAGGGAAAAACAAATATCATATATTAACACATATATATGGAATCTAGAAAAATGGTATTGATGAACCTATTTGCAGGCAGGAATAGAGAACTCAGAAATAGAGAATAGACACAGTGGGGGAAGAAGAGGGTGGGACGAATTGAGACAGCACTGAAACACATACGTTACCATATAGAAAATATACAGCTAATGGAAAGTTGGGGTGCAACACAGGGAACTCAACCTGGTGCTCTGTGACAACCTAGAGGAGGAGGACGGGCCGGGAGGTGGGAGGGAAGTTCAAGATAGAGGGGGTATATGCATACTTATGGCTGATTCATGCTGTTATACGGCAAAAACTAACACAACATTGTAAACCAAATGTCCTCAAATTAAAAATACATTTAAAAAGAAACATGTTCCAATCCTATATATGTGACAAATGCAATATGCAATTAAAAAATATGTATTAAGTAGCTACTGTATACCAGATGGAAGATCCCCTGAAGGAGGGCATGGCAACCCATTCCAGTATTCTTGCCTGGGGAATCCCATGGACAGAGGAGCCTGGTGGGCTACAGTCCACAGGGTCGCAAAGAGACACAACTGAGGTGACTGAGCACACAAACATGCACACTAGACTAGATACTTTCCTATGAGGTAGAGAGAGAGATTTGGCAAGTAAACCAAAGACAATTTCAAAGTGTTTTAAAACAGTCCAAGCAATGCAGTATTACATTTTGTATAAGATAGAGAGATAGTAAATCTTATTAATGAAATCTATCTGAAGGTATATTTTCTGCATGCAAATTTGCTTTGGTGGGCCATAAAATATAACTAATAGTTTTTATAATGTTCTATAAGACCTTATTGAATTTGGCCTTTGCAAGATTCAATGGAAACAATCTACTAGCCAAAAGAAGAAAAGCAACTGAAGTTATAGAAGGGGCTTCCCTGGTAGCTCAGCTGGTAAAGAATTCACCAGCAGTGTGGGAGACCTGGGTTTGATCCCTGAGTTTGGGAAGACCCCCTGGAGAAAGGAAAGGCTACCCACTCCAGTATTCTGGTCTTGAGAATTCCATAGACTGTATAGTCCATGGGGTTGCAAAAAGTCAGACAAAACTGAGAGACTTTCAGTTCATTTCACTTCAAACAATGTGAGAATAGCTTGAAACAGAGATTATACTGGTTTTGGAGGCATTACTGTAATCTATTAAAGATTATACAAGGAAGGGGAGAAATATTTGAATGGTGGCTTCCTGCACATTTGGAAGAAATTATTTAAAAACTGTGATAAGCTCTCAATTGAAAAGCCAAGCTGTTGATTATATATGGATTTGCACAATCAAGATTCTAGTATATCTCAACATATCAAATGTCATCCCAGGAAAAGCATTGCTGATTATGTGCTAATTTTACTTTTACAAAATAGAATTTCAAGGAATTTTCAACAAATGCTCCATGTATGAGAACTGATTGTTGTCACTTGACACTGGGAGATACGTAGGTGCTTTTCCAGAATATCTGTTCCATCCTCTTATGGGTAATCTTTCCTAAGTCTTCTCTTAGCAACAACTCTATATCCTATGGCACATTCTTTGGTCCAGAGCTGGATGGCACACAGCACAAGACTTTTATTTAGCCTCCATTCCTTTCCGCTGATACATCATTCAACAATGATTTTTACATATAGTACCAAGAGATGCCAGTTTTAAGTCTTCTGTTCTAGGAACGTCTGCCATCTTTTAAAGCTTAGTTAGTGAGACCTAACTCTTCATTTAAAAAAAAAAATATTTCACATCCATCTAATATGTCTGGTTGCCATGCAGATACAGATTCTGATCATATGTATGAGTGAAGTTAAAGAATGCAGACATCAGCATACTGCACATTGCCAGGTGACTGTTTCACTGGCTTTAGGTGATTCTCATTATCTTTTGAATTGGGACAGAGGAGTTAGCTATGCTTGATAAAGCTGCTTAGGTGTGAAAAAAGAAAAAGTATGTGATATTTTATGCCTTTAAGAGTGTACAGAGTAAAAACTATTAAACAGAATAGCTGAACCATGAAGGTCAGCATAGTATTTGATAGACGTAAAATATGTAGCTTCTTGATAGTTTCTCTAATCTGATTATAACGCATGTAATTTCTTGCCAAATCTTAAAGATTCTGAATGGAGATCTATTTTATGTATAAATCGATAGGCTGGATATTTTTGTTTTCTATTATCTGGTTCAAAATTGTTACAAACAGGTAACTATGAATTTTTACTGCATATTTTCTCAAAAGAGATGCTTCCCAATCCTTTGGCTGTAGTGGTCAGAATAATCAGAGGTTCAGCCAAGAATTAAAGAATCTTTGCTGATTTTCTGATGTCAGAAGTGCTAAAAAACACAAGGAAGGGAAACCAGTATCTTCAACCACTTTCCCAGTGAAAATGAAGAAGCAATAAGTGAAAAATAAAAAGTCTTATTAATATATAATTTTATGAATATTTTTGTTTGCAAGTTTTTAAAATACTTTGAATTGTTACTCAATTTTGTATTTTTCAATCCTTCATTTCTTCTTTAAAGAAGAAATTAAAGTATGGTGAAGTGTTGATGGTGTGTTCACTCTATCTTTGTTTTTGTAAACATTCATAAATAAAATGATTAAAAAGAAAATATAGCTGACACTTGTTTTCCATTCCATTATAATAAATCTTCCACATATATCTCACAATGAAATCATTTCTAAAACTTGCTGCTGACCTCTTCAATTCCTTCTCCCCAGTTCCTCTGGAACATTTGCAATTGCTGCATAGCTGTAGTTTGCTGGCTTTTGTTATAAAACTCTGGATTCTCCATTTATCTCTGTGATCAATTCTACCCAGTTTCCTTGCTGAACCCCTCTTACATTACTGTATCTTTACTTTGTAAAGATTATTTCAAGCTATTACACTATGCCCTGTTACCAGAATCTCTGAGAAAGTCCACCTACATCATGTCACTAGTTCCCAATTTTGTATTCCGATTCTTGTCCTATGTCCTGAGCACAAGGACCGAATTATCAAACAGACTGGGACTAAAATACACATATGTCCACCACCACCAGAAACTGACCATGTTCAAAATTGAGCTCATCTTTCTCTCCAGTTATTCCTCCTTTTACTTCCCTGCTGTTTATCCTCTATATTGTCACATAAATTGTCCTTTACTCATCCATCTCCCCTCTTTCTTATCTACCTATGGTTACTAAATGCTGCCAAGTTTCTTCTCTCTCTCACATCTCACATATATAGAATCAATTCCACTCTACAGTCACAGTTCTATTTCAGATCTCATTCTCTCTCCCCTGAAACATCAACTCAGCCTAACTGCTCCTCCTCTCCTCTCTCACCTCTGAAAAAGTGAAAGTGTTAGTTGACCATTCGTGTCTGACTCTTTGTGACCCCATGGACTATTGCCCACCAAACTCCTCCATCCAAGGAATTCTCTCTTTTTTTTTTTTAATTTTATTTTTTAACTTTACAATATTGTATTGGTTTTGCCATATATCAATATGAATCCGCCACAGGTATACACGTGTTCCCAGTCCTGAACCTTCAAGAATACTGGAGTGGGTTACCTTTCCCTTTCTCCAGGGGATCTTCCTGACCCACAGATTAATTCTTTATCATCTGTACTGGGATGTACAGATTCTTTACCATATGTACTGTCAGAGTTAGATTTCTAAAGTACAGTTATGGGATTATACAATATTTTATGTGTTCTAAGGATTAAGAAGGATAAAGGTCAAACTCTAGCCTGATCTACAATGTTCTGTAAAATCTGACTACCATCCACCTTCCCAGTTTACTTTCTCACTTTTTCTTCCTCCCTCTTACTTTTCTAAAGTCTTCCCACCTCCAGTCACTTATGTACTCAGTATTTTTTTCTCACTTTAGAGGTAACAAAACTGAGAATATAGAGTTTGTATAAATATCTCAAGATAATTAAAACATCAGTTCAAAGTCTTCCAATGCCAAGTCCAAATCATTACACTACCTAAATTGAAGAAATCAAAATACTACTAATATTTCTTTCCTTGAGATAAGAAAGTGGCAACTGTTTTCTGAAGATATTTAATCTCAGGTTTGATATTTCCATGCATCGGTTTTGGAATCAAGTCTAAGTGATTGTTTTACCTTTACTCAATCCTAGTTCTGAAACATTAAAAAAAAAAAGGTTCTTTAAAGGGTTTTAATCACTAGTTGCCTCATAGTGAAATAAGGGTAGCAAAAGATTTCACTCAGAACATTACTAACTGAAATCAATGAGTAAACAACATATATAATTTCCTAAGTTTTTGGTTTTTTTTTTTTTTAGTTTGAAGGATATGAAATACCTAAAGGAATATCCAAATGTTTCCAAACTCCAAATTGTTAAATACAACCAAGAATAAGTTAAAACAGTTTTTAATATTTTTGTATGTTTATCAGCAGCTTACTAATGAAAGATGACACACATAGCATTAAAATAACACATTTTTTGCACTAATGATAAGACGTACCATGTTCCAATATTTCAACTGTGAAATTTTTATTGGGGTTGAAATTCAGATATGCTGGCTTAAAGTGCACTGTTCTCTCTCAATGTTACTCTATTTAATATTTTCAGGAGAATTACTAAAAACTTCTATTTCATTTATCTCCGGAGAAAGCC
The DNA here is from genome assembly GCF_032452875.1 of Bos javanicus. Lineage (NCBI taxonomy): Eukaryota > Metazoa > Chordata > Mammalia > Artiodactyla > Bovidae > Bos > Bos javanicus. The sequence goes on along the minus strand of NC_083875.1, from coordinate 32,763,137 downwards.
ATCTTTGTAAGAAATATTTCAATTTAGAAATATTTAAGCATATATTTTAAATACATTTTTAAATAATTTCCTTTTAAAATAATTTGGTCCAATTAATACAATTTTATATGGTACTTAAAACACTTGACCAATTTCCATGTTTTAAATATTTCTAAATTAAAAGAATTAAATATAGAAAGAAATATTCTGAGCAAACACAGGCTGCCTCCTCGAAAAGCTGAGAAATGTAAATAAGCAACACCAAGAGCCAAAACATGATTTTCACTAAACATTACTTGGTGTGAATAGTGCCCCACAGAGTTGTTTCAGGATAATTCATTTCTTCTATAATGAGATCCAATGGAGTAAATTTGTAAGCACTGAAGACACATAAATGGCACTGCCAATTACCCGGTGTCATCACAACATACTTCTTCCTTCTGACAAAATAGTGAGTGAGATTACACTAAGCACAGTCTAGGGACATACAGCAACTACCGAAGAGGTAGTTTGCCTAATCTTGGTAATTATGTCGTAAGTGCATTCCTTCTAACATTGCTGCTTGGAGTTAGACATGTATTTTCCCTTCTGTGTCTTTGAATACTGTGAAAGAAAAATGCTGTGTTTCAGCTTTGAGGTATCTGAGTTTCACTGGGAAATCTTTTCCAAAAGTTCTAGAAACCATGGAAATATATCACTCATAGTGGATTTTAGGCAGAGATCAGACTGAATCTCACTTGACATTTTGTGCGATAGTAGATCGGGAATGCTGAGTTGTTTGGGTAGTATGGTTGGGAGGTCAATTGGTGGTTTATAAAGAGGGATTTCTGGATCCAAAGATACAAATACAATTCAACTCTAAAGACTTAATCACAATAGCACCATATTCCTTTGGGATGCTGACTCTGTTCCTACCAACAGGTCAGAGGGAGAAAATCACCTAATTGTGACTCAACAACCTGGTTTTGACTTCTGACAAAAATCACATGCAGTATTTTTCTAGTGCCAATAGATATGGCTTTTAAGAGACTTGCTATGTAGTCATAAGTGTCACAAGAACCAGTTATGTGACTTAAACCAGGTTATGTTACATCTCTGATCCCAATGACCTTTCTCTGTGAAATGAGTTTGAGACTAGCACACACAAAAAAATATGATTATCTTCCTTCATGTGAGAAAACACTGAGCTACATTCATTTTCTGAATATCTCCCTTCATTATTCTCTAGCATGACAGATTTGGATGAAAGACTTGGCAACTGACTTTTCAATATGTTGACTCTCTAGCCTTATTGCCCTCGGTAGTTGTTCTTGGTCATAAAATTAATAGTGTGCATCATGGAACCTGCACTGAATAAATATTCACTACATGTTAGTAAGTGTTAAGCATTGTGTTGAGTGCTGAGGGTAGAAGAAAACTATGATATAGACTTTGTCCTAAAGATATTACAGCGAAGACAAAATGGGAAATCATTCACTATTCCTGGTGTGCTTACTATGCACCAAGTTGTACAGTTGAGTTAATAGAGGAGCAGAGCAATATGTGTTTAAGTTTAGATTTGATTGCCTCCAAATGTATGTGCCAATAATATACTACCACAACAAGGAAGAGGGTTCAGTAAATATTCATGCAGGCTCCTCTGTATTCCAAGCCTTGTTTATGCATTGATATATTCCTTAATGCCTTTAATATATAAGCTTATCCCACCAAATTCCCTGAGCCAATCTTAATCAATGCAGGCAGCTTACTCTAGGTCACCGTCCCTTCCAGCGGGCGTTTCAGGAGTTATGATGTTGACTATTAATCAAACAATGTACAGAGTGTCACAGGAAATCCTCATTAATGCCCTCAGCTCCCTTGCCTAGCAAGGTTCTGACCATTTGTTTTGTCTATGCCAATTCCCTCCTCTATGACAGTGGAATTGACTCTAAAAGAAGAGTCATCATCTGGAGTCTAGACTACTTCCCAGAACAAGCATCTTTATGAAAACCAATACTGTCAATCATCAGACAGAAGATATATGTCTGATATCTGTCTGATGCCTGACCTTGGAAGGCCAAAAATCATCTTAGTTTTTTGTCTAATGATTATTTTTCTTGGGGCTAATCATAAAGCTGGGCTTTTTCTTGGCCTCAGGCCTTTTTGATTCTGAATTTTCCTCCATTAGCCTCCCTCCACCTAAGGTCCTAAAAAACTCTCGACATTTTTTTTGTTGTTGTTGTTATGACTCTTTAAGAATCTTGTCACTATTAATTTACAGTGATTACATTAACCTGTTAAATAAAAAAAAGTGAAAGTTGCTCAGTGGTATCCAACTCTTTGTGACCCCATGGATTGTAGTCTGCCAGGCTCCTCTGTCTATGGAATACTCCAGGCCAGAATACTGGAGTGGGTAGTTATTCCCTTCTCCAGAGGATCTTCCCAATCCGAGGATCAAACCCTGGTCTCCTGAATTGCAGATGGATTCTTTACCATCTGAGCCACTAGGAAATCCCAATCTGCTAAGAAGACCATCTATGCAATAGGTTTGGCTTAAATTAATGCATCTTGCTTAAGTTAAATAAATGTGATAAACCTTTACAATGTTTGCACATTTATTTTTTTAGGCTGAAACACAAATGACAACACTTTGCTGAATAGATTCTCTGCCTTTCTTCTACTTAAAATCAACACAGTAATTTAATGACTACATCTATGGATGCCAAACTCTTCTTTGGCAAATGTTTTTCTCTCTCTCATCTATCTGTTCTGTGATCTCTATGGGCAACGGTTTCCATTACTCTGGAATTAACTTGAAAATGTCTGCACGACTAGGCATTTGAAAGCACACCCTGAGATTTGTAGGGTTCCATGTTCTGATGGATTAAATAGACTTGATTTCTGGGAGCATGCATATTTTTAATTGATGTGTATATTTAATTGTGCAGATGCTGAATTTGTAGGATCCATGAGTGGATGTTCTATATGTCACTACTTGAAAATAGGAACTAGCTTTCTTTTAATGCTATTACATTCAATAAATATAAAATGCAGTTATTCTTTGACATTGCCTTATAATAGAAAAGAGAATACATTTTACAAAAAGCTTATTTATCATAATTCTACAGAAATTGCTAGAATTGAAACAAAATGTGTTTTCTCCTCTCATAGCATTTTTTAAAAGTACTTCATTTTAGGTGTACTCAATAAGATAATGACTATATTCACTAGAATTCCATAATTAAGAGTAACAACCCCAGTCATAATAAGATGTTGAAAATAATATATCAAATTGCTGAAATGTTAAAATTTGCAGAGCTCCTTATAACATAGGCCTTATCATACCTTAGCTAAAAGCTTATTATTTACTAATTTTGTGATTTTGGATAATTGCATTCTCTCAGAACTATTTCCTAACTATATTATGAGTTGACTAAGCTACATCAGAGTTAATACAGGTAAAAATGTATATTTTGTTGATAAATTCTTAATAAATATTACTTTGTATTAGAACAAATTTTATCCACAAGCAACTCTGTAAGACCCTCACCAACCAAGAAGCTCACCAGGAAAAGAAAAAAAAAATGTACATATGGATGTAATCATCATAAGTATTGGTGATCAATTAGTTCTGTGGTATTTTGAGAAGGACTGGTAATACATATTTTGCTGGAGTAACAGATGATACATGAGAGTATTCGAGAAAGCATTTGGGAAGACTGAAAGGAGAGTCACGACAGTTTTCCTAAAAGACAATTGTTTTCATTGCATAGAATTTGTTGTTGTTCAGTCACTAAGCGGTGTCTGACTCTTTGCTACCCTATGGACTGCAACACCAAGTTATCATTTTCCCCTCCAAGGGATATTCCTGACCCAGGGATTGAACCCGTGTCTCCAGCATCTCCTGCATTGGCAGACAGATTCTTTACGTGCTGAGCCATCTGGGAATCTATCTGCAGAGAATAATCATCTTCAAAAAACTTGGTGATGTTAATGTATAGAAAGGCAGCTGACTTTTGAACATTCATTTTGCATCATGCAAATATGCTAAATATATTTATTACTTTTAACTATTTTGCAGAGTCTTCAGGGTCTTCTAATTATAAGGTCCTATCATCTTCAAAAAGCAATAATTTTATATCTTTCTTTCCAATTTGGGTGTCTTTTACTTCTTTTTGTTACCCCATTGTTTTGGCTGGGATTTCCAGTAATAAGTTGAATAAAAATGTCAAGAGTGGGCATCCTTGCCTTGTTCCACACTTAGAGAAAACTTTACTTTTTAACTATTTACTGTGATATTTTATTAATGTGTGAGCTTTGCATATATAGCCTCCATTGTGTTAAGGTAAGTTCCTTCTATAATTAATTTCTAGAACTTTTTTTAATCATAAAAGGGTACTGAGTCTTGCCAAATGCTTTTTCTGTATCTAACAATATGATGTTAGCATTTTTATTGTACATTCTTTAATGTGGTGTATCACCTTCATTTATTTGTTATGTTGAACCATTCTTGGATTCCAGGGACAATTCTATATGGTCATGGTGTATGACCCTTCTAATAAGCTGGTGATCTCAGGTTTTCAATATTTCATTAGGATTTTTGGGTCCATGTTCATCAGGGAGACTGCCTATAATTTTCTTTGGTGCTTTTGTCTGCTTTCTGTGTCATGGTGATGCTTGCCTCACAGAAAAACTTTGGAAGTTTTCCCTCTTCTTCTATGTTTTGGAAGAATTTATGAAGGATTGAATTATGTTCAAAAGGAAATTAAGGAAACATTACCATTTACAATTATAGCAAATAAATTATTTAGGAATAAATTTACCTAAAAAGGAAAAGACTTATGCACTAAAAACTATAAAACACTGATGAAAGAAATTATAGCAGACACAAATATATGCAAAGGTACTATGTGTTAATGGATAAGAGTTATTAACATTGTCAGCATATCCATACTACCCAAAGTGACCTATAGATAAAATGAAATCTGTATAAAAAGCCTAATGGCATTTTTTACAGGAACAACAACAACAAAAAGATCCTCAAATTCTTATACCTCACAAAAGACTCTGAATAGCCAAAGCACTTTTGTGCAAGAAAATATACCTAGAGGCATCGCACTCTCTCGTTCCACATATATTAGAAAACTATAGTATGGTAGGTTTCCAAGGTGGCTCAGTGGTAAAGAATCAGCCTGAAATGCAGGAGATGCATGAGACTCAGGTTCGATCCCTGGGTTAGGAAGATGCCCTGGAAGGGAAATAGGAACCCACTCCAGTATTCTTGCCTAAAAAAAAATCCCAAGGACAGAGGAGCCTGGTAGCTACAGTCAATGAGGTTGCAGAGCCGGACACAACTGAGAAACATAGTTGAGACACAACCATGCACACAATATGGTACCGGCATTAAAGAGCTATATGGACAGTGGAATAGCACGTATAGAGAAGCCAAAAATAAACCTACACATACTCAGTCAGCTGATCTTTGACAAGGGCACCAGAATACAAAATAGGGAAAGTTTTATTCAGTAAGTAAATGCTTCTTCAATAAATGGTGTTGGGAAAACTAGCCACACACATGTTCAAGAAAGAAATTGGACTCATCTCACACCACACACAAAAATCAACTCGAATGGGGTGAGGACTTAAAATAAGACCCCAAAGCATAAAACTTCTAGAGGGAAAGAGCTTCTGGATACTGGCCTGGTCAATGATTTTCTGAATACCAAAAGCAAAAGGAGGTAAATGGGACTGCTGCTGCTGCTGCTAAGTCACTTCAGTCGTGTCCGACTCTGTGCGACCCCATAGACGGCAGTCCACCAGGTTCCCCCGTCCCTGGGATTCTCCAGGCAAGAACACTGGAGTGGCTTGCCATTTCCTTCTCCAATGCATGAAAGTGAAAAGTGAAAGTGAAGTCGCTCAGTCGTGTCTGACTCTTAGCGACCCCATGGACTGCAGCGCACCAGGCTCCTCCGTCCATGGGATTTTCCAGGCAAGAGTACTGGAGTGGGTGCCATTGCCTTCTCCAAATGGAACTAACCTAAACTAAAAAAAATCCTTCATGGCAAAGGAAATAGTCAGCAGAGTGAAAACGCAAACCATAGAATGGGAGAAATACATGCAAGCCATATTTATGATAAAGTGTTATTATAGAAAGATATAGATATCACCAACAACTTAAAAAAAAAAAAAACTACCAAATGAAAAGAAAGGAGCTGGATATATATTTTGTCAAGACTTACAACTGGCTAACATATATGAAAAGGTGCTCAATGTCACTGATAATCAGTATGATGCAAATCAAAACCACAATGAGTTAGTACTTTCACACCTATTAGGACAGGTATTATGAAAAGAGAAAAAATTCCTGGTGAGGATGTTGGTGTTATGAAAAAGGAATACTAGTATACTGTTGCTGGGAATGTAAATTAGGGCAGCCCCTGTGGAAAACAATATGTTTCACAAAAAACGAATAACAGAACCACCATATGACTCAGTAATCCCACTTCAAGGAATGTACCTGAGGGAATTACAACCAGGATCCTGAAGGGAAAACTGCACTCCCATGTTAACTGCAATATCCATAATAGCCAAGATATGGTAGCATCCTAAAGGTCCATCGACTAATGAGTGAATAAAGAAAGTATAATACATACATACAGTGGAATATTATTCGGGTTAAAAAAGGAAGATAATTCTGCTATTTTCAACAATATGTGTTAAACTCGAGGACAATATGCTAAGTGAAGTAAGCTAGACACAGTAGGCTTACCTCAAAATACCACTTACGATATATAAAATAAAATGTGCAAAATCCCATTCATGAATCTAAAATAGTGAAACTCCTGGAATCAGAGCGCTGAATAGAAATAACAAAGTAGTTGTCAGGGGCTGAGGAAAGGGGGAAATGGAGAGAGATTAGTCAAAGATTTAAGTTGTAGTTATACAAAATGATTAAGTTCTAGAGATTTACTCCACAGCAGAGTGTATCTAGTTAACAATAATGTATTGTATACTTAACATTTTGCAAAGAGAATAAATCTTAGGTGCTTTTACAATAAAATAATAATAGTAACAAATAAGAGAGCAGGAAGAATCTTTTGCAGGCAGGAGACAGACTTTGGGCAAAAACTATGGTGATGTTTCACAGGTATATATGTATTTCCAATCTCAAATTGGACAGATTAGTGCAGCTTTTGTATGTAAAAAAAAATAAGCCGAAAGAAAAGACTCGGAATAGAAAACAGGAGACCTGTGATGGAAGACAGACCCAAAGCTTCAAAACAATAGATAAAAATAGGAATTCTATGGTGAAAAAAAAGTTTAAGCATACAATTTCATCCTTATTATAGCTTACTTTATTCTTTCTATTGTCTTCATTCTTTTCTGTGACTTTTATTTCAACATTTGAATACGTATATTAGGTTTTTTTAAGAATAACATCACTTGAATTTATAATCATTTTATTTAATGATTTTATACTGTCACTGTTCATTCATTTTCTTCTATTAATATTGTCTCATACTTTCAATCTGTAATTACATCCACAGCCCTAAGTTTTCATCCAATCTCTCAACATTTATTCCTATGTAGTACAGCTCTTATCCTCAACTTTCAACCAAAGTTATTGTAATAAATTATCCTGGACTTACTTCCTACAATACTCATTGGAATTGTCTCATGGTTTTCAAGTTAATCTAATAATTTGTGACATTATTCAACTGACCACTGGTTGATTTCATGAATAAATATATTAATTTCAATATCAAAACACTCAGGGTGAGCATTAAATCCAGCTGAATATAATTAATTGAACAAGCCATGCCTGAGAGAAGAAACAGGTGAATGAATCTTTCAACAAATGTTTACAGCCTATTACTGAAACTTTTCTATGTATTTCTCTGCTTCATTCTATTATTTCTAGCTTTCTTATCACCTCATTGCCACATGTTTTTACCTAAGCTGTGAATTGTATCACTGTATACTTTTTGTCCCTTCCACTACTGCATTTAACAACTTAAGTTTTTCAATATCACCTCTGTGCTGAAGACTCCTGATCTTTCCAATTTTAATCTTTGTTGTTTTTCTGTTTGAAATCTCTAATTGCTTCCTAGACAATTCCATTGAATATTATCTTTTTTCCTCAAATAGTTAGAAGCTAAAACGGAACTGTTTGATTACAGTGTCTTTCACTTTGTGTGCAGAGCTGCACAGAACACCAAGGTTGGCACTGGAAAAAAAAAAAATGAGCAACACTTTACTGTCATACAACCCACTTCAAAACTTGGTGCCTATTTTTCACCAGCATCTGGGATCACCTAGTTCCTCACTACTAGCCAAGCCCAGGAATATCATTGCATAGGCTCTTCCCTTTGACAGTACTTTATATCCACTGATCTCTCTTCCTGCTAGAAAATGTAAAGGTCTGCAATTTCTTTCCATCACATGTACCAGTATTCATCAGGACTGGTCACACAATAGAATTATGTGGAAGATTTAAACAGATACTGGTGCTTAAACTACAGCCCCAAATATTCTTCTTTAATTAGTAAGAAGTGAGACTTGAGAATTTGAATTGTGATAAACTCCCTGGATGACTCTAACATGCATCCAGACTCTTCCATGACTAAATTACAAGAGAGCATCTGGATTATTTTGTTTAATAATACATGTTGTCTAGACGCTGCTTCCTTCTCTCTCCAGACTCATCTTCGCCATATACCTGGCACTGGAGCAGTAGTGCACTACACTTGTCACTCCCTAAATATAGCATGTGGTCTGCTTCACAGAACTAACATGTTTCTCATGCTCTTGTCACATTTTTCTAATTCCAAATCACCCTTCAAATCTCAGTTCACACACTGCCTCTCCCAGGAAGCATTCCTGGATGATAATATCCCTGTGCATCTGTTTATGGACTTCCTTTGTGGCTCAGCTGGTAGGGAATCCACTTATATCTTCACCTATGTTAATCTGTAATAAATTTGAGAATATAGAGTGGTATATTATTTCCTGAATTTTAATAAGTAAGACTCACACAAATGTTTCATTCTTATATTCCCATTTGGTCACTAATGAAGAAGCATTGAAAAGTTTGCTGCTCCTACTGCTGCTGCTAAGTTACTTCAGTCATGTCCAACTCTATGTGACCCCATAGACAGCAGCCCACCAGGCTCCCCCGTCCCTGGGATTCTCCAGGCAAGAACACTGGAGTGGGTTGCCATTTCCTTCTCCAAAGCATGAAAGTGAAAAGTGAAAGTGAAGTCACTCAGTCGTGTCCAACTCTTCCTGACCCCATGGACTGCAGCCTACCAGGCTCCTCCACCCATGGGATTTTCCAGGCAAGAGTACTGGAGTGGGTTACCATTGCCTTCTCCAGAAAAGTTTGCTAAGGTTGACCAAACCAAGAGCTGAGAGTAACCATTGCTATTTAATCCAGTGACTCTAAATTGTGCTAAATATGTCCCAGTATTTTCCCATTTTTGGAGGTGGGAAGTGACAAAGAGCAGATAGAGATTAAAACTAGACTTATCCTGCTCTTACAAATAGAGAAGGAAAATTAGAATAGAGCACCTCTTCACACAAAGGTAAAAACAATGGAATAAGAAATATTCTCACAGAAGCAAGTCTTCCCTACAAGCTGTGTCACCTGAGATTAAATTACTTAACTTTGTATTACTGTGTTTTGCAAAATTCCTTCCTGTGTTATTGTTTTAGACCATAAGACTTTCTAAAACAGTGGATTTTATTCATTATTCATTTTTCAAATTGTACTGACTACTATTTATTGTCCATGAGGTTCTCCAGGCAAGAACACTGGAGTGGGTTGCCATTTCAACCTTTTATTGAGTACCTCATAAATATTAGATAGCCATTTAAGTCCATTAACTCTATAAGATAGAAGAACATTTAATGTAATCAAACTTCCAGTAAATCAAATAATTTGATTTTAACATGTGTAATTTATTATTTCTTCTAAGTGATACAACCTGCAAACATTCTCAAGCTATTTCAGTTTAGTTCAGTCACTCAGTCATGTCCAACTCTTTGTGAACCCAAGGACTGAAACACGCCAGGCTTCCCTGTCCATCACCAAATCCCGGCCTCATGTCATGTCAAACTTATGATCATCACATCAGTGATGCCATCCAACCATCTCATCCTCTCTTGTCCCCTTCTCCTCCCGCCTTCAATCTTTCCCTGCATCAGGGTCTTTTCCAATGAGTTGGTTCTTCACATGAGGTGGCCAAACTATTGGAGTTTCAGATTCAACTTCAGTCCTTCAAGTGAATATTCAGGGTTGGTTAGGATTGACTGGTTGGATCTCCTTGTAGTCCAAGGGACTCTCAAGAGTCTTCTCCAACACCACAGTTCAAAAGCATCAATTCTTCGGCACTCAGCTTTCTTTATAGTCCAACTCTCACATCCATATATGACTACTGGAAAAATCATAATTTTTACTAGACCGACCTTTGTTGGTAATATTGGTAATGTCTCAAGCTATTTAGAATATGTTAAAATAAGTATTTAGTAAAATCTTTTAGAGTCTGCCCTGGTGGCTCAGAGGTTAAAGCATCTGCCTGCAATGTGGGAGACCTGGATTTGATCCCTGGGTCCGGGAGATCCCCTGGAGATATGCATAAGAAATATGAGAAGAACTAACTGAGATTAAAAAAACACAAGAATAAAACAAAACTACAGCAAAAGTAACAAAAATTCAGAAGTGAACTTTCCCAAAACTACGCAAAGAGCAATGGAAATAGTTATGCACTCAGAAGAAAACAATAAAAAATATAGTTATCAATAACACAATACCTATTCACTGGGAATGAGATGGCTGGACAGCATCACTAACTCAGTGCATAAGAGCTTGAGCAAATTCAGGGAGATAGTGAAGGACATAGAAGCCTGGCATGCTGCAGTCCATGGGGTCACAAAGAGCTGAACATGATTGAGCAACTGAACAACAAATTCACTGGGCACTTACAAAGTATATGTTTATGTGATTATGTATATTCACAGATATATAAATAGATAGATACATACATACATACAGAGAAGGCAATGGCAACCCACTCCAGTACTCTTGCCTGGATACATACATACATATATTCACAGATTCATAAACATATGACACATTAGTGTGTATATACATACACAAATACATGATAAATTAGTGTCATATACTGAGATATATGTATGAGCTTAGTCACTTCAGTGTGTCTGACTCTTTGTGACCCCATGTACCACAGCCCTCCAGGCTCCTCTGTCTATGGGATTCTCCTGGCAAGAATACTACAGGAGGTTGCCATGCTTTTCTCCAAGGGATCTTCCTGAACCAGGGACCAAACCCAAGTCTCCTGCACCTCCTGCATTGCAAGCGATTCTTTATCGTTGAGTCACCAGGGAAACCTGATATATATGTATATGTGTTTTGTGTGTGTACATATATGCAAATGTGTACATATGCGCATACAGACAACACACACACAAATATGTTACAGCAGCACCTGGTAAATAGTGAGTTATATAGACATTAGCCATTGTTGTCACTGTTTTTGTTATCATTGTTATTACATGCTAGCAATTCTCTAAAACCTGAAGAGTTCATGAATTGATATGTGAAACTAGGATCCTTATGACTATTCAGTAGAGAAAGACTGCAGAGATATAAGGATGGAATTTGGAACAACAAGAAAAAAATTGCAAGAAAACATCTGTGATGTGACAGTAATTTGAGTATGTAGGTAGAGGAGAAGATGACAAGCAATTATAGATTTTTAGGCATATTTCAAAGGAAAAATCCACAAGTTTGCCTGTGGATTGGACACAGAGTATTAAGGAATGAGAAATCAAAAGGATCACTCCATAGATGGCAGTGATTAAAAAGTACAGATGAGGGAGGGGATATATCTATACCTATGGCTGATTCATGTTGAGGTTTGACAGAAAACAGCAAAATTCTGTAGAGCAGGTATCCTTCAATAAAAAATAAATTAATTAAAAAAAAAGTACAGATGAATGTTGTCCAAATTCAGATGAAGAAAAGGTCTGCATGCAGCTTGAGCTATAGGAAAGACCACATCAATGATAGTGCATTTTGGCTAGGCCTTCTAGAAAGAAAGAAAGTGAAGTCGCTCGGTCATGTCCGACTCTTTGCGACCCCATGGACTGTAGCCTACCAGGCTCCTCTGTCCATGGGATTTCCAAGCAAGAATACTGGAATGGATTTCCATTCCCTTCTCCAGGAGATCTTCCCGACCCAGGGATTGAACCCAGTAAAATATAAATAGATATATGTTTCCATTTATTTCTCTTATACAATTTTACATTCTTCTAGACTTTCCAAATAGAAACTGATGATAAATAAAATTTCCACTGCTTTCAAGACTTCCAGTGTATGTACCTGGGGTCATATATTGATCCAAAGTTTATAAGAAGTTGGAAAACTGCAAGGGGCCAAATTCTTTGCCAATCCCCATCACTATTATTGTTACTGTCAATATTCATTCTATTACTCTAAGCTGTCTCTATGTGAACATTCACTGATACCTTTCAGAAACTATGGGGCAGGTCCTTTACAGAGATCCACAGATCACACAGTCACATAACTTTTGAGGGTATGCTTCTGAGAATGTTTCATATCTTCAGTCACTTGATTATGCCCTCACTGACCAAAAATACCAAAATCTTAGTCTCTAGAAATACAAGACCACTTAATATGGCTTTATTCATTTGACATCTTCTTCAAGAACAACAACAAAAACAAAACTACAACAGCCCACTGGGGAAGAATGCTAAATGTTTAGAAATTTCTGACTTTGATCCTAAAATACACAGACTAATAAATACCATCCATGTTTCCTCTGCTTCCACATGATGAACTAAAACTTAAAACTGATCTTAATCACTTCCTTAAAAAGGGAATAAAAAATATCAACAGCAGCAAAACTAAATTTCAACTATTTTGATAGACTTTGCTGATGTATCAATAATTTTAATTTTTCCATCAGTAGAAATTTTCAGAAGGTATTCTAGGTAACTTTGCTAAAATAAATGGTTACCCACCAGTTAAAACTTCATTGTTTTAAAACTAAAAACAACTGTGCAACTTGTGGAAGATCTTTGTTTATTATTCATTTTTGAATGTAATATTAAAACTAATCCCCAGTTGAATGATAGAATGGACATAATTTTTTCTTATATTCAACCATTTTATTAGAGTATTGTTATATATAGAAGAATAATGAATACACCCTAGCAATAGCTAGTAAGGCTAAAGATATTCACAAGCAAATTGAGTTGAAATCATAGAGAATATTACTACTCATCTGGTACTCCTGAGCTGCTATGTCTGATAAATATAATTTCATCACAATAAAATTCAGAAAGATACTACAGATATAAGGCCAGAATTATTCAAGCTATATTTCACTTTTCCAATGTTCTACAATATATAATATTAACAGTTGATAAGATACAGGTTTATCATTTTTTTTAATTCTCAAACAGCTATTTAAAAATCTCCTTTTAACCTACATGTGCTATACATCTATGTTCCTCATGTAGATGACAAAATAATAAAATGTTACCCAGTTTTTCAGTACATGTATTAAGTTACAGGATTATAGAATAAAATATGGAATGGTTAACCTGGAAAAAAAAAAAAGAGAAAGAGAGAGAGAGAGTTCTGCTCTGGGTGCTTTTCCTTCTTTCTTTGTTCCAAAAGCCACTTGACAAGTCTGCCAACATGTTAACCTTTCTTCTCTCTCCCCAGAGTTTCTAGTAATAGAACAAATGTGCTGCTTCCTGTACAAAATGAGCAGTGTGCTTGTAGGCTGAGGTGGGGTTTGCATTTCCCCATCAGCATGATTAGCCTTGACTGCTTGGATCCACACTTGAGTTTGGAAAACATACACAATACTAAATCACTTTTCTTTCTGAAATGCAATGTAAAAAGGGAAGTGGATAGAACATGTGTATGTGTGTACAATGAATTAAGCTTATCAAAATTATTTTTACCATCTCATGTGATCATTGCAAAATCACTGCCAGTGGGAGTTTCAGGAGACCCTTAGGAAATCTCTGTTATTTACAACATAACAATAACCCTTATTTCACCTGTGAAAACTGAGATTGCAGTCATTTATTCTCCATTCATCCCTTAGGTACATATCCCATCTATCCTGATACTATAATACACTTCTGGAGACTGTATATGGACCATAACAATCAGACCCTGTTATCCTGTGACTTCTCATTCAGTTTGGCCAATTAGAGGTGTTGATAGGAGATCAAAGAGGGGGAAGAGAATCAACCTAAGATGTATGTTTTCCCCATCATTCTTTCTCTGAAGTGGCTCTGACAGAACCACTGTTTACCTCCATGAAACTAGATTCTACATGGGAACTCCACTTGCCTGATCCCAGACCTCACCCAGTCTTCAATACCACCCTTTAAAAAGGCAAAACATAGGCTCAGATGTACTACTGCTAACACCAGGCAGCCTCAAATCCTTAATTGATTCTTTAAATCTAGCCCATATGTCTATCAAAGATCCCTTTGCCACAAATAACTCTTAAAAAAAAAAAATCACAGTTCAGTACACTGTCTGATTTTTCTGTGGATTAGACAGAAACAATATTACAAGACTGAAGGTTTTACCCCAGAATAAAATAAATTCAAGTTGTGGCAAAAGAAAATTATGAATTATTTGAAACTGAAAAATCAACAACAACAACAAAAAACCTTTATATTTCTGGATCTTCAGTCCAAAGAAATTATGTGTTGACTATTTTGTGATACTTCTGTTAGAAAATAGAGGATGCCATCTTTCAATTACCCAAGTAAGAAAAAAGGAAAATGGAATCAGATATTATGACTGTCAATCACCTAGATGAGTGATTTTTCAAATAATATATTTGAATAGTAGGTTATAATATTATATTTAGTGCACTGTTAAATCCAAATGATCAGTCAAGATCAGCAATTTTTAAAAGGTACAATAAGTTAAACAAGTCAGAGATTTAATTAAAATATAAATGATCACAATGAGTTGCACATTTTAAGGTTGTTTTTTCATGAATTTGTCACAGTGTAAAACATAGTTCTTACCTTGAGTTACATTTTTAAAGGCTTGAAAATTTAATGAAACAGGATCCTTTCTTCCTCTGGATGCATTTACAAGGCTAGGTCCACAGTGGTCCATTCTATACAGACTACAATATATCTATGTCTTCCAAGGTTGAAAGAATCATTTTTCTTCAGGATTTTGACACAAAATAAAGAAAACAGTTAAGGGTTGGGATAGCATTGTGAGAAAGAGCTCATTTTTACTCAATGTATCTTGTGTAGAATATAAATGAGATTTTGTTTTTCAAAGTTCTGAATATTTTGCTCACTGCTTAATGGAGATATATGTATGCACTACAACATGCATATATATTTGAGCATATATTCCCCATATAAATAGTAAGCAGGAGATTTAAGGTCTGGAAAATACAGAAAATTCCTCAGATCACAAGCTAGGATGAACTGTCAAGTATAGGACATATTATTCACATTTTAGAGAAAGAAGAATTTAGGTTTACTGGGATAACGTAATACTGACATCAAAAAGGTCAATATTAATGCTATTGATATTTAAGTGGAGGTAAAACCTAATGATTTAC
Source organism: Bos javanicus (assembly GCF_032452875.1). Classification (NCBI taxonomy): domain Eukaryota; kingdom Metazoa; phylum Chordata; class Mammalia; order Artiodactyla; family Bovidae; genus Bos; species Bos javanicus. The sequence continues at coordinate 32,747,511 of NC_083875.1, read as the reverse complement.
AGTACGGGTCCCTGGGGCTGACTTTCTGGGTTTATAGCTTGTGGTGACCAAAGCTATCCCAAAGAAAAAGAAATGCAAGAAATCAAAATGATTGTCTAAGGAGCCCTTACAAATAGCTCAGAAAAGAAGAGAAGTGAAAGGCAAAGGAAAAATGGAAAGACATATCCAACTGAATGCAGAGTTCCAGAATAGTAAGGAGAGATAAGGAAGGCTTCTTAAGTGAACAGTGCAAAGAAATAGAGGAAAACAATAGAATGGAAAAGACTAGAGATCACTTCAAGAAAACTGGAGATACAGAGGGAACATTGATGCAAAGATGGGCACAAAAAAGGCCAGAAACAGCAAGGGACTAAAAGAAGAAAAGATTAAGAAGAGGTGGCAAGAATACACAGACCATTACAAAAAAGGTGTTAGTGACCCAGATAACCACAATGGCGTGATCACTCACCTCGAGTCAGACATCCTGGAGTGCAAAGTCAAGTGGACCTTAGGAAGCATCACTATATGAAAGCTAGTGGAGGTGATAGAATTGCAGCTGAACTATTTCAGATCCTAAAAGATGATGCTGTTAAAGTACTACACTCAAATGCCAGCAAATTTGGAAAACTGAGCAATGACCACAGTACCAGAAAAGGTCGGTTTTCATTCCAGTACCAAAGAAAGGCAATACAAAGAATGTTCAAGCTACTGTACAATTGTACTCATTTCACATGCTAACAAAACAATGCTTAACATCCTTCAAGCTAGGGTCAACAGTACATAAAGTGAGAACTTCCAGATGTGCAAGTTGGATTTAGAAAAGGCAGAGGAACCAGAGATCAAATTGCCAAAATCTGCTGGATTACAGAAAAAGCAAGGGAATTTCAGAAAAACATCTGCTTCATCAGCTAAGTGTAAGCTTTTAATTATGTGGATCACAACAAACTGGAAAATTCTTAAAAAGATGAGAATTCTTAAAGAGATGAACCTGCTTCCTAAGAGCCATGTATGCATGTCAGGAAGCAACAGTTAGAATCAGACATGGAACAATGGACTTGTTCAAAATTGGTAAAGGAGTACATCAAGGCTGTATATTGTCACCATGCTTATTTAACTAATATACAGAGTACATCATATGAAATACTGGGCTTTATAAATCACAGGCTGGAAGCAAGACTGCAAGGAGAAATATCAACAATCTCACATAGGCAGAGGATACACCTCTAATGGCAGAAAGTGAAGAGGAACTAAAGAGCCTTGCAATGAAGGAGAAAGAGGAGAGTGAAAAAGCTGGCTTACAACTCAACATTCAAAGAACTAAGATCATGGCATCCGGTCCCATCACTTCATGGCAAACAGATGGGGTAAAAATACAAACAGTGACAGATTTTATTCTCCTGGGCTCTAAAATCACTGTGGACAGCGGCTGCAGCCACAAAATTAAAAGACACTTGCTACTTGGAAGAAAAGCAATGACAAAGCTAGGTAGCATATTAAAAAACAGAGACATCACTTTGCCAGCAAAGGTCCATATAGTCACAGCTATGGTTTTTCCAGCTGTCATGTGAGGATGTGAGAGTTGGACCATTAAGAAGGCTGAGTGCTGAAGAACTGATGTGTCTGAATTGTGGTGCTGGAGAAGACTCTTGAGAGTCCCTTGGACTGCAAGGAGATCCAACGAATCCATCCTAAAGGAAATCAATCCTGAGTATTCATTGGAAAGACTGATGCTGAAGCTGAAGCTTCAATACTTTGGCCACCTGATGCGAAGACCCAACTCATTGGAAAAGACCCCTATGCTGAGAAAGATTGAGGGCAAGAGATGAAGGCCGCAACAGAGGATGAGATGGTTGGATGGCCTCACTGACTCAATGAAAATGAGTTTTATCAAACTTCAGGAAATACTGAACAAAATGGAAACCTGATGTTCTAGAGTCCATGAGGTTACAAAGAGTTGAACACAACTTAGTGACTGAAGAACAACCGCAACAGCCTTGCTTTGTCATGGTTTAGTTATGTCATTATATACAAATGTTTAATCTCTTAATCCATCAGTTTTTTTGTTCTTAAAATGGAGACAATAAGATCTAAGACTTGATTTTCCTGAGAATCACATATTTTAAATTAGTAAGTACTTAGTGCCATACATAATATCAATAAAAGTTAGCTACTATTCTCTCTAGTTTTCTTTCTTTTTACTCAAAGTTGCCATTCCTTGGTTCTTTCCTGTATGATAACATTGGCTTATAATATTATATTCTTATATTCTTGTTGTAAGAGAATTGTAATATTCCATCTCTAAAATATCAGGAAATATGGTAATTTTTCTAAGCTATTCAGAGAATTTTAAACTGTTCCATCAATTTTCATATGAAATTTTAGAAAAATATACATAGTATATTAACCAGGCAGAATGATGTGGTTCAAATAGCAGTGTATTAGAAATTGTACCTGATTTCAGTTCTAAGTTAGCAACTTATTACGTCCCTCTGATAAGTTACTTAATTGCTCTGGATCTTGATATTCATCTGTAGAATAGAATTGTGGAACTACATAATATTTATCTAAGTTACTTTTCTTTAATTCTCTGATTTAGGATAATAATTGTGAGTATAGTTTATTAGTACTACTAAAGTATTCTCTCAGGAACTATTCAGAATAGTACTGATTTTTTCTTCACAATGAAAAATCTTTTGATAGAGTAAAACTTTTCTCTCTCCATTGTATAAATATATTCTATTACTTTTCACGCCCTCATTATGATTGCATTTAGTTTCATCAAATAAAATGATTATGTGTAAGAATTTATTATCACTAAGACCATATCCTTTACTTACAAATTATATAACTTTGGAGAAACTCCTTAAACCATTTAAGTCTTTGTTTTCTTTTTTATACAAAAGAGGTATTAAAACAGTAGTTATTTCACTTTTTAAGAAATGATTTATTACACAACACTTCACTGACTGAACTCTAGCTACAGACAAGCATTTTTCTATGTGCTCCTGGGATGCAGAAGCATGCATGACAAACTTAATGCCCTCAGGAAACTTGCTTTCAGGGGGAAAAACAGCAAACAGAAATAAATGCGATGTCAGAGGATAGTAAATAAGGTGAAAATACAAAGTAATGTAAACATTTAGAAAGTGATGGATAGAAAGTAAGGGTGGGATGGGAGCTATTTTAGATTGGATAATTAACACAAGCTGATACATACCCCAAAGTCTCAATGACTTGACATTGTTTAAACTTATATGCTGCTCATGTCTTAATCTCTTTGGGGTCAGGCTTTTCTCACAGGCATCTCTGTATTAAGTGCGACTCAGATATTCAAGTTTTCTTCATATTGAGGAACATCCTGCCATTGTTTTGGCAGTTGGGGAAAGGATGGTGGGCTAAATTTTGAAAAGTGTTTTTCAGGTATTTGGCAGTACTGGCCACATTATACTTGTGAGAACCCAGTCACACCACCCCAACTTAATTATAAAAGAGAGTGTGACATTACTCTCCTCTTGTATCCATGACACACACAAGAAGTGAACCTAGGTTTGATGAACACTCTGAGTGGGACTCAGCCACATCTAATGGTGAATACTAAATAGGCATTTCTGGAGGCATTTGGATAGAAACATCCAATTTCCAGCTTTGCTAACATTTAAGGAATTTGGCCTCTAAATAAGTGAATATACTTGCAGTTAAGCTTTTTGATACAATGTAGAGTCAATGCTAGAAAAAAATAACCCAATGATTTATTACTTATCCTTAGCTCTGTGACCTGGCTCTGATAATCGAAGATTTCATATTCAATGGAAAAATTGTCAACTATTAATCTATTATGGTTGAGATTTATTTGCTTGATTCCCAAACTATGTATCCCTTTTCTTGTATCCCAGGACTTTAGTATACATCATTCTATTCCTCCAGTAATCCATCACTCATTCTTAGATTCTGATTCTGGTTGCATTATATTTTAATCAGATATGCTTTGTTGAATGAAGTTAAAAATTAGTAACATCATACTCAGTAGTATCAACAAATAATTCATAGAATTAAATTAAAATTTCATCTTATGAGAAATAATTTTTGAGAAAATAAGGGTGCATATATGTTTGTGTGCACATCACACACACATGCCAGACACAGGGACAAAACATAAGTTTAAGTGCACTTAAGTTCCAGATTGTTCCTGTCATGTTTTTCTCAATGAAATTATTCAACCAGAAAGATCCATTGGTTTCTAAGAGAGAAATTTTATAAGTAGAAACCTATTGCTTGAAGTAATTCCCCAGGAGACTACTATCATCTGGCAAAGAAGTATGCACATCAAAGCAGAGAGGAAACAGCACCTCTTAAAAGTAATTTTCTCTGAGGGTTTTCTTCCTGGTATCCTGCCAACAGCAATCTTTAAAACCCTTAGCTTGCTATACAGTGAGAAGCTCCCAGCACCAGTCCCAGATTAGAGGTGCCCAGGTTTATGCTTCTACTTCTGAACAAAATTCATACTAATATTTAGGGTAACCAACATAGAAACAAGAACTCTTTACTTTATAGCAGGCATGTTATTGGCTTATTTCTTTTCCTACATTAACCACAGATTTCTCCTGAAAAATAAAATATGCAAACCATTTTAGAATAATAAGGCAAATCTAACCATTTACCAGATCATTTATCAGAATCCATGCTGATGACTCTAAGATTATGTGAATGTAGGTATTATTGTTAAGTCGCTCAGTTGTGGCTGACTGTTTGCAATCCCATGGACTGCAGCATGCCAGGCTTCCCTGTCCTTCACTATGTCCCAGAGTTTGCTCAAAATCATGTCCATTGAGTCAGACTCCAACCATACATCTCATCCTCTGTCTCCCCCTTCTCCTCCTGCTCTCAATCTTTACCAGCATCAGGGTCTTCTTCAATGAGTACAGAAGTAAAATAATATATAGAAAGTATGTAGGTATAGAAGTAAAATATACTTCTTGGTATGGTTTAGTCGCTAAATCACGTCTGACTCTTGCGACCCCATGGACTGTAGCCCACCAGGCTCCTCTGTCCATGGGAGTCTCCAGGCAAGAATACTGGAGTGGGTTGCCATTTCTTTCTCCAACTTTTAGGTATAGAAATAAAATAATAATAATAAGGAATGATAATACAAAGACAATAATGACCATTATATGAGTGACTGTCTTTTTGTAATTACCAAGTGCCAAAATGGGACAAAGTGTTCTCATAAGTTATTTATTTTAAATAAGATAACAATTCTGAGATAGGTCTTATGACTAACTTCACTTTACAGGTATGAAATGTAAGGTTCAAGATTTTAAATCATTTTTCCAAGATGGCAAAGCAGTAGAGATGTTTGATGCTGCAACATTTGCTTTTTATCTCTCAGTCAATCCTCTTTTATTCAAAAAGATGAATGATGCATTCAGAATCTTTTCATCTCCATCCAGTTTGTGTTTTTTCTTTTTACTGTGCACTGTTCCTTCATTGTTTTCTTCATCTTGCCATATGTATCTTCACCCTCCAACCTGCTTAAATCTTTTCTATCGTTAGAGTTTTCTTTGCTTAAAGTGAAGCTTCATTTTCCCCTAGGAACTATACAAGAAATTCAATAACCCTACCCACCCGTAGTGGTCAAGTCTTCTATAAACTAGTTCTAAACTCTATATATAAATTTCAGGGAATAATGTATTTGTTGAAAGAGCAAGGCTTGGGTTTCAAGATTCTCTTGAGTATAACTCATATCTCTAATATATACCACACACTGCGTAAAATTTTAAAGTATCTTTTTTCTCACTTTTGAACTTTGTATTAAATTGTACATTGTGATTTTATTAGGAATAAATGTGATATAATATATAAAACACAAGGAATAGAGTAATTATTTAATATTTTTCTAAGTACAGTTTCTATTTTGATCCTATAATTTCCTATCTTGATCTTCTCCAACTAAAACATAGTACTTGTCATTTGCCATTTCACATCTATATGACATTTTTCTTGCCTTAACACTCTGCTGCATCCATTTCTACTAAATTGACTTTTCCGAATTTTGTTCTCAAAAAATATCTTATGAGACAATTAAAATATCAACCCCTGCAAGGAGTCTTCCCTGATCTTCCTAAAGAAACTATCTTTCCAAATTCCAAATCCTGTAACATTATTATTTCTAGTATATTCTGCTTTGTAAGTTAGCTAATGGTTACCTTTTATTAGTCCTCTATGAAAGAAATAGGCTTTTCTCACCCACAACATTGGGAACTCCAGGATAATAACAATAGCTTAGATGTATCGTGCCATCTCATGCCAAATATGGTGCCATCTATGTATTAGTAGAAACTCAACCACTACTCGTAGGTAATTCACAGATCTCCTTATTCATTTAACATTGTTCTGAAGTTACAGCGCATTATGTACTAAATACTGTATAGATTTACCTACCAAGATAACATAAACTCTATCCTTTATGCACTTAATAAATATGCCTTTAAATTGACATTAATTCATCTTTTTACGACTTCTTCCTTGAAACCTAATTCACCAACATAAAGGGATGGCTTAACCTCCATCCACCATCTCCTGTACCCTGCTTCCTGAGTACTGTGCCATCCTCCTGTTTCCTCCAAATAAGTATCATTATTATTTACTATTTTCTGATATTGCCACTTTTGTAGACACCTGAAGCAGAATACGCATCTTTAAACTGTAACTTGTCACCTAGTGTGGAAATTCTACCAAGCTGTAAAATTAAAACTTCTTATCACCTCTGAACAATACCTGGAGTTATTTCCCAACTGTTTGGCTGGTCAGATTAGTCAAAATGGGTTTACAAACTACTGGAAATCCCTGTACAAAAATCACTGTGGGTTGAGTTATGCTTTGTATCTGTCTGAGTACCCTTCACCCTTTAGGGCTCAGAAGAGAAGCGGAAGAAATGACAACTAATGATGCAGCTCCTACTGTATTACACTAGGAGTGGCATTCCATGGCAGAAATCAACTTAAACAATGCTTGTAGTTAACCATATTCAGTTAAATGGAGAATTAAATGAAGCTTAGCTAATTTTAGTGCCAAGCAATTTTATATTAGTATAACTGAGAAAAGAATTTTATCCTTCTATGTTAAGCATGACATGACTTCCACACCATGAACTCAGTGTCTACACCTCCCTGACTGTGTTAAACTATGGATTAGCACATCACCTGGAAAAAAATGTGATTTTCTTACATGCTAGAAACATAACCTTAAAAATGGAATATTATTTAACCTCTCTAGGTCTTAGTTCTCTTGTCTTAAGATGAGGAATAAAATGTATCCTTCCTTGCCATGTAATTTATTGCAAGGCATAAATATGATAAACATCAAAGTTGTATAATAAATTATAAGTGTTTTTGTACTTATTTTTATTATAAATCAAAACTCCACATCACTGTGAATTGAAAACTTGACATAAGCATTGTCTTAGCAAAAATATCTTTCTGTTCATTTCAATTATTTCACTTCCTTTTTGTACACTGTGACCCTGTTCTTCATCTATATGAGGAATGCATTCATTTCCAATCACAACAACAAATGTTTTCACTTTGTGTAGACAGAAGCACCAAAGATGCTACCATATCTTTCTAACACTGACAAGCCATCTTTCTGATACTGACTGACAAACCACCTTTCAGGAATCACCTTCATTAATTTCTCAATAGATTTTGCAAAGCAATTCCTTCAAAGCTTCAGTTCAGTTCAGTTCAGTTGCTGAGTCGTGTCCGACTATTTGCGACCCCATGAATCACAGCACGCCAGGCCTCCCTGTCCATCACCAACTCCCGGAGTTCACTCAAACTCACGTCCATCGAGTCAGTGATGCCATCCAGCCATCTCATCCTCTGTTGTCCCCTTCTCCTCCTGCTCCCAATCCCTCCCAGCATCAGACTCTTTTCCAATGAGTCAACTCTTCGCATGAGGTGGCCAAAGTACTGGAGTTTCAGCTTTAGCATCATTCCTTCCAAAGAACACCCAGGACTAATCTCCTTTAGAATGGACTGGTTGGATCTCCTTGCAGTCATGGGATTCTCAAGAGTCTTCTCCAACATCAAAAGCATCAATTCTTTGGCACTCAGCTTTCTTCACAGTCTAACTCTCACATCCATACATGACTACTGGAAAAACAATAGCCTTGACTAGATGGACCTTTGTTGGCAAAGTAATGTCTCTGCTTTTGAAAATACTATATAGGTTGGTCATAACTTTCCTTCCAAGGAGTAAGCGTCTTTTAATTTCGTGGCTGCAATCACCATCTTCAGTGATTTTGGAGCCCAAAAAAATAAAGTCTGACACTGTTTCCCCATCTATTTGCCATGAAGTGATGGGACCAGATGCCATGACCTTTGTTTTCTGAATGTTGAGCTTTAAGCCAACTTTTTCACTCTCTTCTTTCACTTTCATCAAGAGGCTTTTTTGTTCCTCTTCACTTTCTGCCATAAGGGTGGTGTCATCTGAATATATGAGGTTATTGATATTTGTCCCGGCAATGTTGATTCCAGCTTATGCTTCTTCCAGCCCAGCGTTTCTCATGATACACTCTGCATATAAGTTAAATATTATCTCCATTCAAATCTTTATTTCCACATATCCAGGTTAACAGACGAAACTGAAAACATATAGTCTATTTAATCCACATTTATCTTGGTTTCCGTATCAAGTAGGCATTTATTCTATTTCTTCTAATGCAGCATTTCCTAAGGTGTTTTATAAAAATGACCAATGCCATAAGAATCTCCAAGGGGGAAAAAACACAGGTATATTTTATTTGATTACTTGTCTCTGTTTAACACTTTTCCACTCTATTTGAAAATCACTGGTTAGTTTCTCTCTCATCATTCTCTTCAAACTTTTTACCTATATGTTTTGCCTATCCATTTCAAATTCACAGCAAAATGTTTTTCCTTCATTTTTCTTCTTAAGCAGTTCTTTCACTACTTACTTTTATATCCCCTCTTTTCTTCATGTTCTACAACTTATCCCCTTCGTTTTATCTGTACATTTAACTACTATGTGCTTGTGTGCTCAGTTATGTCCAACTCTGTACAACCCCATGGATTGCAGCCCTCCAGGCTCCTTTTGTCCATGGGATATCCCAGGCAAAAATACTGGAATCGGTTGTCATTCCCTTCTCCAGGGGATCTTCTTGACACAGGGAGTAAATCCAAGTCTCCTGAATCTCCTGCATTGGCAGTCAAGTTCTTTACCACTGAGCCACTTGGTAAGCCCTTTAACTACCATACAGATATCATAAAGCATACACACACACATTGCTGACTCAACATTTCTACTCTAAACCCCTACTTTATGCAAAAAAAAAAAAAAAAAAAATCAGTGAAAACTCAACTATCTACTACAACTCCAAAATCTATCTAATCTTTTTGAAGTATTTTGTTTTTGCACTGAGCTATTCAAGGAAAGTCACTTCAGTTCAGTCACTCAGTCATGTCAGACCCTTTGCAGCCCCAAGGACTGCAGCGCGACAGGCTTCCCTGTCCATCACCAACTCCTGGAGTTTACTCAAACTCATCATCAAGTTGGTGATGCCATCCAACCATCTCATGGTCTCGTCCCCTTCTCCTTCTGCCTTCAATATTTTCCAGCATCAGGGTCTTTTCCAATGAGTCAGTTCTTTGCATCAGGTGGCCAAAGTATTGGAGCTTCAGCTTCAGCATCAGTCCTTTCAATGAATATTCAGGACAGATTTCCTTTTGTTTATGTAATTAATATATATTTACTTTTTATTGGTATTTCAATATACCTGGAGTTCATGTTTGTCCTGAAAGCTATGTTATGGTACATAAAAGACAGGGCAGAATTAGGAAACTAAATCCCTATCACGATACAATCTTCTAAAGCCTAGGGCATTCAACTAACAAGATGTCTACAAGTACTTCCTTCAAAGGCTTAAATGTAGAATCTCATGATGAATGAGGACTAAAGAAATCATTTTCACTAGAAGAGATTTTGCTCGCCCTCATTTCCACCACAGTAAGTAAAACCATCTGAAATTCTCACAAAAATATTCCTGCAAATATGCCACTTCTTAAAAACTTCATATAGTCACTACACAAAAGACCACATTCTCGACTTAGATTTACTTACTTTGATACACTATTTTTTTAACCTCAGCCAGCATTTCTGAGCATGCAAATACTGGCTAGCAAACAGCCTGATCTCATGCGTCAGCAACAACATATTTAGCTATACTTTATTGGAGAAGAGGGTGTAAAGGTTGGAAAGAACACAGTGAGTCACACATCTGGACTGAATTTTTCACACTAAACTGCAAATATATAAATTTGAAAACTGCACTAGTTTTTATGGAAGATATTGATGGAGAACAACAAGAATTATGGAGTGTTTTAACTTTCTTTTCTGGCTCTAAGATTAGAGTGAAAAAAAATAGTTTAAAATGAAATAGACAAGTAATAAAAAATCAAAGACCTACCATTTAATGTAGATCTAAGGCACGTCTTAATGCACTCTTTGAACATTAGATGAGGATTTTCAAAATAATCTGCACTGAAACTGCTCTCCATAAAACTGAATATTCCCCTATCACTTATTTCATGAAATATGTCATAATAGACCCATATCAGTTCAGTCACTCAGTCGTGTCCAACTCTTTGCGACCCCATGAATTGCAGCACGCAAGGCCTCCCTGTCCATCACCAACTCCTGGAGTTCACTCAAACTCACGTCCATCGAGTCAGTGATGCCATCCAGCCATCTCATCCTCTGTTGTCCCCTTCTCCTCCTGCCCCCAATCCCTCCCTGCTGGGAGCAGGAGATCCACCTGTGGCAAAGGTCATGAGGAAGGAGGCTCGGCATACACAAAGGTGGGATCGAGCCTCAGGAGTCCACCTGGAAATTCTCGAGCATCTACCCCCAAAACCAGAGTCTGCCTACTTTCTGCTTTGTGCTCTCACCTACACCTCTGACTTTACGGGGGGCTGTCCCCCACTACCTCTCTCTGAAAAAAGAGTTAACTTACAGCTCCAGTTAATAATTCCAGGGTGTGATAGTGTTTCAATCTACAAACTCCTTTGGAAGTCCTCTAGCCTGCCTGAATAGGTTTTTCCGGCCACATGTGATTGCTCAGAGCCTCCCAACTGTGAGAGGCATGAGATGTTCCAATCGTGTCGGACTCATTGCGACTCCATGAATCACAGCACGCCAGGCCTCCCTGTCATCACCAACTCCCGGAGTTCACCCAAACCCATGTCCATTGAGTTGGTGATGCTATCCAGCCATCTCATCCTCTGCCGTCCCCTTCTCCTCCTGCCCCCAATCCCTCCCAGCATCAGAGTCTTTTCCAATTAGTCAACTCTTCGCATGAGGTGGCCAAAATATTGGAGTTTCAGCTTTAGCATCAGTCCTTCCAAAGAACACCCACGGCTGATCTCCTTTAGAATGGACTAGTTGGATCTTCTTGCAGTCCAAGGGACTCACAAGAGTCTTCTCCAACACCACAGTTCAAAAGCATCAATTCTTCGGCACTCAGCTTTCTTCACAGTCCAACTTTCACATCCATACATGACCACTGGAAAATCTATAGCCTTGACTAGATGGACCTTTGTTGGCAAAGTAATGTCTCTGCTTTTGAATATGCTATCTAGGTTGGTCATAACTTTCCTTCCAAGGAGTAAGCGTCTTCTAATTTCATGCCTGCAGTCACCATCTGCAGTGATTTTGGAGCCCCCAAAATAAAGTCTGACACTGTAGTTTTGGCTAATATTTGTGTAATTTAAACTCATATTATCATACTATCTGAATTAAACACATAGTCTCTATGTACAGAAATTCTTGTGGAATAAATTCTCAATTGTAGATACTTGTACTTAGGTATCTTTCAGAAACTGATTGCAGGTTACTCATTACGGTGTAAATTAAATTTTATCTACAATAAGTGATTAAAAACTATCAAATGTAGACTGTGTTGGTAAGTCAGTATAATTTTAGTGGGAAGGCCATCATATTTGAAAATCAAAAAAAAAAAACTATTGTCCAATAGGAGCCACAATATCTATTAATGTTGTAATTTTGACCAATCTATTTAGCTACTGGTTTCATTTCACATATGTGTAAAAACTATAATAAAAAAATACTTCATTATGAGAAGTGCAATTCTAATGAATGTATTAATGTGAGGACAATACTTTTTAACCACAAAGTATTACATATTTACTTGTTATTGGAATTAAAGTTTTCTTGCTTTGATTCCTAGCAAATTGACATACTTAGGTCTTTCAGTCTCTTTCTATGGACCAATGGGGGTTTAATGTTCAGTTCAGTCATTCAGTTATGTCCAGCTCTTTGCAACCCCGTGGACTGAAGAACGCCAGGCTTCCCTGTCCATCACCAACTTCAAGAGCTTACTCAAACTCATGTCCATCAAGTCGGTGATGCCATCCAACCGTCTCATCCTCTGTCAATCCCTTCTCCTCCCACCTTCAATCTTTCCCAACATCAGGGTCTTTTCTGATGAGTCAGTTCTTCATATTAGGTGGCCAAAGTATTGGAGCTTCAGCTTCAACATCAGTCCTTACAATGAATATTCAGGACTGATTTCCTTTAGGATGGACTGGTTGATACTCCTTGCAGTCCAAGGGAATCTCAAGAGTCTTCTCCATTGCCACAGTTGAAAAGCACCAATTCTTTGGCACTCAGCTTTCTTTATATTCCAACTCTCACATCCATACATGACTACTAGAAAAACCATAGCATTGACTAGGTGGACCTTTGTTGGTAAACTAATGTCTCTGCTTTTTAATACGAGGTCTAGGTTGGTCATAGCTTTTCTTCCAAGAAGCAAGTGTCTTTTAATTTCATGGCCACAGTCACCATCTGCAGTGATTTTGGACACCAAAAAAATAAAGTCTCTCACTGTTTCCATTGTTTCCCATCTATTTGCCTTCAAGTGATGGGCCTGGATGCCATGATCTTAGTTTTCTGAATGTTGAGCTTTAAGCCAACTTTTTCACTCTCCTCTTTCACTTTCATCAAGAGGCTCTTTACTTCTTCGCTTTCTGCTTAAGGGTGGTGTCATCTGTGTATCTGAGGTTACTTATACTTCTCCCAGAAATCTTGATTCCAGTTTGTGCTTCTTCCAGCCCAGCATTTCTCAAGATGTACTCTGCATATAAGTTAAATAAGCATGGTGACAATATACAGCCTTGACGTACTCCTTTCCCAATTTGGAACCAGTCTGTTGTTCCGTGTCCAGTTCTAACTGTTGCTTCCTGACCTGCATACAAATTTCTCAAGAGGCAGGTCAGGTGGTCTGGTACTCCCATCTCTTTAAGAATTTTCCACAGTTTGTTGTGATACACAGAGTCAAAGGCTTTGGCATAGTCAATAAAGCAGATGTAGATATTTTTCTGAAACTCTCTTGCTTTTTCAATGATCCAATGGATGTTGGCAATTTCATCTCTGGCTCCTTAACCTTTTTCTAAAACCAGCTTGAACATCTGGAAGTTCACGGCTCATGTATTGCTGAAGCCTGGCTTAGAGAGTTTTGAGCATTACTTTACTAGCGTACGAGATGAGTGCAATTGTGCTGTAGTTTGAGCATTCTTTGGCATTGCCTTTCTTTGGAATTGGAATGAAAACTGATGTTTTCCAGTGCTGTGGCCACTGCTGAGTTTTCCAAATTTGCTCACATATTAAGTGTAGCACTTTCACACATCTTCTTTCAGGATTTGAAATAGCTCAACTGGAATTCCATCACCTCCATTAGCTTTGTTTGCAGTGATGCTTCCTAAGGCCCACTTGATTTTGCATTCTAGGATGTCTGGCTATAGGTGAGTGATCACACCATCGTGATTATCTGGGTCATGAAGATATTTTTTGTACAGTTCTTCTGTGTATTCTTGCCACCTCTTCTTAAGCTCTATGCATATAAGGAATTAATACAGCTGAATTATATTTAAATGTTTTCTTTTTTCTTATTCCCTTATGGATTCTCTTACCCCTACTCACTCCCCACTGACATGTGCACTGCTCACTGTGAACAGTGAAGTGTCCCTGTTATTTGGATGACATTTGGAAAAACATCTTGTCACAAAATACTATATATTTACCATGTGTTTTAAGGCAGTCATATAATTTTCATTACAACCTGCAGAAGAACGCAACTCTTTAAATTTTTTTTTTAACTTAATAGACTGAACATGATGGCAATCATGAAAAAGCAAGCATCTTTCAACTCTCCATGTAATAATATTTAAGTCTATTACCTAGTGCTTACTTAAGATTCATTTTAAGTGATATGTTTGAGTAGTCACAACGTTTGTAATTCAAACTATGGAATTTATATTTTGCAGTTTCTCATTTATCTTCTACATAGTCTCAAGATTTTCATTACCCCTCAGTTTTAACTTAATAAAAACTTTAATGTTTTCTGAGAGACAAATCTAAATTACATGATAAAAAGTAATTCATGAACTAATTCCTGTAAATTGTTATCATACCTAATTTTGGGCTATAAAAACACACAAAAAAAGTAAAGAAGTTATTATAATATATCTAATTAATTTTCACTTCCATATACTTGAATTTTATGCAGTGAATATAAAAAGTCTGATATGGCAAAAATTATATTTTATTGGATTAATTTTATGTAGATAGAAAATGCATGTGGGGTGATGGCTTAACATTTAAAATGTAATTTAGCTTTCTATTCCTCATTAAAAATCTAGAATTGCAGTTGTGTAAGATAATATAAGATTGAACTCTATTATGATGGATAATTCACTCTAATGTAAGAAAAGTTTCTAACAGCTCTACCTTATTTTCTAAAGTAGATGGACACCATAGGAAAAAAGCAAAGTAGAGAGGGAGAGAGAAAGAGAATGATTAACCTGGAAATCTATTTTTCAAATATCAATATTTAATAGTAAAGATACAAAAACAGAAATATGGACCAATGGAACAAAATAGAAAGCCTAGAGATAAGCCACACAATTATGTTAATCTTATCTTTGACAAAGAAGCAAAAATATACTGTCTCCTCTGTCAGAGGCTGAAAAAGAGAATAGAGAAAGACACCCACTTCAATAAGTGGTGCTGGGAAAATTGAAACAGATCTTTGTAAAATAATGAAACTAGAACACTTCCTAACATCATGCAAACAAATAAATAAACTCAAAATGTATTAAAGAAAAATGAGACCAGAAACTACAAAGCTCTTAGAGGAAAACATAGACAAGACACTCCTTGACATGAATTACACCAGATCCTTTTTGACCCACCTCCTAGAGTACTGGAATAAAAACAAAAATAAAGAAAGGGACATAATTCAACTTAAAAGCTTTTGCACAGCAAAGGAAACAATAAACAAGATTAAAAGACAACCCTCAGAATGAGAGAAAACAATTGCAAGTGAAACAACTGACAAGGAGTAATCCCCAAAGTGTATAAGCAGCCTATACAATTTGAAATCGGAAAAATAAAGTCAAATAAAAAAATGGGCAGAAAATCTAAACAGACATATCTCCAAGGAGGACATACATCATGGTATTTCATCCTCAGAGGAAGGCCAATATACACAAGAAAAGATGTTCAACATCACTAATTATTTGAGAAATGCAAATCAAAACTACAGTTAGATATCAGTTCACACCAGTCATAATGGCCATCATCAAAAAACCTATAAACAGTAAATGCTGGAGAGGGTGTGGAAAAAGGGAACTCTCTTGCACTATTGGTGGGAATGTAAATTGATACAGCCACTATGGAGAAGAGTATGGAGATTCCTTAAAAAACTAGGAGTAAAACTACCATACGACCTAGCATACACCCTGAGAAAACCATAATTCTAAAATACACATGTATCCCAATGAGACAATGACAATTCTAAAAGATATATGTACGCCAATGTAAACTGCAGCACAATTTACAATAGCTAAAACATGGAAGCAACCTAGATGTCCATTGACAGATGAATGGATAAAAAAAAATGTGATACACATCACTCTGCTTGACCACACCAATTGTATGTAATTATTTTAAATTGTTAAGTTAATCATGTTCCCACTATGGCTTGTAATTATCTTCTATGTTTTTAAATCTGGCTATTGATTGTGAAAACTGAGAAACATCTTTTCTACCGTGAAAAAAAAAAAAAGAAAATGTGGTACATATATACAATGGAATACTACTCAGCCATAAAAAGAACAAATCTGAAGCACTTCTAATGAAGCGGATGAACCTAGAGCCTGTTATACAGAGTGAAGTAAGTCAGAAAGAGAAAAACAAATATAGCATCTTAAAGCATGTACATACAATCTAGAAAAATGGTATTGATGAACTATTTGCAGGGAAGGAATGCAGATATAGAAAAGAGTAGGAAAAGATGTAGAAAAGATGTAGGAAAGAGTGGGACAATGGAGAAAGCAGCACTAACATATATACTAGTATGTGTAAAACAGATAGCTGGTGAGAAGGTGCTATACAACACAGGGAGCCCAGCCGGTGCTCTGTGATGACCTAGAGGGGTGGGTTGAGGGGAGGGATAGGAGGCTCAAGAGAGAGGTATGTGTATAATTATGGTTGATTTGCGTTGTTCAGTGGAAACGAACACAACTTTGTAATGCAATTTTCCTCCAATTAAAAACTATAAAAGAAAAAAGTTGCAAAGATATATGAGTACACATAGAGCTTGTCAATGACAATATGGCACACAAAACTTAGTAAGCAAACATTTAAAAACAATTCAAGCTAGGATTTTTTAAAAGGGTGACCAAAATAAATGATGCCAGAAATTAATGATTGCTGAAATGTCTTTTCATTCCAAGCATAAAGAAAAAATTCTCTTTGCATTTGAGAAAAATATTTCAGTTCAGTTCAGAGGCTCAGTCGTACCTGACTCTTAGCGACCCCATGGACTGCAGCACTCCAGGCTTCCCTGTCCATCACCAACTCCTGGAGCTTACTCAAACTCATGTCCATCGAGTCGGTGATGCCATCCAACCATTTCATCCTCTGTCATCCCCTTCTCCTCCCACCCTCAATCTTTCCCAGCATCAGGGTCTTCTCAAGTAAGTCAGTTCTTCATATCAGGGGGCCAAAATATTGTAGCTTCAGCTTCAGCATCAGTCCTTCCAATGAATATTATGGACTGATTTCCTTTAGCATGGACTGGTTGGATCTTGCAGTCCAAGGGTATCTCAAAGGTCTTCTCCAACATGACAGTTCAAAAGCATCAATTCTTTGGCACCCAGCTTTCTTTATAGTCCAACTCTCACATCCATACATGACTACTGGAAAAATCATAGCTTTGACCAGACAGACCTTTGCTGGCAAAGTAATGTCTCTGCTTTTTAATATGCTGTCTAGGTTGGTCATAGCTTTTCTTCCAAGGAGCAAGCATCTTTTAATTTCATGGCTGCAGTTACCATCTGCAGTGATTTTGGAGCCCCCCAAAATAAAGTCTGTCACTGTTTCCATTGTTTCCCCATCTATTTGCCATGAAGTCATGGGACCAGATGCCATGATCTTAGTTTTCTGAATGTTGAGTTTTAAGCCAACTTTTTCACTCTCCTCTTTCAGTTTCATCAAGGGGCTCTTTAGTTCTCTGTTTCCTGCCATAAGGGTGGTGTCATCTGCATATCTGAGGTTATCGATACTTTTCCCGGCAATCTTGATTCCAGCTTGGGCTTCATCCAAATAATTAAAATTTTAATTTAATTAAAATTTAAAAATATTTAAATTATTTAAATAGAAAAAAATAAACAATAAATTTGTGACAGACTTCTCCTGAACAACATTCAAGGCAAAATCACCAAAAGATGAGGATTCTAAAGGATAAAGACAGAACACTGTAAACCAGATGCTTCAACAATGTTGTTCAAGAGCACAATAGGAGGAAAAAAAAAAAACCTCAGATGTGCTTGGCTTTGTCAACAAACTCATATAAGAATAAAACCCCATTTCAAACTTCACTGTATCTACAGAATCATAATAAAACAGAGTGAAGTATAATGTTGGGGAGTAAAACAGCAGGTAAGTGAATAGCTGGAAAATATGCAAAGGGCAGAAAATCAGTAAATTTAGTAATATCACATGAAGTTGAATTAAGAGAATGCAACACTTGATAACACTACAAACAACAGCCATTTTAAAAATAAGAATAGTTGACAATAATGAAAGAAAAATTATAATAACTGCAATTTTTTCTTAGCCA
Organism: Bos javanicus; assembly: GCF_032452875.1. Taxonomy (NCBI): domain Eukaryota; kingdom Metazoa; phylum Chordata; class Mammalia; order Artiodactyla; family Bovidae; genus Bos; species Bos javanicus. Next base: position 32,729,312 of record NC_083875.1, on the reverse strand, counting down.
AAATATAACATATATAAAAATTAGGGAAAATACCAGGACAAACTGGAAGATGTAATATAGTCAAGGAAGAGATTAGCATCTTGGTGCCAAGGTAATAAAACTGATAAAAATTAAAGATATAGAATATCAGCTATCTAGCTAACTAGCTACCTAGTTACCAAAATTCATATTTTCAGTGGCAAAACTTTGTAAGAGGATACTAATTATGACTTTTCCTTTGTCTTGGAATATCAGAAGAGAGAGAGCCTAAGACTGAGAAATAGTGGTATTCTTCTACAGTTTAATAATGAAAATCATATAGTTCCTCTAAAATGCACACGAAGACTTTGCAGTATCTACTTAATTATGCAAAGTTATTATGAAATATTTGAGAATCTTAACTCGTTACTCATCTAGACAGTTTTAATTAGGCTAGACTACATGTCTGGCCCAGGGACATGGAAGAAACTAGGGTGACTGCAGAATAAGAATGTTTCTGTAGAGAGTTATCAGATACCAAGGTAGATGGACCCTTGAAGAAGACTGAGACTACTTCTCCTTTACTTTAATTCTAGTGATGCTGACGCTATGAGAAGCACATAGAGAATTAGATACGTCTTTTGGCATTCATGGATATCAGGAATTGCTATTTAATTTGCAAACAAAAATCTAAAAACAATAACAATATACTGGCTGGCAGGAAGGGAACAGACGACTATCCTGAGAACTGCCTGGACATGGAAAATTTGGTCAGCAAAGACCCTTATATGTGTTCTGTGACCCTGATATAGAAACTGAAGATGAAATTTATTTGGATGTGAGTTATTTTACAAAGCACCACCATCAAAAAAAACTGCACTGAGAGGAACAGACCAGAGGAAGATAGAGAATATAAGGAGGAGGTCACTACAGGCTATGAGGAGGCATTACCCATGTCAAGGGACTATAGTCCAAAGAACCCAGAAAAGGGGCTTATGAAGAAGCTGAAAAGCCCCATCTAAAAGAAAGCATCTGCTTCGGTGCCCATGATATGCCAGATTGCATCTCTCCTAGTTGTAGAAGTCTTTTTCAGTTAGAACTGATCCCAGAGGGACCACAGACAGCAGCTTGCAAGAAGGGAAGAAAGGAAAGAGGGCAAGAGAGCAGCCCAGGCATTTATTCTTCTCCACTCATTCCCAGTTTCCAGTCTAAAGAAGCATGAACCTGGATATGGGATGACAGAAGAAGTTTTGACAATAAATTGGACAGGCTGAATGCCTGATACTTACTACAATAGCCCAAGTTTTTATCTGGATGTAAACCAAATAAAGCAAACAAGTAAAGGGAACTGTTTTAAAGAATAGCTATGAAACTGAATGAATTTGCTTTACTTGTATCTTATTGAGACCAGCACATTCAAAGCACTAGGAATATATAGTATATACTGCACAAACCAACCAACCTATCAACCAACAAAGGCTTTCAATAACTTTCAGGGATAAACAAAACACAGAAAGAATTAAAATAAAATTTACTTTTACCCAATCCTACAGTGTTTAGGAATGGAAGATATATAACTATGTAATTTAGTGTATGGTACTACATATTTTGTCTGTTAAAGCAAAAAGAGAGGAAGAAAGGAAGACTTTATTCAAGATTATTGTAACAGGACAGAGAGACCAGAACTCAGTTTGAATTCAACTTCACTGAAACAAACGGCTTCCCTTGTGGCTCAGCTGGTGTTCAATCCCTGGGTTGGGAAGATCCCCTGGAGAAGGGAAAGGCTACCCACTCCAGTATTCTGGCCTAGAGAATTCCATGGACTGTATAGTCCCTGGGGTCACAAAGAGTCAGACACAACTGAGCCACTTTCACCCTTCCTGAAACAAAAGGCTGGAGAGCTTTTAATAGCTGGAGAGGGAAGATCAAAGGCCACCTGCTTTCCACTGGACTCACCCAAAGGAAAATTATTCTCTTATCTTCCAGGCAGGCTGTTTTGCAGCTTAGCAAAAGGTACCCACCCAAGTTAGGGTCCTGCCCTCCCCATAAAACCGAGACAAAGCTGTACTATCTTCCTGGATGATGACATTTCAAAGAAATGGCTCCCAGTACTTGATAATCCTGGGTTACAAAACTGGCAGGAGGTTTTTAAAAAGATTTACATCTCAAAGGGACAGAGAAAGAATTTACAAATATTTTTAAAGTAAATGTGCTAAGAAAAGGAAATTGATTGTATATGAATGAATAAACTGCATTTTATGCATTAATATAAAATGAACTGACATCTTTCTACAGCTGAATCTTAATACTTAAATTTCAGTTTGTCATATTTTTTATTCAATTAGCTTTCACTTACTTTAGAGATGAAAGGCTCAAAGTAAACAACCCAAATGCATTTACTTAAATGAATCCAGTTAAAAGAACTCAAAGAGCTGAAGAAAATATTTTCCTAAAACATATTTTAGTAGTAAACCTACAGATTTAAATAATCACTCTTGAGCTTCAAATGAGTGGCCTGGAAGATTAAGTATTATAAATACCTGAACTTCAAGATAAAATACAAATAACTGAAAAATGAGGGGTAATTATGAGATTTGCCAGGTTTTTTTTTTTTTTTTTTGGTCAGTATTTTTATTCAATTCTGTCTCTAACACTTTTAGTCAAACACATGATTTTACTTTTATTTGTAAGGAGTATTTATACTATGTCTCATCATAACAATGCATTGTTCCTTTTCCATTACTTCCCACCCAATTTCTCCCCTATTTCTTCCTCTCATAGGTGAAAACATTTTTAATCTTCCCCTTCTCCAATTCATCTTTTCCTTTTCATACCTCCAGTGCATCTGTAGCATTGCAAAAACAAACAGAAATATTTTTATATGTGTAAGAAAATGGGGTTTAATTCATAAAACAGGTGTAAGGAAAGGTTTGGATAGATGTGGGAATCTGAGGGCTATGCATGATGCTGGTACCTTGTACTACTGACTCAGGTGATCTGAGTCTAGCTGCTGTTGTCATTGAAAGTGGTTTCTCAACCATCAAGTTGCTGCCTTGCTTAAAAACAGAAATAAACAAATCTGTGAAAAGTCTGTTGCACAAACTTGGGAAGTGAATCTATTTAATGGAAATTATTTACAACCATAAAGGTGGCAAAGAAGGATGAGATGTTTTGTTGTGTTTCACCTATCTAGCGTCTTCTGAAGGAGTAGCCTCTACCTACTAGAAGGAAGTAAAAATGTGCACTGAATGTCAATTGATTACATGCAACACAGAACAGCTTTTATCTGCTCAATATATAAATATATCTATTTACTTCATAAATTCTAACTTAGCAACAACAATAACAACATAATAAATTTCTTCCTTAAGAAAAAAAAAGAAAAACAACATTGCTCAGTCCCCAAATTGGAAGAGCAAGATCATCTGTCTTTGTAGTTCTTTGTACATGAGAATTATTCCACTTCTGGCTAATTAAAGCTACTCTACATATTCTATAGCCTAAGGAATGAATTATTTAAGTAGCTACCAATAATAATCTTATAAAATAACTGGCAAAAAATGAGAGGACAGCTGATTTATACAAAAACCATATATAGATTCAGTAAGATTAAGAATATGAATAGCTATTATATTCTTGATATTTTCACTTTGTCATAACCTTATTTATAACAGTCATCTTTTATTATTTAAATTTCCCCACAATTTTAAGATACCTTCTTTAGTTTATTAGCAATTTTTAACTGATAGTGCAACTTAAATAGTTATATGTGAAATACCTGAGCATTGAGGGTCCTGCCTGTATGAGTTACTACAGTTGTTTACTAATTTTTACCCCTGGGTATGGAAGTACCAGCGGCATCCCAGATAATCCCCTGGTCTCCAGACATAGTCCTACTGCCACAATCCCACATTCCTTAACAACAAGAATAATTACTCCAGATAACATAGCAACATGCATTTGACCTAATTTTTTTAATGATGTGAAGAACCTCACATCATATATTTTCAGAGAAAGGACCTCAATATCCAATTTAATAAAACCACTGTTATGTCTTTTAATGGAAGCATCTCCCTATTAAGTCCTCTAGATGAACCATGTCTAAATCAGATATAAGATGAGAAGAAAAAAATGTAGAGATGGGTCATTAGATGTCATGTTGAAAATAGCCATACCTTATTCCATCCCTTGGTTCTTAGGTTCATGCATACTCCCATGGTGTAAACAGCACTATATCTAATTTGTTGGTTTAGAATATGCATAACCTTTATAAGAGTATCCAAACTTGTATGGTTTAGGTTACTGGCTGGTATTTTATTGCATCTTCAAAAAAAAAAAAAAATTAAGAACCATGTCATAATATTATAGTGGGCTTCCTGCCTCTCAGTAAATCAATTACATCAAAAATAAAGAAGGGAAAAATCATTGCCTCATATCAATAGACACCAAATGAGCATTTGATAAAATTCAAGAGAGCTGTCTAATAAAAACTTCTAAGTATCACTGGACTAGAAGGCAATTAAATAAGTGTAATCAAGACTGCTGCTGCATTGCTTCAGTTGTGTCCGACTCTGTGTGACCCCATAGACGGCAGCCCACCAGGCTCCCCCGTCCCCGGGATTCTCCAGGCAAGAACACTGGAGGGGGTTGTCATTGCCTTCTCCAATGCATGAAAGTGAAAAGTGAAAGTGAAGTTGCTCAGTCATGTCCAACTTTAGCGTCCCTATGAACTGCAGCCCACCAGGTTCCTCCGTCCATGGGATTCTCCAGGCAAAAGTACTGGAGTGGGGTGCCATTGCCTTCTCCGAATAAAGACTACTGATATTCAAAAATAAATATGTATAAAGTATTTATCAGAGATTAATAAGAAAAACAAATAACAAATAGAAGTCCAGGAACAGATGTTTTCACCAGTGAATTCTAATAAATGATTTCATGAGTGAATTCTACCAAACATTTAGAAAAGAGTTAACATCTATCCTTCTCAATTCCAAAAAACTGCAGAGAAGGAATAAGGAATACTTCAAATTTCATTCTATGAAAGGCAGTATCACTGTGGTATGAAAACCAGACCGAAAAAAAAAAGCTCTCCACAAAGTAGGAATACAGCAAACATAATCTCAACACAAGAATGGCCATATATGACAAACCCACAGTCAACATCATACTCTGTGGTGAAAAGCTGAGCATTTCCACCAATATTGAGAACAGGACAAGGATGTCCATTTTCACTACTTTTACTCAACATAGGTTTGAAAGTCTTACCCACATCAATGAGAGGGGTTAAAAAAAAGAAAAGAATCCAATTTGGAAAGGAAAAAGTTAAACTGTCACTGTATATATGTGACATGATACTACGTATAGAAAATCCTAAAGACACACCAGAAAACTATTAGAACTCATCAATTAATTTGGTAAAGTTGCAGGATACAAAATAAATACACAGCAATCAGTTACATTTCTATACTGTTAACAACAAAAGAACAAAAAGAAAAGTTAAGGAAATAATTTAATTTACCATCACATTAAAAGGATAAATTACCCAAGAGAAAGCCTAACTAAAGAGATAAAAAATATGTACTATGAAAAATATTGCTTTAGACCATACTACCCAAAGCAAAAAAAAGATTCAATGCAATCTAATCTCTAACAAAATACCAAGGGCATTTTTCTCAGAATTAGTACAATTTTAAAATTTGTATGGAAACACAAAAGACCTGAAATGGCCAAAAATATTATGAGGATGAAGAATTGAGCTGGAAGAAGCATGCTCCCTGACTTCAGACTGAACTACAAAGCTACAGAAATCAAAGCAGTATGATATTAGCACAAAAATAAACACAGAGATCCATGGAACAAAATGAAGAGCCCAGAAATAAACCTATACACATATGATCAATGCATCTACAACAAATGAGGCAAGAGTATACAAAAGAGAAATGACAGTCTCTTCGATAAGCAGTGCTAGGAAAACTGGAGAGCTACAGGTGAAAGAACAAAATTAAAACATTCTCTAATACTATATACAAAAATTAAACTAAAAGTAAATCTAAACTTTAAATATAAGACCAGAAGCCATAAAACTCCTAGAGAAAAACAGGCAGAATAAAGTTCTACAGAAATCGTAACAATATTTTTTTGGGGGAATCTATTTCCTGAAGCAAAGGAAATAAAAGCAAAAATAAACATATGGGACATAATTAAACTTAAAAGCTTTTCAGAGCAAAGAAAACTATGGAGAAAAAGACAGTACACTGAATGGGAGAAAATACTTGCAAAGTATACAGTCTAAAGGGAGCTAATATCCAAAATAGACAAACAGCTCATACAATTCAGCATCAAAAATACAAAACACCCAACTAAAAAATGGGCATAAGAATTGAAAAGGCATTTTCCCAAAGAGGAAACACAGATTTCCAACAAGCAAATAAAAAGGAAACTGATCATCAACAAACTGCAATCAAAACCACAAAGATATACATCTCACACCTGTCAGAATGCCTATTATCAAAAAGAAAATTAACAAATGTTAGCAAATATGTGGAGGATAGAGAACCCTTGCACACTTTTCATGGGAATGTAAATGGATGCAGGCACAAGGGATAAGAGTACGGAGGTTTCTCAAGGAACTCAGAATAACGCTACCATATGACCCAGCAAGTCCACTCCTGGGTATATATCTGGGGGAAAAAAAAAGCTAATTTGAAAAGACACATGTATTACAATGTTCGTGGCAGGATCATTCACAATTGCTGGGATATGGAAGCAACCTAAGTGTTCATCAACAGTTGAATGGATAAAGATAAAAGGGTGTCTTTGTATATATATACATACATACATATACAATGGAATACTACTCAGCCATAAAAAAATAATGGAATTTTTGTTTTGGATAACATGGATAGATTTGGAGGGTATGTGAAATAAGTCAGATAGAGAAAGACAAATATCATATTATATCACTTCTATGTGAAATCTTAAAATATAACTAGTGAATATAACAACGACAAAAAGACTCACCAATAGAAAACAAACTAGTGGTTAATGGTGGGAACAGGAAAGAGGGAGGGGAAACACAGGGGTAAAAGAGTAACAGACACAAACCACCAGGTATAAAATAAGTTATAAGGATATACTGTACAACATGGAGAATATAGTTGATATTTTATATTAGCTATAAAAGGACTGTAACTGTTAAAATTTGTGAATCACTGCATCCTACACCTTGGAGAAGGAAATGGCAACCCACTCCAGTGTTCTTGCCTGGAGAATCCCAGGGACGGGGAGCCTGGTAGGTTGCCGTCTATGGGGTCGCACAGAGTTGGACACGACTGAAGTGACTTAGCAGCAGCAGCAGCAGCATCCTACACCTATAACTTAAATTGTACATCAAAAATATTTCCATTAAAGAATAATAAATGTAATAAAAATTGAAGAGATGAATTGATATTATAAAGAGGAAAGTATTCAAAAGACTGATAAAAAATGGGAGATGCTCTAATTCAAGAATAATCAAAGAAACGTGAATTAAAGATACATTGAAATATCTCAAGTATTGAAATATCTGAGAATATCCTTCAGTTGTTCCACACTGTCAATTTATAAACTACAAAGTGCTGTTGATTTCAAGTAAGGAAGAGGAACAGATAAAGGAAAATAGAAAAATAATTTGGAAACAGAGCATAAGTGAAAGTGAAAGTGAAGTCGCTCAGTTGTATCTGACTCTTTGTGACCCCATGGACTGTAGCCTACCAGGCTCCTCTGTCAATGGGATTTTCCATGCAACAGTACTGGAGTGGGTTGCCATTTCCTTCTCCAGGGGATCTTGCTGACCCAGGGATTGAACCCAGGTCTCCTGCATTGTAGGCAGATGCTTTACCATCTGAGCCACCAGGGAAGTCTGGAAACAGGGCATATGTTACAATTAAAAGACTGTTAAAACTGAAGAGACTTCCATACTCAAATTAGAAAAGGTTGTTTTAAAAATAATATAAAGTAACAACATTTTATAAAATTTATGATTATAATTATAGAGATAATTTAAGGTAAAAGCATATTTGATAATTATCATAGTTTATCTCTGTATAGAGATGCAAGGCTCTGACATGATCAGAGGAAATGCAGATAGTTATTACTATTACAGAGAAAAAAAACCTCTGTACTATGAATTCAGTTAACTAAAATGTATGATTGGAATTAATTTACATAATCTTACATAAGATTGTAAGAACAATGAACATTTTTCACATTAAATTTCTCTAAGATACTATATATCATGCAAATATTAGAAGAAATATGGTGAAATACAATACTATTATTTTCATGTTTCTAATTATGTAAGCAATATATTACAATCAAATTGTTAAGTAAAAATTAAATAATAATTCAAATGTTACATCATGATATTAAGAAATATATGATAATCTTTCCATAATAGGATGATCAATGAAACAAAATAAAAGATGCATAACTGGCATATATAATATAGTGCATGATAAAGATGGAATTTTAAATCATTTGAGAAAACTTGAAATATTTTAGGTAATATTGAGACTTTCTGTTGGTTGTTTGAACCATAAAGCTGTGCTGCTATCCTTGTATTAAAGGAAAGAAGGAAGAAAAGGCAAGAGGAGTCAGAGAAGAGAAAGAGTATTTAAATGTGAAGCTAAATGGTAAAAGTATTTCAGTAATCATATTTTTATAATGGGAAAGTCCTTAATTTCCATGGTAGAAATTAATAAAATTGATTACCACAAATACAGCAAGCATAAAACATAGATCCAAAACCATATAAAAATGTGTGAAACTAAAGGCAAGTTTTAACAAATAGTTTGACAGTTTCCATAACAATGACCTACAAACTAGTGACAGCTTACAGTGAAGTGTGTTGGATTCATGATCTCCAAAGAAGATGTAGCTTCTGGACCAGGGACCAGGTTTGATCACTCAAGAGCTTTTGTGTAGCAGTTTTATTAAAGTATGAACAGGGAAAGAGAAAGCTTCTCAAATAGACATCAGAAGGGGGATGGAGAGGGCCCCCCTCGCTAGTCTTAGCAAGAAAGCTATATACTTTTTTTAACTGATTATTACAATAAATAAAAGAATGCTTCAAGTTTGTAAAGATCTTACTAGACCCTCCCACAATTTACATTTTAAGATGACAGGATTACAACTAACAATAGAAAGATCTTACCAGACCCACTCCCATATTAAGATAACAGGAGAGATAAGAAAGCCTTCCTCAGTGATCAGGGCAAAGAAATAGAGGAAAACAATAGAACAGGAAAGACTAGATATACAAAGGGAAAATTTCATGCAAAGATGGGCACAAAAAAAGACAGAAATGGTATGGACCTAATAGAAGCAAAAGATATTAAGAAGATGTGGCAAGAATACACAGAAGAACCATACAAAAGATATCTTAGTGACCCGGATAATCATGATCGGGTGATCACTCACCTAAAGCCGGATATCCTGGAATGCAAAGTCAAGTGGGCCTTAGGAAACATCACTACAAACAAAGCTAGTGGAGGTGGTGGAATTACAGTTGAGCTATTTCAAATCCTGAAAGATGGTGCTGTGAAAGTGCTACACTCAGTATGTCAGCAAATTTGGAAAACTCAGCATGGCCACAGGACTGGAAAAGGTCTGTTTTCATTCTAACCCTAAAGAAAGGCAATGCCAAAGACTGCACAAACTACCGCACAATTGCACTCATCTCACACACTAGCAAAGAAATGCTCAAAATTCTCCAAGCCAGGCTTCAACAGTATGTGAACCATGAAATTCCAGATGTTCAAGCTGGATTTAGAAAAGGCAGAGGAACCAGAGATCAAATTGCCAAAATCCACTGGATCATCAAAAAAGAAAGAGAGTTCCACAATAACATCTACTTTATTGACTATGCCAAAGCCTTTGACTCTGTGGATAACAACAAACTGTGGAAAATTCTTAAAGAGATGGGAATACCAGACCACCTGATCTGCTTCTTGAGAAATGTGTATGCAGGTCAAGAAGCAACAGTTAGAACTGGACATGGCAACAGACAGGTTCCAAATCAGGAAAGGAGTATGCCAAGGCTGTATATTATTACCCTGCTTATTTAATTTATATGCTGAGTGCATCATGAGAAATGCTGGGCTGGATGAAGCACAAGCTGGAATCAAGATTTCCAGGAGAAATATCAATAACCTCAGATACACAGATGATACCACCCTTAGGGCAGAAAGCGAAGAACTAAAGAGCCTCTTGATGAAAGGGAAAGAGGAGAGTCAAAAAGTTGGCTTAAAATGAAACATTCAGAAAACTAAGATCATGGCTGCTGCTGCTACTGCTACTAAGTCATTTTAGTCGTGTCCAACCCTGTGTGACCCCATAGACAGCAGCCTACCAGGCTCCTCTGTCCCTGGGATTCTCTAGGCAAGAATACTGGAGTGGGTTGCCATTTCCTTCTCCATGGCATCTGGTACCATAACTTTATGGCCAATAGATGGGGAAGCAATGGAAAACAGTGGGAAACTTTATTTTGGGGGACTCCAAAATCACTGCAGATGGTGACTTCAGCCATCACATTAAAAGACACTTGCTCCTTGGAAGAAAAGCTATGACCAACCTAGACAGCATATTAAAAAGCAGAGACATTACTTTGCCAGCAAAGGTCCATCTAGTCAAGGCTATGGTTTTTCCAGTGGACATGTTTGGATGTGACAGTTGGACTATAAAGAAAGGTGAGAGCTGAAGAATTGATGCTTTTGAACTGTGGTGTTGGAGAAGACTCTTGAGATTCCTTGGACTGAAAGGAGATCCAGCTAGTCCATCCTAAGTTAGATCAGTCCTGAATATTCATTGGAAGGACTGATGTTGAAGCTGAAACTCAAATACTTTGGCCACCTGATGCAAAGAACTGACCCATTTGAAAAGACCCTAATGCTGGGAACGATTGAGGGCAGGAGAAGGGGATGATAGAGGATGAGATGATTGGATGGCATCACCGACTCAATGGACATGAGTTTGAGTAAGCTCCAGGAGGTGGTGATGGAAAGGGAAGCCTGGCGTGCTGCAGACCATCAGGTTGCAAAAAGTCAGACAGGACTGACCCACTGAACTGAACTGAACTGAACTGAAGATAATAGGATTCAGTTCAGTTCAGTGGCTCAGTCGTGTCCAACTCTTTGAGACCCCATGAATTGCAGCACGCCAGGCCTCCCTGTCCATCACCAATGTCTTGTTTTTCCTCTTATAAAGACACCAGTGCTTGAACTTACTGCTGCTACTGCTAAGTCACTTCAGTCGTGTCTGACTGTGTGCAACCCCATAGATGGCAGCCCACCAGGCTCACCCATCCCTGGGATTCTCCAGGCAAGAACACTAGAGTGGGTTTCCATTTGCTTCTCCAATGCATGAAAGTGAAAAGTGAAAGTGAAGTCGCTCAGTCGTGTCCGACTCTTAGCGACCCCATGGACTGCAGCCTACCAGGCTCCTCTGTCCATGGGATTTTCCAGGCAAGAGTACTGGAGTGGGTTGCCATTGCCTTCTCCCTGCTTGAACTTAGGGCCCATGCTAATCCAGCATTAGTCAACCTTATTACATCTGTAAATGTCCTTTTTCCAATTAAAGTCATTTTCAAAGAACTCAGGAATTATGACTTCAACATATCATTTTGAGGGACCAACACAGAGTAAATATATACAATATAAAGAGTACAACTATTTTTTGCAAAAGAAGAAATGGTAGTCTACTGGTTTCTATTAGCTTCACACTCAGAACTTATTGAACATTGCACATATATAATTAATAAAAGTAGACACTGGTTCATTAAACCAATAAACTAACTTTTGAAATCATTAATCTTACTTTTTGTCCCTTGATTTACTGTTAGTTTTAGTTTTTAATACATCAGGAAGTAAATTACCTCATACAACCAAGTAACAACTATATACTGTGTGTACACAAATTCAGATCAGATCAGATCAGATCAGTCTCTCAGTCGTGTCTGACTCTTTGCGACACCATGAATCGCAGCACGCCAGGCCTCCCTGTCTATCACCAACTCCTGGAGTTCACTCAGACTCATGCCCATCGAGTCAGTGATGCCATCCAGCCATCTCATCCTCTGTCGTCCCCTTCTCCTTCTGCCCTCAGTCCCTCCCAGCATCAGAGTCTTTTCAAATGAGTCAACTCTTCGCATGAGGTGGCCAAAGTATTGGAGTTTCAGCTTTAGCATCATTCCTTCCGAAGAACACCCAGGACTGATCTCCTTTAGAATGGACTGGTTGGATCTCCTTGCAGTCCAAGGGACTCTCAAGAGTCTTCTCCAACACCACACTTCAAAAGCATCAATTCTTCGGCGCTCAGCTTTCTTCATAGTCCAACTCTCACATCCATACATGACCACTGGAAAAACCATAGCCTTGACTAGACGAACCTTTGTTGGCAAAGTAATGTTTCTGCTTTTGAATATGCTGTCTAGGTTGGTCATAACTTTCCTTTCAAGGAGTAAGCGTCTTTTAATTTCATGGCTGCAGTCACCATCTGCAGTGATTTTGGAGCCCCCCCCCCAAATAATGTCTGACACTGTTTCCACTGTTTCCCCATCTATTTCCCATGAAGTGATGGGACCAGATGCCATGATCTTCGTTTTCTGAATGTTGAGCTTTAGGCCAACTTTTTCACTCTCCAGTTTCACCTTCATCAAGAGGCTTTTTAGTTCCTCTTCACTTTCTGCCATAAGGGTGGTGTTATCTGCATATCTGAAGTTATTGATATTTCTCCTGGGAATCTTGATTCCAGCTTGTGTTTCTTCCAGTCCAGCGTTTCTCATGATGTACTCTGCATATAAGTTAAATAAACCCAAGTTCACATGCAATAAAAGAATATATATAAAATACTTGCATTGTATTTAAGGATTGCTTTGGGTAGGAGGATTCTTTAGAGAATATGGATGTAGATCATGGTGATGATTTCACAGATGAGTGTGTGTGTTCGCGTTTGCTCAGTCATGTCCAATTTTTTGCGACCCCATGGACTGTAGCCCACCAGGCTCCTCTGTCATTGGAACTTTTGAAGCAAGAATACTGGAGTAGGTTGTCATTTCCCACTCCATCACAGTAGTCATGTATATTTGTAAGAGCTGACTATAAAGAAGGCTGAGTGCCAAAAAATTGATGCCTTTGAACTGTGGTGGTAGAGAACACTCTTGAGAGTCCCTTGGACAGCAAGGAGATCAAACCAGTCAATCCTGAAGAAAATCAACCCTGAATATTCATTGGAGGGACTGATGCTGAAGCTGAAGCTGAAGCTCCAATACTTTGGCCACCTGATGTGAAGAGTCGACTCACTGGAAAATACCCTGATGCTAAGAAGGATTGAAGGTAAGATGAGAAGGGGGCATCGGAGGATGAAATGGTTAAATGGCGTCACTGACTCAATGGCCACGAGTTTGTGCAAACTCTAGAAAACAGTGAAGGACAGGGAAGTCTGGTGTGCTGTAGTTCATAAGGTCACAAAGAGTTGGACATGACCTAGCGAATGAACAACTCCATCACAGGTATGTACTTATCTCCAAACTTATTAGGTTGTGAACACTGAATACATACAGATTTTGTATGTTAATCATAATTAAATAGTCATTTTAAAAAAATACTGTGAATTATACATTCTTGTATATGCTATTTTTCTTTCAAAGATAATTTAGAGTTAGACTTGTATTAGATTGTTCAGTCTTCTTCATTAATACTCTTAATAAAGCCCCCAAATCATGTAGCACATTTCCATACATTCTCAGTTTCTAAATGAAATTTGATTGATTCATTCTGGGTACAAATGAAGGTGTTTTTCTATGATATCACAATAAATAAATGTCAATTTGCCTTGTAATATTTTATGTAACCAGCTGTAACCATTTCAAACATTACCTGAGTTACTAATCCCATATGCCAGGGATTTTCTTAACTGATATTTGCCCTAAGAGGACTGAGTATTAGAGTACAGTATTCACAGATAAGTTATTTTTAAATGTTTTCTCACATACATATGTGTGGAAAGTTTTAATAAGAAGCCATAAAAACTCTATGACATGATTTCTTTTTTTATATAATTTTCTAGACTAACAAAGAAAAAGTTATTAGCAGTATCATTTTTACCAAGGATTTTAGCATTAGAGGCCAAACTGTGACCTATTGATATGTCCTAAAATTACTTGATAGACTGCTATCCAGACAGCCCACCAGAGACCAAGGGACTTGCATCTGGGTGTGCTGGATGCTGGGGAATAGAGAAGAGGTGGAAACCCCTGTCAATCACCCAGAGGTCTGTGTTTGGTCTGAATAGAGAGCTCTGCTCACTGAAAGCTTGAATCCCTTTGTCCCTGGTAGGCATTCTTTTATCACCAAACCTTATGAAAGAGAAAAGAAAGTGCAGGGAGGCCCCTTTATAGAATTCGTTATTTAGTGCAGCTGTGCACAGATTTAAAAATCATTCTTTGATTTTTCAATTTACTCTCCTCTAAAGCTGATAATGCTTGAGGGTTGTGTGGAAGAGAGATTAGAGACAGGTAATGGGAATGACAAGGACACTTGCTTTCTGCTATGGTCTATATGAAAAATTATCCTACTTTGATGAATGGAAACCTGATGTGCTAAGAAACACAGAAATATGACAAAATGTAAATTAAATGTCCCTTTTATATTCCAAGGAAAATACAAGTTATGTTTAGAATTGGGCTCTTTCCAGATGCAACTGAATGACAAGCTCTGTGCAGCCTAAAGGAAACACTTTCTTTAGACAGAAAAAAGAAATGAGGCCTATACCTTTGTTTCTCTTTGTATGCTGTATGGCAAAAAGTTTTGGAAACTAATCATTTTTATGTATCATTACTGCTAGAGCAGCATTTCCCAAACTGTGCTCTAAGTAACTGAAAAATATAATAAGAAGCTCCTTAGCCACAAGTTATCTATGTTTTGAAAATGTTAGTAACATATTTCTTCTAAAAATTTGGTTTCAACATATATGCTATTTATGACTTAATTACTTGTCATTCAGTTATCGGATAAATAACCCTCTGGAAATTCAAGAGGATAAAGGAGAGATGGATAGACAGCCTACTACTTTGAAGTTAGATATTCTGATGGAAGAGCTCATAGATCATGTGCCCTCAGTATATGCTACCCTTGATCGGAAGTTTAATGCAAAGGAAGATTAAATCCTTTAATCTTCACAACTGTGAGTTAGGTGTTAAATTAATTCAGTAAGGATGCTGTGGGCTTCCCTGGTGGCTCAGACGGTAAAGAATCTGCCTGCTTGCGAGAGACCTGGGTTCAATCCCTGGGTCAGGATCATCCCTTGGAGAAGGGAATGGCAACACATGCCAGCATTCTTGCCTGGAGAATTCCATGGACAGAAGAGCCTGGAAGGCTACAGTTCATGGGGTAGCAAAGAGTTGGACACGACTGAGTGAATTTCATACAAGGATGCTATTAGACTGAAATGGCTCTATTGCCATGGAGGCATATGTAAGCAAACCAAAATCTAAGGCTTTAGATGCTTCTTGGTTTATAAAATGGAAATGTAAGACCGACCAACCACAGTCAAACAGGCATTAAATGATAGTCAATCATATGATGTGCTTGCTTTGTTTTCCACTTCTTTGTAAATCTTTCCCTGAGCTCCTACACAATGTGCTGCTCCCAACCATTTTCAGTTCAGGGCTGTCTGATCTCAATTAATTTTTGCTCAAATAAATGCTTAAAGTATTTCTTATTCCTCAATTTATCTTTTATCATAAGTAAGGTAAGTATCATCTTTTACCAAAGGTAAAGCAATTCACCCCTTGATGACAGAACTGAAATGAAGATAAATAGATCAAAATGACAGCTGTCTGCTGGCACCCTGTTTGTTTAACTGATACACTGAGCACATCATGAGAAACGCTGGGCTGCCTGAGTTACAAGCAGGAATCAAGATAGGTGGGAGAAATATCAACAACTACAGATATGCAAATGATATCTCTCTAAAGGCAGAAAATGAAGAGGAACTAAAAATCCTCTTGATGAGGGTGAAGGAGGAGAGTGAAAAATCTGGTTTAAGACTGTTAAAAAAAAAAAAAAAAAAACCAAGATCGAGGCATCCAGCCCCATCACTGCATGACAAATAGCAGGGTCTTTGTGACCCTATGGACTGTAGTTTGCCAAGCTCCGCTATACATGGGATTCTCCAGGCAAGAATACTGGAGTGGGCTGCCATCCCCTCCTCCAGGAGATCTTCTTGACCCATGGATTGATTCACACCATGTCTCTTATGTCTTCTGCATTGGCAGGCCAGTTCTTTATAACTAGTGCCACCTGGGAAGCCCACATAGATACATACATGCATATATATATATATATATATATATATATATATATCTCAAATTTGTGGCTAAGGATATGAATTATCAACAATGAGAAGACATAAAAGAAAAATTACAGGAACATGAAGAGACATTTTCACAAAAAGGATATACTTTATGGGTGAGAAATACACAAAGAGGTGCTTACTGCCATTAATCATTCAGTTCAGCACAGTTCAGTCGCTCAGTCATGTCCAACTCTTTGCCACCCCATGAACCACACATGCAGGGTTCCCTGTCTATCATGAACTCCCAGAGTCCACCCAAACCCATCTCCACTGAGTTGGTGATGCCATCCAACCATCTCATCCTCTGTCATCCCCTTCTCATCCTGCCCTCATCATTCCCAGCTTCAGGGTATTTTCCAATGAGTCAGCTCTTCGCATGAGGTGGCCAAAGTATTGGAACTTCAGCTTCAACATCAGTCCCTCCAATGAACACCTAGGACTGATCTCTTATAGGATGGACTGGTTGGATCTCCTTGCAGTCCAAGGCACTCTCAAGAGTCTTCTCCAACACCAACACTTCAAAAGCATCAATTTTTTGATGCTCAGCTTTCTTTATATTCCAACTTTCACATCCATACATGACCACTGGAAAAACCATAGCCTTGACTAGATAGACCTCTGTTGGAAAAGTAATGTCTCTGCTTTTGAATATGCTTTCTAGGTTGGTCATAACTTTCATTCCAAGGAGTAAGCGTCTTTTAATTTCATGGCTGCAGTCACCATCTGCAGTTTTTTTGGAGCCCAAGAAAATAAAGTCTAACACTGTTTCCACTGTTTCCCCATCTATTTCCCGTGAAGTGATGGGACCGGATGCCATGATCTTCGTTTTCTGAATGTTGAGCTTTAAGCCAACTTTTTTACTCTCCACTTTCACTTTCATCAAGAGGCTTTTTAGTTCCTCTTCATTTTCTGCCATAAGGCTGATGTCATCTGTATATCTGAGGTTACTGATATTTCTCCCAGCAATCTTGATTCCAGCTTGTGATTCTTTCAGCCCAGTGTTTCTCATGATGTACTCTGCATATAAGTTAAATAAGCAGGGTGACAATATACAACCTTGACGAACTCCTTTTCCTATTTGGAACCAGTCTGTTGTTCCATGTCCAGTTCTAACTGTTGCTTCCTGACCTTCATATAGGTTTCTCAAGAGGCAGGTCAAGTGCTTTGGTAGTCCCATCTCTTTCAGAATTTTCCACAGTTTATTGTGATCCACACAGTCAAAGGATTTGGCATAGTCAATAAAGCAGAAATAGATGTTTTTTCTAGAACTCTCTTGCTTTTTCCATGATCCAGAATATGTTGGCAATTTGATCTCTGGTTCCTCTGCCCTTTCCAGAATGAGCTTGAACATGTGGAAGTTCAAGGTTCACATATTGCTGAAGCCTGGCTTGGAGAATTTTGAGCATTACTTTACTAGCCTGTGAGATGAGTGCAATTGTGCAGTAGTTTGAGCATTCTTTGGCATTGCTTTTCTTTGGGATTGGAAAAAAAACTGACCATTTCCAGTCCTGTGGCCACTGCTAAGTTTTCCAAATTGCTGGCATATTGAGTGCAGCATTTTCACAGCATCATCTTTCAGTATTTGAATTAGCTCAACTGGAATTCCATCATCTCCACTAGCTTTGTTTGTAGTGATGCTTTCTAAGGCCACTTGACTTCACATTCCAGGATGTCTGGCTCTAGGTGAGTGATTGCACCATCGTGATTATCTGGGTCATGAAGATCTTTTTTGTATAGTTCTTCTGTGTATTCTTGCCACTTCTTAATATCTTCTGCTTCTGTTAGGCTCCTACCATTTCTGTCCTTTATTGAGCCTGTCTTTGCATAAAATATTCCCTTGGTATCTCTAATTTTCTTGAAGAGATCTCTAGTCTTTTCCATTCTATTGTGTTCCTCTGTTTTTTGCATTGATCGCTGAGGATTACCTAAAAATTTAGGTGTCCCAACAAATAAAATACAAATACCAAGAAGACAAAGAATTTTGGAAAGTAAATTTCCTTTACTTTCATCAGAATCAAAGATTATTTAATGAACCATAATTAATCCTGATAATAAAACAGAATTTTCAAAAAGATCTTTTTGTATGTGCAAAAGAGTTTCAGAAACATTTTATATGTATAGTAAATGTCATACTGCTGCTAAGTCGCTTCAGTGGTGTCCAATTCTGTGTAACCCCATAGATGGCAGCCTACCAGGCTCCGCTGTCCCTGGGATTCTCCAGGCAAGAACATAAGTGTGATAGTTTCTGTCAATTTAGATAGTTGAAATTTTATACAAATACAGTGAAAACATCATTTTCTGGATATCAGTTCAGTCGCTCAGTCATGTCCGACTCTTTGCAACCCCATGAATTGCAGCACACTATGCCTCCCTGTCCATTACCATCTCAAGGAGTTCACTCAAACTCATGTCCATCGAGTCAGTGATGCCATCCAGCCATCTCATCCTCTGCCGTCCCCTTTTCCTCCTGCCCCTAATCCCTCCCAGCATCAGAGTCTTTTCCAATTAGTCAACTCTTCACATGAAGTGGCCAAATTACTGGAGTTTCAGCTTTAGCATCATTCCTTCCAAAGAAATCCCAGGGCTGATCTTTAGAATGGACCTGGTTGGATCTCCCTGAAGTCCAAGGGACTCTCAAGAGTCTTCTCCAACACCACACTTCAAAAGCATCAATTCTTTGGTGCTCAGCTTTCTTCACAGTCCAACTCTCACATCCGTACATGACCACTGGAAAAACCATAGCCTTGACTAGATGGACCTTTGTTGGAAAAGTAATGTCTCTGCTTTTTAATATGCTATCTAGGCTGGTCATAACTTTCCTTCCAAGGAGTAAGCGTCTTTTAATTTCATGGCTGCAGTCACCATCTGCAGTTTTTTTGGAGCCCAAGAAAATAAAGTCTGACACTGTTTCCATTGTTTCCTTTTGCCATCTTTTTGCCATGAAGTGATGGGACCAGATGCCATGATCTTAGTTTTCTGAATGTTGAGCTTTAAGCCAACTTTTTACTCTCCTCTTTCACTTTCATCAAGAGGCTTTTTAGTTCCTGTTCATTTTCTGCCATAAGGCTGATGTCATCTGTATATCTGAGGTTACTGATATTTCTCCCAGCAATCTTGATTCCAGCTTGTGCTTCTTCCAGCCCAGCGTTTCTCATGATATACTCTGCATATAAGTTAAATAAGCAGGGTGACAATATACAACCTTGACGAACTCCTTTTCCTATTTGGAACCAGTCTGTTGTTCCATGTCCAGTTCTAACTGTTGCTTCCTGACCTGCATATAGGTTTCTCAAGAGGCAGATCAGGTGGTCTGGTATCCCATCTCTTTCAGAATTATCCACAGTTTATTGTGATCCACACAGTCAAAGGATTTGGCATAGTCATAAAGCAGAAATAGATGTTTTTTATGAAACCCTCTTGCTTTTTCCATGATCCAGAATATGTTGGCAATTTGATCTCTGGCTCCTCTGCCTTTTCCAGTATGAGCTTGAACATGTGGAAGTTCATGGTTCACATATTGCTGAAGCCTGGCTTGGAGAATTTTCAGCATTACTTTACCAGCCTGTGAGATGAGTGCAATTGTGCAGTAGTTTGAGCATTCCTTGGCATTGCCTTTCTTAATATAACTAATGTCTATAGATAACAGCATTACCAACTCAGTGGACATTAACCTGAGCCAACTCTGGGAGACAGAAAAGGACAGAGGATCCTGGTAGGATAGTCCATGGGGTCACAAGAGTTGGACATGACATAGTGATAGAGAAACAACAAAATAGATAACATCATCCAACAACAGCAAACTACACATTCTTCTCAAGATCACATGGCGCTTTCACAAAAATAAACGACAGTATGAGAACAAAATACATCTTTAAAATTTTTTTTAAAAACACCACAAAATAGGAACCATACCATCTCTTCTCTCATACCATACTGTATGTAATTAAACTAAAAATCAGTAAAAGAAGGATAACTGGAAAATAACGTAATATGTGGAAATTAAACAACATACTACTAAACAACATATGAGTTGAAGAAACCTCGAGAAATTAAAATATATTTTAATAAAATGAAAATAAAAATATAGTTATCAAAATGTATAAGATGTAGTCAAAGCAGTAGAGAAAATTATAGAAATAAATGCATTAATTAGAAAAATGATGCACAATTACTATTTTAAGATGCTACCATAGGAAACTAAAATAGTAGATAAAATAAATTCAAGCTAAGCAAAAGGATTGAAATAATGAAAATAAGAGCAAACATCAATGAAATTAATAATAAGAAATCAAGAGAAAATCTATAAAACCAAAAGCTTGTTTTTTGAAAAGATAATTAAAATGGTTAAGTCACCCAGGATAACTGAGAAGAAAAGAGAAAGGACACAAATTATTAATATCAGAAACAATACAGGGATTATCATTACAGATCCTATGGGCATTATAAGGATAATAAAGAAAGAAAGAAGAAGTGTTAGTCACTTGTGTCCTACTCTTTGTGAACCCATGGACTGCAGCCTGCCAGGCTCCTCTGTCCATGGGATTTCCCAGGCAAGAATACTGCAGTGGGTTGCCATTTTCTTCTCCAGGGGATCTGCCCAACCCAGGGATCAAACCTGGGTCTCCTGAATTGCAGGCAGATTCTTTACCATCTGAGCCACTAGGGAAGCCCAAGGATAATAAAGGAATAAAATAAAGAATGCTATGCTCACAAAATCGATCCTATATGAAATAGGCCAATTCCTTAAAGGAACAATTTTCTAAAACTAACATAAGAAAAGATAGATCATATGAATTTGCCTATACCTATTAAGCAAATGTTAGATAACAGCAAATAACCTCCAAAAACAGAAAGAACCAGGCCCAGATGGATTCACTAGTGATTTCACTGCATGTTTAAGGGGAAAAAAAAAAAAATATATATATATATATATATATATATATACACTAATCCTCTGCAATCTTTTTCAGAGGATAGAACCAAAGGGAATACTTCCTATTTCATTCCATAAGGCCAGGATTACCCTAGTATTAAAAAAAAAAAAAGACAAAGAAATTATGATAAAAACTATAAATAAATATCTCCCATGAACACAGAGATAGGAGTTCACAACAAAATATAATAAAGAATGTAAACAAAGAATTACACCCCATAACCAAGGGGGATTTATCCCAGGTATGCAAAACTGGTTAAACATTTGAAAATTGATTAATATAGTCCATCCAATTAATGGGGTGAAGAAGAAAAATCACCACTCTTTTCAATATCTTATTAGAAATCCTACTTAATGCACAAGGACAAGATAAGGGGGGAAAAGCTATACAGATTGGAAAGGAAGACATAAAACTGTCTTTATTTGAAGATGACATGATTTTCTATTTAGAAAATCAGAATAAAGTTAACAAAAAAAATATTCTGGATCTAATAAGCAGATATAGCAAGGTTGCAGAATACAAAGTTGCTATGGAAATAGTCAACTGCTTTCCTGTTTACCAGAAACAAACAATTGAAATCTTAAAATACACAGCAACATATTAACATTTATACTAGTGTCCCCCAAAATAGAATACTTAGCTATAAATCTAAAAAACTATGTGCAAGATCTATAAGAGGAAAACTGTAAAACTCTGATGAATGAAATCAAGTAAGAATTAAACAGCAAGACATTCCTTGTATATGAATAGGAAGACTCAGGGTTGTCAAGATATCAGTGCTGACAAACTTGGTCTATTGATTCAATGCAATCCCAATTAAAATCCCAGAAAGTTATTAATATTTTATAGCTATGCACAATGTGATTCTAAAGTTAATATGTTTTTCTTTTTTTTTTTAATAGAAAATTATTTAATTAGTATACATGTGTTCCCCATCCTGAACCCTCCTCCCTCCTCCCTCCCCACACCATCCCTCTGGGTCATCCCAGTGCACCAGCCCCAAGCATCCAGCATCGTGCATTGAACCTGGACTGGCATCTCGTTTCATACATGACGTTTCACATGTTTCAATGCCATTCTCCCAAATATTCCCACCCTCTCCCTCTCCCACAGAGTCCATAAGACTGTTCTATACATCAGTGTCTCTTTTGCTGTCTCGTATACAGGGTTATCGTTACCATCTTTCTAAATTCCATATATATGCGTTAGTATACTGTATTGGTGTTTTTCCTTCTGGCTTACTTCACTCTGTATAATAGGCTCCAGTTTCTACTACTACAGTTTCTACTACTAAAAATAAATAAATAAATAAATAAAGTTAATATGAAGAAGCTAAAGACCCAGAATTGTCAACTTGATACTGAAGGAAAAGAACTAAATAGAAAGATTGACCCTACCCAAACTTCAAAACTTACTATAAAGCTACAGAAATCAAAACACAGAAAAATGAACTGAAAAATAAAAAAAGAAAAGAGAAATAAATGAATGTAGCACTAGAGAGGCCAGAAATAGACACAGATATAATCAAATAATCTTTGACAAAAGAGCAAAAACACTACAATGAATAGTGTTTTCAACAAATGGTTCTGGAAAAACTGGACATCCATATGCAAAAACAAAAGCATGAATCTAGACATAGACTTTACACCCTTTACAAAAGCTAACCTAAAATGGATCAGAGACATAAACGTCAAATACAAAACTGTAAGACTCCCAGAAGATAGCATGGAAAGAAACCTAGATAAACTTGGGTATGATGATGACCTTTTAGGAACAACACCAGAAGTTCAACCTATGAAAGAAACAATTGACAAACTGAGCTTTACTAAAAAAAAAAAAAAAAAAAATCTAGGGACTTTCCTGGTGGTCCAGTGGCTAAGACTTTGTTCTCCCAATGCAGGGGCCTGGGCTCAATCTCTGTTCAGGGAACTAGATCCCACATGCTGCAACTGAGAGTTCTCATGCCACAACTAAAGACCAGCCCGCATGCTCCAACTGAGACCTGGTGTAGTCAAATATATCAATAAATTTAAAACATAAATCTATTCTGTGAAAGAAAAGTCAAGAGAATGAAGATATAAGTCATAGACCAAGAGAAAATATTTGTAGAAGACACATCTGATAAAAGATTGTTATCCAAAATATAGGAAGAATTCTTAAAATTCAACAATCAGAAAACAAACAACCCAAATTTTTTAAATGATCCAAAGACTTTAACAGATACCTCTCCAAAGAAGATATACACATGGCAAATAAGCATATGAAAAGATATCCTGCACTGGATGCTATCAAGGAAATGCAAATAATATAGTTAGATTCTTCTCCATACTTATTAGAATGTCAAAGTCAGGAACACTGACAACACAAAATGCTACTGAGGATATGGAGCAAGAGTGATTCTCATTCATCATGGCTGAGAACTCAGAATGTTACAACCACTCCAGAAAACCATTTGCTGGCTAAACATACTTGTACTATTCGATCCAGCAAAGGCACTTTGGAGCATATACCCAAAGAATTTAAAAACATAACCACACAGAAACTTGCATGTGAATAATTATAGTTGGAATCAACCGAGATGTCTTTCAGTACGTGAATGGAGTACACTCAGACAATTGAATATAAAAGTCCAAAAAAGAAATGAACTATCAATGCATAAAAAGACATGGAGGAACCTTAAACGCATATTACTAAGTGCTAAAAGTCAACTGAAATGTCTTCCTACTGTAGGTGCTTGGTCACTCAGTCACGTCCTACTCTTTGCAACCCCATGGGCTGTAACCCTAGTCCAACTAAATTGCATTCTGGAAAAGGGAAAACTCTGGAGACAGTAAATGATCAAGTTGTCAAGAGTAAAATGGAAAGGAGTGAATTGGCAGAGCACAGATTTTTGGAGCATTGAATATATCCTGTATGATCCCATAATAATGGATGCGTGTCATTTTACATTTGTCCAAATCCACAGAATTTTTAAGAGTGAACCCAATGTTTACTGGATATTGTGTGATTATGCTGTGACAATGTATGTTCATCAATTGTAGCAAATGTACCACCCTAGTGGGGGATGTTGATAATGGGAGAGGCTATGTGCATATGGGGGCAGAAGGTATACAGGGAAACTTTGTACCTTCCTCTCAGTTTTGCTGAGAACTTGAAACTGTTTTAAGAAATAGTCTTAAAAAAAACCCCAACAAAAAAGAGATTAAATACTGAACTATAAGATATGGTTTTGTTATACATTCCATCACTAAACTGGTATATTTTGCAGTAGCTTTAAAAATGACTGGGACTTCCCTGGTGGTCCAGTGGTTAAGACTGTGTGCTTCCACTACAAGGGGCAAAGGTTCAACTTGGTTGGAAAATTAAGATCCCACAAAAACTAAAAATTACATTAAATTAAAATGATTCGAAGCATATATTCACTGCTCTGCTCTTTAGTACCTATATTACACTAAAGCTGCTATTTTTAGATATCATCCAAAACTAATCCACCATGTTGGATTTTCAAATTCAAAAGTATTGGAGAATTCATAGCATGTAAATATAGAAACAAAAATGTTTTCTTGGACTTGGGTAAAATGCATAGGATTACAGAGTCAGTAAGTCATTTTGTAGATGGAGAATGCCAATTAAATGTAGTGTTTCTGATTTACCTGTTTTCCATAATATAAACATAAAAGACAATGTTTTAGCTAGAAAACAGACCAGAGTTTAAGATATCAAAACAGAGATCTTTTCTAATACATTGTGTTCAAAATGTTCTGCTTTGTTTATTCATTCATGGTTTGATTTCCATCTTCTGCTAGGAATGCATAAAAAGTTTGAAAATGTTCTTTTTTATAAAGATAGAAGGGTGCCATTTATAACTGGTCAGTTATAGCAGAAAGTGAAGAAGAACTAAAGAGACTCTTGATGAAAGTGAAAGAGGAGAGTGAAAAAGTTGGCTTAAAGCTCAACATTCAGAAAACTAAGATCATGGCATCTGGCCCCATCACCTCATGGCAAATAGATGGGGAAACTGTGGAAACAGTGGCTGACTTTCTTTTGGGGGGCTCCAAAATCACTGTGGATGGTGAGTGAAGCCATGAAATTAAAAGATGTTTGCTCCTTGGAAAGAAAGTTATGACCAACCTAGACAGCATATTAAGAAGCAGAGACATTACTTTGCCAACAAAGGTCCATAGTCAACCATAGTCAAGGCTATGGTTTTTACAGTAGTCATGTATGGATGTGAGAGTTGGAATATAAAGAAAGCTGAGCACCGAAGAATTGATGCTTTTGAACTGTGGTGTTGGAGAAGACTCTTGAGAGTCCCTTGGACTTCAAGAAGCTCCAACCAGTCCATCCTAAAGGAGATCAGTCCTGGGTGTTCACTGGAGGGACTGATGTTGAAGCTGACGCTCCAATACTTTGGCCACCCAATGTGGAGAGCTGACTCATTTGAAAAACCCTGATGCTGGGAAAGATTGAGGGCAGGAGGAGAAGGGGACGACAGAGGATGAGATGGTTAGATGGCATCACTGACTCAACGGACAAGGGTTTGGGTGGACTCCGGGAGTTAGTGATGGACAGGGAGGCCTGGTGTGCTGTGGTTCATGGGGTCACAAAGAGTCAGACACGAATGAACGACTGAACTGAACTGAAATGCAATTTATGTAAAACATGAGAGACAAGGCAGCAAATAGCTGATTCAAATGCTTCACAAAATCCTCAACTCTATTTTTAAAAAGTACAAATAAACTAAGAAGGAAACTCCCTGTGGGATAGCATATGGATCAGTTTTCATTTGATTAGTGTAAATGGGTAGAAATGACATTCTTTGACAGGAAGCTTTTGTTTATATGATAGAGAAAATGAAAAAAGAAATCAAATAACTTGAAAAGAAATGCTTTATTTACACAAGAGGCTTATGAAACCCAAGCTATGTTGTCAGTCAAAGCAAAGCTCTCATTAATATATATTTATGGTTATTTAAATTTTCTTTCCCTATGTGCATTTCCTAAAAAGAAGGAATAATCTTGGTGATTCTAAGACATTTATGCGTAAGATACAAAGAACTTTTTTTCACAGTATACTTTCTGTGTTATAGAGGATATAGAGACAAAATTGGAGAAGGCAATGGTGCCCCACTCCAGTACTCTTGCCTGGAAAATCCCATGGATGGACTGAGCAACTTCACTTTCACTTTTCACTTCATGCATTGGAGAAGGAAATGATAACCCACCCCCAGTGTTCTTGCCTGGAGAATCCCAGGGACGGGGAAGCCTGGTGGGCTGGCATCTATGGGGTCGCACAGAGTCAGACACGACTGAAGCAACTTAGCAGCAGCAGAAATAAAATTAATAATTATAAAGTAATCCAGAAATCAAACAAAATGGAATAGGGAAATCTCTTTATAGCTCATTTTAGAAATACCTTTGTGTGGGTTAAATATTATACATATATATTTTACAAAATTATTCTAAAAATAAAATCAGCTGTACTTGTGATATTCCAAGTACACATTGGTTGCATTTAGATCTGTGGGTCTTTATTTAAAAAAACACTTCTTACATCATCAAAAACTCTTATAAAACATAGCTTAATTGAGGACCTACACATATTTTTGCTTCCTATATTTTTACAATTTTTTCTATTCTGTAGTTCTTTAGTCATTAAGTCGTGTCTGACTCTTTGCGACCACATGGACTGTAGCCCATCAGCCTCTTCTGTCCATAGGGTTTCCCAGGCAAGAATACTGGAGTGGGTTGCCACTCCCTGTTCCAGGAGATCTTCGCAACCCAGGGATTGAACCCATGTCTCCTACATTGGTGAGCGGATTCTTTAGCATTGAGCCACCAGGACATATAATTTTTCATTAAACATGTCTACTTTTAAATTTTTACTTTCATAAGTATAAAATATTTGACTCATCGCTTATTATGCTTGTAGAATGAATTCTTAAATTATTGATAAAAACATGAAAATTATTATCATATTTTATATTGGCAGAAAAAGCTCACAAAGTTGTGCATACTAAAACCACAGCATACCTGTAGTTGCTGACTCCATGATATATTATTAAAAATTCCACTGAAAGACAGTCTTAGTCTTATTAGTAGGAAAATATAATTTATAATTACTTTAACTTTCCAACAAAGCCTATCATTTTAGAATTTTAACATTTTATTTGTTGTTGGAATTCGTTATCTTTTTCTAAAGAGTGTGTGACAGAAGAGTGTTCAAGCTTCTAACAATTTCCCACACTATTAACATGTGAAAAATATCCTTTCGTTAAGTTCAGACTACGGATAAAAAATCTATTTTTGGAATGAGGTTGCACAACACAAAACGGTAAATCAGTATTTCTAGGTGATCTCTGAACATGAGAAGATCTCTTTAACTGGAAAGAGTCTCATCCTATGAAGGAGAAAACCAGAACTTTTCATGCAGTTGCATGTTTGTTTCAGAAATTGATTTCAAGAATAAACAAAATACCCTAACATTTATAACAAATTACCAGTTTATCACCAACAATAGAAATTATTTTATGACATCAATACAATTATTTTAGAAGAGAAAGTGTTGGCATGACTATCTAAATGAATCAGTGTTCTGTTCTCAGCTGATTTTAGTGATGAAAGATATGGCTATGAAATCTATGTGAATACATGAAACCTAAAACAGATTGTTTTTCAAGTCATCAATAGCAGTGCTTTATGCCATGCCCCACCCCTCCCACTCCATAGTTTTCATGTGTTTTAAAACCAGATAGGGCATTCTGTATAATGTGTCTGCATAGAGGTTGCAACAATAGAAGAAAAGGAACAAATAAAGCTGTAACAGTCACACAAAAAGGTGGTAAAGAATAAAAAAGAGAAATAGAAAAAGCAAACAAATACGGATCTTCTTTGACTTACAATGAGGTTATATCCCCACAAACTCAAAGTAACATGAAAATATCTTGTCAAAAATACATTTCATATACCTAACATTCCAAATAACATAGCTGAGCCTAGCCTAACTTAAATGTGCTCAGAAGATCCATGTTAGCCTACAGTTGGGCAAAATCATTTAACACAAAGCTTATTTCATAATAGTGTTGATATCTCATGTAATGTTTTGAACACTACACTAAAAGGGAAAAATGGAATAAAAGGTGAAAGTGTATGAATTCTTTTCCTTTGTGATGGCATGGTGGATTGGTAGCAGCAACTTGCTGCCACTGCCCAGCATCACAAGATATTGTCTACCACATGTAACTAGCTTGAGAAGAGATCAAAATTCAACATCTAAGGAATATTTTCTACTGAATGTGAGAAATCATTAAGTCAGATGATCATTGGTCAGGGACTGTTTGGATTTGTGGTAGGAGAAATTTCTACTTCACCAAAATATAACAGAAATTAAACTCAAACTACTTGCTAAAAAATAGTCTTAAACAACACAAACCCCAGAGAGACTAATTACCATATGTGGCAGCATAACTTCAATCTCTGCATCTGTCTTGGCTCCACTTTTTGTCTTTCTTTCACATGGTCATCTCCGTAATAGGACACCAGTCATATTGAGTTAGGGGATCCATCCTACTTTAGAATGGCAACATCTGAACTTACCTAATTATATCTGTGGCAATCTTATTCCACATAAGGTTACATTTAAGGTAACAGGGGTTAGGACATCAACATATGATGAGGGGGAATGCAATTCAACCCATCAGATCAGATCAGTCACTCAGCTGTGTCCGACTCTTTGCGACCCCATGAATCGCAGCATGCCAGGCCTCCCTGTCCATCACCAACTCCCGGAGTTCACTCAGACTCACGTCCATTGAGTCAGTGATGCCATCCAGCCATCTCATCCTCTGTCGTCCCCTTCTCCTTTTGCCCCCAGTCCCTCCCAGCATCAGAGTCTTTTCCAATGAGTCAACTCTTCGCATGAGGTGGCCAAAGTACTGGAGTTTCAGCTTTAGCATCATTCTTTCCAAAGAAATCCCAGGGCTGATCTCCTTCAGAATGGACTGGTTGGATCTCCTTGCAGTCCAAGGCACTCTCAAGAGTCTTCTCCAACACCACAGTGCAAAAGCATCAATTCTTCGGCGCTCAGCCTTCTTCACAGTCCAACTCTCACATCCATACATGACCACAGGAAAAACCATAGCCTTAACTAGACGAACCTTTGTTGGCAAAGTAATGTCTCTGCTTTTGAATATGCTATCTAGGTTGGTCATAACTTTTCTTCCAAGGAGTAAGCATCTTTTAATTTCATGGCTGCAGTCACCATCTGCAGTGATTTTGGAGCCCAGAAAAATAAAGTCTGACACTGTTTCCACTGTTTCCCCATCTATTTCCCATGAAGTGATAGGACCAGATGCCATGATCTTCGTTTTCTGAATGTTGAGCTTTAAGCCCACTTTTTCACTCTCCATTTCACTTTTATCAAGAGGCTTTTTAGTTCCTCTTCATTTAACAATTGTTAAATATATTTTAGTAAAATTCCTGATTGTTCAGTGGGGATATGTGTGTTTATGCTAAGTCGCTTCAGTTGTGTCTGACTTTTTGTGATCCTATGGACTGTAGATTGCCAGCATCCTCTGTCCAAGGAATTCTCTAGGCAAGAATACTGGAGTGCATTGCCATGTCCTCATCCAGGGTATCGTCCCAACCCAGAGATGTCTCCTGCTTTGGCAGGTGGGTTCTTTGCCTCTGGCAGCACCTGGGAAGCCCTCAGTGGGAGAATGGAACTGAAAATAAATTGTATTATTTATCTGCAGAAAACCCAGAGTTTCCTTAATATGCTCCTCCTTTTCAGTTTGAAATCCTTAGCCCTCAATTTATTCCTCTCTCTCCTCTCTCACTAGATACTCTCATCACTGCTGATGACCATTGGACTGAACTCATTCTGCTCCATATGTCTAATTGTTCTTAGGCTTAAATGAACATCTGTGGAAATTTTGTTGGTATACTGAGTGTTAGATGAGGTTCGGTGATTATTATTATACTCTTCAGTATAAAAGAGTTTAAATCAAGTGACATTTAAAAATCAAACTTAAAGGACTTCTTCAATTAACTCTAAATCAATTGAGATTTCTCACTCTCTAATATCGTCTCCTCCAAATAAACTCAGTGTAAAAAAGTATCCTGTGAAGTAGAGAACTGTCACCCGATGCGATAAAATAAACACTAACAGAAGCGATATTCACCAAAAAAAGCAGAGTGTGAGTCATCCATTAGAAAAGAAATAAAATTAGGGCACATACTTTGATGTAGCAGTGCTTTATAAAAGCAGTACTAGTTAAGAAGAAGAAAAAAAATAAAATACCAGATCAAGTTTTGTCTAGAAAATTGTCTAAACTGAATGGTTTATAACTCATGAATTTTAAAATCAGTAAGATTATCATTGAGGGCAAAGCTTTTGTCTTTCCTTGCGGTTGAATTTTTTAATTGATTAGCAGTTGGACAATTATAAAGTTTGGGTTTAGATTTATAAACCACCCACTCACCACTGTGGACACATACATGCATACACACATACAGATATTTTGAGTTTGGAACTAACTGAGAATCAAAAAATTTGATACAGGCATACCTAATTTTATTGTGTTTTGCTTTATAGATATCGTGTTTTGTTTTGTTTTGTTACAAATTGGATGTTTCAGGTAACCCTCCCAACCCTGCATCAAGCAAGTCTATCCATGCTATTTTTCCAAAAAGCATTCTTTTTTAGTTAAAGTATTTACATTTTTTATACATCATACTATTGTACATGTATTTGGCTATAGTATAGTATAAATAAAATTTACATGCACTGAGAAACCAAAACATTTGTGTGACTCATTTTATTGTCATAGTCACTTTATTGCAGTGGTTTGAAACCAAACCCACAATATCTCTGAGGTCTGCCTGTATGTATATGAGATTTCTTATTTAAAATCATGGAATAGGGAGAGTTGAATGATAGGCGGGAATCACTGAGAGGACAGAGTCCCTGAGGAAAACCTCCATCTGCCTTACTAAGGGTTCTTTACTGTGGGTAAGGGACAGGAAAGGGAACATGACAGGATTAACAGGAGGCAGATATAGAGACAGACAGACAGAATAGAAAGCAAAAGGAGTAGGAGGAGCAATGATATTTTTAATGTTATTACCTTCATTTATTGTAATATGTAGACTTCCCTGGTGGCTCAGACAGTAAAGCGTCTGCCTACATTGTGGGAGACCTGGGTTCAATCTCTGGGTCAGGAGATCCTCTGGAGAAGGAAATGGCAACCCACTTCAGTATTCGGCTGGAAAATCCCATGGACACAGGAGCCTGGTAGGCTACAGTCCATGGGGCCACAAAGAGTCAGACACGACTGAGAGACTTCAATAATCTGAAGATGAATTTACATTTTTCACAATTCAGATTAATCACTCATTTTCCAATAATATTAACAGCAAAGCTAAGAAATGCTATTTTTACTCAAGAAAAACTTACTAGGGCCACAGGAGAGAAGCAAGTTAAATTCCCCTCTAAATGTATATTATCAAACATGATACAGATACATTTTGAGTGTTGTCATGTTTCAATAAAAATGAAGGAAAACAAATATGTAAAAATACCACCTATACATGTCTTAACAATGATTTACATTAATAATATGCCAACAGACCTGGAAAGCAGACCTAAGGACACAGTGGGAGGGGAGGAGGGAGAGGGTGAGTTGTATGGAGAGAGTAACATGGAAACTTACAATACCATATGTAAAATAGATAGCCAGTGAGAATTTGCTGTATGACTCAGGAAACTCAGACAGGGGCTCTGTGACAATTGAGAAGGGTGGGGTGGAGAGGGAGATGAAGTGGAGGTTTGGGAGGGAGGGGACATGGGTGCACTTATGAGTGATTCTTGTTGACGTATGACAGTAAACTACAAAATTCTGTAAAGCAAATATTTTCAATTAAAAAAAATAAAATGACAAATATATAATATACCAAGAGTCTTCTATACTCATTGGTCCACTATAGCAAACTTAAATTTAACTGGAAAAAATAATAAAATGTGATAAATCACAGTTTAACTTTTAATGAAAGAATTGGCTAAAACCTGTTTATTCTTAATCAAGACGAAAATAATTTTGAAAACATACAATGGTCTACATTATATATTTTATATATAAATATGCCATATAATTCAAGTTAAATATTCTGTACTCCTTCACATTTTATAAAACTTAACTTCTCTAATGCCTATCTCACAGAATCCAGTAAATTAAATGTACTTCAAAATTCCTATTTAAGGAAACTAGATCTTACTGAGTTTATGCAACTTATTCAAAATCAGATACAAATAATGTTCTGGAACATGACCTCCAAATTTTTTCCTTCCATTGGTTAGTGTGTGTTTACTTATACTTATGTGTAAAAAAGAAAGGTAATTCTATTTGATGCTTCTGAACTGTGCTGTTGGAGAAGACTCTTGAGAGTCCCTTGTATTGCAAGGGGATCAAACCAATCAATCCTAAAGGAAACCAACCCTGAATATTCGTTGGAAGGATTGATGTTAAAGCTGAAGCTCCAATACTTTGGTCACCTTAGGCAAAGAACCAATTCATTGGAAAAGACCCTGATGCTGAGGAAGATTGAAGGTAGGAGTAGAAGGGGACGACAGAGGATGAGGTGGTTGGATGGCATCACCAACTCAATGGACATGAGTTGGAGCAGGCTCCAAGAGTTGGTAATGGAAAGGGAAGCCTGGCATGCTGCAGTCCATGGGGTTGCAAAGAGTCGGACACAACTGAGCGAATGAACTCAACTGAACTGTATTTCTGTCAGATCTGGGAACACAGGAGAATAGTGATTATGAGCCTGATGATGGTAAGCAGGAAAGTATACCTAAAGTATTTATACCTAAAATATAATGCAAATAAATCAAAGTGGATTTGCCCAGACTGGCTGAGCAATTTATTTTCAAGTAAGAAATGTGAAATTGTGCTACACATCCTAACAAAGTAGAGAAAAGCATCTTCACTGAAAAGCAACATGCAGAAAATATAAAGGACAATGAGAATAACTTTGACCTGTTTGCTATAACATGCACATATTTAAGAATAATGATACATAAGTGAGCAAACAGAAAGAAATGATGCTTGGAGTACCATTTAATGCAAGCAACCATTATCTTTCAGAAAACAGAGACAGACACCAAGTGACAGCTTGAATATGCCTCCTAAATTTGTGAAAAAAGCCACATTGGACTCTCCCTCTCAGCAACTCCTCCAGTTTATAACACCTTTATAAATGAACCCAGGTGAAATCAGCAGAGAAATCATTCAGCAAACACACACACAATAATAATAAATAAAAAAATAGCTGTTGTTTATATCCACTATGTTTTAGACTCCTTTGTTTAGTAGCAATTGAAAGCCAATAGTTGAGCTATTTCAAATCCTGAAAAATGATGCTATGAAAGTGCTGCACTCAATATGCCAGCAAATTTGGAAAACTCAGTAGTGGCCACAGGACTGGAAAAGGTAAGTTTTCATTCCAATCCCAAGAAAGGCAATGCTAAAGAATGTTCAAACTACTGC
Source organism: Bos javanicus (assembly GCF_032452875.1). Lineage (NCBI taxonomy): Eukaryota > Metazoa > Chordata > Mammalia > Artiodactyla > Bovidae > Bos > Bos javanicus. Next base: position 32,695,481 of record NC_083875.1, on the reverse strand, counting down.
ACAATTGCACTCATCTCATATGCTAGCAAAGTAACGCTCAAAATTCTCCAAGCCCGGTTTCAACAGTACATGAACCATGAACTTCCAGATGTTCAAGCTGGATTTAGAAAAGACAGAGGAACCAGATATCATATTTCCAACATCTGTTGAATCGTAGAAAAAGTAAGGGAGTTCCAAAAAATATCTAATTCAGCTTTATTGACTATGCCAAAGTGTTTGGCTCTGTAGATCATAATAAATTGTGAAAATTCTTAAAGAGATGGGAATACCAGACCACCTTACCTGCCTCCTGAGAAATCTGTATGCAGGTCAAGTGGCAACAGTTAGAACCAAACATGAAACAACAGACTGATTCCAAATTTGGAAAGCAGCACGTCAAGGCTGAATATTGTTACCCTGCTTATTTAACTTATATGCAGAGTACATCATGCGAAATGCCAGGCTGGAAGAAGCACAAGCTGGAATCAAGATTGCCAGGAGAAATATCAATAACCTCAGATATGCAGATGACACCACTCTTATGGCAGAAAGTGAAGAGGAACTAAAAAGCCTCTTGATGAAAGTGAAAGAGAGTGAAAAAGCTGGCTTAAAACTCAACATTCAAAAAGCTACGACCTTGGCATCTGGTCCTATCACTTTATGGTAAATAGATGGAGAAACGAAGGAAACAGTGACAAACTTTATTTTGGGGGACTCCAAAATGCAGCCACGATGTTAAAAGATGCTTGCTCCTTGGAAGAAAAGCCATGACCAACCTAGACAGCATATTAAAAAGCAGAGAGGTTACTTTGCTGACAAAGGTCCATCTAGTCAAAGGTATGGTGTTTCCAGTATGTATGGATGTGAGAGTTGGACCATAAAGAAAGCTGAGCACTGAAGAATTGATCTTTTTGAACTGTGGTGTTGGAGAAGGTTCTTGAGTCCCTTGCACTGCAAGATCAAACCAATCAATCCTAAAGGAAACCAACCCTGACTATTCATTGGAATGACTGATACTAAAGCTGAAGCTCCAATACTTTGGCCATCTGAGGCAAAGAACCAATTCATTGGAAAAGATCCTGATGCTGGGAAAGATTGAAGGTAGGAGTAGACAGAGGATGAGATGGTTGCATGGCATTATGAACTTGATGGACATGAGTTTGAACAGGCTCCAGGAGTTGGTGATGGACAGGGAGGCCTGGTGTACTGCAGTCCATGCGGTCACAGAGGAAGACACAACTGAGCGACTGAACTAACGCCACTGACGAGCCAGGCGCAAAGTGAGTATAATGTAATTTTCTGGAAAGTTATTCTTTAATAAATCTATGTGGCTACCTATATTCACAGTAGTAATCACTGATTATACAAGAGCATAATTTAGAGAGAATTCCTGCCCTCACAGAACTACCATACAAGCTAACAATCCCACTTTGGGGTTACATCTAAAGAAAACAAAGACAATCTGTTGAAGAGATACTTCCACTCTCCTGTGCCTTTTAAGCTTATTTACAATAGCCAAGACCTAAAGATAACCTAAGAATCCATCAGTGGATGAATGAATAAAGACTCTGTGGTATATTCAACAGAATAGCATTTAGCCATAAAAAAGAAGTAAATTCTGCTAACCACAACAACACATGTGGATCCTAAGGGTATTATAACAAGTAAAGTAAGTCAGAGAAAGACAAATACTGTACGTCTCAACTTAAATATGGAATCTAAAGCAAAAACAAAAATACTCATAGAAAAAGAAATCAAATTTCAGATTTATGGCTATCAGATGCAAAGAATAGGGTTGGGAGAGTTCAATGAAATAATCAAAAGATGCAAGCTTTCAGTTCCAAGATAAGTACTAGAGATATAATGTACAATATGATGAATTATAGTTAACATTGCTGTGTGGTAAGTTTGAGAGTTATTAAGATAGTAGATCCTAAGAGTTCTCATCACAAGGAAAAACTGTTTTTTTCCCTTTTTTGCTATCTATATGAGATGATGGATAAAAACTATACTTCCTGTGGTAATCAGTTCACACTATATATAAGTAAAGTCAATATACTACACATCTTAAACTTATACAGTGATGTATATCAATTATTTACCAATAAAACAGGAAAAAAAAGAGCTGAATAAAATTTAATTGCTAATGAACAAAAGGTCTTTTTGGAGGTGGTTCCCTTCCTTTTCTCAAATTTATGGCTTTACCGTGGTTATATTTTGAGAGAAGGCTCAAGAAGATATCTCTTGTTCCAGACAGGAGTAAAATTTCTTCACCACTGTTGATAGAAGTATGGGTTTAGTTTCCTTCTTCCATACTGAGTGATATTGTAGAGGCCAGAGAGTAAACTTTGAGTGAGAGAGCCAAAAGACCATCTGGGTGATTCCAAAGAACATCTGGGTATATAAAACATCCAGTTTGTTTCCAATTGATCTTTTCATATCTGGGGCTTTAAATTGGGAGATTTTAAGTTCCTCAGTTAGAGGGTCAGTAGATTTAAGATTTTGCATGATTGTGATGAGATCAGAACAGATATATGAACTCCTAGCTTAGCATATTTGTCAGAGGCTGAATTTCCTTTTACTTTGGGACTTTTTAACCTTATAGGTACCTTCCTTCATAAATTAAAAAAAAAAAGTTTCTAAGAAGCCAGACACTTGTGGGGAAAAGAGAAGCCTGACCACAATTTAGTGAAGATAAGGAAAAGGGTAAAAAAAAAAGCAGTAGTGAACCCTTAGTCACGGTTGTTAAAGGGGACCAAGGATATCATGAAGAGTAATTTCTTTATAGCTTTTAAATGTCTCAGTGAAACCGGGTGAAAAGTATAATTCTTTCACCCAAATATGGTTTGTTCAAATTTGTTGCTGTTGTTCAGTCAGTCATGTCTGACTGTTTTGCACCTCATGGACTGCAGCACGCCAGGCTTTGCTGTCCATCACCACGTCCTGGAGTTTGCTCAAACTCACGTCCCTTGAGTCAATGATGTCACCAAACCATCTCATCCTATGTTGCCCCTTTTTCCTCCTGCCCTCAAGCTTTCCCAGCATCAGGGTGTTTTCCATTGAGTCGGCTCTTTGCATCAGGTGGCCATAGTATAGAAGCTTCAGCTTCAGCATCAGTCCTTCCAATGAATATTCAGGGTTGATTTCCTTTAAGATTGACTGTTTGAACTCCTTGCTGTTCAAGTGACTCTCAAGAGTTTTCTACAACACCACAGTTCAAATGCATCAAATCTTTGGTGCTCAGCATTCTTTATTTATTGATTGATCAAATTAGTGATTTTAATTGAATCAAGATATGGAAAGAGATAAGAGAAAGTGAGAGGGTAAAGAACATCAATCTCAGCAGCAGACTGGAAAGTAATTGTGATTATTTATTATTACCTTATATGTTATATCCATGCTGACCCCCTTATAGCTATCAAAATTCCCATTTAGAATTCAAAATTCAGTGCATATTTAATTCTGTCTGGAAACTATACCCTGTAACCAAGTTTTATCTATTATTTTTCCTCAGAATATGTGTGAATAACTTCATCAAAGTACTTGAAAAATACATTGGATTAACTGCCTTATATTTTTCTTTCAGTAGACCTAGTTCCTTGAAATCACTATTTTCTCAACTCTTTCCTATGGGCTGACACCTTGACATTCAATATGTGTCAGGT